>NC_054481.1:65325103-65931770 GCF_017639515.1 Carcharodon carcharias | reverse complement strand
AATGAATGATTCACACAATGAAATCCTTAATTCTCAAGTGTAGCCAGACCAAGCAAGATCTACACATTCCAAAGTTACATTTGAGAGCAACATCTTTAAGTGCAACTATTCCATCACTGGCAGATCTCACGTTTGGCAGGCCAGTGTGTGCCAATTTACCTACTCTTACACATTCTACACTCTCAGAAACTAGACAGAAACTTTTAAAACTGCAAGAAAAGATGGCCAACGTGCACAATAAGAAACAAAAACAGAAAATGCTGGAAAAACTCAGCAGGTCTAACAGCATCTGTGGAGAGAAAGACAGAGTTAACATTTCAAGTCCATATGACTTCTTCACTCTGAAGAAGTCATATGGACTTGAAACGTTAACTCTGTTTTTTTTCTCTCCACAGATGCTGTTAGACCTGCTGAGTTTTTCCAGCATTTTCTGTTTTTGTTTCAGGTTTCCAGCATCCGCAGTGTTTTGCTTTTATCTTAGTGCACACTCAGAATGCGAGTACAGAATCTTTCTGGGATTATGTATTATGTATTTGAACTCCTAAATGTCTAGTTCATTCACTCTCTTCTGTGTCTTTCCATTACATTCTACCATTCCTTTTATTTTCTCCAAAAATATATTATCTCATATTATCCCACAGTAAATTCCTTCTGCCACTTGCCTTTTCTTTCTGCTAACCTGTATTTTTACAATTCCCCTTCCTGTTTGCCAAAGCTCATACTTTTTTACAGCAAATTTCAAGATTCTGGTTCTGATAGTCAAGTCCACATCATCAAAATTGAATTTTTCAATGTCACTAACAAGGTGGAGAAAGGAATATCTATGAATTTTGCCTTTATGGAATTGCAGAAGGCATTTGATATGATTCTGCACCGGAGATTGTAAGTAAAATAAATAGAATTTAAAGCAATCTTGCGACATGGATTGTTAACTGGTTGGAACACAAAGGACAGAGATATCAGGTTTTAAAGGGTTAAATTATGAGGATAGACTGTATAAGATTAGCTTTTATTCCCATCAGTTTAGAAGATTAAGCTAAACAAAGTATTTCAAATATTTAAGGAATTTGACAGAGCCGATACAGAAATGTAGCTATTCCCTCCGGTGAAGGAATCCAGAACAAGAGAATGTAATCCTAACATTAAAGCTAGGACCTATAGAAATGAAATCAGGAAACACTTACGCGTGTGATGGATATTGTGAATTTCGAAATCACGCCCGCATGAAAGCTGTGGATATTGAATCAATTGAAATTTTCAAGACTGCGATCGATAGGTTTTTGTTAGGTGAAAGGTATCAGGGGAAACAGAGCAACATAAAAAGTGGCTGAACAAAGAAGTCAAGATGGCGGATGAGTGATTAAAATTAAGCTTTTATATCTGAGGCGACATGTTCTTTTATGACTACTGAGTGACATGTACAAAAATTAGTTTTCTTCTCAGTGAAGTTGAATATAGTGGCTTGGGCTCTCATTGTATAGCCAGTCTGGAGACACCATTTTTAAATCCTTGCTAACAGATTGTGTTAACTTGGTGCTGTTAAATTAATGAGATCTCAATTAATAGGACTTGCATTTCCTGTAAAGAGTTGCTATATGTATTCCACACACAAAGCATAATTTCAGGAGCATAATGGCATCAAAATTGCTTTGTCCAAATTTAAAACCCGACTTCAAAACTCCTCAGGGACTTGTGGGAGAATTTTCTCCCCATTGGGGGTGCTGAGCGGGAGTGGGCACAGACAAGCGCGTAACCGATCGCCGCCTGTGATCGGCTGCATGCCGCCATTTTATGTGGGCAGGCCAATTAAGGCCCACCCAGCGTGACGCGCACCCAGAAGCGCTGAACAGTCCCCAGTGCGGGCGGGGGGAGGAGGCTAAGTCAAGGCCTGTGCTCTTTCGCACATGTGCACAGAAGAGCACAGAAATCTCCCTGAGTCACAGAGCTGCCTTAGGGAGATTAGTTTGATTGTCAAAAATTTTAATAGAGAAAAAAAAATTTAAGACATGTTCCCTCACGTGACAGCGTCACATGAGCCGGGACATGTCAATGAACTTTATTAAAAAGTTTTATTCAATTTATAAACACTTCATGAAACCTCATCCCGACGGTGGATGAGTTATCAGAATAAATGGGAAGGCCACCTGGGCTCTTTGCCTGCCCGTCCAACCTTAAGATTGGTCGGGCAGCTCAGTTAATTACTTTAATTAGTTTTTCAATGGCCTTAACAGGCCTTTGACAGCTCAGCGGGCACGCAGCTGACTCGGGTGCGCGCCCACCGCGCTGAAGACCTGAATGACACGCGGTGACGTCGGGATGCATGCCCAACGTCACCGTGCATCATTTTACGTGTCAGCGAGCAGGGCCCGCCCCCACATGCCGACCTGGAGGTTCTGGCCTTGGGCCCAGCTTTTTGTCCCTAGAGGAGATTTCCCCGCTTGGCGAGCCTGACCTTTAAAAATGTCCACCGCAGGTTGGATTTTCGTTTGGGGGGTGCAGGCTGAAAAATGGGTCAAGACAGGTAACCCCGGAATTAATGTGCAGGCTGCCGGTTGTTGTGTTAGGCTGGGCGCAAGGCCTGTCTCTGTGCACCAGGAGCATGTTAAAATAAAAAATAAGAATAAAACAAAAAACATTCCACCATCCTCCACCCCTAAACCCCTCCCTCACCCTGCCACACACTCCCTATGTCAAACGATGCCATGCCATGCCCCCCACCCACTCCGATGACCCCATACCCTCTTTGCCAACCCATGCCTCTCTACACACCCCCATTGACCCCCATACCCTCAATTCTAATTTAGCATCTCTCTATCCCTATTGGCCCTTTTGCCACTATGCCAAGTTAATGCCCCTCTACCCACTCCCCATTGCACCATGCCAACATGGTGCCCCTATACCCCCATTGCCCCAGAGCCACCATACCAACTTAATGCCGCTCTACCCACTCCTCATTGCCTCATACCCCCTATGCCAACTTGGTGGCTCTCTACCCACTCCTCAATGCTCCATACCCACTATGCCAACTTATTGTCCCTCTACCTACCCCATCATCCCCATGCCCCTTATGCCAAACCAATACCCCTCCACCTATCCCCATCACACCCAAACCCCCTATGCAAACTTAGTGTGCCTCTCCTACCCCATTGCCCCATACCCCTTTGCCAACTTGTTGCCCCTCAACCCGTCCTCCATTGCCTCATTAACCCCATGCCACTTAGTGCCCCCTACCCACCCCTTTGGCCCCATTCCCTCTTCCAACCTAGTGCCAACTTATGCCAACCCACCTACCACCCTTTGCCCTTACCCCCTTCATGCCAATTCACCTAGGACTATTGGACAGTTCCTTGACAGCTTCAACACTTCCTGGATAGGTTTGACAGCTTTGAAAGCTGGACAGTTCTTTTACAGTTCCTTGATAGCTGGACAGTTCTTTGACAGATCAACAGTTTCAATGAGCTTATGCATAAAAAGTGCATAATAATGTTCACTTTTATTGAACTCAAAGGATGTCTTACCAATCCAAAGGAAGTCCAAACTATCCCAACAAATTGACCAAGTTCAGGCCTTATCTTTCCTGTTTTAATCAGCACAGTCCAGATCCTACACCCCTCACCTTCCAAAATCCTACTTTCATAGAGGCAACTAGTATTTTAAGTGGCCATGGCCTGACTCCTGTCCTGCCCCTGCGAAGATAGAAAATGCAAGGTCCGAGGGTGGGACTTAGAATTTTCGGCCATTTCTGGGATTTCGGCCATGACGACAAACCTCTCCGTCATGCCCAAAATCTGAGCCTTAAGAACTGATCGCTGTGTCCCACTATAATTGTATTAAAATCAACTTAATGAAGCCACCACTTCCAATCCAATTCACACATCACAAAACTTAGCCCTATCTCCTGATTACAATGCTTCTTATTTCATGGGATAGGACAGTCCTTTTTCTGCCATGCTGGACAGGTTATAACCTATAGGCAAACAATGAATATTTGAAAAAAATGAAAGATGTCCAGAATAAGAGTAGTGGTGATCTTCATTTCTAAAAGCAGATGACCAATGTCTTAACTGCAGATCATCTCCCTCTGAGCTTCGGTATGTAATCACAAAAGTGGTTGCACATCACGTTTACTAAAACCAATTACCCATGGGATACAATCTGCTCAGGTTAATGGTTCTATCTGATGATATGCATAGAGCTATATAACCATGGGGTAGGGCAGTTCTGCAGTAATAAATTCACAATGCTTTGCTCCAACTTCAATGTTTTGAGTACCTCAGCGCAGAAACATTGGTACAGATAGAATATGCAATGCATTCAGATAGAATGCCCCGCTATTAATTCTTTTTGAATAATATAATCATAACAAATGTCTTACAATTTCAGCACTTATAAATTATTAGGTACCTGTTAACTCTGTGGATAAGTGTTAAGCCATATTACAACTATCGTATTCAAAAAGAGCTCCACTTTGTTCCAATTTATTTCATACTTGTGATTGAATCTGTAGTTTCAAAGCTTTTATTTTTGATTTGAGTCAGAGCCTAATTGAAAGGGAAACTGAAACTGAAATAATAATTTCAGATTACTGGGGAATCTGAAGCTGATTGCAATCAGATAAAAAAAACACAGAGCCATCTAAGTGCACACCTCAGTGGTGTAGTAGGAAAAAGTTGAAAATGAAGGCTGGATACAGGAGAAAGAAAAATAAAGTTAATGTTTCAGTTATTTTAAAGGAACTGAATGACCAGCACTAGCTATTTGGTGCAAACGGTGGATCCACGCCAGAAAGACTATGTTCAGCAGAGCTAAGGAGGTTCCGGAGAAGTGTGCCATTTTGATGAAGACTGTGCCTGTGGAACTTGAGTTGATTGAGAGTTGCTGTTAGATGAGAATCGGTGGCTAAATCCTTGAAAAAATGAATTCGAATTTTATCTGAGGAGGTCCTGTGCATAGAAGAACTTTATGGTTAAAATTGGTACCATATTTGTTGAGTGGACAGCCTAGTAAATTCATTAGATCTATCTTTGTTGTATTGGTTATTTAATGTGTAATTCATAGTTTATATTGACCACAATTTACCTATTAACTCATGTTTCTTTAATCTTAGTTTGAAAGTTCAAATAGAAGTTATAAAAAGTGAAATCTTGTCCATTGGTTTTCTCATTGAGGTCAGTTCTTTTGATTTATTGGTCTCTATGGGAATTTTAACATATTTCAGAAGTAAAATCTCTGTTGAAGGCACCACATCTACCATTTAAATTAACAAAAATTACAGCCATTATTGAGCTATAACGCTTCAATCTCTCATGTGACAAGACCTCACTTTCAGTATCGTACATATGTTTCCACTTCTCCCTGTCATTCATTGGCCTCAGATTAATTTTTTGTCAGTTTTACAAATAGCATGTTTTGGTTGCGGAACATAATCTGATTAAATAATTGGCTGATGCGGGGCCAGTACTACACTAGAATGCAGTGTCGTCTGGTCGTCTGGCAGCCATAATTGTGTCTGCGCTTCCTAACTGAGGATGAGAACCCGAGAGGGAGGGGAGACGGTGTTTGAGCTTTACTTGTCAGAGGATGGCCATATCTTTCAGTTCATTCTGTCAAACAGAGATGTTTATATCTACTAAAAAGAACACTGGGTCAGGAGAGCAACAGGGCCCTTGGGATTTCACAAACAGGCCACTGTGAAACACTTTTGTGCATGAAATAGCTATGGATTTACTTTCAATAGAATCAAAACAATGAAAAGTTAAAACCTACTTTCTGCATATTTTTAAACAGTCTTGAAATCAGGACAAATGCAGTCCTGACCATGAAAAATAAACATTTCAATTACGCTACAGGAAAAGAAATGCTCAGGAATAACAGCGGAAAATCTATGTTGAGAATGCATCCAACATATTATATTACATCAACAATCTTCCATTTGGGTGCGCTTCCAGCCTGTGCCAATTCCTATTGCCATGTTTTTATCATACTTTTTCTAATATAATTTTCAAAGTTAATGATAGGCATCTATGGGCAGAATCTTCCAGCTGGCATGAGGGGGCAGGCCTGACACAACGACACGTAAAATGATGCGCAATGATGTCGGGTGTATGTCCTAATGTCATCGCGCACCATCGCGATATTTCGTTTGGCGGGCACGCAAAGGAGACGACTGCGCGCTCGCCAAAATCTCAACAGCCTATTAAGGCCATTAAGAATTTAGTTAAAATATTTAAGGACGCTGACCATCCAACCTTAAGGTTGTCGGGCAGGAGAAAAGCCCAAGTGGCCTTCGCGTTTTTCAGGAAACCTCATCCACAGGCGGGATGGGGTTTCCTGAAGCTTTTATAAAATAAATAAATACATTTTCCAACCTTTACAAACATATCTGAGGTGACATGTTTAAATTAATTTTTACATCGCTTATTAAACTCTTATTATCTATTCAATCTCCCCAAGGCAGCTCCATGCCTCAGGGAGATTGCTGGGTGTGACTCTCCCTCCTCCCCTGGCCTGCACAGGTAGCACTGAGCGGTATCGGTTACACATTACGCTGGGCAGGCCTTAATTGGCCCGCCCGCAACCGATTGCGGGCGACAATCGTCTCTGCGCCCGCCCCCCCTGCTCCTGCCCGCCATAGGAAAAATCCAGGCCTATGTAACATTGTCATTCTTATTGTGCAACCTAACCACCAGGATCCCACAGTTCTCTCAGAATAATGTTCAATTTTTTCTTTCATCCATTTTCTTTACTGAAATGTCCTAAATAAGCATTTGTAACACCTGCTGGTCCCCAGAAGTAATCACACTTTTAAACCCAAACATTGGAGCTTGATTGGATGTCTTTCCAGATCACACCATGTTCTATGAACTGATACATTATTGCTGACTGTAGTGCAGTAGTGAGTGATATGACATTCTGGCTATATGTGGCTCTACATCATCCAGGACAAAGCAGCCCACTTGATTGGCATCCCTTCTGCAAACATTTATTTCTTCCACCACCGACGAACAGCAATGTGGCAGCAGTTTGTACCATCTACAAGATGTACTGCAGAATCAGGACTCCTTAGGCAGCACCTTCCAAACCCACGATCACTACCATCTAGAAAGACAAGGGCAGCAGATACATGGGAACACCACCACCTGGAAGTTCCTCTCCAAGCCATTCACCATCCTAACTTGGAAATATATCGCCATTCCTTCACTGTCACTGTGTCAAAATCCTGGAACTCCCTCCCTAACAGCGAACATGCTAACAGCTACCCGCACCACAGACCCAGCAGTTCAAGAAGGCTGCTCACCACCACCTTCTCGAGGACAATTAGAGATGGGCAATAAGTGCTGACCCAGCCAGTGACGCCCCACATCCCATGAATGAATAAAAAAACAAATATAATAATGCCTCTATATATTGAAATAACTGTTCTAATCATTAACCTTTTTATTTTATGTCTATACTAAAGATTAAAATTGACTTTTATAAATAATTTTTAACACCTTAAGAGTATTTTATAGTTTGCTTTGTTTCTCAAAACTTAATTGACAGTATCGCTTAGATGGTAAATTGTTGTGCCTCTTTTGCTACGCAGAAGCAGCACACTGCAGTTAGCCTTTGACCTGGTGCAGAGGAGATTCACCAGGATGTTGCCTGGGATGAAACATTTAAGTTATGAAGAGAGATTGGATAGACTTGGGTTGCTTTCATTGGAGCAGAGAAGACTGAGGGGCGACCTGATCCAGGTGTACAAGATTATGAGGGGCATGGACAGGGTGATAGGGAGCAGCTGTTCCCCTTAGTTGAAGGGTCAGTCACGAGGGGACATAAGTTCAAGGTGAGGGGCAGGAGGTTTAGGGGGGATGTGAGGAAAAGCTTTTTTACCCAGAGAGTGGTGACGGTCTGGGATGTGCTGCCTGGGAGGGTGGTGGAGGTGGGTTGCCTCACGTCCTTTAAAAAAGTACCTGGATGAGCAATTGGCACGTCATAACATTCAAGGCTATGGACCAAGTGCTGGTAAATGGGATTAGGTAGATAGGTCAAGTGTTTTTCATGTGTCGGTGCAGACCTGATGGGCCAAAGGGCCTCTTCTGCACTGTGATTCCGGTAGCACTTCTCCTCAAGCTCTGTGTTATGATTCTGCAGCTTATGTTTCTCTTCCAAACACTCTCCCATCCTGTCTCCCACCAGCTTCTTGCTGTGCCCACTCAGCTTGGCTTTTTCCACTTCGCATTTCCTCATTTACAGGCTCCAGCATTTCTCACAGTTTGGTATGGGTCTTCAGTAAATGATTTTTTGACTGTGATAGTGTTAGATTGCATCTTCACTTCACTAATTTGCTGTCTGAACTCAGCACCATCATTCTCTTCTTTTTCAAGTGCTACTACCTGAAGCACGTGCCGTTGAAGTTTTGACCTGAAATTCAGGATCTCCCTCTTGGATGCCTCTTCTGACGCAAGGGAGGAGAGAGCAGTGAGACACCTTAAAAGACCATGAGGCGGGAGAGAGCACATTCTAAGTTGCAAGCCCACCACATATGCAATACATTGTCCTGCATTGGGTGTTCTTTGTTCCTGGCATGTGGGCAACACTGGAAAGCCAGTATTTCTTGTTCATCCTTCGCCCAGGGTCAACCAAATTGCGTGGGAATGAAATCACAGGTACAGAGCTGGAGGTGACAGTTTCTTCCCTGAAGGGTAACTGTCTTGCAATCCAGAAGCATTTGTATTTCTTCATCCAGTGCTACCTCACAGGTTACGAGATTAATTGAACTCGGTTTTACAATATGCCATGGTGGATGTTAAATTTACAATCTCTATATTGCTGTTTTGCTAAAATTAGTATTACCAAACACAATGGCCTGGGCTATATTGGCCCAATTGCAGTGAGCACCGATACGCTTGCTGCCATTCAAAGCAGCAATGGCACCACAACTTCCAGGGAGCCCACTTATGCTCGAATCAGGAAGCTGTGGTTTGCCAGAAATGGCTCAGGGGGAGCCCACGCTCATGATCCAGCCGGGAACTGCCAGCTTGGAAACTTGGGCTGATTACTCTGTACTTATCTCAATATTTACACTGATTTATTTAGGACTGCTCCCAGCAGCTGTAGAGCCTGGTTAGGAATACAACCCTTAAACTCAGGAGGAAAGTCAAATCGCACCATCCACCCCAGCACCCCAACAGCCCCCCTTCCTGGTAGCTGTGCGTCCTACCCCTGCACAAACCGCATTCCCCCCCCACCCCCCACCAAGCCCTGGCACCTGTCCCCTCACCAACCCAGGCCCTGCTCACCTCCTTCCCCCCATCAGCAACCCTAGTATTCCCCCTACCCTTGCAACACCAGGTCCTCAGTCCTGCTGCTCAGTTGGACAGGGGCTGGGGGTGCAGCAGGGTGTGGCTTGGGGGTGAGTGGGGCTCAGGGGTGCCTTGGGTGGGGAGGAGTTGGGTGGAGAGGGTGAGCAGAGCAGACGAGGTGACGGTGGGTGGTGGGTGGTAGGCAGAGCCGGGAGAATTGGACAGGGGGTATCAGCAGAACGGAGGCGGGGTAAGGTGTCGAGCAGAACCGGGGGTGTCGAGATGATACCCGGAGTGCCAGGATGGGACTGGGGGTGCTGAGGCGGGTGGGGCAGCGATGGGGTGGTGGGTTGGGGGGCTGGGGTCGGGTGCTAAAATTAAATGTAAAATAAAGGAAACATTTAAAATGATTAAAAACACTGAAGTGTCACTGAGCTGAAGGTTGACCTTAAGGCACGTGTGTCCCACCACTTAGCCTTCCTGTATCACTTTGCCTATGGATCCATTCTCCAGGCAGGAGAGCAAGTTCCCACTGCAGCTTCAGAAAAAGGTATGAATGTAATTTTAAATGCGTCCATCTCAACATCATCACTGACCACAAGATCGGGGTCATCATTCAGTCATTTGTCCCACTTATTACAACATGCCCTAAATAAAAATATGCTGCCCTAAGATTCCAAACACAGTCATTCCTAGTTATTTGTATTCGGGTTGTTTGGTTATTATTACCATGATTAGTCACTGGTCATATTAATGACTTAAAAGAACTAGTTTGGCAGTTACCACTTTTCATTAAAAATCACGCTGTAGTGAAAAGGCATTGGGAAATTAGATTTAGTAGGCATGATTAATTTTAGAATATTCGCCAATAGCTCAATATACTTTTTGAAATAGGGAGACCAAACCTGCACATAATACTCCAGGCCTGGGGCATCATTTTCCGCTGGGAGCAGGTGTGATAGGTGGCGTGTGCGGACAATACAGCATGATCTGGTTAACAAGGGTGGGAAGGCAGGGCGCAATCATCTGCTCAGTCCACTGAATGGGGCGGGGGGAGGGGGGGCATATTTCCAGCCAACCGACGGCGGGGAGCTCATTGTACCACATCATCATCTCATTAAAAGGCCATCCCGCCAGGCTCTGGATACCCACCGGGTCATCCGTCGGCGGGAAAGTACATCGACGTGTTTCACAACAGCACACAGGCAACGTGCCTTGGCGGCCTTCACTTTGGGGGAACTGAGGTGAGCAAACAGCAGCGTTCTCCACAGCTCAACAGGGTCACCTGTTGCTTTGCAGGCTTCAGGGGTGCCGAGGGGCCTGAGTGTAGTGCCGCCCTGCCCCGAAGGTGACTGTTTTTGGAGGTTTGGGGTCGAGGGGCAACTGCTGCCTGGCCCCGGAGGTGATTGTACTCAGGCTGAGGTGTCCAGGGGGCAACTGCTGCCTGACCCCAGAGGTGATTGTACTCAGACTAGGAATGTCCAGGGGCAACTGCTGCCTGGCCCTGGAAGCAACTGTTTTTGGGGTTGAGGGGCAGGGTGGGGGGTGCAGTGGCAGTGTCCGAGGGCAACTGCTGCCCTGCCATTGGATCCTGCACACAAGCAATCGAGGTGGGGAGTAGGGTAGGTGAGGGAAGTGCCCACGCATTAGGGACACCTGTATAAACTGACCATCTCTCTGCAACTGAGACAGTTCAGGCGCAGCCACAGTGATATGATTGGGATCAAGGCCTAGCCCACCCACCCATGCAAGCAATGCGGAGGTACTAAAGGGCCACCATGCCCTCCAGACCTTACTCCCCACTCCCCCGGCACAGACTGCAAGTCTGAGACCACTTTACTGCACCGTGGAGCAGTTGAACTGCACACATTGTACAATCTCCTCGCCAATGCTGGCCATGTAGCAGTCACTGCTGGAGGTGCTCACAGCCCCTTGCAATCTCAGCATCCCGCTTTGGACCAGTGTTCCCCATGTCGCAGGTTGACAGGGCAACAACGCAGCGATCTCAGCTCTGGCCAGCCGAGGGGTAACCAGCATCTTCTGGGAAGCATTAAGAGGCGGTCACAAAGGGGCAGGAAAGGTGCTAAGTACAGCCATTATAACCACATCTCTCTCTCTCTCTCTTTCATGCTGCAGGAGGACCACGTCATGCCCATGAATCCTGGTGACCTAGCTATATGCCTGATAGCCTACAGAGAGTGAAGAAGATGGAGGAGAGAGCGACTGAGGTTCCTGGCTGTGTAAAGGCAGGAGCAGCAATCTCAGGAAGAAGGGGCAGCAGGAGCTCCCACGCTGCCCAGGGGCAACAAGGAGCCATGGCTGGTCAATGCCTCGCAACACCCAGGGTCTACAGACACAGCTTGTCATTCCTGCAGATGACCGAGAACAAGTGTTATCCATAAATGCCCATACCTAGGGATCTGGTCACTCATATCTGCCACTTACTACAGGACTTGGCACCAAGGGGACATGGAGGGCATCCACTGCCAGTGGCTGTGAAAGTGACCACAACACTCAATTTCTATGCTAGTAGCTCCTTTCAGGGCTCCACACTCTGTGGGATTTCTCAAGCCACCACCCACAAATACAACCATGAGGTTACAGATGCCATCTTCTCTATGGCACACAACTTTGTGCATTTCACCTGGAACCAGGACAGCCAGGGTGAAATGGCCCTTGGATTCACCCAGATCTCGGGATACCCACAAGTGCAGGATGCGATTGACTATGCCCATGTGGTACTCAGGTCTCCATCACTACACTCGGTGGACTTCATCAACAGAAAGGGCTACCACTCACTGTACATGCAGCTGGTATGCGACCACCAGGAATGCATCCTGCAGGTGTGCGCACTGTTTCCAGGAAGTGTGCACAACGTCGACGTCCTCAGTCACTTGCAGATTCCTGCAGTCTTCCAAGGTCCACAAAGGCTGGAGGGTTGTCTCCTCAGGGTCAAGGGCTACCCGCAGAGGCCGTGGCTGATGACATCTGTGCGGCGGCCTCCGACTGCAGCAGAGCGACGCTATAATGACGCTCACGCTGCAGCTCGCATCTTGATGGAGCAGACCATCAGGATGCTGAAGATGCAGTTCCGGTGCCTGGACTGGTCTGGCAATGGCCTGCAATATAGTCCACAGTGGGTGTCATGCATCATCATCGTCTGCTGTGCCCTTTACAACCTGGCACTCCAATGGTGAGACGAGCTGACTGAGGAGGAGATGGAGGAACTGGAGGTCTCCTCGGATGAGGAGGACGGCAGCAGGGATGAGGGTGAGGGCGTCCTCGGTGGTGACGATGACGGGGATGAGGTTTTCGCACTGGTTAGATGAGGCAGGTGTGCTTGGGAGACCCTCATAGCTGCCAGATTTGTGGAGGATGAAGACGACATGCAGTGAGGTATCCCCATAGATCCTCACATCGCAGTTGTGAACATTTGACTCCAGTGTGGTTTAAAGCAGCACCAATACCCTCTGTGAGAATCCTCCTGTCATGGAAATGCAGCGGAGGCTCTAATAGTCACTCGATCACAGGAGGATGATGACAACATGCAGTGAGGACATCCCATGAATCTTCGCATAGCCTCTGAGAATGTCTGACTCCTGTCTGGCCCAAGGGCAGCTCACTTGCGTTCCATGATCAGGGCCATCTCAGAGATGCAGCCATGAAACTTTAGACACATCTGATGCTGTGTCTGCCTTCACCACCTGAGCCCTTCCGATGCTGGTGCACAGCATCACTGGTCACAGATGTTGGTGCGATGGGGGCCAGCCCCACCTTAAATGTCCTGAAAGCACACAGAGAGAATGCGAGAACTACGTGGCACCTGCCCACTACATTCTGGCAGCAATGACCCAGCACCGCCGAGGTATCAGTAATGTTTTCAGGCAGTGTGAGGCTGGACCATCACTGTGGTCTGAAGGCTGCACAGAGCACAGGGAAGAGGCCCTGGACCGAGACGCCTGCCTTTTATCTTGTACAGAAAGGTTTCACATCTGAGTGACATGAACACTGCTCATCAGAACAAGGAGCCAAATGCAGGAAGACATTCTTAGGAGTTTATTGACAATAGTGAACAGTATGTACAAGTGACGAACACCCCGTCCAGGCTGTGCATCTACTTTTCCTTAACTGCCCTAACCCTGCCGACCATCCCCGGACATCCACAGCGGAGGTGGAGGCAGCCTGCTGACTGCGCTGCCCTTTCCATGATGACTTTGGCGGGCATCCTCTGGGGGCTCCGGCCTGCTCTCAGGGTCCTGCTTTGTGGCAGTGGCACCCTCCTCAGCCTGTGAAGCTGGAGCTGTCGAGGTTACAGGAAGAAGGGATTCGGGTGGGCCGGACACTCCCAGAGTCACCCGGGCAGATGACCCTGGAATGTGCACATGCTGATCCTCCTCCCTATGGGTGCCTGAGGGCCCCTGGCTGTCTGCATGAGGGAATGGGTAGCTGGAGTGAGATCGAGCTGCCTGGCACCCCTCTCAAGTGCACACTGTTGGAGGCCAATTATGGCATCAACGATGGAGTTAAGACCATGCAGCAGTTCAAGCATGATGCCCTGGACCAAGGTCTCCACGGCAACCGCCATCCCACCAGTATTGACCTCAGTGCGTTGTAATGCTGGCACTATCACCTCAGCCTGAAGACAGACAGACACCTCCATCATGCCTTGCAACCTGAGGAGTGCAGGGACATCCCTTCATGATGTTCCAGAGCTTGCCTTTGCAGCTCCAGCAACTGAGGTATGACTGAGTCCAGAGGCTCATCATCTGACTTGGACTCAGCAAATTTCTGACCTCCAGCAGCCCTCTGGATGCTGGGGACCTGGGAAGTCCCTGCCACCGCCTGCTGTGGATCAGACTGTGCACTATGCTCACCAGTATGTGTTCCCATGTCTATTCTAGAGCTAGGTCCCACCGAGGCGTGTGTCTCTGCACTGGTGGAGGGTGTGGTTGAGCGCTGTGACGGAACTTCAAGGAGGGTGCCTTAAGATTACCCTTTGGAGGTTTCTTAGGGCTTGATTGGAGGCCTATAATTAGTGTATAGCGCTGGCCTGTGAAAAAGGACACATCACTCACCGCATGGTTGTCTGGTGGATGTCGCACTGCTGGATCCTCACTTGATAGAGCAGTGGTGATCTCATCGTCAGCACAGGAACATTCCCGATCATCGCCAGCCAGCTGGATGGCTCTGTTTTCAAAGTCTGTGAGGGCCTTGATTTCGGGCATTCTGCCACCGATCTGTGACCTCCCTCGTTTATTCTGTGTCAGCTCGTCCTGCATGGATAGAGGTGGAGAAAGTGCAAGCAGGATGCCTGCCGGGCCAGGTGATAGATGTGCCAGGCCCATGCAAGTGGTGAGTGGTCCCATGGACAGGCTAAGGACAATGACAGTGTGTATGAGAGAGTGAAGGGTGACGTCCCTTGAACCGGCCGTGGGTGAGGGCCCTGTGGATGTGTAATGGGTTTGTGAGAATGTGAGTGATAAAAAGAGTGACTTACCCTGACGAAACAGAAGAGATCATTCATCTTCTTGCTGCACTGGGTGGCTGTCCTCTTCTGAACAGCATTGGCGCTGACCACCACTGCCACCGCCTCCCAAGCCAGATTGGTCACGTTGCTGCTCATGCTGCAGCCAGCAGAGGTACAAGACATCCTGGTGGGCATCCAGCAGTTGCTTGAGAGGCCCGTGATTAAACCGGGAGGGGGGGAGCTTGCAGTCTTTTTTCCTTTGCTGGTCATGTCTCGTGGGCAGCGGTGGTGATCTGGTAGCGATAAGCGGTGTGCTGGCGGTTGCCTTTTAAACATAGCGGGCGGTGTGATTCAACACCGGGGTGATGGCGGGAGGGCGAATGAGAGCCCCACCCACCATGAAAGCAGCGAGTTTCCCGGGAACACAAAGATAATGAGGCGGGTTAGGGACAATACAGCATGAAAACCCTCCATCATGGCCGGTGGGTAAAACATCGTTTCGCCTGCCCGCCACAACACTTAGTGCAAACGTAGGAAAATTCTGCCCCTGGTCTCACCAGGGCCAAACACAGTTTTAAAGTAAACTCTCTAGATTATACTATATCCCTTACTATGCATCCAGACATTTGTTTCGATAGGGCTATGGTTGCGCAGGTGGAAAATGGATGAGCTTCACTCTGTGAGTCTCTGGGTATCATAAATGAAGTTCTGCCTTCCTCCTCTTCACACTGATGTGAGCAGGCAGTAAAAACATGGCTCTCACTCATTGCATTTTGAACATAGAGCCATTATCTATTATCATTTGCTTTATAATCGTGGCACTGATAGAATACAAAAGAAATGGCAGGGGCAACTTAATGTACATAGAGATGTGATTTTTTTAATCTGCAGGCAAAAAGACAAAAGATTGCTCTGTCTCAAGTCTTCCACTGAATCTACAAGAATTGATAGTTCTCTCAGCCTCTGCTCAAAGTGTACATCAATGGATGCCTTGTGTGAACAATTCGTCTTGGCTTCCTGCAGTTAGCCTACCAATGTCCTGTGCTTAACATTATACATGAAGAATGGCCATCTGGACAAAGCAACAAAACAACATTGCCATCTGTGGATCCACAGCCCAGCCAAAACCACTACTTTCTTGATAGAATGGGTGAAATTAAAAGAAGGTACTATTAACTTCTGTCACCTTCAGAAGGAATAAAGGGGGATAATCAGAAATATAAAGATTTGGATGGGATCAGAATAAAATGTTTGGATTCAGATTTCTCTAAGAATTCAATATTTCCAGGAAGTTAAAAAGGCAAACCGAATGTCTGGATGCATATCAAGGATAGCATAATCTAGAGAGTTCAGTTTAAAATTGTATTTGGCCCTGGTGAGACCAGATCACAGGTGCTATGTGCAGGTTTGGTCTCCCTATTTCAAAAAGTATATTCAGCTATTGGTGTGCCTAATAATTTTAATTTTTTTAATTTTGTAAAATTAACCACATCTACTGAATCTGCTTTCCTAATGCCTTTTTAACTACAGAAGCTTGCTTTATTGCTTTGGTGGTGCAGTAACTGTAAGCCATATCTATATCTGCTTACCATTTTCACCTACATGGCAGAATGCTGTTGGGCCTCATTGCAGCCAACGCTTGGAGGGAACCTGGCCCCAAGGCAACCGAACTTCTCATCATGGAGATTGTGGTGCAGATTTGTCTGCAGATTTATTCAATATCAGGACGAGCATTGTTGCTAAGTCACTGACCACAAAATCCAGACCAGTATGTAAGCCTCGATAGTGAGCACACTAACACTGTTCTTTGCCCAACATCTAGGTGCACTCTTCGTTTCCAGCAATGATTGCTGGACACCAAGCAGGAGTAGAAAGTTTGTCCATTTCACTCCCTAAGCTTTACATCCCTTACTACTTATTGTTTATTTTTCATGGCATTAGTCAATCAACAATATGGAAAACAAATCTGCTCATTATCACATTGCTGTTTGTAGAAGCTTGCTGTGTGCAAATTGGTTGCCAAGTTTCCTACATTACAATAGTTACTACATTTCAAAAGTACTTCATTGGTTGTAAAATTGCTTTAGGGCATCCTGAGGTAATGAGGCACTATACGTTCTTTTTGAGGCCTTTCAGGTTCCATCGGCTCAGATAGTCACTGGGTAAATTTGCCACCATTGGGTGAGTTCCACTTAATTATAATTTCAGTGAAATAACTTCAGGGAAGTCATAAAGCTATAAGGTAACTTCATATACTATTTTTTAGTAGTTGAACAATTTAAAAATTAGTAAACTTGGGAAAATGTAACATCCTGATGATTGAACACACACAAAGCATATCAAATTCAATTAAAATTTGAACAAAGCTACATAAAAAAAAATCAAGGCAGAACACAAGGGAACTTAACAACTTCAAACATCTCTGCTGCAGCCACAACGTAATGCCATAATGAGATTTTTATTTTTAATTAAAACTTTAATGGGTTTTTTGAAAGAATTAAACCTCATTCATTGTACAGCTGAGTTAGAGCTGCAGTTTTCACATAATCTGAAGTAGAAGTTTCTTAAAATGTTAAACAGTGAAGTACAAATGCTCAAAGTAATGAGGAATGCATTGCCTGATGTTGCAGACAGGATGAAAGCAACTTTCAAAAGAGAATAGGATAAATTTTTGAAGGAGAAAAATGTTGCAGGGATATGTGGAAAGAGCTGGGGGAATGGGACAAACTGGATTGCTCTGTGAAAGAGCAGACATACCGAGCTGAATGGCCTCCTTCTGTTTTGCTCTGTTCTATGATTCTATAAAATAGAAAGGAAGTTTGTCTTGTTTCATTTGGACAAGACAGAACTTAATCAAAATTGTCAAGATAATGAAAGAAATTGGCAAAACTGATCCAGGTAAATTGTTCACTGCAGCAAACAGTATAACTGGGTCCAAGGGAGAGCTTAGCGAGGTTTTCTTTCTTGAAAGAAGAGATTAACAAATGTAAGAGGCAATTCCATGAGTCTACACCGCCAGTATGGAGCTGCATTTCTTGATGATAACACCTCAATTTTCCAATCCACATTCTTTCCGTGTGTGGCACCCCAACAAAAAGTGTGGGACAAGGTAGGTAGACAGGATTTCACTCATCTCAAAGAATAGGTCAAATGGCTTTTTATAAAAATGTTTAGGTTCATATTATCCTGAATGACATGCTATCCCCAACTGATTTGCTCAGTTAGGTTAACAGGCTGCATGTAATTATATCCAAAAAGATGAGGGGAATAAAAGACCTTGAAAAAAGGTATTAATTAATTGGATGATTCTGGCTGTGCACAATAAATGTCCTCCATTTATATAATTACAGGGAGAACAACTGTCACTAAAATTCATCAATGTTACTAGTACTACTTTAGGCAATTTTTCTTTTAATTATTATGGGTATATAAGTATTCAGCATTTAATTTGTATTTGTTGCTTGTTCACAGATCACCAATATATACCTGCTATGTTATGATGCTAAATAGAATCATTAATTCTGAATTATGTTTTAAAACTTGCTAATATATTGACTTAATTGATTCTTAATTAATATGTTAAAGAATATGCGCAATTAGAACAGAATGCATTCATAATTTTCCCTTTATTAAATTCCTTTATTAATAATACTTCATTAAAAAGTGTACTTCTATTTTACATTTTTTCATTCTTTGCAGTTCTTTCGCTATTCAGCATCAGTTTTCTAGATTATTTTGGAAAATATTTATACAATTGGTTTGTAGAAACATTATTAACCTTTCAAATATTACACTGCTACAAATAAGTAATGCAATTTACAGTGGGGTATGTGGATCTAGAGATCTTCTTGAGTTAGAAAATGATTCTGCACACTTTTACAAGTTGAGCTCCTGAAAAGTACATTGATATATATGGGTTAGGTCAATGTCATTTAGAGGTTGAAGCCTTTTTATAGTGACAGGTTTTATATTAGCAAGTTAAGATAGACAACCTGGAGAGGTTGTAGGTCTCTGCTTTCATACTGCATCCTCTGTGCAACAATGACAATATAAAACTCACTCTAAACAGTTTTTTGAAAGTGCTTACGATGGACCTTAAAGAAGCACTTGCAGAAAATATATCGTCATGCACTAAAGTTGTTATCTCAGGCACATTGGCTGTGATAGTGCCATGATAGTAGAACAAACCACTGACACCTCAATGTCCAAGATAAAATTAGAAGAGAGGTCCAGAAAGATGGCTATCCTTGTAGCCAGACCCAGCACCGGTTGTCACTCGAAGGAGATGTATGGGGAGAAATCAGAGCAGCAACAAAAAAAAAAGCAAAAATATTTTACCTTTACTGTGGTGACTGTTGTCCTGAACAGAAATCACAAAGCACATCATCAGATCTGCCAGAGGAATGCTGCAGAAAGAACAATACAGTTGGATGAGCTGCTGACATTGAACTCACTGAGCATAGATGGTGTGTCAGCCACTACAACACTTTATTTGTTGTCGGTGCAGTGGAGCGGGTCAGGAATAGCTTTGCAAAATGGCAAAATTATGAATTATCCATGAATTACAAGTGTTCACCGTAGACTTTTATTCAGCGTTCTCCACAGTTCTGATAAAATGGAGCATCATACGATATTTACTGCACTATATACTGCATTACTATTAACCAGCTGCTGTTTGTGTCTGGCATCAGTTAAAATAATTTGCATGACAGGTAAACAATGAAGTAAAATTATACTCTAGCGGGGCAAATCAAGAATAAAATATTAGTTTGATTTGTCTTTTTAGAAAATCAAGCAATTAGAACGACAGAGGATCAGACAAATAAAGCAAACAGCAATCCAACATTTGGTGGCATTTCCACATCTTTGGAAGTTATGGCTTGAAAGTGTCTGTACATAATGCAGATAGCAGTGAGATAAATGATTGTATTCCCCTCAGGCTATAACGGAGATCACAGGAGTAACCACATGTGGGATTATGTAACAATCTTAGTACATAAATAGGCATAACTACAAGAACTTGAAAAGTTATTTGACAACATGGGAGTGACAAAAGGTAACTTGAGAAACTGCACAGCTAAAATTTTCCTCAAGCTCGCTCAAGAAATTATTTCTACTGTGAATTAATCTGTAGAATTTCTGAATATGGCAATGATTGGAGATACAGAATGGCCAAAATTTGCTTTCAAAATAATGGTGAGGCTAAGGTTTTTTTCTGTTATTTTTGTGCAAATGCCACAGCAACTTCAGGCAAGGGCAGATGCGCAATTAAACTCAAAAATTGAAAAGATGCTGTCAAAGATGTGCCATTTCGCTGTTATCTTCATGAAAACGGCATCTCACTCTCTGGTTCCCCTGTCCGTGGACCAGTCTGAAGTCCTGGTATTTGTACAATAAATATGAACTAAACCCACCATAGAAAGTGAATTTTAACCATGTCAAGTCCAAGTAGTCTTTTAATGGCGTGGCAAGTTTTACCAACTGCCTAACCTCTCTCTGGCTGGTCTTCCATTGGAACTGGAGGATGAGGAAGAGGAAGAGCAACAAGTCAGTGTGGAAACCTGCAGGCGCTGGCAGAACTTCTCCTGATCATCATCTTCACTTTACAGCAATGACTGAGAGCTATGATGCAAAACAGTGAAAGTGCACACCCCCTTTAAGTGCCATAAAGTGCCTTTAAAAGGTGTCACTACTACATGATTTTTTTCTTCCTGCACAATTGGTGAGCTGCCAATAACCAGCGCGAGTAGAGCTGACAGCTTGACAACCATAACCCAGTTAGGCACAAGCACTGATTTAGCCCAAGCCTCTCGCCCACATCATCAGGCCTTGTATGAGCCATGTTGTCCATCCTATGAATCTTTTAAGTGCAAGATGAATTTGTCCTCCTATTTCTCAATACCATGGTTCGGTTGGTAACACACCTGCTTCTGAATCACAAGGCTCCAAGTTCCAAGTCCTACTTCAGGGCTTATGCACAAAAATCAAAGCTGGCACTCCAGCGAAGTACTAAGATAGAGCACTGCACTGTTGGAGATGCTATCTTTTGGATGAGATATTAAACTGAGGCCCCATCTGCCTGTGCTGGGGCGGATGTAAAAGATCCCACAGCATTACTTTGAAGAAGAGTAGGGATTTATCCCTGGTGTCCAGCCAACATTTATCCCTCAATCAACATCACTAAAAACAGATTATCTGGTCATTAGCACATTGCTGTTTGTGGGGATTTGCTGAGCACAAATTAGCTGCTATGTTTCCTGCATTAGTGACTACTCTTCAAAAAAGTGTTTCATTGGCTGTAAAGTGCTTTGAGATATCTGGGTGGTTGTGAAAATTGCTACATAAATGCAAGTCTTTTTTGATAAGCAGCAGCACAATGAGGATTTTCTGTAGGTATATTGTAAACATTCATTTTGTAAACTGCATTAAAAACTGTCTTTTCCTCCTCATTATGTTTATGTTATTATATTAATGTTATCAGAAACGGCAATTGTTTTTCAAGTACAAATAAGCAAATCTTTTCTAAATAATATGGGTAGCCAATATAAAGTGGTAAGTATTGCAAATTCTCATATACCATAAAAATCCATGCGTACACTATGATTAAAATTTGTTCCCACAGATGTGCAGCACTGGTAAAACCACATTATTGTGTATCCACAATTGCCCAGAGCGGAGATGGTTGTCCTGGTTCTGCTCTGTGTCTGATTATGATGTTGCCCTACAATAGTGTTAAATAGAGAATTCTAGCCTCTGGAATGATGAAGGAATGTACATATCCAAGTCAGAATGGATGTGAATCATAGGAACAAGAACCATTCAACCTCTCAAAATCGTTCTGCCATTCGGTTAGATAATGGCTGATTTGTTCCTCAATTCTAATATTTCACCTTTGCTCTATATCCTTTTATACCCTTTCCTAACAAAAATCTATTGATCCCGGTCTTAGTTGACTATGCATCCACTGGATGGGGTTGGGGTCAAAGTTCCAGATATCCACTGTCCTTTGTGTGAAAAGGTGTTTAATTTCCCTGTTAAATTAGCAGGTTCTGATTTCAAAGATTATGCCCCCTTATTAAGTCTCCACCAGAGGAAATTGTTTCTCTGCATCTACTCTAAATGAATCCTTTTATCATTTTAAAGGCCTCAATGAGATCACCTCTTAATTGCCTAAACCAATACAAGCCAAGCTCATATAACCTCTCCTCACAATATTTTTAGATATCATTTGAATATGTCCCTGTTTATGTGACTGTGTCGTATGTGAGGACATGTTTCCTTTTTAAAATCTTTATTTCTGTCGCTACAAATCTTCAGCTCCCTGCTTCCAGGTAGCTCTTAGTGCGCACTCCCCTGCACATGCGCAGATTCCTGCGCTTGGACTCCTCCCGCCCCCACCCCGGCAGTGCTGAGGTCTTCAGCACGTGCTTCATGCTGGCTGGTCGGTAATTGGATAGCCAGTGTGAAATTTCAGTCAGGGGGGTGGGGCCAATTGCGGGCGGCAGACTGTTCCCCTGCCGCTCCCAGGCTCGCCCACCATGCCCGCCTGACGACCAAAGAATCCTGCCCATGGTTGAGACCAGCATCTGAGACTTATTGGGAACCGTTTGTTGTAGAGTCGGGTGTTTAAAGAGAAGAGGAAGTTTGTGTTAATTTTTATCCTTTTGCACCAACATTCTGTTCCCCTTATCAACATTTGGTTCCCCTTATCATCAGTGGAGAAGGGTTATGCAAAAATAAGATTTATTGGATAAATGTGCTTACTTTCCTGCAGCCTTATCAATGCTGCACAACTGCTCTCATAAGCAGTTCAGATTGACCTACAAACATTAAAATCTTCAAGTCATCTGAGATGTTTACAATGCAAATCCTCATTTATTTTTAAATGATACAATCATTTTTAACCACTCTAACCAATTATCGCATTGGTCACACTGTGTTAGACCAGTAAATCTTTGGCAAAGCTAAATATGTAAATTTTGCCTAATGCTCAACAGAATTAGCTGGTTCCTTCTCAACGTATTTATAGCTGAACTCAATAATATATCTCTGCTACCATTTTTTGAAGTGGAAGTTTCACAACAGTAATGTGACACTTGTGAAATAAGAACTCTCATCAATAAAAAGATAACTCAGAGGCTTTTAGGAATATAATGGGAAAGTGCTGGCTGCAGCAAATCTCCAAAGAGGGCATTTGAGTCTGATACTTAATATTCATACCAAATTGTATGCTGCACTCAAAGGATAAACCATAGTAATAACATGGGATCACTGCTGAGCAGCTATTGAATACAAAACTATAGTCTAGTGTTAATTTTCTACTATTCAGCATCACAGGAATGAGGCTTTTTTTTTCTGTATTTTATATACACTCTGGCAGAAATTGAACACTGAAGAGATTGCTGTAACTCTTGAAATGTAATCCCCTGATTCTGTATTAGTGCAATGTTGTAAGCTTTGGTCATTAATATTCGTCAGCATGGCTGCTCCTGCACTGCGGACTACTGCGGTCAATGTAGCCTCGACCAATTTTGTCAGCTTGTCGCTCAACACAAGCACTGAGGTCATATAGATTGAAGCCTTCATGCATGCATGCATCCACGTGAAGATCGGGGAGTGCAGACCACCACTTGTATATAAAGTATAGAGAGTCAAGGGATCAAGTAGGACAGCTGGAGCTGTTGCCAGTGAATTATCTGATTGCTGAACAATGTTACACACTCGGTCCCAGCAGCTACAGTTCATTAAAGAACTTAACTCTTCCACAATATATTGTGCAAAGGTATCATACAACAGCAAAAATGCACCAAAGGAAATATTGATGTTGTTTTGATTTCTAAAGAGTGAACAAGTTTGATATGGTTGAGTGCATAAAGGCCTAATTTTCTGTAAACCACAGGAGTCTACACGGACATCTAAATGTGTGGACTCTGAAATTCAGCTGGAGACTGGCAGAACCCCCAGAGATATGGTACAAACAGCTGAAAACAGCAGCAAATCATTAGAACTCTCCGATGTATTTGCAGGTCATTAAGTCAAAATCATCCTGAATTCATTATTCTGGAATGACATGTGTAGCAATTAATGTATTGGAATTATTTATCATATATTAAAAATGGGGGTGCATCACAGCATTTTATTACAAAATTAATAGAAAATTCCTATGCCAATCTAGTCCTATGGGTAAACTCAATATAAAAGTATTACCTGCAATACTTGTTATGACTGTGGGTGATATTGTGGTGGGGTTCACAATATTAAGCTTTGAAAATGTTAATAACATCAGAACATCTTATCTGTGGGGCAAATTTGAAGAAATTGGTTCCTGTTCAGGAATGAAGAAATCTTGTCAGTCCATGCGCCTATACATAAATCCTTTGAGAGAATATTTCAGGGCTCCTTTAGCTGTTAAAGAGTGATCAAGATGGGATCTTGTACTAAAACACTGGTTTAGCCCACATTCAGTGCAAGCTGCCATGTTGGTGAAGGACTTTAAGTGCATGTTAGGAGCAGCCCCCATCCAGATGATCGTCAAGTGGCTGACTGAGATTTAAGTTGCTTGCTAGTGCTTATTACGAGACCACACAAGATTTTGGTGGATAACCGCTTGACTAAAAGCCCTCTCCCATTAGCAACCAGCTAAATAGGAGTATGTCAGGTGAATTCTTCAGGTGAAAGCCAGGTCAAATATGATAGGCTGAGAGAGGAGGTGAAGAGAAAAACAAGACTGGCAAAGAGAGTATGAAAATAGAATGGCAGTCAACATATAAGGGAATCGAAAAAACTTCTACCAGCATGTAAATAATAAGCAGCTAGGAAGAGGTGGAGTGGGCCCTGCTAGAAACAAAGAGGGTGTTATATGCTAAGAGGCACAAGACAAAGCCAGAATACTTAATGAGTTCTTTGTATTGTTGCTTACTAAGGAAGGGGAATTTGACAAAGTACAGGTAGAAGTAGAGACGCGGGAGGCAATGGACAGTGTGAAAATTGAATGGGAGGATCTCCTCGAAAGGCTGGCTATGCCTTGGGTAGATAAGTCACCTGTTCCAGAAGGCCAGGTTGCTAAAGGAATTGGGGGTGACGATAGCGGAAGGGCTTGCCTTAATCTTTCAATCTTTCCTTGATATGGGGGGAGGTGCCAGAGGAATGGAGAGTGGCAAATATGGCACCCTTATTAAAGAAAGGGTGTAAGGACAATACTAGCAATTACAGGCCAGTTAGTTTAACATCAGTGGTGGATGAGGTTTTGGAATCCATAATCAGGGAAAAAACAACAGACACTTGGTTTGAGTTAATTAAGGAGAGCCAACAGGGATTTGTAAGAGGCAGGTTGTGCTTGATGAATCTAATTGATTGTTTTGATGAAGTAACAGAAAGGCTGATGAAGGGAATGCATTGGATGTTGTCTACATGAATTTTAAGAAAGCATTTGGCAAAGTACCACAGAAAAGGCTGATTAAAAAAATTGAGGCTTATGGAACATGAGGATCAGTATTCAACTGGATTAAAAAATTGTCTTAAGCACACTGTGGTAATCTGGGCCGTAATACAACTTTAAGAGACTGTGAGCAGATTGACCACAGATTAAGGCCCAATACTGTGTAGCGCAGGCTACCATGTTATTGTTAGTCTAGAGTAGGGTCTGGTTGAAGAAGCACACATCATGTTAGTGCTCTGCTGTCTGTGTAAATAAATAGCATGTGCTTCATTTCATTTGGTCTCTGCATCTGCAGTATATTGTAATCGACTCACTTGCTGACAGATAAGCGTGCAACCGGTTCGTGAGCAAAGCGACCCCATAGTAAACCATAACACACACAAAGCAATGAGTCATAGTAGATGGTTGTTTTTCAGACTGGAGAGTGGTAGACAGTGGTCTTCCCTGGGGGTCAGTGCTCAGATCACTGCTTTTTTTGCTATATATAAATAACTTGAATTTGGAATACAGAGTAAAAATTCAAAATTTTTCAATGATACCAAACTTGGAGGATGGCAAACAGTGAGGGGGATACAAATCACCTGCAACAGGACACAGGCTAGCAGAATGGGCAGACAAGTGGTGGATGAAATGTAATACAGAGGAACGTGAGGTGATGCATTTTGGCAGAAGGAATAGGGAGGGGCACAATTCTAAAGAGTGCGCAGGAACAGAGGGACTGGGGGGTGCATGTGCATTGATCTTTAATGATGACAGGATATATTGAGGGAGTAATTAGCCAAACAAATGTGATCCTGTGTTTCATAAATAGCAGCATGAGTACAAAAGCTGGGAACTTGTGCTGAACCTTTATAAAGCTCTGGTTAGGCCACAACAAGAATATTGTATCCACTTCTGATCACCACATTGTAGGAAAGATATGAGGGTGCTTGAGAGGATGCAGAAGAGATTTACCAGAATGGTTCCAGGGATGGGGGATTTTACGAACATACTAACAAGGAGCAGGAGGTGGTGATTCAGCCCCTCAAACCTGCTCCACCATTTAATAAGATCTTTGCTGATCTGATAGTAACCTGAAATTTGCATCCCACCCATCCCTGATAAACTATCACCCCCTTGCTTACCAAGAATCAAAAATGATTTTAAAATTCCCCAATGTATTATTTTATACAAGAAGCTGTTTAAAGTGCAAGACATATTTTATTCCTTCCAAACCTGTGACCACACCACCTAAAGGGACAAGGATAACAAAAGCATGGGAACACCAGCACCTGGAAGCTCCCTTCCAAGTCACTCACCATCCTGATTTGGAAATATATCACCCTTCCTTCACTGTCGCTGGGTCAAAATCCTGGAACTCCCTCCCTAACAGCACTACGGGTGTACCTACACTACATGGACTGCAACGATTCAAGGTGATGGCTCACCATCACCTTCTCAAGGGGTGGGCAACCAAAGGTGGCCTTGCCAGTGACACCCACATCCCATGAAAGAATAAAATAAACCAGAATGGAACAAAATAAACTGGAACAGCTCTGCTACATGCTGCTTGGAAATTAGTATTGTTGGCAATTGCCTATTTCTGGTAAGGGTCCAGGAAGATATTTTTGAACCATAGTTCCTTGAGCAAGTTGAGAAAAAATGTGTCGACTTGGCGTAATGTAGTGTGTTAGGTGTCCTATTCAGTAAATGTTTAGAATGCAGAGTTCAGGTGAAGTGTGCAAGATGAAGTGATGTGAAAGAGCAACCACGTCAGATCTGGGTCAGTAATATACAGCCTGTAATGCAGTCAGTGTTTTCAATTTTGTGTTGCAACAAACCAGCAAATTCTATCATTGATTGAAGGGCAGCAGCATAAACTATGGGTGCTGTAGGAATAAAAAAAAAACAGAAAAAATATCCATCTATCATAGTTGTGATAGTAAATCCCAATGGGATTCCTGAGGATATTCATCCTTGTGAGCCAAGATTGAGAAAGGAATTGAACAGCACAATTATTAAACATTGAAAATTTCATACCAAGTTATACGTTTATAAATCATTTTAATTTTTCCAATAGATTCCCCCACTTCAAACTATTCATTTTAGCTATGACATAACAGTTAAACACTAGTTAGTTTGGATTTGAATGCAATGCAATACCTTCTGACCAAACACGAAACTTAATAAACTTGGTGACTGATGGAGCTAGTTTTAGAAACTATGCCAATGCAACTAAGTGAAAAGAGATGGCCTTTTCCAAAGGTCAAAAGTAAAGGGTGCACCATGATTAGTGTAAAGATCAATAATAATGTGCTCTCTTGAGAAGCCGATCATCACTTCTACCTCTCTTGGCCTTTTCTCCCTTTTGGTTACTCCAGTGGTTGGGTTGCTTACTTTGGCAGTCAAACAATTAGCCAGCCTAGTAGGGAGCTTTTGGAATAAACAGACTCATCTGCCAACAGTTGTTACATGAATTTAAAATATTTAAAATGATAATTTTGTCGCAAAATGTTCAAAAATGGAACAAAGTGTATATCCAGATTCCCGGAGTGTGAGATTGCACATAAGCTCTCCTGCAGAAGATACAGATGAACACTTTGACAGGAAGGCTACAGAGGGAAGGTTGATGAGTGTGCACAACAACATGCTTGGTGCATTTGTAGGCCTGCCAGAAAGCCTACATCAATGTCAAAGAGCAGGGAGGTATCTGGTGCCTTCACGTAGGACAGTGCAGAGCTTGGAGCCCATCAATTCCAGTGTGAAATTGGAAGCCAACTTTATTCGCAAACTTGCAGACCCAACCGTGACACAGCTTGATATCTGATGGCTTGATCTCTCCACACAATGGACTGGCTTTTCATCCTTGGGGCAGGAAGTGGGAGTCCAGAAAATTCCTGACTCAGCCCACCCGCACTGGGAGGAGGTGCCCGCAATGATGGGATTTTCATTCCCAGAAGGCGGATGTGGACTGCAGTCGGGCCAGCTGACCCGGGAAGAAGCTCAGAGGCAGCCACGGGAGCTGCCGGATGTGGAGATGGCCCATTTAAAAGGCCTGCCCCAGTGCTGTGGGACTTCATCCCAGTTATAATAAAAGCAGAAGGATCCTCCAGCC
This sequence comes from Carcharodon carcharias, assembly GCF_017639515.1. Classification (NCBI taxonomy): domain Eukaryota; kingdom Metazoa; phylum Chordata; class Chondrichthyes; order Lamniformes; family Lamnidae; genus Carcharodon; species Carcharodon carcharias. Next base: position 65,903,484 of record NC_054481.1, on the reverse strand, counting down.
CTTACCCCTCACTCACCCACACACACTCCTCTTGCCCCATCCATGCCACCTCATGCCTCTCACTCACCCCAATGGCCCTTCATGCCCACTAGGCCAATGGATGCCCCCACTCAGCCATCATGGCCCCTCATGCCTCCCATGCCAAGGTATGCACCCCAACCAACCCCTATGGCCTCCAATCCTCATTATGCATTCGTGGCTGAGACCCCAAACATCCATTATAGCACAAAAACATCTGAGCGCCATGGAAAACGTTGCTTGAGTGACTGCTCTAGCTCTCTGAACTATGCTTTCAATTGCACAATGTTTATTTACATAAGGCAGTGAGGTTTCAAGTGCTTGTAGTTTCTGGTATTGATACCTTAAAGGATCTGGATGAATGACAGTTTTATTGGGGTGTAGTAAAAATTAGTTTTGTTACAGAAAGTGAAAAGTTATCAATGAATAACTTTTTTTAAGCTTTTGTTACACACCCTATTGTTGCTACAGGGTTCATTGGTTCTCTAGAGAGTATAGTGGGTGAATGGGCATGGAAGTGCCTGCCATAGCATGGCATGGGATCTTTGAGGGGCCATAGGGGTTGATTTGGGGGGCATACCTTGGCATGGAGGGCATGAGGAGAACCTTTTGAACTTTCCTTTCAAAAGGTTCCCTCATGCAGACTATGATGCCTCTGAGTTGCAATGAACCACAACTCTTTGAAAAGCTGGCCCGAATCCATGAAAATTGTGAAGAGCCAGGACATGCCAATCTCCACAATAGAGCTGGCCAGATCGGGAATACAGGGTGTGGGCTCAAAACCTGAACCAGCCCGTACCCTGAAAAGGCACAGTTAAAAATCGGAAACACTTGGAATGGTGTCGAGAATCCCAGAATCCAGACTTGGCCACTATTGTTAAAGGCCTTTGGAGCCCCCTGATTCCATGAAAATCCAACCCAATGTCTGGGTGCTGCAGTGGAAGTTCGACTGAAGTCACGCCAACTCAGATACCATCAAAAGTACAGATCCTAGCATTCAGAGGGGCTTGCAGGGTAACACTGTGGTTCAGCAATCTGTCCTCCAGCAGGTTACTGGGATCGCTGAGGCACTGTCCCCGGGAGTGGGAACAGTACCGAGCAGCACCAGCCTGCTGCTCTCTCTCAGGATAACAGCATTTATATCCCGCCACTGGAGGAATAGTTTAAAAATAAGACCTTTCCCATTTAAGACTGGGTTGGGGAGAAATTTCTTCTATCAAAGGGTTATTCGTCTTTGGAAGGCATCATGACTATAGCCAGGATATTGGTCATTGATTCGCTTGCCTATGGTCACACAGAATCTGGACAGATTTTTGATCTGCAAGGGAGTCAAGGGTTATGAGGGGCAGGCAGGGAAACGGAGTTAAGGTCATGATCAGATCAACCATGATAATATTGAATGGAAGAGCAGGCTCAGGGGGCCAGATGGTCTTCCCCTGCTTCTACTGCTCATGATCCTATGACATTATGATTAAACAGTTCTAACTCAGCTTTGAATATATTCAGTGACCCAACCTCCACTGCTCTGTGGAAGAGAATCCCAAATGAGAGACTCCTTTATAAACTGTGTCCCCTTGTTCTAGATTCCTCCATGAGGGGAATCATCCTCTCAACATCTACGTGGTCAAGCCCCTCAGAATGCTACATTGTATTTTTCAATAAGATCATTCTAAACTCTAATGAGTACAGGCCCAACTTGCTGAACCGTTCCTCATAAGACAGTCCCTTCGTTCTAGGAATCAGCCTAGTGGACCTCCTTTGAACTGCCTCCAATTCAAGTATATTCCTCAAGTATGAAGACCAAAACTGTACACAGTGCTCAAGATGTAGTCTCACCAATGCCCTGTGCAATTGTCACAAGGCTTCCTAAATTTTTTACACCATCCCCCTTGCAATAAAGGTCAAACCAATTGCTTGTCTGCCTGCTCCAGTTCAGGTGGAATTAAAGATCAACTGCCATTATTCAGTGAGGATGTTTCATAAACTGTTCCTCACTGAGCTTCAGGTAGGAAAATTGCTTCCTGCACACCCTCAGTGGTTAAAAGCTCCTGCTGAAAGCCTTTCTCACTCACCACCTCCTCCCTCTTCCAACAGCTTGCTTTGCTCTGTGTCACCTCTCCCATTCTCTTTGTCATGCTGCATTCCATGAGAAATGCTGACTATTGCACTCATGCGTGGGAGCAACTGACTTGTGCAAAAGCCCTGAAGTCAGATCTATGTTCTTCTGCACCTGCCACACCACTCCCTGTAGACTTTATCAACTTAAAAGAACTTAGAAAGCACCAAACACTTGTATAATTGTAGCCACAGCCAACAGAAGTCATTCAGTAACTAACCTGAAAGTAATCGATAATCCCTCTAAATAGCGTTGATAGGGGATCTCCTGTTGCTCAGCACACATTCAGTTGTGTAAACTTAAGACAGGTTGTTAGCTGGAGTGTTGAACTCCAAATGGCAGTACTGGCATCAAATCAATGCTATACATTGATGTCATGATCTGCCTATTCGGCATATTACTGACAGACACACAGTCAGGGAATGTGGGCATGCTAATACTCTCACGAATGTGGCATCATGAATGACTTACACAAGAAGTCTGCATGCACTCTATGGACCCTATATTGGACCACTAAGGAGACTCATTGCACCAAAAAAGGAGCCACAGATCCGAATTTTGCACACAGTGGGCTGAATTTTGTCGGGGCGGCAGCCACTGTCCTGGTGATGAGCCAGAAATAGGAGGCAACCCACTTTGATCCTTTGGGGGACCCTCCCAGCCACATTTTAGGCCCACCATGCAGCTGGTGGGGCTTCTGTTGCTTTAAGAGATGAGAGCCCACCTTCAAGAGCTGCTGGCCAATTGGAGCATGGTAGCTCTTCAGTCCCGTCAAAGGCATTTGGAATGGTGGCTGCTGCACCTAACTCAGGAGCCCAACAATGGATGCCACCTTCGGAGCAAGGTGAAGGGGGGGGGGTCGGGGGTTGCTGGGGCCAACCAGGCAGGTCCAGGCAAGGGAAGGTGGGAGGTTATTGGTGAGAACAGAGAGTTGGTGTCACGGGCATGGCCATTGCCACAGGGGGGCCTCTCCATAGGCTGAGTACCTGGTTAGAATTCACCAGGCGATCTCCCCAGCCGGCAGAGGACGCACCTCTGGTAAAATGCCAGTTGCAGCAGGGCCAAGCCCTTGACTGGCCACTTTAGTGGCACAGTTGACCTTTGGGCAGCAGGATAGTCCTCCACCCTCCCCACCACAGTCAGAATGCCATGAAAGCAGGAAGGTGACAGGCACTCAAAGAATCACGGAATCACACAATGCAGAAGAGGCCCTTCGGCCCATCGCGTCTGCACCGACACGAGAGAAACACCTGACCTACCTACCTAATCCCATTTACCAGCACTTGGTCCATAGCCTTGAATGTTATGACATGCAAATGCTCATCCAGGTACTTTTTAAAGGATGTGAGGCAACCCACCTCCACCACCCTCTCAGTAAGTGCATTCCAGGCCGTCACCAACCTCTGGGTAAAAAAGTTTTTCCTCACATCCCCCCTAAACCTCCTGCCCCTCACCTTGAACTTATGTCCCCTTGTGACTGACCCTTCAACTAAGGGGAACAGCTACTCCCTATCCACTCTGTCCATGCCCCTCATATTCTTGTACACCTTGATCACCCCACCCCTCCACCCGCACCCGCCCCCCCCCCCCCACATCTTCCCTCACTATTTCACAGGCCCCACTGCCTCCCAACCCATCCCAGAGGGCTGGTAACACCCAGCCCAACATGTTTAAGTTAAGCAAATATGGAAAGATGATCTTTGGGGAAGGTAATATTTTAGCTTGATGAAAGTAAATTATTTTTTAAGTTTCAAACCTTGCTAAAAGGTTTGAGAGAAATGCCATCAGGGGTGGTGATCTGAGATCAGGTTTTGGATTTCGGCCCAGAAAAAAGTTTGGAATTGTTACTCATTGCTATAGGAAGTATCGTTCTCACCGATATTCATGTGTAAATGCATTGAAACTTCATCAAAGGAAGTTGTAGAAATTAAGAAGCTGATGTTAGAGATGGAGCAATGCGCTGTTTGCTTCACAAAAACAGTGGCTGGAATTTTCTGCCCCCATTGGCTTCAGGCGTCATGGCAGGTGTGAGAGGACAATATGGCAAGAAGGCCAAAAATCAGTTTTATGCCCTTATGAAGCCTGTTTGTAATCGGCCACTCTGCCCATCAATGGCGGGCCACGTTGCCCAACACTGGACCTTAGGAACATCATTTTAATACATTTGTGTCCAATTATAAGCCCTGCTCAATGGAATCAGCCCCCCATGCTGGACCAAATCACCCCAATGTGTTTCACAACTGTACATAAGCAACGTGCATCTGGCGAGCTGCACCTCGCTCAGGACTTCGAGGTTTGTTTGCCTGCCTTCTTCAGGCAGCACTTACGGTCATCAGTGCCAGGATTTGCAGGCAGCACCACATCAATTTTACGAGGGCTCACGGCCACGTCTCTACCCACCTGACCAGCCATAAGGCAGAGGCAGCTTTTCAATGGCTGCTGGGAAGGGGGGTGTCCCAGGATGTGTGGGAGGGCACATGTTAATCTATGCAAGTGGCCTCAAGATGGTGTGGGCTGAGAAGACAGTGTCTCCAGAGGAGATGAAGCCAGATGGAGGTGTGAGGGTGTGTTTGAGAGAGTGAGTGGTTATGCCCCCTGAGCTGGCAGTGAGTGAGAAGCCAGTGAATGTGTGATGGGCTTAGGTGTGTGAGTTTAGAGTGATAAGATGGTTGACTTGGTGGCATGGATGAGGTCATTCGTCCGTTTCCTACAATGAATGGTCAACCTCATGTGTGCAGTGATGGCACCAACCACCACTGCGACTGCCGCCCAAGCTGGAGTGGTGACACTGATGGGCCTCCTGTGGCCAAAGCGGAGGTAGAGGACATCACGGTGGGCCTCCATGGTGTCCAGAAGGTGGCCCTGGAATGTGTCACTGAATCAGGGGGCTGCACTCTTCTTGGCTTTTGGGGCCATGTCTTCACTGGAGCAGTCCTGGGCTACGAGCATTGAGAAGTGTGCGTACAGCTGCATTCTGCATGAGGAAGCGACAAGGTAACGGCGTGGCAGACAAATCGGAGGCTGCCTGCAAGCCAGGTAGCATGTTTCCTGTGGCTGCACAATTAATGAGGTGTGATTGGGACGATACGGTGCAAAAAGCCACCACTGCGGCGGGCAGGTAAAACGTCCATTTTCCCGCCAGCTACCACACTTGGTACAAATCTGGGACAATTCCACCCAGTATATCACTGTCCAGTTCCATGTTCAAGTGCATTGAGTGGCATCAAGTTCCTGTACTCAACAGACAATCTTAGAGCATTTCCATTTCAATCTAAGCAGCCTTTTAACTGCATGATGAGTGTTAATTGCTGTCAGTCAACCTCTCTCTCACTGAAAGTTAACTATGACAAGCATGGAACTTCATTCCTTCAGATTTCAGTTGTTGCTGGAAATTTTTTAATGTTTAATTAATTCTTTTTAAACTTGTCTGTTGTCTCTTTTTCGCTCTCTCCAACAACATCTTGTATTTATATAGCACCTTTAATGTAATAAAACATTCCAAAGCACATCAAAGGCATTACAAAATAAAAATATGAAATTGAACCACATAAGGAGATATTAGGATAGATAGCTGAAAGCTTGGTCAAGAAGTTAAGTTTTAAGGAGCATCTGAAAGGTGGAAAGCAAGGTAGAGAGGCGGAGAGTTTCAGGAAGGGAATTCTAGCTTTTAGGGCCTAGGCAGCTAAAGGCATGGCTGCCGGTGCTGGAACAATTAAAATCATGTTTTTGCGTTCAGGTTTAGAGGAATGCAGATAACTTTTAATTTTTCTCTCACTCCACTGTTTGCTTTAGAATCCCTCATAGTACTTGGTTAAGGAGTTACATAGTTGCTCTCCCCATTCTCTCCGATCCCATATGCCCCATAGAGGGTGATATATCATTTCAACCTTGCACTTCCAGCAACTGTTCGTACAAAATATCCAGTCAAATCTCCCAGGGAGTGGCAATCACTGTTAAATTGCCATTCGGCTCCTTTTTTTTTACCCTAAGGTGGAGCTCCGCATTTCTGGCCCAGACCTCCGAACTGGGACTGTTCAGAAACATGGAGCATACCTAATCTGAGAGTCCTCCTTCGGAGAGCAGGATCATGGGAGGCCAAGTCACACCTCCTTTTTACAGCACGAGAGCCATATTCTGGTAAGGAAATAGTTTAAAGTTCCCAAAGTCACTTTGAGAAGCTACAGGGTGAATGTGTGTAAAATAAGTGGATGAGGAGATACGGTGGCAATAAGTGGGTGAGGGGATAAGCTGGCAGAGAAGTGGGTGAGGGGATAGGGTGGGTTTGGGTGGTCATGGGTCGGTGGGGGGGGTGGCTGTTGGGCAGCTGGGGGAATGGTCAGACCAGGGGGGTCATTGGGGGTTGGGAGAACAGTCAGATTTTCTGCACCGTATCGTCCCAATCCCACTTCATTAATTGTGCAGCCACAGGAAACATGCTACCTGGCTTGCAGGCAGCCTCCGATTTGTCTGCCACGTTGTTACTTTGTCGCTTCCTCATGCAGAGTGCAGCTGTACGCATGCTCCTCAATGCTCATAGCCCAGGACTGCTCCAGTGAAGACATGGCCCCAAAAGCCAAGAAGAATGCAACCCCCTGATTCAGTGACACGTTCCAGGGCCACCTTCTGGACACCATGGAGGCCCACCGTGATGTCCTTTACCTCCGCTTTGGCCGCAGGAGGGTGGGAGGGTGGGAGGGTGGTTCGGGGGTGTGACAGGGGCTTGAAGGACAGTTCGAGGGAGTCAAGGGCATCAGGAGGTTGGGAGGGTAGTTCACGGGGTGGGGGGTCAGGAGGGTAATCGGGTGGTCAGGGATGGTAGTCAGGCGGTGGGGGGAAGCAGCTGGGTGGTCGGGGGTGTGGTAGTCGGATCAGAGGGGTAGTCGGGATGGTATCAGTAATATAGGTACCCAGGAGTTAGAACTGATTTTAACCCCACCCTTCATGGAAAACCTCTGGTAAATGAGTCAGAACCATCTGAAGTCTCTAACTTTAACTCAGTTTCAGAGGGTTCCAGAGTCAGAGGAATTGCCCATCAGAAGTTCAAAGTTCTCAGGCAATTCCCATATAGTCAGTGCACTGAGACTTCTGAGGGGCCCCCCAGCACATCTCGGAATGTACCTCCAGGTTACAGCCATCGGGAGATCAGATGTCCTGGGCCACCATTGCCATTGAATGGGCAAGAACAAGGGTAAGAAAGAGTGGGTGCTGGTCATTGCCCCGCCAAAGGAAAGTTTGGGCCATTGATTCAGGTTTTTTTTAATATTTTAATTGTAGGATAGTTTACAAAATTACATGCCATTGTTCTTAATAATAAGGATGATACCTAAGAGATGGTGAGGCCATTAGCATTCGTAAATAAACTAGAAGGTTTAACGATATGGAATGTGGAATTTCCTGCAATCAGCTAATTATTATTTCAGACAACAGCAGTAATTATATCACAAAGAAATGATGTGCCCTTCTCTGACACTGCAGTAAGAATTTGCATAGCTCATGGAAATAGTAAGTCTGCAACTTCCACAAGAACTATAAACATTTCCAATTATATCTCTGTTCATTATAATAATTGATAGCATAGACAAAACTGAAAGTTATAACTTAATCTCTGAAGGATTGGGTGATGTGTAAAAACTCCTCCAAACTTGTCTGCACATGGTTCATGTAAAAACATCAATTTGATTCTGGTTTCTCATTTAGATCCACTATTCTGCATAAAATTATGAAATATTTCTCATATTTATTAAAATAGTAACTAATATAGGGTATGTCAATTAAATGCTATTCTGTGCCACACATCAAATCAGTGTAATACATACTAGATACCAGAAATATTATAAACGCAGAGAGGTTCAAGGGACATTGGAAGCTGCAGGAGAGAAGCTAAGCTATTTATCAATGCCATCTGAACCTTGAGATGAATTACTGTCTTGACATACACTTCCACTTATTTTCTATTCATTATAACAGAAGACATTTAGAAGTGTAGGAGGCAACTAGCAGAGCAGTAGTAAAATAGAACTGAAACTGAAGTAATATGATGCCATTTGGCTTGTGATATTCAGCATTCAACTTCCAAGAGAAATATTTCACCCATTTGAACAAATAGTTCGGGATTGTGTGTGATGTTTGATGCTGCATTCTTAAAGTTGTGTGTGTCTCCTGTCCTGGTTGCTGATTATGATGTATTGTTGGGTCACTCTGTGTTATTTTTAACCTTCTTTCCCTATTTTTCACTGGTGGCATTCATTCAAAATTTTTAAAGAGAACTCAGAAAAGACCTGCACGAATGTCTCCCTTACCACCTCATTTGACAAAGCTATGATCTATTTCATGAAATTAATGCTTCTTTCCCCATTGTAGTATTGAGGGAGTGCTACATTGTCAGGGAATAAAATGTCAAAAAAAACCCTGTTTGTTCTAGTTCAGGTGGAATTAAAGATCACATGCCATTATTCAGATTGGACGGAGAGATTTCCATGTTTCCTGGCGAACATCTCTCCATCATCCAGCACCATGCAATTAAAGATTGAATGGCAATTCACCTCATTACTGTTCGCGGGATATTGCTAGTGCAGAACTAGTGCTACATTAGTCTACACAGCAGGCTTAAGGCAAGTCAAATGCAACATTTGTGTCTTTTTTTACTCAGCGAGCTATTGTGTTCTGGAGTAGTGGAAGTAGATTCAATAGTAACATTCAAAAGAGAATTAGTTGGATAAACACATCCATTAAACATTTTACAGAGTTATGGGGTGAAAGTTGGATAGCTCTTTCAAAACGCTGGCACCAGCATGATGGGGTGAATAGGCTTTGTCTGTCTGGACTGTATCACTCTAATTCTATGATTCATTGGTCTTGTCTCAGAGTCAGGGGATTGTAGATTCAAGGACCACTCCAAAGACATAATCCAGGCTCACATTTCAATGCCATTTTGAGGGTGTGCTGCACTGTTGGAGATGCCATCTTTTGGGCAGGGCATTATAGAATTACGTAGAAATTACAGAGTTACATATAGTTTACAGCACAGAAACGGATAATTCAATCAAACTGATCTATGCTGCAGGTTATGCCCCGCGGGCTTCCTTTCACCCGATTTATCTAACTGCATCATCATATCCTCTATTCCATTCTTACCATATGCTTTTCTAGATTTGTCAATAAATGCAACTATGCTGTTTACCTCAACTATTCCCTGTGGTAGTGAGTTCCACATTCTCACCATTCTTTTGGTAAATAAAGAGAGATGAATTGTGGGACAACCGTGATGCTGGAAGAGATCTCAGAGGAACCCTTGCCTCCGTGTCCACTTGTAAACAGTCCATCTTGAGTGAAGGGGTCCTGGATGCTTCCTCGCCTCCTCTTCCTCCACCTCCCAAAATGGCCTCCGATGGGTGGTGGGAAGGCTTGCATCGTCATAAGGGCAAGATTGCAGAGGATGCAGCAGACTTCCACATTCGTGGGGACACTGTCCCCCGAGCAGTCCAGGCAGTGGAATCATTGTTTCTGGACGCCACCAATTGTTGGCTCCACAACATTCTTTGTTGCTGCATGGCTGTCATTAAAGGGATGCTGTCCTCATAAAATTGGGTGGGAGAGAGGTTGGTGGGGGGGAGCGGAGTGGGGGTCAGGAGGAGTGTTACGAGCCACTTGTAGAGTGGATATTCCTTGTCGCTAGCAGCCAGCCTTCCTGGTAGGCTTAAAATGGTGAGTATGGCTGACTACAGCAACATGAAGACTTCGGGCTGCTTCCAGGATAGTGTGCATTCGCCAAAAGGATCTTTTGGGTATGGTCATCAACAGATGTACAGTAATAAAGTGGTAACCCTTGTGGTTACAGTACATCATTCTGTTAGCATGCAGTCAATTGTTCCCTGCATGATTGGAAATCTCACTGGCCTGGCAAAGCAACATTTTTACTCCTCCTGCTTCTCTCAGGTCAGTGAGAAGATGATGAATTCCTCTCTCCTTCTATCCAGGGCCTCTGTAACCTCCCTGAAACTGGAAGGATCCACTGGCATAGAAATTGAGGATGATGGTGATCTTGACAGCCACTGTGCAGCTGCACTTTATGATGTAGGAGGTGGCACAGTCAGTGACCACTTCCCTGGTGAAGTGCGAGTGCCTCAGTCATTGCTCCTGGCTATGGTGGAGGTAGGAGAAGTTGTCTCTAAAGACCCTTACTGGGTGGGCCTTCTACTGAGGGCCCTCCATTTCTTTCTCTTACTCTGCAAAGCTTCCCCTTTCAGTTACCTATTGAATTAATTGTAGTTTTAAGAAATGTAGTGACTGTAGCTTTAAGACTTATTGTGTTGTATAGTATCACATGACAGTGTAAACAAATCAGCTTTAAGTGCAGGGAACCTTAGGGTGGGAATTCTTCTTCCAGTTGTGGAGCTTGATGGAAGAGTGTACCTGCTGCTGCAGCCTGGAAATAAAGTTTGATGTTTCTAATGAGAAACCTATCTGGAAAATCAAGTCTTTAACAAACTGGCGATGAGGATGGGATTGGGTCTAGCATTATACCTCACCCATTAACTGTGAGTGTCTTGTTTAAACAGAAGAAAAGGAAAATATACTCACCTGGTATGCTGCAGAGTTCAAATAGAAGAAATAGAAGTGCTGTCATTTTAAGATAAAGAAAAGAAAATGGGCCCTGATCCAAATGGCAGAGGAATCTCCTGGAGTACTCCCGACATTTAAAAAAAAAGGGCCTGCAGAGAAAAGAAACCTACAGAATTGCCCAGAAAAGGGAGAAGAAATCATTGCTGTATTTTTTTTCCAAACAGGAACTAAGATTTACAAAGTTTAAAAAAAGCAGCTGCATTTGCCTGTGAGCCCGCCAAAACAAGTAAAGTGCAGGAAAGTCAAAAACAACGCAAAAAAACCAACAGTTGCAGAGGCAGCCCAATTTTAAAAAAGGTGACTGCTCTTAAAAGCAACAATACATTTAAAGTGGTAGATACAAGAAAAATAGCTATGGGCAGAAAACTAGAAGAGACCCCAGAAAGAGGGCAACTCTCAATCTCGGTCCATTGGCAACAAGAGACCCCAGAGAGGGGGCAACTCTGCAGAAGGCAACAAGAAACCCCAGAGAAAGGGCAAGTCCTCCAAGGGCAACAGGTGGTCCCAGAGGCAACAAGAAAATAAACAGTTGAAAGAACAATTGATTGTCCTTCGAGATCAAATGCAAAAGGAATGTGCAACCATTCCTCAACAGAAGAAATGAAGACTGTTTTAAACAGTAGAATGGAAGCACAGCTGAAGAAACTTGAAGAGGACTCAGATGAATTCCTGGTAATTGGAGAGGGCTCACAGGAAGCCCTGGGACTTGTATATAGCTAGATACAGCCAGGAGACAGGAGTTCGGTGAAACTCCAAGGCAGTGGCAGCTTAATGCATCTAGCTGCCTAGCAAAGAGCTGAAGAATCAGCTGAATGATGCTAAAGAGGTATTGAAAGGAAAAGTCATATAACTTTCCAAGATGCAAGTGGTTACCTGGTGTAATAGTTTCTGTTACTGGACCCTTGTTATACCATGTAGAATGAGAGGGCCAGATCACCAACAACACGTGGATCATTTGAGAAGAATGGAGATACCCCCAAAAAAATGACTTGTAACCATTGTAGAACCCGTGGTCCCTGTTGAAATTGTTCAACCAAGGATAGACATACCAGATGTCTCTGTCGGAGTAGATAACACAGAACTTCCTGTGCCTGTAGCGTACCTGATTTTGCTGTGGATCCAGAAAATATGGATCTTGTAAGAGATTCAAAGTTGTGGAGCTACGACATTCCACCTGGATCAGGAAGCCACCTAAGAGACTGAACTTATAATTCCATGATCCACATATATATTTGTAATGTCATGAAAGTAAATGTTCTAGATGGTCTTGTAAATACAAACTGTATAAAATACTTAAAGGGGGAGGAATGTAGTAATTGTAGCTTTAAGGAATGTAGTGACTGTAGTTTTAAGACTTATTGTGTTGTATAGTAACATGTGACAGTGTGAACGAATCAGCTGTAAGCATGGGGTACCTTAGAGTGGGAATTCTTCTTCTAGTTGTGGGGCTTGATGGAAGCATGCAACTGCTGCTGCAGCCTGTAAGTAAAGATCAATGTTCCTAATGAGAAACCTGTCTGGAAAATCAAGTCCATAACACCTATGCTTCATTTCAAAGTCATTGTACAGCCCAAGGAGGACTGAAATTATAACACCATTACTGATGCAGGCTTTCTCCTGACAGGCCTGCCAACTCATCCGGCCTCTTTGACAAAATGCAGCACTACTCTCCTTCATAAAAACATAAGAACAAAAGAAATTGGAGAAGGAGTAGGCCATTCAGTTCCTAGAGCCTGCCCCATCATTCAAAAGCTTCGATGTGTTTCTTTTTTCAGCAATAATCCAGTAGTCAAAGCCCCTAGACTTATGTCAACAGGCAGAGTGAAATAGCAAGCAATCTTTTTTTTAAACACCCAGGCATTTTGTTCAAAGATTTAAAGGACAGGACTTTTAAATGCCTTGACAGCTTGACAGCTCCCTTTGACAGGTGCTTTTGATATTCTTGAGAGTTGATTTTCACAGGTCTGTTGAAAGTTTCGATGAGTTTGACCACAATACTTTATGTACTTTTTAAGCACATTTATGCTCACTTTTAACAACTCCAAAGGGCATCTTGCCTCCACCAAAGGTGTCCCAGGACCAGATCCAAAAGGGTACCTTACCTCTCCAAAAGGGTGCCCTAGCTATCCAGATAAATCCACCATGTTCATACCAACTCTTTTCAGGTCTTATCTGCACAGCTATTGAGTGGATTTCAACAAAACCTGGCACATAATTAGGATCTGACCGAAAAAAGAACTGAATAGATTTTGCCAAAGGCTTGGATCTGGATCTAGATCCTGGAACTTTTTAAAGGATCCGTTAACATTGGGAGATAGGGTAAATTGACTTTATTTTAAGAATGTTGTGGGTTGTTTCATTTAGAATGTTGTTGACTGTTTTAGAATGTTGTAGATTGTCTCAGCTGCCGTGGAGCAATTTGCCACAGCTGTCAAAATGCGAGCTACAGAGGTTTCAGAGCAGGTTGTTGGACATGGGTCGGCCTTAAGCTTCCTCAATGAGATGGAAGCTCTTAGTAAAAATATTTCTTTTTTCAGCTTGTTACAAAATTCAAAACACTCACCGAAATCGGCAGATGCAGTTTGGGACATACAGTTACCAGCAGGTCTCAAGCCTCCTGCTCCAGTGCTAGCCAGATGATGTCCACACATGTGAAATTTGTTGATTTCACTGTCATTACGCCAAGAACTGACCCCGAGCACATGCGTGGAAGAAAAGAAGCAAGGAAATCAAATGGTGTAAAAATGCAGGTGACCTGGAACAAGAATGCCATTACAGTGAAGGTATCTTAGGGAGCAAGACACAGGGAGGGGACAGGGAGAATGTTCCAAACCAGGGAGTGGGACAGAAAGAGGTCCCAGAAGAAGGGTGAGGCAGGACAAAGACAGGGGTCAGAGAAAGACCTCACTGAATCACAATAAATGACAGCAGCAGAGGTAAAGGCTCCAAGTTAAAGAAAGCTGAGGGGAGAAGACTTGACGCAAAGTGGTCTCAAGGGAAGCCCAAAAGATCCGAGAGGGCAGCCAAAGGTTGGTGATTCTATAATGTGGGCCTTTTGGAGCAGGGGTGTTTTGTTGGGCACAGCTGAAGATCTGAAAGTGTGTTTGGAAGCTGAAGCATGAGTGTACTTGGAAATCCAGGGGAAAGGAATCTCAGACGAAAGATTGAAACCCTGGAGGTGGATTCTTGCTGAAGCCATCAAGAGGGAGTGACATTTAGAGAGAATTCTGAGAGATTGGAAACCCTTATGAGAAAGACAGAGTTTCAGTAAGACTGGCTGACAAGTGTCTGGGTGGGTTGTTGAGAAATCCATAATATCTGCTTTGGTCACATCTGTCATTTATTTTGGAATGTGGCGTGTCTGTATACTGTTTGCCTGTTAGTTTACATGTATCACATACTTACTCTGAATATTAAAGTATCAGATAGATATGGTAAGTTGTTTTATCTTTCCCAATTTGTATCTGTCTGTAAGGAGATAGCTGGGGTAAAGGAATAGTGAATATTTGAATCATTTTCTTGTGTTTGTATTGAGATCTTTTCAACCTTTTTATCTGGTGTAATATAATTCATTTTGCTTGTTTAATAAATGTTTTATTCTTTGTGTTAAAAGTTTATCAGCAGACTCCTGTGAATTTGTTCAGTAACTTTCTTCTATGGTTTCTAAAAAATGTTAGGATCTATCAAGTCAAGTTTGCCTCTGGAATCTGAGTTGTCCAGTAGTAACATCAGCTGGGATTGTAACAAGCTATGTCATCACAGAGCATCAACCAGGAAGGGAAATGCCCCAAGGGGTAGTTGTGTAATTGTAACAACGTTGAGTTAGCATAGCATGGCAGAGGTATACAGCCTATTGAGTGCCCTATTCAATTGTTCTGAAACTGTGCCCCTTAGTTCTAGACTCCCCCACAAGGGGAAACATCCTCTCAGCATCTAACCTGTAAAGCCCCCTCAAAATTTCAATAAGATCACCTCTCATTGTTCTAAACTCCATCGAGTGTAGGCCCAACTTGCTCAACTTTTCCTCTTAAAATAATCCCTTCATCCCGCTGATTCCTGCAGCATTCCACTAATCACAGTTTGCCATCCTGAAAATAACCCATTTATCCGTCCTGTTAGTAAGCTAGTCTTCTATCCATGCTAATATATCACCCCAACACCATCAATTCATCATTCCAAGAAAGAGCCTTAATTTTGTCTTTTTACCATTTTTCCCTACTCTGACCCTATTAGCTGGTTCGCTTTTATGTTTGCACACTATGTCCCTTCCTGTCACACTCTAGTTATCATTACCCATATCACTACCCTGTCCTTTCTCTTTAACTTTCTAAATTTCCCATCACCTGAAGCCTCCCTCCCTCTACTATTTAGTTTTAGCCCTCTCTAAAGCAAATGGTTATTTGATTTGCCAGGCCCATTGTCACAGTGCAGTCAAGGTGAAGACCGCCCCAATGGTGGATATCCCTCTTTCCACAAAACTGGAGCCAGTGCCCCATGAATTGAAACCTATTCCTCCTGCATGAATCTTTGAGCCATGCATTCCACTCTCTGATCTTACTTACCCTATGCCGATTTACTAGCGGCTCAGGTAGTAATCTTTGTGTTTCTGCTTTTTAATTCACACCCCAGCTGCGCATACGCAAGAGAACCACTTTCTTAGATCTACCTATGTTGTTGGTACATACTTGGACACAACAACTAAATCCTTTCCCTCCTGCAGTCCTGAGAAGATGTCCTTAATGGTGGTCCTGGGCAGGCAACAGGACCCAAATTCTCAGCAACAGAGAACAGTATCTATCCCACTAGCTATACTGTCCCCTACTTCATTCCTTTTTACTCCCCCAACTTGAATGGCCCTTGTAACATGGTGCTGCGTTCAGCTTGCTCATTCCTGCAGCAGATCCTGTTCTCATCCACACAGGCTGCAAGAATCTCAAAGCTGTTAGACAAGTGGAGTAGCTGAGGCTCTTCCAATACTACCTTTTGGATCCCCAAACCTGCCTCCCTCGCTTTCACACCCTGCTGTCCCTGACCACAGACCAAATCTGAAGTATTTAATCTAAGCGTGTGACTGCCCCCCAGAACAATCAGTCCAGGTAACTTTCCCCTTCCCTGATGCAGTGCAGTGTCTGAAGCTCAGACTCCAGCTCATCAACTCTGAGCCTAAGTTCCTCAAGCTGCAGACATTTACTACAGATGTGGTTTCTGTGGATCACACTAGTTCCCACATATTTATCAGTGACTTAGATGAAGGTAGACACAACCATATATCTAATTTTCCTGTTGACATGAGGTGGGACAGTAAATAATGCACTAGGGTGCAGAAAGTTGGAAAGGGAAATTGGTAGATTAAATGCATGGGGAAAAAACTGTGGCAGATGGTGTTCAATTTGGAAAAGTTGTCATCACTTTAGCCCTAAGAGAGACAGATCAGAGTATTTTCTAGAAGCTCAAAATTGTGGAGGAGCAAATAGATTGCAGAAGCATTAGATGTAATCTTTCAAAGCTCTCTTGATTTGAGAATTGAGCTGTAGACTGGAAAATTGCTAACGTCAGTCCATTATTTAAAAAGTGAAAGAGAGAAACCAGGTAACTACAGGCCTGTCAGTTTACCATCAATTGTGGTGAAGCTACTAGAATTTGTCATCAAGGATAGAGTGACTGAGGATTTGAGAAAATATAAGCTGTTTAGGGAGAGGCAGCATGACTTCATTGGAGAAAAGTCATATCTGATTAATCTAGTTGAATTTTTGATGAGGTCATTAATAAGATAGACCAAGAAATATTTAAGGATGTCATCTATTTGGACTTCCAGAAAGCATTCAATAAGACAACCATGCAAAAGATTATTGGCAAAAATGAGACCACATGGAATCATGGGCTGTGTTTTGACTTGGGTTGGAAATTGGTTGGGAAGTCAGAGAGTAAGGATGAATAGTATGTGCTCATACTGGCAGGTTACAATAAGCAGTGTTCCCAAGGGCTCTATTCTGGGGATCCAGCTTCAACTTGTATGCTAATGGCTTGGATGAAGTAATGGAGAATTCTATATTCAAGTTTTCAGAAGGCATTATAATGGAAGGAACAGCAAGTCGTGCAGATAGTGCAGAAAAGTTGCAAAAACGACATAAACACAATAAGGGAGTGGGGAACAAGTGTGGCAGATGGAGTTCAATGTGAAGAAGTGTGAGGTTATTCACTTTGGACATAAGGAAGATAGATCAGCATATTATTAAATAGTGAGAAGCTATGAATTATGAAGAGCAGAGAGATTAAGTGGTGTGTGTATGGGGATCTCTAAAGGCTATGGGCAAGTACAAAAACTAATTACAAAGGCTAATAATAAAGTTGGTCTTTATCTAAAGGCTCTGGAATACAAAGCTGTGGATGTTATGCTGCTGTTGTATAAGTTCTGGGTTGGCTCCATCTGGAGCATTCTGTTTAATTTTGGCTACCACACTTTAGGAAGGGGACATTCACTTGTGGGAGCTGCAGTACAGATTCACCAGAATGATACCAATGAGAGGAATTCCCAGTATTTTTTTAAATCCCATATTGGCCTGTGCTTTTATCTTTTTTGTGCCTCTCACAGGAGATCGGGTGGGCTGGGTTTTGGGTGGGGAGTGTATTGATGTGTATACAAGGCACTGCAATTACGTGGGACAAACTGAATGGACCAGAGGGTGTTTACCTATTCTCCATTATTCAGTATGTAAAAAAAAGACTTTTCCATGACCACCCTCAAAGTGCTCTACAACCAATGAAATATTTTCAATGTGTAGTCACTGTAATGTAGGAAACAGAGCAGCCAATTTGCACACATCAAGCTCCCACAAACAGCAATGTGATAGGGACTAGACAATCTGTTCCTTCATCATGTTGATTGAGGGATAAATATTGGCTTAGACACTGGGATATCCCCCAGCTCTTGTTCAAAATAGTGCCATGGGATCACTTGCATCCACCCGATCAGGCAGGCAAGGCCCTTAATGCCTCTTCTGAACGATGGCACCTCCGACAGTGCAACACTGCCTCAGTTCTGCATTGAAGTGTCAGCTTTGATTTTTGTTCTCAAGCCCTGGAGTGAACCCGGAACCTTGTGACTCAGATGCAAGAGCACTACCAACTGAGGCATAGCTGTCATAAGTACGTCAAGATGCACACTTCTTCACACCAAGAGTAGTAGAAAGTTGGAACTCTAACCCCCATCATCCCAACCATCATAAAATCTGTGAAAGAGAGATCAATCGAAAATACAGAACTGATTTATCTACTTTTGATAGGCAAGCTTATTAAGTATTAACCAATGTGGTAAATGGAAATAAGATATAAGATCAGTCATGATCTAATTGAATGGCAAAATAGCCTTGGGTGGTTGACTGGCTCCCAATCTTCTACTACATTGCTAAATTCAGCTCAAGTACTTACCTTTATTGTTGCAGACAATCCCTAGAGCTGGTTTCTCTGAATACAACCCACCATGGATCTGGCTGCTTCAAGACTCACCATTTTGGACAGAGGACTTCAAACAGTTGTTAGGTCCCTTATTTGCATATGCAAAGAACTTAAAGTTTGCTTCAGTGGTAGGTTTGTCCTTACCCAATCAGACGATCAATGATTCTTGCCTGCCATCTTGGGGCCTTAGTAGACCCCTAAGCACCTGAAAAATGGGTGTTACATGCCCGATTTCTAGGTCACGATCTCTACAAGAGAGAATGGAAGCCTTTTATATGGAGATAGTTAAGGGTCTTTCTCTATCACCGATTGCACATCAACATAGAATCACAGAATCTTTACAGTGCAGAAGGAGGCCATTCAGCCCATTGAGTCTTCACTGGCTCCCTGAAAGAGCATTCCCACTCACATGTCTTATCCCCTAACCCTGCACATTCTCTCTCTTCAGATAGCAATCCAATTCCCTTTTGAATACTTCAATCGAACCTGCCTCCACTACCTTCTCAAGAAGTTTGTTCCAGACTCCAACCACCCTCTGGGTGAAGAGATTTTTCCTAACATAACTTTTACTTCTTTTGCCAATTATTTTTAACCTGTGCCTTCCAGTTCCTGATGCTTTCTTGGATGGGAACAGTTTCTCACCATTTACCCTGTTCATAGCCCTCAGGATCTTAAATACCTCTAAGTCTCCTCTCAACCTCCTTTTCTTCAAGGAAAACAGCCTCAGCCTCTCTAATCTACCCTCATAGTTACAGTTCTTTATCCATGGAATCATTCTTGTGAATCTCCTCTGTACTCTCTCCAATGCCTTCACATCCTTCCTCAAGTGTAGTGCCCAGAACTGGTCGCAGTACTCCAGATGAGGCCTAACTCATGTTCAACATGTCCTTCTTACTCTTGTACTTAAAGCTCCTATTAATAAAGCCTAATATTCTATCTGCTTTGTTAACTGCTCTCTCAATATGCCCTGCCATCTTCAATAACTTATGTACATATACAAAGAGGTCTCCTGTTCCTGCACCTCCTTTAAAATTTCTCCCTTTGTTTTATACTGTTTCTCCATATTCTTCCTGCCAACATGGGTGTCATCTATTACATCCTTGATCTTGGGAAAGTCACTAACCATGTAAAACTGGATGGCCCTATCTTGTTACTGCCTTGCTGTGATGTCAAGATGGTCAATTTGAGGGGAGTACTTTTCTGGTGAAAACCCGGCAGAAATAGTTTCAGACCCATTTTCCTGCCAGAAAGGTTACTAGCCACATTTATTCACTGGAAATACACAAAAAAATGATGCAGTAGTTCACCTCAGTGTCTCTTTCTGCACCTGTGGGCAGCAACTGTCTGGTTGCCTTTATGGTGAAGTGCACACCTTTTCACTAATGCTCTGATATTACCTGTGCTGCCTGTGCATTCTGTAGCGGATGTAAATATCTGTTGGGGTGCATACTCTTTAAATTACCTTTGTATTCTTCCCTCCATCCAGTGTTCCCGATAGTTATGTCAAGGGGCAAAGGAATTTTTCCTGTAGTGGCTCCTAATTTAACATATTGCTTGAAGGGTGTGCCTAGCGTTCTGCACTATTTAGCTCATAGACATTTCCATATCTATACAATACGACTGTTAAATGCCTTGTCAAGGTGACAGAAGCTCCAGTTCAATGCACTGCTTAATCAGAACTGATCTATTGCTACCACTCGCTGTCTGGAAACCAGAATAAAGAATTCTTTTAAAAAGAAATTGCAGAAGCAATTTAAAGTGTCAAAGCTTTCTTTATGAAAAGATAAAATTAAAATCATGCATTTTGGATTAAAATAATGCATAGCAATGTTACCGTGTGAAGAAATAAACATGCATAAAAATGAAAAAAATAGATTAATGGCCCATGGGCCATCTGTTTGCACAAAAAGATTTAGGCAAAAACCTAGAGCTATAATTAAAACCAAGAAGAAAAATAGAGCTTTTCCTATATCTGGATGAGTCAACTGTAGTAAATTACCAACTAAACTGTACATTTTGAATTGGTTTTCTATTTTATTACATTTGATATGGTTCTGATATAGTTCTTTATTTTCATTCAAGGCTTTACATTTTCCTTCGGGCACCTAGATGTCTCAGTTATTCTTTGGCTCATTCTCAAGTGCTGCCAAAATACAAACCAAGGCATGCAAATTTCATCTCCCTTGCCTGTGCTCAGTGATGCACTTCAACCAATTTAATGTTAGAAAATTATAAAATGGAGGAAACAAAGGATGAACAGTATCCAAGTTTAGGATTGAATCTGGACGAGTGTCCGTGTGTGGCGGCATTAGTTAACACTGTTGAAATGGAGCTCCATCCTACACTAAATTTAAATAACTCAAGAAACTGTGACTAAGAGCTTTGCAACAGAAAGTTATCTGCCAATACATTCTTGGAATAAGGACCACATTTTCCCTCCCTTTATCAAAAAAGCATGCTACCTTGAAGATCATTTACAGTAGGTGCTTCCTCATTCCTGATGTATACCCACTTCAGAATTATGGTGAGTGCCAGAACAGCTTGTCAGTCTAAAGCATGGCACAAGTACACATGTAATATGAATATTACATGAGGAAGGTGGCACACTTGAAAAAGTATAGCTCACAAATCTTCTTAAATTGCTCCCATAAGAATGAAGCAGATGTAACATATGTACAGAAAGGGCATTGCAACTGGGAAAAGCTGCTCTCTAATAAATAGCAACCTGTGTGCCCTCAACCATGGAACATCTGCTCATTGTTTCCCTCCTATCATCTTAGAACACTTTTTCAAAATTAAGTTCAACTTTTGCTACACTTTTACAAATTTCTACAAATAGATGCTGCAGGTAATAATGTCTTCAACAAGGAACAGATTTAAATAGAATTACATATCATCTTAAAGCACCAAAACAAGCTTCATAATGCACTGTGTGATTCATTGGCCCCAATCTTTACGAGGAGGCTGGGAGAGTGAGGCACCCAGCAAGGCTGGGGATGTGAAGATCCCGCTGAATTTAATGGCAGGACCACATTATAATTATTTTCTTCCATTTCCTGCCTGTCAACCAGCCAAATTGACAGGCTGACTGGCTGCCAGACAAGAAAAACCAATGGCAATAGGCCACAGTCTGAAATATAACAAAAAAAAACATAAAATATTAGCAAAATAATCAGGATGGAAATGAGAAAGATTTTAACTCTGAGTTAAGATCTGAAATGCATTGCCTTAGAGGAAAATTCAATCATTACATTCAAAAGAGAATTGAATAAATACTTTTAACATTTGTAGGGCTGTGGAGAAAGAGCAGAGGGAGTGAGTCTTAAAAGAATAACTTGCATTTATATAGTGCCTTTCACAACCTCAGGATGCCCCAAGATGCTTTCCAGTCAATGAAATAAATTTTGAAGTGTGGTCACTGCTATAATATAGGAAATGTGGCTGCAAGCTCCCACAAATAGCAAAATGATGATGACCTGTTTCTTAGTGATGTTGATTGAGGGTCAAAACGCCTGGGAGAACTCCCCTGCCGTTCTTTGAAATGGTGTCATAGGGTCTTTTGCATCTGCCGAAGAGAGCAGACAGACCCTTGGTGTAAGATCTCATCTAGAATATGGAATCTCCAACAGAGCAGGGCTCCTCCAGTACCACACTTAAATTTCAGCCCAAATTGTGCACTCAAGTCTCTGAATGGGACTCAAGCCTTGAATCATCTGACTCAGGTGAGGAATTGGCCAACTGAGCCACAATTGACACATTAATTACATGGCCCTTTCAAAGAATTGGCACTTGGTTGAATGGCCTCCTTCTGTGCTACATGATTCTATAATTCTATGATTGACTGTCCCATCAAAAGGGAGGGGATCATGGGCTGCAGATCAGAGCCTTGGGGAATCTTTTATATTTTGGGTTATCAGGTTTGCTGCATCCTCCGAGCGCGGGCTGTGCCCTTGATATCTACACATTAGCCGGTGCTTGAAACAACATAGGCAGAGAGAGACCAAATTACTAAACAAACACACGGTGGTTGATTGGAACTAAGAACAGAGCACTAACACAGTGTGTGCTTCTTCAGTCACCTCCAGCTCTAGACTTACAGTCACCAAAATAGCTCATGCTGTGTAGTGATTGGTCAATATAGTCACGTGGCTGATTGAGTACATTCTCTTAATGGTATATAGCACTCCACTTTACCACAGAATTAGTGATTGTGGTAGGGTCCAGGAGAGAGACTGAGGGTCCGAGTAAACAGTCTTACTCCTCAAGGAGTGTTACGAAAAGTACTTACCTTATGAAGTCAGCCGTTCCCACCTCCATTGCACTGCTCGATTTCCTGAGCCTTGTGAAACCCAGCTGGCAGCTGTTAAATTTAAATCAGGTTCCTAATTTCATGGGGGGAGTGGTGCCTGATTTAAATATATTAATGAAATGTCCCACCTCTCCAAGACACTCTCAGCACATTGTGAGGGTGAATATTCAGGCTATAAAGCATAAAAAATATACCATTCACAACTGGCACATCACAAATCCTTTTCAGAAACAAACGCTACCCATCTAGTGTTTTATGACATTGCACTGTGGATGTAAATTTTTTGTTATAATGATTACCATTATTACGAAGTCAAGATGGAGGCTCAAGGCTCCAAAAATTCAGAGTCCCATCTTTTTTGTTCATTTATGGGATGTAAGTGGTTAGACCACCATTCAGTGCCCATCCCTAATTTTCTGTCCAAAAGAATGAAAATAAAGAAGTGAAATAAACCGATAGTGGCTACATGATTTCAAGGTTGGTTTTGAAGTCTGTGGATTATAGAAGAAGGCAAGCAGATGAATGCAAGAAGACCTGGTTTTAAATATTGGAAAAGGGCGGAGCAGAGTAGAAGATGTGTGATGAATCTTGACTTTAATAGTAGGATTGTAAAGAGGAGGAAAGTTACGTTGAGACATTGTACTTGGAGCCAGCCTGATCAAAAAGTTAATTCAGAGGACTAATGATGATAATGGGGAGATGGTGGCAGAGTGGTAACGTTGCTGGGCTAGTAATCCAGAGAGCCCAGGCTAATGGTCTGGTCTGCCACTTTGACAGTTGATGGAATTTATATTAATTTAATAAATCTGGAACATAAAGCCAGTCGCAATGTTGGTAGCCATGAAACTATCATTGATTGTCATAACAAACCCACCTGGTTCACTAGTGTCCTTTAGGGAAAGAAACCTGTCATCCTTGTGATTCCAGACCCATGGCAATGTTGTTGACTACCTTGTGAAATGGTCTCGCAATCCATTCAGGAATGGACAACAAATGCTGGTTTTGCCAGCGATGCCCACATCCCATGGAAGAATAAAGAAAAAAAAATACTGGTAAAATATTGGGAGACAAGAACATTTGTGATGAAGAGATTTTGGAAGTTAAAAAATAACAAACATTTTCTTATATTCCACCAGTGTAAGAATGTTATTGAAGAGCCTCCCAAGAAATTTGAACATGGACTGTGCATGCCAATGTAGGGCTAGCCGTCTCAAATTCAAATTTCAGTTGCACATCTTTCTCTTGTCAAGCACGTGGAGCAATGCATGTGCATGCTTACTATTGTCCAAAAGCTAGCTAAACCCCAATTACATTTTAAAGCTAGCAATGAACAAGTTAGATAACCCTGAGTATGTTTAGAAATACTGCCTGATGCTGAGCCTATATAACATTCTCTGCTTTCAGAGTTTCAGTTATTAAAAACTGGTTGGTTTCCATATTCAAAGAGTTGATGGCCGCAATCTTTTCAGCAGTGTTTAAAGAATGTCATATTCATAATGGGCATCCTATATGAAGCTCTCGTTTTTAAAAGACTACAGCATTTGCACAATTCCGTATCATTCCGAATAGCACTGAGCAAACACTGTTGCTATTGGCAATGACTTTGGCCTTGTAAGTTGTTATTGAAATGGCTATCCTCCCCATCAGTATGATAATGCATCTTATTTTTAAATGACAGCCAAGAGGTATATTCTTTAAACAAATAGGGGTTTTTAAATCAGCAAATTTAATTTCTATATTGGATATTCCCTATCTGCTACAAATATTTAACAATATAAATGGGTAGCAGGAAAAGAATAGCACTTTTAAATCACACAAAGCACAATCTAGCTCAAGCCACTGACATTGAAACCTAATCTCATTTATGAATTAAATCAAGTTTAACATGCAACCACCAGGTCTGTATATAGCAGTCACATTTTCAGTGTTCCAGCTTTATTGGAAATCCTTGAAATGCACGGTGAAACTTTGAAAATATATCATTATGTATCATTGTAAGATAATGTAGAATTTTCACTGGAATATTCCTTCAAAGAGACAGTCATAGGGCTGTTGCAATTTCTAGATTCAGATAATGTCACATCTGATAGTTTGGGATCTTGGGGAACTTTTGGAATTAGTCAGAAACATTGGATCACAAAAGTTATTATTTGTAAAAATGTCCTGCACATGCAGAAAGCAGAAGCAATTGCTTTTAATTGTAAATCTATTTCTAAGAAATAATTGTTAGTTGGAATACAAGGCAGCTGATTGCTTTGACTCAGCCCAGTTATGTAGATTTGTTTTTTTAATATGGTGCCACTTAAAGGTGCTCAGTAACTAAGGTTAAGATTAACTGGCCATTAAGTGGAGTGTATGCTAAGAAAACTGACTGCTGCTGTAGGTAATATTAGTGGCCCCACTGGCCGACTTTATTTAATTGCCTGGAAATCAACCAACATTTTCTGTGAACATAGTTCACAGTAGCATTATAAAGTGATTCTTTGTTGCACTGCAAGCTGCAGACTCAGGAAGTATATGACAGAAAGCAGGGGAGCAATTTAGATCATCAGCAAATGTACAGATATTTCACTTACAGGGCTAAACTTACTAGGAACAAGATAGGAGAATTTTGCAGTTTGGTCCAAAAAAGTCTACGTCAATTTACTTATCAACCGTCCCAAGGTACGTTGCATGATAACACAGAATAACACAGAATAAGCTACATAAAAAGAATGTACTAGAATATTTACAGCAGCATTGTTCAAATGTCTTTAAGAATTTGAGTACTCTATAAATTCTGTTAATTCAATAATCAAAATAAGAATTGAGATGTATTGTAGCTAAAGTTCATCCTCACCATGAAAAACAGTCAATGGTGAGACAAACTTTGTCAAAAGGAATGATTAAATTCCTTGGTACATTACAGAGACTTTGCATGGAGTGCAATACATTTTAAATATGGGATTGGTGTACTAATACTGCACAGAATCATCTATGAAGATAACTGAACAATTGAGATGTCAGGTTCATGTAAGTAATCGTCTCTGTACTAAATGGTCTTTCAAAAAGCTACCTCAGTACTGTAACAATAACAAAAAATTAAAAGTTCAATTTGTGGCAAGAGAGTTCTGGTACATAAATTGTCAAAAATATTGTACATTTATTCTAAATAGCTAGGGTACAGAATACGTAGTGAATCAATTGAGATCAAAGCAAGTAGGTGGATCTTTCTTCCAACATGCCATTCGCATTTGCAATGTTTTGGTTTTGTTGGAATTTCATTCTAGGTCTGATGCCCTCTTTTGAGAATGCACTCACTGCATAAATTGTCTTCCTATCGACAGAGAGATCATGGCCTGTAACATCCGAGCTCCAGGGCGTTGTATCTGCAAATATGTGCTGGGCAAACCCACCCACCTCCCCCCCACCCACCACACCCAGGATGTTCCCAGGTAAGGATTGCACGGCAATTGCCCAGGAAGTTCAAACTTCTGATGGGCAATTGCCCTGCAATGGGAACCATTCGAAAATGTGATTGAAATTGCTTCACTTCAGATGGTCCCAACTGTGTTAATTCAATAGTTACCCAGAAACAGTTAGAAGAGGGAAAAACACTTCTAGCACCTGGGTAACTGACCTCCCCCAACCCACCACAGGACGCCTGACTACTCCACACTAAACACCACCCCCTGAACCCACCATGGGGCACCCTCAACCCGCACAAGACCTTCCCCTAACCCTGCATGGGTCCCTGATTACCCCACCCTCCCTGGCTACTGCCCCCCCCCCCCTCCCCCAGCCCCTTGTAAACCCCCATGACCCGCACAGGACCTCCTGACTACTCCCTCACCCTGGCTTCCTGTGCCCCCCCGCATTTAGCAAAGAAAGAACTTATATTTACATTGTATATTAGTCTTTTGCGAATGTTCCAAATCACTTCACAGCCATTAGATTACACTACACTAAATTTAAATAACCCAAGAAACTGTGACTAAGAGCTTTGCAACAGCCATTAGATTACTTTTGATGGACAGTCACTATTGCAATACAGACAAACAATGTGGACAATTTGTGCTGAGCAAGTTTCCATGAGGAAAGAGTGACTGAATGGTAGGAAAGGAACAGGAGGAGGCCATTCAGCCTTTTGAGTCGGTTTCAATCATTTCGATCATGGTTGATCCATACCAGAACTCCATTTGCCCAACTTTGTTCCATATCCCTTACTACCCTCATCCCAAAAAACATTTAACTCAATCTTGAAGGTGCAATTTGACACAGTTTTCCATTTTTCCATTATTCTGTCCAAGTCACTGCCCATTTTTCCTGCAATTCCACCTTTGAACCTCTTCAATCTGGTTTCTGCCTCTGCCATAGCACTTAGTAAAAATTACAAATGGCATCCTATGTGTCATGTCCCAGTATTTTTCTGAACTTCAAACTAATTTTTATATATTAACTGGACTGCAAACAACTGCAGAAATGTGGCTGGAGGATCACCTAAACTTTCTTGTAGATTGAAATAATCCCCTGTCTCAAGAGGGTACAAAAGGAACCTTCCAAAGTAATGTTGACTCAATGGGCGGAATTGTCCCAGATTTGCACTAAGAGCAGTAGCGGGTGGGTAAAACGACATTTTACCCATCGGCCGCAGTGGCTGCTTTTCACACCCTATCGTCCCAAACCCACTGCATTAATTATGTGGTCCCAGGAAACACGCCGTTTCTATGGTGGGTGGGCTCTCATTCGTCTGCCACGTCATTACCTCGCCACTTTATCATGCTGGGCGCTATCTTTAAAGTCCAGCCGCATGCACTCCTCTCAGTGCATCCAGCCCACGACTGCTGCAAAGAAGACATGGCCCTGAAAGGCAAAAAGACTGCAGCCCCCAGGTTCAATGGTGTGTCCCTCGAGCACTGTTTTGAAAATATAATCATTTTCATAACATTATTGTAATTTATTGTAAAGGTAGGTTAATTATGGGGTTTGGGTTGGTTTCCCTGTGTGTAGATATGTGTGTGTGGGTTTTAATTGAATTACAGACAGCTGGCCTGGGTGCTTTGATGTATCAGAGGGGAAACTAGGCTTGAAATGCTAAATATGTAAACATGACTAAAGTTTTAGAACGTGAGGTGTGAAGAACATTTGCATTTTTAGATAAACCAGAGTTGTGAATTTCAAAGAGCTGGTAAGGTGTTACACCCAGCCAACAGAGGCTAAGCCAAACAGTGTGTTTATTTTTCCCAAAGATTACTGAAAAAATGAGTACCATGGAAGATTTATATTATGGAAAAAGTTGCAAAGAAAGATTGGAACAATGGGATTTACGTTAAAAAGGGAGAAACATGTATAAAGGAGATGACGTTGTGTGTAAGGAAGAAGAACCTCTAAGACCCAACAAGTGTGAAAAGCCTCCAGCCTCTATGTGCCAAACTGCTGTCTCCAGGGATTGAAGCTAAGAGAATTCATTTTAAATATCACTGTCCAGGGTAATGTATGTTTTGCCTGGGTATATTGAAATCTATCTTGTTTTACTATTACCTTAACGAGGGTATAACTGGGAGTTAGATTAATTAAGGGAGCTAAGAGCTATCATAATAGTAATTTTTAAACCTATGTATATATGTCTGAATTATTTTTTATTAATAAATGTTTAATTTAATTTTGTAAAAAACCTCTAAGGCTCGGTAGACTTATTTCTACTGAATTCAAGGCACGCATCTCGAAATAAAAATACAAATTGCAAAACAGTTATGACAGCTGTTTCAAGTTTCCCTCTGGGATTTGAGCAGCTCAGCATTTACCATCCACTGTGCCATAACAAGTACTTTTTGGGTACAGCGGAAGCTCACCACGATGTCCTCTACCCCTGCTCTGTCCGCAGGCAGCTACCTCACTAATCCAGCTTGGGAGGCAGAGTCAATGACCTGCAAAAAAGTACAGCCACCCAGTGCCACTACGGAATGAATGGTCTCATCCATTCTGCCAAGGTAATTCACTGTTCTCATCACACTCAACACACACACGTACAAAACAGGGCTCTCACACCTCAAGGGACAACACCACTATCTCTCATACACACCCACACATCTCCACCAGGCTCATACCCTCTCAAGCTCATATCCTCATCCTGTCCATTGCTCCACTTACCAGACAAACATTCCATGCAGTGCCATGTGTCCTATTCACACACTCTCCATCTGTTTTTATGCAGGAGAAGCCTGCTCACATCAGCAGGTAGAGATACCAGACCAGGGGTGGAGTGGCCCACATTAGCCTCTCACTCACTTTGAGGAGTGTGCCATTACACTGACTGTGAGGACATGAACCATGACTACAGAAGGCATCTTACTGAGGATCCTCTATTTTACAAGACTTTCACTTCAACTAAAGCATTAATTTCATCTAAGGAACTACAGGTCTGCCATGAAAGAGCCTAAGACAATCGTAAATTGTAATTGCTTTGTTTCACTTTCATCTGTATCTAACCTTTGTGTGTGTGGTAGTGTGTGTGAGACAAGTGAGTGAGACATTGCATTTTTTTAAACATCCAGGGCAAATGTGTGATAATAGCCAATTTTTTTTTGAAAAACTCAAAAAGCTTGCTCTTGGGGTCATTTAAATTAGGGCAATGACTCTGAAGGTAAGAAAACACACACCTTTTACACACAAACATATTGATCACAGACAATAAAAAGGAAAACACAAATTTTGTCCATGTCATACATGATTGTGATCTATCCCACTTCATCCTTTCTAACTTACCTGCAGCTTCTGATGCCATTGACCTCCTCCTCCAGCCTCTCACTGTCCAGCTGAGTGGGACTGTTATCATTTATTCCTCACTTTTCTATTCAGTCTTAGCCAATGAATCTCTGACAATGGCTTCTAATCCCACTCCTATACCATTGCCTCTGGAGTTTCCCACCTCTCTCAGCCTCCCCATCTCCTCCATGTTTTCAAATGCAGTACTTAAAAGCATAGGAAGACAGCAGTGGCAGTAAGTCATATAGCCTCTCAAGCCATGTCTGCCATTCAATAAGATTATAGCTGATCTTCTACCTCAACTCCACTTTGCCGCCCTACTCCGATATCATCTATTGTCCAAAAAACTATCAATCTGAGTCTTGATTATACTCAATGACTATGCATTCATAACCCTATGGTTTAGAGAATTTCAAACAATCACAACCCTCTCAATGAAGAAATTTCTCCTCTCAGTTCTAAATAGTCAGCTATTTATCATGAGGAATCTACCCTGTTAGTTATACCTTCAAAAAAAATTTGTTCAAACCCAATTTCCTTTTCATAAAACCATGTTGATTTTGGCTAATCATGTTATGATTTAAGTGCCCTATTATAATATCTCTAATAATGCTTATCTGACATACAATTTCTTCTAGTTATACAATTTCTCCCAGTTATACATCAGAAAGACTGAAGCCATTGAACCTTTCCACAATCTCTTATGGAATTTCAGATGAAATACTGTGCCTTTTCAGGGAAATTTGAGGTAGAGCCAGCACTTCTCAGATCCAAAAGTGGCAGCCTTTGACCCATTTGCAAGGTTTCAAAAATTTGAACAGGCTAAGGAAGCTGTTTCATGCTGCTACTGTGCAGTAGTGCTATTTTCCACTAACAGGATGTTGCCATCTGTCCAAAAAGATGTTCTGCCTACCACAAAATTGAGCAACATAGTATATGAATTTCAGTGCCAGTGTGATGCCAGGTGTGTTGGCTGTATGGCCTCATGATAGGCTGATCGAATCAAGCATCACGTTCCTTCAGTTGTTCATAATAGGCAGAGTAGAGACCATGCACAACCAATCTACGCTTGCAAAACCCAAAACAAAATGTCAACTAATAGATGTGATTCTGCGAATGGGCAGCATTTGCTGAACAATCCTGAGTGCGCTAATAGCTATACTAACAACCAATTTAATTTAATCAGTCGAGTTCATAATGTGGCTCATTTATGTTGCTAGAAACAAAATATATTCGCAAACAGGGACCTCTGCTCTGCAAACAACAGGAATATGTTCAAGCCTTGCAATTTTATTGAATTACCAGTGAGCTCGGGGAGCCTATATCTCCCATTGCTTTCTCTATGTCAAATCCTCAGCCAATAAGTATTGATTTGCCAACCAATCAGCATCCTTTCCTTCTGGAATATAAATTGTTGTGATCATTTAAAATTTGGCATTCTTGCTTTTGTCCTGATGAGTGCAAGATGAAAAGCATTGGCAACATGTCTCTCTTTTCAGCAATATTCAAGTTCTGTACTACTAAATGACTGTTTCCCTTTTTCCATACTCTTTGTCTCCTATTTTCCAACTAATTTTCAACCCATGTCACAAGGTTACCTTCAATTCTGCAGGCTCTTATTTTTGCCAATGTTCTTTTGTGTGGAATCTTCCAGAATGCTCCTTGCAAATTCACCTAGGAATCATCCATAGACACTACTTCATCTACCTTATTAAAGACCTCAACAAAAATGTTCAACTAGGTTGTCAGATATAACTTACCTTTAATAAAACTATGCTAGCTCTCTCTCATCTGCTCATATTTGCTCAAGTGCTCAATCATCCTATCCTTAACGACAACTAAATGTAAACTGACAGGCCGGTGGTTACCTAGTTTTATCTCTCTCGCGCTTTTTAAATAATGGACTGACATTGGCAATTTTCCAATCTAACGGCACAAAAATTATAGCTAATGCTTCTGTAATTTCCTCAGCAATCACAGTGCATAACCAATAGTAGGCAGACAGCAGCTGTCCCAAGCAGGAAGTATGAGGCTCACACACGATTCCATGATTCGTTTCAATAGTTTGGGCAGGCTCTGCCGCACCTCCAGAGGTTACCAGCTTATTTCATGAGGGTGAACCTCGGGTCACTAGATTAGCCATTAATTAGTCCTGGATAGTGGCAACAGGAGGGTCTCAATCACAGAATGGCAACTACCCTCAGGAACCCATGGGCAATTGTGTTTCCCCTGGCTCCAAATCAAACTTCAAATAAAAAAGTACTCACTTTTTTTGGTGACCATCGCTGAACCACAGCTGAAGAACTCTGACTGGAGCACCCCTGGCACCTGCTGCAGTCAACACAATCAATGTAGCAAGGAGATCCTAATACAAGTCATATATATCTCATTTACACATGTAGGGGGAGTAATGTCTGCTTTCAGCATCTGTCAGGAACACCTGAAAAATTATCCAATCAATATGGGGTCAGGGGCCCTTCAGGGATCAGTGTGACATTGTTCCCAAAACTTGCTTTTCTTATTTCTGCTGGAAATAATTCACCAGGGCCAATTTCTCTCCCTATGATTCCAAACTGAGTCAAAATAGTGACTGCAGTTGAATATCCAGATGTTTCCTAAGAAATTGTCTTAGGAGATGAAATAGAATAAAGGAGAAAGCTATTTACAGTTTTTAAGGAGATCATAAAGCACAACTGGAAAAATAGATGTCTTTTACTGCATTCGTACTGTGGTGTAGTCTTATTGGACCAACTTGGTTTATTCATCCAAACACAAACCATTTAAATTCAAGGCTTATGTTAAATAGCTGATAAGCAGCTTCTAGCTGAAATTAATGCCAAGTGAACTTCGCTTCTCAACCAACAGGAAAGAAGCTCCAAACTATTCATACCAACAACTTATATTTATATGACGCCTTTAATGAAATAAAATGTTCCACAGTGCTTCACAGGAGCTTTATAAAGCAAAATATGACACCGAGTAACATAAGGAGATACTAGGTCAGATGATCAAAAGTTTGGTCAAGAGGTAGGTTTTAAGGAGCATCTTAAAGGAGCAAAGTGAGGTAGAGAAAAGGTACAGGGAGAGGATTCCAGAGCTTGGGGTTTAGATAAATGAAGGCGCAGCCACTATTGGTGGAGTGATTGAAATCAGGACACTCAAGAACCCAGAATTAGAGGAGCGCAAATATCTTGGAGTGTTGTAGGACTGGAGGAGATTAGAAACGTGATTGGGAAAGGCCTTAGAGCGATTTGAAAACAAGAATTTTAACATCAAGAGATTATTTAAGGGGGAGCCAATTAGGTCAATGAGCTTAGGGGTAATAGGTGAATAAGATTTGGAGCAATTTAAGGCAAGGGCAACAGGGATTTGGATGATCTCAGCTTTACAGAGGTAGAATGTATGAATGTAGACCAGTTATGAATATATTAGAATAGTCATGTATAGAGATACCAATGGCATGAATGAGCATTTTCACCAGTAAATGGGCTGAAATGAGACAAAGTTACAGAAATGGAAATAGGCAGTCTTAGTGATAGCGCAAATATGGGGTCGGAAGCTCATTTCCGGTTCAGATAGGACACCAAGTTTGCGAATACACTGGTTGGGCCTCAGACTGTTGCCAGGGGGAAGGAGAGATAGTGTCAGTAGCTAGGGAACAGAGCTTGGAGCTGGGTCCAAAGACTGCAATTAATTTCTAGGCATTGCGCATGGTAATTAGACCACATTTGAGTTTGTTAACCTAATTGAATACACATGTTTGATTGTTTTAAGGTTAAATAGGATAAGATCAAATGAAAAACGTCCTAATGAGGGTGTGAACATTATCTATCCAAACAAGCAGAAAACAAAGATATAATTTTTCATCCTCATCCTGTATGTCACAGATGTCTGGGATGAAGAGAGGCCACTCTTGCATGATCACATAAAGTAGCAGGTGTGACACAAAAATAGTTTTTTTTAAGTTGCTGCATGTGTTTTCCAAGAAAACAGTAGGGATTACATAAGGGGTCAAATGTTTTGTTTCTCGAGGGCGCTTTTTGAGATTTCCTTGCGGGCTACTTTTTTTTTTCACAGGCTCATTTTTCATTCTCATTAATTCCATTATTAGGTAATGCAGTCATGTAGTAACATTGCCTTCAGTACTGGTGTTGATTTTTTTAAGGGCCTCCTTTTTAGATAGAAAAGATAGCATATTAATAAATCTTTTAACTTGGAATCTATAAATAAGATGGTTTTGTTTATTCATGATGATAAATATCTAATACTTTGTTTCCGAAATAAAAATTTTAACTACTTGGCACAAGGTAAATTATTGGGAACCAACCTCACATCTACAGCCCCTCTTAAAAATTAATTACACGCAATTAGCACTCTCCAGCATCCTTTGGTTTTGTTCGGCTAATTGCTTTAAACAGAAATGTTGAGAGTAAAGTGAGTACTCATGAACATGTCAGGATACTGACTTCCAAAGGTCCAACTGTGCAACAAAGGGAGTACACATAAATTAATTCTGAAGCATCAAGCTAACAATAACCGTGGTTTAATTCACATATACATTACACTTCAGTGATTTTTCCAAGTGAATGCAACTCCTTTTATTTTATTCATTCATGAGATGTGGGTTTCACTGGCTGGGCCAGCTTTTATTGCCCATCCCTAGTTGCCCTTGAGAGGGTGGTGGTGAGCTGCCTTCTTGAACCACTGCAGTCCATGTGGTGTAGGTAACCCACAGAGCTGTTAGGGAGGGAGCTCCAGGATTTTGAACCAGCAACATGAAGGGATGGCGATATATTTCCAAGTCAGGATGGTGAGTGGCTTGCAGGAGAGCTTCCAGTTGGTGGTGTTCCCATCTATCTGCTGCCCTTATCCTTCTAGATGATAGTAGCCGTGGGTTGGGAAGGTACTGTCTAAGGAGCATTGGTGAATTACTGCAGTGCATCTTGTAGATGGTATACACTGCTGCTACTGTGTGTCGGTGATGGAGGGAGTGAATGTTTGTGGATGGAATGCCAATTAAGCAGGCTGCTTTGTCCTGGATGTTGTCAAGTTTTTTGAGTATTGTGGGAGCTGCACTCATCCAGGCAAGTGAGAAGTATTCCATCACACTCCTGATTTGTGCCTTATAGATGGTAGGCAGGCTTTGGGGAGTCAGGAGGTGGATTACTCGTCAAGGATTCCTGGCCTCTGACCTGCTCTTATAGCCACAGTATTTATATGGCTATTCCAGTTCAGTGATCCTTACATGATGATCTGTGTTGCTAGGCTTCACCTCATTGACACATCTGTGTAATTGCTAAGGCTTAAGTTATCAAATTGTACTGTATGTAAGTTTAGTAATGAAAAGCCTTAACTTGTATGTATCATTGGAATGTTGTTCAGAAATCCTTAAGTTGACATCTCTTTAAAGACCAAAATACTGCACTGTAGCTCTTAGAAAGAACATGTAGAGTTATTGCGAGGACACATTTGGGCTGCAGTGAGTCTAGCATTAGCAATAAACAGAAGCCAAGAGTGTGATGCTGATTGGCTAGAAGGATGGCCTGAGGGCCAGAATTGAAAGTAAAAGGTACAAGTTACACCTAGGTTATTGTAGGAAAGCCAGAAGCACTCTTCCCATTGGTCAAGAATATTTTGATTAGAAGTTATTAGTTGTGTTGACACAGGTGCACAGATTTGGGCTGAATGTTGCAAAAAGCTGCCAGCAAAAAAGGTATAAAAATAAGGGAGCATCACTAGAGTCTGGCATTTAGTATAAATTCCAAATCCCTTCAGTTCTTTAATGAGACATAGATTGGATGGACCAAAGGAATATTAATTGTGTTAAAAGCAAAATACTGCAAATGCTGGAAATCTGAAACAAAAACAGAAAATGCTGGAAAAACTCAGCAGGTCTGACAGAGCTCGTTCGGGATTTTGTATACTTCAGCAAGTCACCCCTCAGTCTTCTAAAATCTAATAGGAACAAGCTCAGCCTATCCAACCTTTCCTCATAAGGCAACCCACTCGCTCCAGGTATCAATCTAGTAACCATCCTCTAAACTGCATTCAACACATTTACATCCTTCCTTAAGTAAAGACACTAAAAGAGACCAAAACTGCACACAGTATTCGAGATACGGTTTCACCAAATGCTCTGTAACTCTTTTGAGTACAAACCCAGTACTATAACCACTTGGCTATTTAGGCCAAGCCCAAATGCTTTGTATAACTGAAGCATAACAGCCTTACTTAACTACCCTTTCTTAACTTCACACAGTGCTTTTTAAATGGATTATCAACGACTTCCAAGTTTGTTGCTGGTTGATTTCTCCTGGTTATGGCTACAATCCTACAAGTGTTTGGTGCTTTCCAAAGCTTCAAGTTGCAAAAGTCCACACAGAGTGTGGTGACAGGGTCTGGTGGACTTGGTCCTTACTTCAAGCCCCCTGCATAAACCAGTTGCTTCTAGGTATTGTTGCGCCATTAGGCATTCTGCTTGGAATACAAAATGACTGGGAGAATAAGCAGTAGCCATGTAGAGCAGGACAAGCTGCTGAAAGATGGAAGCAATAATGAGAAGCACTTTCAGCTTGACAGCATATATCAGAGGTCACATGCAATAATTATAGGTGACTTTAATCTTCACGTAGATTGGATAAATCCGATTTTCCAGGCTACCTGTGCCAGTGAGTTCATAGAGTATAGTTGGGACAATTTCTTAAAGCAGTACATTCTAAAGTCAACCAGGGAGCAGACTAATCTAGACCTGGTGCAATGAGTCTGGATTAAGCAATAACCTCGTAGTAAAAAAACTTCTAGGCAAGAGTGATCATAACTTGATGGAATTTCATGTTCAGTTTGAAGGTGAGAAGTATGAATCGAAGGCAAGTGTTTTAAACCATAAGAAAGGTTTAAGTAAGGATATGAAGGCAGAGTTTGCTAAAGTGAACTGGGAAACTAGATTAAAAGGTAAGACAGTGGAGAAGCATTGGCAAACTTATAAGGAGATATTTAATAGTTCTCAGCAAAGACTTATCCCAGTGAGAAAGAAAGACTCTCTGAGAAGGATGCATCATCTATGGCTAAATAATGAAGTTAAGGATGGTATCAAATTGAAAGAAAGACTGTACAAATCTGCAAAGGTTAATGGTAGGCCAGAAGATTGGACAGATTTTAAGAACCAGCAAATAATGACTAAAAACAGAGAGAGAAATTAGAGTATGAGAGAAAGCTAGCTAGAAATATAAAAATAGATATTTAGTAACAGTTACAACAAGAATCTAAAAAGGAAAAGAGTAACAAAAGTCAGTGATGGTCCTCTGGAAGAGACTATGTGGAATTAATGCTGGAGCACAAGCATTGAGCAGGTATTTTGTGTTTGCCTTTACCGTAGAAGACTTAGGTGGAATCATTCCAGATTTGCACTAAGTGGGGTAGCGGAGGGGTGGGGGTGGTGGGGAGGGTATGGGGGGAGGACGTTTTACCTGCAAGCTGTAATGGTGGCTTATTGCACCATATCATCCCAATACCACCTAATTAATCATGCATTCCTGAGAAACATGGCATTTCGATAGCAGGTGGACTCTCATTAGCCCGCCACACGATCACCTCGCCACTTCATCACGCTGCGCGCCATATTTAAAGTGCAGCCTCGTGCACACCTCTCAGTGCACAAAAAAAGTTAACTAAATCATCGTTATGTATTCCCTTAGTGCCTGGCTTCCATGTACTTTTGCCTGTCTTAGTGATTCAGTGTCTACAGCGTGGCTAATGGAAGGCTGCTGAATTTCAGTGAAACAGACTGCAGATGGCCTCAGAGGATGACCTGGAGCAGCTGTAGGCCAAGAAGGTCTGGCTTCAAACTCTATCATCGCTCTATGAGCGGCAGCAGTTTTGGCTGGCTGACAGACAACAGCAAGGGCACTAGCTGAGTGGCTTCCTGGCTGCAAGCCACTAATTTCCTATGTCTCACCAGATGCAGGGGCCCTCTTTGCTGTCCTCTAAATTACACAAAGTGTCAGTGTCAGAACTGGTGGCCGTGAGTGTGAAAGCACATGATTGTATGTCTTCATTATCACCGCCTTCTTGCTGTTCCTCCATTACCTGACCCAGGGTGAACTTATTTGACATCTGAAAGGACAAACGCAAAGGGTAGGGCTGCAGTGAATGGAAAGAATGACATGTATGCTCACACCATCGGCAGCTTGTAATTCAGAAGTGAGTGTGGTGTAAAGAGGAAGTGGGATGTGAGAAGGAGGATTAGATATGAGGATTCTGTCATCTTCAATTGATTCAGTTCCCTGCTGGCTATGGGCTCAGAAATTACCATTCCACCTCTGACCAGCACCATTTCCTCCATGGGTGTTATGACACAAATGTGCACTTCTCCTGTTCCAGTTAACTCCTGTTGGTTTTGATTGTGTGTGATCCTGTCCTGCAACAGAGAGCAGGGTGTGTTAGTGAGTGTCATTGCAATCTGTTTGGCTGATGCGGTTGTCATACTCGACTAGCCAGCAGCATATGCAAGCTGAGAGATGTGGGTGTGAGGCTTGCAGCAGTGCTAAGCGTATGAGGATGTGATTAAGGGAATGAATGTTAGGTACGAATCGTGATTGATAGAGATTTTTGGTAGGTGAGTGATGGGGGTGTGGTGCATTGACAAGTGTCTGAGGCTAGTGATATTGTTGGTGGGTTATTTGATTGCTCATTTGAGGTCATTGACCATCTTGTGACGCTGCTTCCAGGTCCTCGGGGCTACACTGTTTGCATTGATCATAACGGCTATCTGTTCCCACTGCCTTTTGAGCATATCTTTAGACCCTATCTGGATATAGGACAACCCTCCTATGTCCCATCTCCTCTAGCCACAATGCACCACCCCTTGAAGAAATGTCAGCTAGCTTTGAGTAATACTAACCACTCCATCCAATCAAAACACAGTTAGTGTTGGTTGGACACTGAAATCATTAAAATTTCTCAGGAATCATAAGGTTGACATCAACTTGCATCTGTTCAATGTAGCTAATCATACATCACAATTCTCACACCCAAATTCGAGGCTGTCAAATTTAGCACTCAATGCACCTTCATAAATCAGATATGCTTTAATGCTGTATAGCACTGGATCATCTTTAATTTGTTCCATGCAAACTAAGGAGTTTTACTACAAGGATAAGCATAAAAGCAAAGTGAAGCAATATACAATTTAATCAAGTGCCATCTTTCTTCTTCAGATTTTTTTTCTTACAGAACCCTGTATATTTGTCATGTCTCAGAATGTGAAGCAAACACTTCATGTGCTGCTCAGAACTATTATTAGTCAAAATTATTAGTCAAAAGTATAATAAATCACATGGATTGGACAGTGAGCTATCAAAATGTTATAAATGAAGCTTCAATTAGGACAACTAATTCAATTGATTCAAGTCCTGGTCTACCTGTTTGTCTACATACTTTGTAACCATACTGATCCAATCAGTACTTACATGCAGAAGAATATAATTTGTAATCATGGTAATGCTCTTAGTACATAGTCTTGGCATAAATAAACAGAAAATAGACCCAAAAGACACAATGGTACATATAAAAGATTCTGTCAAAAAGACTGAAATATTTCTGGAAGTTTGAAATTCTTTAAGAAAATTATTTCAGTCCCCTCAGTTATTCAAATATCTTTCCTTTAAGCGAACTTTGCTTATAGAGTGAAAGATGAAGCAGACAAAGGAGAGTGTATGACAGGTGTCAAATTGATAAATACAAGTGAGAACAAGCTAAATGTAGAACATTCAGCGCATAAGTGGAAAAGGAATTGGAGGGACAAAGAGAGTGTATGAGAAGAGACTGGCAGCTAAAATAAAAGGCAATCCAAAAGTCTCCAATGGGGGCATAAACAGTAGAAAGGTAATATGAGGAGGGGTTGGTTTGATTAGGCATCGAAAGGGAAACCTATGGACCTATGGCATGGAGGAATAGAGCATAGCTGGGGTACTAAATGAGCACTTTGTATCTATCTTTACAAAGTAATTAGACACTGCCAAAATAAAAGAGGAGGTAGTTGAGAGGCTGGATGAGCATATAATTAATAAAGAAGATGTACTCGAAATGCTGGCTGTACCTAAGGTAGGTGAGTCACCAGGCCAAAATGGGATGTATCCAATTTTCCTCTAAGCTGTGCAGCCATATAGCAACCCAGTGCTGTTCTGGTACAGCCTGCACACAAGTCAGCTACTTTAAGTTACCACATGTGCATGGTCACATAAAAAAATTTAAAGAGCACACAGATTTAAACAAATTAAGCATACACTTAAAAAAAATAGATAGCGCATTGGATGCATCCTAGGTTTGCTCAGGGAAGTAAGGGTAGCAATTGCGGAGGTACTAACCATAATCTACGAATCCTTTTAATATACGGGGATGGTGCCAGAGGACTGTTGAATTGCAAATGTTACACCCCTGTTCAAAAGGGGTGTAAGGATAAATGCAGCATCGACAGATCAGTCAGTTTAACTTTGGTGGTGGGAAAGCCTTTAGGAATGATAATCCAGGTTGAAGTAAGTCACTTGAATTAACTAAAGAAAACCAGCACAGATTTGTTACAGCTAAATCGTATTTAATTAACTTCAGTTTTTTTTTGGTGAGTTAACAGAGAGGTTTGATGAGGACAATGGGTTGATGTAAAAATAAAAACTAAAAAACTGTGGATGCTGGAAATCCAAAACAAAAACAGAATTACCTGGAAAAACTCAGCAGTTTGATCTGTTGTACACAGACTTCCAAAAGGAGTTTCTAAAGTGTTACATGATAGGCTTTCAGCAAAATTGAAGCCCATGGAATAAAAGAGGCAGTGGCAGCATGAATATAAAATTGGCTAAAGATCGGGAAACAGTGATGGTAGCCCATTGTTTTTTGAACTGGAGAAAGGTATACAGTTGGATTCCCCATGGGTCCTGTGCTAGGACCGCTATATTAATGACTTTAAGGTGGGTGTATAGGGAAATATCAAAAGTTGCAGATGACACTAAATTTGGAAGGACAGCAATGGGGTGAGGGGGAACAACAATTGGGTGAGGGGGACAGCGATGGGGTGAGGGCAACAGCACCGGGGTGAAGGGAACAGCGGTAGACTTTAAGGGGCTGGTGAAATGGGTGGAGATGAAATTTAGCTCAGTGAAGTGCCTAGTGTTCAATCAGATGGTAGGCCTGGCAGTGGCCAACTAAGAGGCTCGGGACCCACATTTGGTCCTAATGTATGGACTTACCTCTTGCTAGTAAAATCCCAGCCAAATTTCTGTTTCAGGCTCGATCGAAACTCCTCAATTAGAATAAGAATCCACAACTTATCCCTGGATGGTCATGAACTCTATAGAGAATTCACGTCATTATGCAATCGCAGCTCAGGAAATTTTGAGTATGTTTCATGGCTTTAACATAATTTAAAAGTGAAATTGCATGGATGCATCATACTAGTAAAGCTGTGAAAATAGCTTTTAACCAGCACTTGCAATTAAGTAATTAATTAATAAATTAATTAATATCTCAAATTTAGAAATAATTTTAATTGCCTGTTCTTCTTATAGTGAAATGAGGTGCACTGCAGTATCAGTTC
This sequence comes from Carcharodon carcharias, assembly GCF_017639515.1. Taxonomy (NCBI): domain Eukaryota; kingdom Metazoa; phylum Chordata; class Chondrichthyes; order Lamniformes; family Lamnidae; genus Carcharodon; species Carcharodon carcharias. The sequence goes on along the minus strand of NC_054481.1, from coordinate 65,862,633 downwards.
TGAGGGGAAAATGTTTGAAAAGCTGCTGCCTGCATTGTACAGTGCACAGTCCCAATTACAAATTAATTAAACTTGACAAAACACAGAAAATCTAACTATAATTATTAGACAGTTAACAATGTGGTTTAGGAAAATGTAACTTGACATCAACTATTAATTTTAACCATTAAATGTGCTCTATCAAAAGGATTATATTGCTTCAATTAGAAGTCCAACTTCTATTTGAAATGACTGAGACTTAAAAGTAACAAAATAATTTTCTTCATAAAATCTTGGATTTCAAGATTGCTTTCTGCAGATATTAAGTAAAGCACATGCAAATTAAAACTTAAAAATGGCTATTGGTGGAAGGTTTGCTCTGGTCACTTCAGTCCAATATTAATCTGCATCGGGATGTAGACAGACAGATGGGCAAACACAACATTGTGTCTGAGTGCTTTAACTCATTTAATTAAGAATATGATTGACAGACTGCCCTCTTCATTATCTCATTCCTGGCATCAGTGTTGGCCTTCTTCTTCACAAGCACCCGATTCTTCCTCATCACATGAGTAAAGACGCTGCTGCCTCTGTCTCCTCCAAAACATCCCTCTCTGCATAGTAATGTTGTGCAGAATGCACAACAAATCTGTGCTGGTTTTCTTTAGTTAACTCAAGTGACTTACTTCAACCTGGATTATCATTCCTAAAGGCTTTCCCACCACCAAAGTTAAACTGACTGATCTGTCGATGCTGCATTTATCCTTACGCCCCTTTTGAACAGGGGTGTAACATTTGCAATTCAGCAGTCCTCTGGCACCATCCCCGTATATTAAAAGGATTCGTAGATTATGGTTAGTACCTCCGCAATTGCTACCCTTACCTACCTGAGCAAACTTAGGATGCATCCAATGCGCTATTTTTTTTAAGTGTATGGTTAATTTGTTTCCACAGTAGACTGTAGGGAGCACCCAGACCTGTCAAGGCACCTGAACCTTGTTTGAGAAGCTCTGTAGTGTGCTCAGTTCCAACCTTGGTGATCCAATGGCTTTGATTATACCCGTGTTGTTCAGGCATGATGGAGTTGTGGATGGGTGTCAGGACCCATGTTTGCAGGGGGTATTCCCTGGACCCTAGCGGCCATTGTCATATTCAAAGAGTATGTGGTGTTTACCATGTTCCGACCCAAGGTCTGCATTCCAGACGTTCCAGGAAAACTATTATTGGGGGAGGCAATGGCGTATTGGTATTGTCGCTGGACTAGTAATCCAGAGACCTAGGGTAATTCTCTGGGAACCTGGGTTTGAATCCCACAATGACAAATGGTGAAGTTTGAATTCAATAAAAATCTGGAATTAAAAGCCTAATGATGATCATGAAAATTGTTGTAAAATCCCATCTGGTTCACTAATGTCCTTTAGGGAAGGAAATCTGTTGTCCTTACTTGGTCTGGCCTACATATGACTCCAGATCCACAGCTATGTGGTTGACTCTTAAATGCCCTCTGAAATGGCTTAGCAAGTCACTTAGTTGTATCCTAACCACTACAAAGTTTCAAAAAAGGAATGAAACTGGATGGTCAAAGTCCTCCTTGCTAACATCTGGGGGCTAATGCCAAAATTGAGACAGCTGTCTCACAGACTAGTCAAGCAACAGCCTAACATAGTCATCCTCATGGAATTATATCTTGCAGATCATGTCCCAGACACCACCAGCACCATCCCTTGGTCTCCCAAGAGGGGGCGGCACAATGGTATACAGTTGGGAGCGTGTTGCCCTGGGTGACCTCAGCATCGACTCCGGACCCCATGAAGTTTCATAGCATCAGGTCAAAAATGGGCAAGGGAACCTACTGCTGATTACCACATACTGTCTTCCCTCAGCTGATGAATCAGTGCTCCTCCATGTTGAGCACCATTTGAAGGAAGAACTGAGGGTAGGGTGGGGTGGAACTCTGGATGGGGGACTTCAATGTCCATCACCAAGTGTGGCTCGGTAGCACCACTACTGACCGGGCTGGTCGAGTCCTAAAGGACATAGCTGCTAGACTGGTTCTTCAGCAGGTGATGAGGGAACCAACAAGAGGGAAGAACCTATTTGACCTCATCCTCACCAATCTGCCTAGCGCAGATGCATCTGTCCGTGAAAATATTGGTAGGAGTGACCAGTGATTGTGGAGACGAAGTCCTGCCTTCACACTGAGGATACCCTCCATCATGTGGTGGCACTACCGCTATGCTAAATGGAATAGATTTCAAACAGATCTAGCAAATCAAGGCTGGGCATTCATGAGGTGCTGTGGGCCATCAGCAGCAGCAGCATTGTACTCGAGTACAAGCTGTTACCTCATGGATGGGCATATCCCCCACTCTACCATTACCTTCAAGCCAGCGGATCAACCCTGGTTCAATGAAGAGTGCAGGAGGACATGCCAGGAGTAGCACCAGACATACCTAAAAATGAGGTGTCAACCTGATGAAGCTATAACACAGGACTACTTGCGTGCCAAACAACATAAGCAGCAAGTGATAGACAGAGCTAAACGATCAATGCCACATCCAGTCATGAATAGTGGTGGACAATTAAACAGCTCACTAGAGGAGGAGGCTCCACAAATATTCCCATCCACAATGATGGGGGAGCCCAGCACATCAGTGCAGAAGATAAGGCTGAAGCATTTGCAATAATCTTCAGCCAGAAGTGCTAAATGGATTGTCCATCTTGGTCCCATCCGGAGGTCCCCAGCATCATAGGTGCCAACCTTCAGCCAATTCAATTCACTCCATGTAATATCAAGAAATGGCTGATTCTGCAAAGGCCATGGGCTCTGACAATATTCCAGCAGTGGTACTGAAGACTTGTGTTCCAGAACTTTCCACGCCCCTAGCCAAGCTGCTTCAGTACAGATACAACACTGGCATCTACCCGGCTATTTGGAAAATTGCCCAGGTGTGTCCTGTACACAAAAAGCAGGACAAATCCAACCCAGCCAATTACGGACCCATCAGTCTACTTGTGATCCTCAGTAAAGTAATGGAAGGAGTCATCAACAGTGCTATCAAGCAGCACTTGCTTAGCAATAACCTGCTCACTGATGCCCAGTCTGAGTTCCGCCAAGGCCACTCAGCTCCTGACCTCATTAGAGCCCTGGTTCAAGCATGGACAAAAGAGCTGAACTCCCAAGGTGAGGTGAAAGTGACTGCCCTTGACATCAAGGCAGCATTTGACTGAGAGTGGCATCAGGGAGCTCTAGCAAAACTGGAGTCAATGGGAATCAGAGGGAAAACTCTCCACTGGTTGGAGGCATACTTAGCAAAAAGGAAGATAGTTGTGGTTGTTGGAGATCAGTCATCTCAGCTCCAGGACATCACCGCAGAAGTTCCTCAGGGTAGTGTCCTAGGCCCAACCATCTTCAACAGCTTCATCAATGACCTTCTTTCCATCATAAGGTCAGAAGTGGGGATGTTCGCTGATGATTGCACAATGCTCAGCACCATTTGGGACTCCTCAGATACTGAAGCAGTCCATGTCTAAATGCAGCAAGACCTGGACAATATCCAGGCTTCGTCTGACAAATGGCAAGCAACATTCACGCCACACAAGTGTCAGGCAATAACCATCTCCAACAAGAGAGAATCTAGCCCTCACTGCCGCTTGACATTCAATGGCATTACCCTCACTGAATCCTCCACTATCAACATCTTGGGGTTACCATTGACCAGAAACTGAACTGGACTAGCCATATAAATATTGTGGCTACAAGAGCAGGTCAGAGGCTAGGAATCCTGCGACGAGTAACTCACCTCCTGACTTCCCAAAGCCTGTCCGCCATCTATAAGCCACAAATCAGTAAGATGAAATATTCCCCACTTGCCTGGATAAGTGCAGCTCCCACAACACTCAAGAAGCTTGACACTATCCAGGACAAAGCAGACGGCTTGATTGGCAACATATCCACAAACATTCACTCCTTCTACTACCAATGCAGCAATGTGTATCAGCTACATGACGCACTGCAGGAATTCACCAAGGCTCCTTAGACAGCATCTTCCAAACCCATGACCACTGCCATCTAGAAGGATAGGGGCAGCAGATAGATGGAAATACCACATTCTGGAGGTTCCCCTCCAAGCCACTCACCATCCTGACTTGGATATATATCACCATTCCTTCACTGTCGCTGGGTCAAAATCCTGGAACTCCCTTCTTGACAGTACTGTGGGTGTACCTACACCACATGAACTGCAGCGGTTCAAGAAGGCAGCTCACCACCAGTTTCTCAAGGGCAACTATGGATGGGCAATAAATGCTGGCCCAGCCAGCGAACCCCACATCCTGTGAATGAATAAAAAATTAACAGATTTACCCAGTTTATCCTGGGCAGCCTCTGTCTCATCACACTGAAGTCAGCCTTACTCAAATCTAGAATCTTCATAGCAGTTTCATGTTTCTAACTTTCAAACACGGTGTTGAACTCAATCGTATTATGGCTACTGTTGGATAAATGTTCACACACTGTTGGGCTGTTAGTAACAAGGAAGATTTCGCCAAGTGTAATATAGCCTGCCCCATTTTTGCTTCAGGGATATATTGTTTCAGAGAACTATCCTGGACACATTCAATAAATTCACCATCTTGTTGACATCTGTTTATCCCAATCTATATGAATATTGGAATCCCCATTAAAAACCACCCTCCCTTTGCTCCCTTGTCTAATCTAAGCATTTAAACAAGCTACCACTTCAGTGCTACTACCGGGGGCCTATACATTATACCCGCTAGTCTACCCAAAAATATTTTCCACTTCATCCATCTCGTCCTATCATTGAAGTGATTTCATCCTCAATCAATAAGGCTTCCCCCTTTTCCCTATGTTTCCTGTAAAAGTTCCTTCCTGTATCAGTACTGGTGCCAGTGAGTCTTGAAATGGAACTCTACTTTCCCACATCACTCGTCCAGACATATGTTCACCCTTGCTTATCCCTATGCCAATTTGCATGTTGCTTAGTAATAATCCAGAGATTATAACTGTTTTGATTCTGTTCTTTAATTTAGCTCCTATTTCCTGGTACTACCCAACTGAGACCTCTTGCCTACTCTTCCCATGTTGTTGGTCCTGATGTGAACTACAACAATTGGATCTTCCCCAATGTACAATCCAATTTTTGGGGGGGAGTACATGAACAATTTGTTTAAATGCACAGCCCCTTTAAATTTTGTGTGTGGCTGTACACACACAGTAACGTAGAGGGGCTGAGTTGTGCATGGCCTCCATGGGAATTTTTTGGCTGCTGAGCAACACATCTTACAGGGAACATTAAAACAACTTCTCCCTCTCCAACATCTTGCAAGCCAGTTCAGGGTCCCTCATCCTGGCACCAGGAAGACAACATACCATGTTTACAAGGATGCCCTGCTAATTATTGAATCCCCTTTAACTACCACATTTAGACTTCACTTCCCCGCCCTCTCCTTTCATACAGCCTCCTGCTTCAAGGTGCATGATCCACATTCTGACAGTCCTTATGACAGTCTTTCATCCTTATCCTCACAGGTAACCAGTGCACTGAAACTGTTGAATAGAATCAGTTTCTGTGTTCGTCAGTGGTGGAGTGAGTGAATATTTATGGATGTGGTGCCAATCAAGTGAGCTACTCTGTCCTGGATGGTGTCAAGCTTCTTGAGTATTTTTGGACCTGTGCTCATCGAGACAAGTGGAGAGTATTTAATCACATTCTTGACTTGTGCCTTGACCTATGTAAATGGTGGACAGTCTTTGGGGAGTCAGGAGGTGAGTTACTCGCCACAGGATTCCTAGCCTCTGACCTGATGTTGTAGCCAGGGTATGTATATGGCTAGTCCAGTTCAGTTTTTTGTTCTTCAGCTTACCTAGTTTCCCTTTACTCTTATAAAAACAAAAAAACTGCGGATGCTGGAAATCCAAAACAAAAACAGAATTACCTGGAAAAACTCAGCAGGTCTGGCCGCATCGGCGGAGAAGAAAAGAGTTGACGTTTCGAGTCCTCATGACCCTTCGACAGAACTTGAGTTCGAGTCCAGGAAAGAGCTGAAATATAAACTGGTTTAAGGTGTGTGTGTGGCTCCGCCCCCCACACACACACCTTAAACCAGCTTATATTTCAGCTCTTTCCAGGACTCGAACTCAAGTTCTGTCGAAGGGTCATGAGGACTCGAAACGTCAACTCTTTTCTTCTCCGCCGATGCTGCCAGACCTGCTGAGTTTTTCCAGGTAATTCTGTTTTCCCTTTACTCTTAGTCTACCCAAAAATATTTTCCACTTCATCCATCCCGTCCTATCATTGAAGTGATTTCATCCTCAATCAATAAGGCTTCCCCCTTTTCCCTATGTTTCCTGTAAAAGTTCCTTCCTGTATCAGTACTGGTGCCAATGTTCATATAGATTGGGATAAACAGATGTCAGCAAGATGGTGAATTTATTGAGTGTGTCCAGGATAGTTCTCTGCAACAGTATATCCCTGAAGCAAGAATGGGGCAGGCTATATTACACTTGGCGAAATCTTCCTCGTTACTAACAGCCCAACAGTGTGTGAACATTTATGCAATAGCAGCCATAATACAATTGAGTTCAACACCATGTTTGAAAGTTAGAAACATGAAATTGCTATGAAGATTCTAGATTTGAGTAAGGCTGACTTCACACATGCCCCATCCTGAAGCTGCACCTCTCTGCCAGATGTGACCAAAGTCTGGAGCAAATTGTCCCCCATCCTTATGTGTCCATGTCTCTCCAACTCACACTTCAGCTTAATGCCTCTGAGCCAGAGAGATTCAACATCTACTGCAGATGTTTTGTTCACTTGGGATAGCCTCACTATGCTCAAACCTCTACATTCTGCAGTCCAAACACACAGCCTCCTCTGCCATATCTTAAAGATCTAAATTTTTCACCTTAATGCTTAATTTCTACATGCCAATATGCACTAAGCATTGGACAAATATTTTAAATATTTACTGCCTCAAGCTTCTGCTACAAATATTGAAGATTAAAAAAACTCAGCAGCAGCACCTCCTCCTCTGCACCAAACTTGACTTCCTGAAGATTGTACTCTTTCCATCACAGTGTGCACTGTTTATTTAGACAAAGCTTTGTTAGTCACACCCAAGTTACAACTGCTAACTCAGCTTCATGCTCACAGTAATTAGCATCTACTGCTTACAACTGATGTGGCAGCTCATTGCCACGAACAAGCAGTTTCTCTTAGCTAGGCAGTGTAACTCACCTTTCTTTTACAGTTTCTTTTACAGTTTTAAAGATCCGTGGTTTTAAAACCCTCGGACCCCAATTTATACATTTAAGCAGCCTCAAACTAGCTTCAGTCAAAAGGGCTATTTGCCCACTTACAGTCCTCCCCCACCAGCTGCTGCATCTTGGGCATCAAGAGGCAATTTTCTGTCTGCCCATTAAAATTCAGTAATTTAAGCATATTCCAAACAAATACACATTTGTATTATTTCCTGTCCTTCCTAATTTAATATGATCTGCAAACTTGTATATATAACTCTCTATTTCTTCATATATCCCAATCATTCGAGATCCAAATCATGAACAAATATTGTGAAAAGTTAAGGCCCCAGAACAGATCCTTGAGGGGTCACATTCTACTAATCAGAGTCCCGTCACTTTTTTTCCCCACTCTCTTACTATATAAACTCATTGAATGCAGAACTTATGTATTTTGCATCAGCAAAATTCAAAAAGTTTGAGCCATGCAGTGATTTCTATCCTTACATTTAGCATATGCACAGGGTGATCTTGTCTCACAATGCCCTCAGTTGATCAGATTACCTGATGTGTCCAAGAATGTGGCTTCAATACATTAATATCAGGCACCCACATCATCACTTTATCAGATGATGAATCCATTTTTTTCAATCAGTATTAGAACAAAATATGATAACACTGCTTATTGCAAGGTTCTTGCTGAATCTTCCTCAGTTTTCTGCCCAAAGGCAGGTTTGACCCACAGTGCTGTGATCTCCACCATGGATAGGGAAGGAGACAGATCCTGAATCCACCCCAGCCGGAACGGAGATCAAAACCCGTACTGTGGGTACCAATCTGATCCACACCAGCCAAGCAAAGGACCTGAGTTGCTGTGGCAACATGCACTTTTCCATGTGTGTTGTAGTCCGGAGCCATGGATCGATGGTAGAAGCTCCAATTTTCTTTCTATCTATCATATGGTTGACCAGGAATCTCTCCCTCTCTTACTGCCTGCCATGGGTGTACATTGGAAGGATTTACAAGTTGATTCTCCTGGGGTGGGACTTGGAAATTCTGGCTCAGAGGTAGGGATGCTACCCTGTATGCCACAGACCTCCCTCCTGCAGCATCCTAACCAGAATACTTATAGAATTGGGATTATTTATTTAGGAGTTGACAACACTTTCACAAGGATAGTTCAAGACAATGCACTCTTATCAACAAGCCAAGTTAGGGCCAAGCAATATTGAAATCTGTTACAAATCTCTTCTTACCCCACTCTAGTCATGAAATCCCATCACTATTAGGTAAACTATTGTTACATGATATGATCTTGGCCGCATAACTAGCTTCAACGACACAGTTCTGCAAGTGCAGATATATTGGTTCAAGGAAAGGCGAAACTTGCAGTAAAACCAACTTTGAGCAGGGCTTTCCCCATTACATTCTCTCACCTCCGGTTCCATTATTTTCAATTCTTCTTTCCTGAGCTGGATGCTGCAATTTCTTCTGAAACTGATGCCCTCAATGAAGCTATTGTTCAAGTTCACAAGTTTTCACAGGCTACTACAGTTCTCCCATTCAAAACTAATCCGAACAACTGAAAGATTCACAGCAATTGCTGTCAAGGTGCAAATTCCCCTTCTCCCTGAGCATCTGCACGCCCAGCAGCAAGTGGATGATACTTCTATGTTCTTGTACAAACATATTTAACCTGAAGATTCATTACAGAAAAAGAATTCCGTCAGTGAAATTTCATCACTGTTTGTGCAGAAGGTAATAAATGGAATTGTTTGAATATGTTGATTTTATGGATTCTGAATAGATTTATTCTTGTAAATAGTCAAAAAATGAGAATCAATCTTTGTAATTGTACAAACCCTGTTCACAGATACAACAAGGAACTCATGTTTTGTTTCAGGCAATCAATCTTTGTACAGGTATTTATTTCTGCCTTAAAATGATGAATTCTATTTATGGGTTTTATGATGAAGCAAATCAGTAGTTCTTGAGCTGCATGCCAGACTGGCAAATTGACAAAACAAAAACACTAATTCCAATATAATTCTTCCCCTAATATTTTAAAGCCACTGAGTACTTTAACACTTGCAATGTCCCATAAACACTTTCTGAGACCATTAAGTTATGCCAGTGTTACTGGGGTGATTGCAATGTCTTTTTAAAAAAAATCACAATCAACGGTTATGCATCCTTGAGTGATTTATTCTTTCTACAAGCTAAAACAAATTCATTTATATAAAGTAAAATACTGTGGATGCTGGAAATCTGAAACAAAAACAAAACCTGTTGGAAAAACTCAGCAGGTCTGACAGCATCAGTGGAGAGAAAGACAAAGTTAACGTTTCGCATTTGTATGACTCTTCTTCAGAGCTAAAGAAAAGTAGAAATGTGTTTCTACTCGGATGAGCAGATATCAGTTTTGTGGTGTCTGCTGCATTCTGCGCAAACTGCTCAATGCTCCATGTGATCAAATGATTGAACAGCAATCCACTAACCTCAGCTACACCTCCCCATTCACTAGCAGTTCCACACTCCTTGCGTTCCCTCTCAATAACCATGACATCATTTTCCTTCCGTGAACACTATGAACATTAACTCTTTCAGGCAAAAAAGCTGATGCTAAATGAGAAATCAAAACAAAATTTGCATTATATAATACAAAATGAAACAAATCAGGGTGTGAGGAGGTATGTTGTTCTCCTGACAGAGAACACCAGATTCCAATTCCATGGAGCCACTGCCACTCTCCTGCGATGGAGCCTCAGCAATCCTAGAGATCTGTTGGAAAACACATTCCTGGATCAATGTGGCATCTTGGAACTACCTCCCTGGCAGAGTCTAGGCACATCATGCACCACACCTCACTGAAATGGAGATAACAGAATTGCTCCCTGACGATCCTCCATGTGGATCACCTGTAGGTGAATGCCCTATGCTCCCTCATCCCTCTCACTCTCCTATAGTCTTGCCCTTCCCTATGTGCCTTCTGTCCATTTTCCTAATCTTGTTCTGTGCCAACGGAAAGTCTTACCAGGAGACAAATGTGCAGAGCTGGAATCTTTGTGCAGTATATTCCAAGAGACACAAAACAGAAAGCAAGAGCAACCAGATCACTCCATCTGGATCACTGAAAGTTTGAAAAACACTAGAAATCCCTCCAAAAAAAAGCCCACAAGTTAACCAGCAGCTCGAATAAATATTCCTTAAATGCTGCAGGAGCCCTTCGAATAGCACTGGCATGGGAGGATCTTCATGGCATTTAACATCATGTTCTGCTGAACAAGATAAGGGTGATGGTCATTAGGTTGGTAGATGGTACTCAGCCCTTCCCATTGGAAATGTGCGTGTGCACCTTGAACCGCATTTTCGTACCTTAGGCAGATGCATGGCAGCTAAAATGTGGGTATTGCTTAATCTAATTTAACTTCAATGATCTTTTATCCTTCCCGCAGCAATTTTGCATTGGACACCAACCCAGAGAAATAGAATCATGATAATTTGTTGTCTTCCCAAACAGTTTCCAAGGTTTATATATGGAAAAAGACAGTCTTGACCAACTTTCAAATGAACCTGTTTTCATTGTCTTTAACTTGATCACAAAGCAGCATGAGCACAAGCTTTGTAACGTATGGTAAATCAGCTGTACAGTCGAATGATGGTATGTAACAGTCATGAGGTAAGTCTACTACATTGCAGCTTTCCTTCAGCCATATGGAACTTAATGAATTGGAAAGAAATATGTTGTTTCATTGATCCAAAGTGGTTATGAAAATTCCAGGAAGTGTATAACTACAATAGCATTAAATTGGTAACCTCTGCAGTAATCTGAACATTAAATCTGTTGCTATCAAACAAGGGAAACTGAAACATGACATTAGAGTATTGTTTACCTGATCACTGTCCGCACTGTGATAGTTGGAATAAGAATGAAGAAGCCAATACTGACAATGGAGATCAAAAAAATCAGATCTATAGGGATACAAGAATGGCCACCTGCTGAATAAGGAAGCTCGATATGCTTCTTGAATCAGCACAAGAATGAATTATACTGAGGAAAACTATGTTTCAATGCTTACCTTTCTGGTAGATCCAAAATTGAAAGTGACTTTTATTTTTGAATTCCAAGTTGTCTTTTTATATATTTAAAATATTTTTGCAGTTAAACGAAGAATGCCACACAACATACTTTTAAAAAATCAGGGCTGCAAAATTAGGCTCTGTTTCTCTGGTATTTTTGGCACTATAGTTGGTTTAATAGAAAAATGGCGTCCACATCCACTCCTTATTTGACATACCGAATGCCATCTTGGTGAGGCAGTAATGTGGGCATTACGTACGTGCACTGCAGAGTAGGCAGATCATGGCGGCTGTCAATGTCCTATGCCGATTTGATGGCCGGCCTGCCATCTTGGACCTCGTCATTCCTGTTTACATCCTAAACACACATAACTGTGCACGCATTCTATGCGTTCAGCAGCATGAGGGACCCCCTCTCCCAGTAGGGTTGCCAACTGTGATTAATTGTATTCCTGGAGATTTAATCACAAGACCTCCTCGCCCCCACCCACCCCCACCCCCCCCCACCAATGCTCCAGCTATTAGTTGCACAGCGCATCCATCCTTGTGACGTACTGCCTTTCTGTGCATTGAAAAGCAAAAACACTCATTATCCGATTGAATAATGTTTGACCACCAGCCAAACAGCTTGTTTTCCCCCATTATCAATATTTTCATGGAAAAACTCAGCAGGTCTGACAGCATCTGCAGAGAGGAATACAGGTAACGTTTCAAGTCCATATGACTCGAGTCCGTATGACTGTTTTTGTTTTGGATTTCCAGTATCCGCAGTTTTTTGCTTTGATCAATATTTTCATATTTGGTAAAGAGAAATGTTCAAAGAAAATTATAAAAAAGAACAATCTTTTTTAATGTCACAATGATTTTTCTTCAAGTTTGCACACAGCAGTGTCCTGGAGATTGATCTTTAATTCCTGGAGGGTTGGCAACCCTATCCAACAGCAGCACTATTTAAAGGGATCATTATCAAATCTGTAGGTTCGTTGCTTATTACTTTCCACTGACTCTTGCTGGGCTTGTGGAAGTGCTGGGTGTTTTCAGGAGTGGGAAAGGCATGGTTGCTACTGGAAGGGTTCCAAAGGCACCACTTTCTGCTATTGCTGTAGTCCTTCTTGGGCTGCAGCTGGAAGGGTTCAAAAGGCACCACTTTCTGCTATTGCTGTAGTCCTTCTTGGGCTGCAGCTGGAAGGGTTCAAAAGGCACCACTTTCTGCTATTGCTGTAGTCCCTCTTGGGCTGCTGCATCAGAGGGAGATGCAGTCGCAAAGAAGGGGAAAGCTGCTCTCAGAAGGAGGATGAGGAGTGGGGCTTTCACCAGGATGCCTCAGGCACCGAGGGTCTTTAGGGAGAACTTAGCCAGCTGCACCTTAAGCCAGGGGCAGTGAGTTCAATGATGGCGATTCACCACGAGGTGGTCACAGAACTGTGTCGCTTCTTGGAATCAGATCTGTAACCCCAGAACAGGATGAGGACAGCTATGCCAGTCACTGTGGTGGTTACTGCAGCCCTGTAATTTTTATCAAATTTGAACAGGTCACATAGCAAACATTTCGCAGTTTGCCATCCACTGCACCCACAAAGTGACAGACTCAGTATGTCAGGAGAGGAGACTTCCTTGTTTTCTCTCTGACCAGAGAGGAGGAGGAGGAGCGAGCATGTGGCTTTGCCAAGGTAACAGGCTTACCCATGGTGCAGGGTACCATTGACTGCATGCGCATTTCTTTGCGGGTGCAGTATCTAAATGAGAGATGTACAAAATCGCAAAGGTTACCACTCACTCAATATGCTATTGGCACACGACAATACCCAGCACATCATAAGGACATAAGAAATAGGAGCTGGAGTATGCCATTTGGCCCTTCAAGCCTGTCCCGCCATTCAATAAAATCATAGCTGTTCTGCCCCAGGCCTCAACTCCTCTTTCGTGCAAGCTCCTCATAGCCCTCAACTCCCAATATTTCAAAAATGTGTCTACCTCCTCTTTGAATACTTTCAGTGATCTAGCTTCCATAACTCTCCAGGTAGAGATTCATGTTGATGAGTGCCTGTTATCCTGGCAACAGTCATGGTTCGTTCATCCTGAGCAGCCTGCTGTACTAGCAATCTTCCAAACACCACATCAAACCAGAGGGTGGCTCCACTGCACACCTGGCTGATGACTCCCCTCCCCAACCCAACCACACATGGCCAGCACTTATACAACAAGATCCATTTTGTAATGAGAAACATCATCGATCAGACAATCAGGACACTGAAGACAACAGTTCCACTGCCGGAAGCACTAGAGCAGAGCCCCCAGCACTCACTGGAGCAGGTGTCCTGATTTGTGATAGGTTGCAACATCTTTCACAACCTGGCCTTTGTGAGGGAACAGCCATTGCTGTTATGGGTGTGGAGATATCTCAAGAGGAGGAGGAGGATGAAGAGGAAGAGGGCAAAGTGGAGGAGGAGGAAGGGAGTACGCTGTTGTCACATCTACATTCCAGATGGGCTGTCTGTGGGCACATCATTCAACTCCAATTGCCACAAATAAAACCATTGATCTCCATTGTTCAACAATCCCACACTTTAACTTCCTTCTGTTACTGACCAGCCGCTTGGTTGCAAAGCCGAAATGAAAGCTACCACAAAGCAACCATTCCATATACCCACTTTATCCAACACGACAACCAATATTCCATACAATACTCAACTAATTACCCTTGTGCATTCCCTTAGTGCCTGAACTTATGGCTGCCTTTCCTGGTTCTTGTGGTCCTATGCAGAAAAATATTAATGGCTGTTGGCTTTCAGTGAAAGTGGTTGTAGGTGGCCTTGCAGGATACCATGAAGCTGCTCTGCTTGAAGGCCAGGCTTTAGACTGGTCCACCTTGGCATGGACGGCCGCAGTCTGAATTGGTTGGCTGAAAGGGGACAAGGGCACTGATCGAGTAGCAATGGTGGGTGCGTGAATGCTGTCATCCTGAAAGGAGAAAGCCGGTTGGTGCTGCATAAAGCCACTGCCACTCCCTTGAGGCTCAGCAATCTGAGGAATCTGTTGGAGAACAGATTGCTGGACTACTGTGACAACCTGAAAGCCCATTTGAACACTGGCATCCACAGCCATGATAGCAGCACCCTGAACCTGCATGGCAACAAGCTGGGATTTCATGATCTCAGTCTGAGTTTGTGCCAAAGCACCCCCATGTTGCTTGGCTTCTGCTTTTATTACTATGGAAGCTGAAACTTTGGGTGACCCATCATGGTTGGATCCTAAAGTGCTCTTAAGGAGCTGGTTACTGCTTCCCCGCTGGAGAGGGTGAGCTCTGAGCCCTGCACAAAGCCCTGTGTGAAGTTGAAACCGGAGTCCTCCATGCTCCTTGATAGTGACAACAGGCTATCTGGCAGGCCTGTCAATACACCAAGTATTTCATTGTGTATGTCCATGAGAAGGTGGTGCTGAGCCACCCGCTTGAATCACTGCAGTCCATGTGGTGTAAGTACATGCATAGCGCTGTTAGGAAGAGAGTTCCAGGATTTTGATCTAGCCACAGTGAAGAAGTGGCGATATAGTTCCAAGTCAGGATGGTGTGTGGCCTGAAGGGGGAATGCAGGTTGTGGTGTTCCCATGCGTCTTCTACCCTTGTCCTTCTAGATGGTAAAGGTCATGGGTTCGGAAAGTGCTGTAAGGGTGGCAGGGTGGCCAAGTTGCTACTATTAACTATAGAGTTGATCTGCAGACACTTATTGGGTGGAAACATTAAGTTTATTTACAATATACTCAGCAGCAACTACACGTGTGCTTTCAACTCCAACTCTATCTCTGCACTGATCCTGAGGTAGCTCCCGCTACTCTCCTATTGGTTACTACAGATCATGTGATCTTTCTTAACAAGTATTATTCTTACAGGTACATTACATACTAAATAAAACCATACTTACTACAGAAGGTGCTTTCAAAGGAGCCTTGGTGAGTTGCTGCAGTGCATCTTGTAGATGGTACACAATGCTGCCACTGTGCATTGGTGGTGGAGGGACAGAATGTTGAATGTTTGTGGGCAGGTGACAATCATGTGCGCTGCTTTGTCCTGCATGATGTTGAACCTCTTGAGTGTTGTTGGAGCTACACTCATCCAGGCAAGTGGAGGGTGGTCCATCACACTCCTGACTTATGCCTTGTAGAGGTGGACATGCTTTGGGGAGTCAGGAGGTGAGTTACTCACCACAGGATTCACAGTCTCTGACCTGCTCTTGTAGCCACCATATTTATATGACTAGTTCAGTTCAGTTCCTGGTCAATGATAACCCCAGGATATTGATAGTGGGGGATTCAGTGAGGGTAATACAATTGGATGGTTGGTTAGATGGTTAGATTCTCTCTTGCTGGAGATGGTCAATGCCTGGCACTTGTATGGCGCAAATGTTACGTGCCACTTATCAGCCCAAGCCTGAAAGTTGTCCAGGTCTTGCTGCATTTGGACACATACTGCTTCAGTATCTCAGGAGCTTTGAGTGGTACTGAACATTGTGCAATCATCAATGAACGTCCCCACTTCCTACCTTATGATGGAGGGAAGTTCATTGATGAAACAGCTGAAGATGGCTGGGCCGAAGACACTATCCTGAGGAGCTCCTGCAGTGATGTCTTGGAACTGAGATGATTGATCTCCAACAACCACAACCATCTTCCTTTGGGCTAGGATGACTCCAACCAGCAGACAGTTTTCTCCCTGACTGCTATTGACTGCAGTTTTGCTAGGGCTACTTGATGTCATACACAGCCAAGGGCATTCACTCTCACCTCATCTCTGGAGTTCAACTCTTTTGTCCATGTTTGAAACAAGGCTGAGATGAGCTCAGGATTTGAGTGTTATTGGTGGAACCCAAATTGAGTGCCAGTGATCAGGTTATTGCTGAGTAAGTTATGCTTGATAGCACTATCGATGACACCTTCCATTACTTTGCTGATGATCGAGAGTAGACTGATGGGGCATTAGTTGACCGAGTTGGGTTTGTCCAGCTTTTTGTGTCCAGGACATATTTGGGCTATTTCCCACATTGCCAGGTTGGTGCCAGTGTTGTAGCTGTGCTGGAAGTGCTTGGCTATGTTGCAGCTAGTTCTGGAGTACAAGTCTTCAGCACTACAGCCGGGATGTTGAAACGGTCCATAGCCTTTACAGGGTCCAGTGCTTTCAGCGGTTTCTTGATATCACATGGAGTGAATCGAATTAGCTGAAGACAGGCATTTGTGATGCTGGGGATCTCTGGAGGAGGCCGAGATGGATCATCACCCAGCACCTCTGGCTGAAGATTGTTGCAAATGCTTCAGCCTTAACTTTTGCACTAATGTGCTGGGCTCCCCCCATCATTGAGTTTGGGGATATTTGTGGAGCCTCCTCCTCCAGTGAGTTGTTTAATTGTCCACCACCATACACAACTGGATGTGGCAGGACTGCAAAGCTTAGATCTGATCCATTGGTTGTAGGATCGCTTAGCCCTGTCTATTATATGGTGCTTCTGCTGTTTGGCATGCAAGTAGTCCTGTGCTGTAGCTTCACCAGGTTGACACCTCATTTTTAGGTATTCCTGGTGCTGCTCCTGGCATGCCCTCCTGCACTCTTCATTGAACCAGGGTTGATCCCTGGCTTTGTGGTAATGGTAGAGTGGGGGATATGCTCTGCCATGAGGTTACAGATTGAGGTTGAGTACAGTTCTGCTGCTACTTATGGACTACAGCGCCTCAGGGGCACCCAGTTTTGAGTTGCTAGACTTGTTCATAATCTATCCTATTTAGCTTGGTGGTAGTGCCACACAACACGATGGAGGGTATCCCCAATGTGGAGACGGGACTTTGTATCCACAAGGACTGTGCAGTGGTCACTCCTACCGATACTGTCATGGACAGATGCATCTGCGACATGGTGAGGATGAGGTCATGCAGGTTGTTCCCTCTTCTTGGTTCCCTCCCCCACTGCCACAGACCCAGCCTCGCAGCTATGTCCTTCAGGACTCGGCCAATTCAGTCAGCAGTGGTGCTACCAAGCCACACGTGGTGATGGACATTTACGCTCCCCACCCAGAGTACATTCTGCACCCTTGTCACCCTCAGTGCTTCCTCCAATTAGTGTGCAACATGGAGGAGCACTGATTCATTAGCTGAGGGGTGTGGTACATGGTGATCACAGGAGGTTACCATGCCCATGTTTGACCTGATGCCATGAGACTTCATGGGGTCCAGGCATCAATGATGAGGACTCCCAGGGCAACTCCATCCTGTGCCGCCAGCTCTGCTGGGTCTGTCTCAGAGATGGTGATGGGGTGCTGTCTCGGACATTGGAAGGTATGATGCAGTGAGTATGACTATGTTAGGCCATTACTTGACCAGTCTATGGGACAGCTCTCCCAATTTTGACACATCTGCAGATGTTAGTAAGGAGGACTTTACAGGGTTAACAGGGTTGTGTGTGCCGCTGTTGTTTCCGGTGCCTCGGTCTTCAAGCAGGTTGAGCCCCTGCTGCAGCCAGAAGTTATCTCACCTTTAAGAGATGCAGTCTGCTTTTAAGCAGTAGGCTAGCTTAAAGTGGTGGTACTCTTACATGAGCTTGGGCCTCTTGCTGAGGTGTGCAGCTTCTCAACATGATATTCAGTGCTGGGCTGCATGCCACGATCATTATAATTAGCAGGCAGCATAAAGTGTGTGAATGGGTGTGGGTTAATGGCTTTTGGGCCCAATTTTAGCCCCATGTGTTCCCAATGTAAAACTATAATTACTGGGCATATTGCAGCAATTTTCAATCCAGTGGATAAATCTTTACTCAAATTTCAAATGATTTTCATTTAAAGGTTAAGATGCTTTGCAGTGTATGATTTCAATTTTTGACCAATTTCATTTAGTGAATATGCCTAAGCTATTAATTATTGCTGGTCCTTTCTCTGGGGTGGATCAAAATCCTAAAAGTGACCTCAATTATGGCTTGTGATTGGCCAGCAACTCTTGGTGGGTGGGACTTCTCCCCCAGGGTCCTTGATCCAGAGGGAAGGCCCGCCGCTAGCCTGCCAGGTGCCTGAGCAACACAAGGTGTGATGTGGCTTCTTGGACAGAGGTGACCTGGGGGTCTCACTGGCTCTTTAGCCGGCAGACCAGATCCCTGCTGTCTCCACATTATTCCGCTCCCCATTAATTTCCCCATTAAGCGTCCTAATTGACTCCACCCCACTGCTGGGCGGGTAGTTGTCATTGCTGGGATATTTTGCCTCCAGGGAAAGCACACAGTGGGATCATGTCACAGAGCTGACCCAACACAAGTCAATCAGATTTTCCCGCCCCCTTCCCCCACTCCTCCAAAGCTGCCTCCACCAAGCTGGGAAAATTCAGCCCTCAGTGTACACAGAGAAAGTTTCAAGTTCAGTCATGTAGCCACAGATATGCATGTGATACCGAAACGCAACGATTGGAAACGCTTTGTGCCTTACTGGACTTCTTAAAAGACCTTAGATCTAAATCTATGCATCTAAAAGCAACAGCAATTGTTACCACTATGTAATTTGACAACTAATTTTGCAGTCCCGTCTCTAAGAAGCCCAGGATTGTGAGCTTGCTAAATGCAGTTGTCACCTTGTAGATCTGAGAATATTGGAATATTGGAAGGATAAGCAATATTCTAAGACAGAGGTAGGTGATTTATTGTCAGGGTAACACAGCGACTAATTGACCCGTGACACCCCCTACCCAGCTGAAACTCACAGTTATAAAGATTCTGTTCCAGTACCAGCTGTGATCATACTGAATTCCCCTCACAGGCAACATAGATTACATCCTGCTGTGGATTCATATTTACTTGATGTAGAGTTGCTGCTGTGTGCTGTAGGACATTAAAGCAATTTAAATATTAATGAATGCTTTATGAGGGTTTAATAACAAAGTGAGGAATTTTATGTACTTAAAGATCAAGGTTAATCAGTGTAAATTGGTTGATGAAGAAGTGCGATTTCTAGAGACCTTCAGATGCTGTAATATATGAATCTACAATGGAGGCTTTCCACATATTGTAGTTTTAAGCAACAACATACAAATATATTTCTCTCAAATTTTTCATATTCAAAAGATCAAAGATTGCTCTGGCCTTAACCTAAATTACAGGAAGATATGGGATAAGCAAGAGTCTTGTCGGTGTTCCACCCCTGTGAGAAAGACAGGTGGTTCCAAGCATCAAAGAGAGAAAATAAAACCAATGCATTACAATGTTAATGTAAAAGTCTACATTAGCAGCCTGTACGGCAAAGAGAGCCCGTGAAAGTTCTAATCCAGGTCAGGTCGCTGAATGGTATTGCACCCTATATGGCTGAGTTCTGAAGAGAAGAAATTAGCTTCAAAACCGCTGTTTATTTTTAAAAATCTATCAGATTTAGATGCATAAATTTATAACTGCTTATTTTGATTTCTGATCAAATATGCAATGTTCCATTTGATCAAATGAAACAGGCCTTTTTTTTAACCAGTTAAAAACATGCGTTAAAAACAATACAACCTTTTTGCGCACAGTCATGCATTGGTCGATACAATCAGTCCCATCAGAACACTCACTTATTCACAGAAGACAAACCCAGGCACAAGATTTGGAAATCAATTGATGGAAACCAGTAGACTGGAACAGACTGGATTAGATATCAGGCAATGCAATTTGTTTTTAAGAGGGATGAATATTGCAGCGTATTAACAAAATTATTTTGTGTTGGAACAAATTAATTACATTACTTATCTCTTCCTTATACTTAGCTCAAGATTTTATGATTCTATTAATTTAGTTTTACTCCTTCAGTACTTTTGGTTTTTGCTAGCTATTGCAATCTATTTTTCTCCATTATCATGTTGTAAAACTGTTGGGGGTAATTCAAACGTTAAAGGATAGTATAAACAGTGTGATAGTGGATTGACTTGTGGAAATGAAAAGTTGGACCAGTGGCAGATCTGATATCACCTATTTTACATTATCAGCAAAAATTAAAATTACCCGCCAGCCCAATAACTCATGCAGAAATTGCGGAAATTGTATTAGACTGGATTAAAAAAAAACTCACTAATTTTCTCCCCTCTTTTTGGAATGGATCTCTGGTAGCTCACTCACACGGTCATTATTCATAAATGAATATTGACAGTGAATATCAGCGAACTAGTCATTTGCAGTGGGCCTTGCAGTTGATCCTGATCCAGCCTCAACAGATGTCCATTCAAATTCACTCCTGGCAGGGAGCACTAGATTGTAATCAGATGCAGAACCTCTGCCCAGTTTTTCTCCCGCCTAACCCGGTCCCACTGCAGACAAGTGGAGTGACTCACTGCTGCTCACCTGAGGTCAGCTAGACCAGTTTAGCCCAGGGTTTAAACAGAGGGGGCGGGGGGCGGTGGTGTTGGTGGTGGGATGGTGGGCAAACAATTTCTATGCAGGTCATTTTAATCTAATGTACTAGGTATGAAACTGACAGGAATGGGTTCAATGCTGGCTAGCTACACTGCCCAACTTTACTCTCCATAATCGGCAGGGTGTAAACCACCCAATCATGCCTGGCACATTCGGTTAAAATTATCCCCTATCTCAATCATCCTTAGATGCATTTTCTGAGACATCAGAGGAGCCTGCAGGAGAAATAAAAGGGAACTGGTGAGCATGAATGGGTCTGTGTAACACAACTAAACCTACTGATTATAGTTAGTTTTGATTCTGTCTTTTCTCCTGGCTCTATCTGCAGCATTGTGTCCCAAGAGCTCAACCATCTGTTCACAGATTGTACAATATTTGTAAAATTAAGACATCTGATCATTTACTAAACCTTATCTGTAGATGAGATCATGGAATATACATGTTGAGAAAGGATTGTAAGCTGCCAGCAGATGGTCTAGCTGAGATTTTGTCTTTAAGAAATCAAATCTGTGCAGACATGTGTTAAGCAGCAGAATGAAGAAAATCGTGGCTGACAGGTCAGCTTTTTCAGCAAAGGATAAACAAAGAACAGGACTCCCTTTGGAAAACAGGCAGAGACTTCATACGATTGATCATCAAATAGTGGGAAGTATATGTCGGAGCAGTTCTGCAAATTGTGCAAACTTCAATTATCTTAATAAGGACTGGAAAAGATCAAGCAAGAAGGGGGAAGCATTCCTGAAATGTGTGCCAGAGAATTCTCTTGATCCATGGCCTTAATTTTTACTCTCCTCACTGGTGAACTTTTAGGCAGGTTGGGATGGAGCTTGACATTGCAGGGAAGGGGTTCCCTCCGTGTTCCTGGCTGCCCTGACCACACAGTGATTTTACGCTGGGGTGGGCAAGGCCTCTGACAGGAAGCATACCCTTACCCCAATTGAGGCCCTTAAGTTTCCTGCCAGCCTCAAGTTTTAGGCTGGCGGGCGGATTGGACTCATATGGAGGAAGAACAAAATTAAACAGTAAGATCCCAGACAGGAAGATGGGGGGGCGTGGCAACTCCATCAGAAACCCCCTTCTGAAGTTGGGCACCCCTTCCCCCACCTTAAGGTCCTGTGGCCTCCGAACATCCCTCCCCTTGCCCCCCCGCCACCCTCTCTCCCCTGAGATCTTGGTTGAGCCCTTTGCACCCCCCCCAACCCCCGACCCAGGCCTTTCCTACCCTCACCGCCCTGGGACCCCGTGAACTTACCTGGGCTTCCAGTGCCCAGCTTTAGTCTCAGGTGTCCACCTACATTTCTTCTTCTGTCCACTGCAGCTACAGGGACTGGAGAGTTGCCAACCAATAGATGGAACAGCAGCTCTCTAAGGCGGGACTTCTTGCTGAGCGAGTGGCAGAAGTCCTGCTTGCAGCTACTTAACACTCCTTCGAATGTGAAATGGCTGCGGAGCACTTGGAGTCAGCGGGAAACTCAGATGGTGGGAAGTGGGGGGGATCCCCACCATCTGAAAAACTCAGGTCCATATATTTCCAGCTCAAAGGAAAGGGAAGCATTACTGGGTTTGGTTCTGGGGATCAATTGGGACATATTTCAGTAGGAGAGTTTTGGGAAACAGTCACTTAATTTTCCAGAACCGCTTCATCCAATTCAGGGTCATGGGGAGTCAGACCCTATCCCAACAGGCAGTGGGTGCTTGGTGGGGTACACCCAGAATGTGACACCAGCCCATCACAGGGCACACATTCACACACTGGGGGGCAATTTACCATAGCCAATCCACCTAACCAGCCCGTCTTTGGACAGTGGGAGGGGACCAGGGCACCCGGAAGAAACCCACACAGACAATGTACAAACTTCACACAGACAGACATCTGAGGTCAGGGTCAAACCTGGGTCCCTGGAACTGTGATGCAGCAACAGTAACCACTGCACCACTGTTCTGCATAATTTTGGGAAACAGTGATTACAATATCACTAGGTTCAGAGGAGTTACAGAAGGGGGCAAGGAAAAATCAAAGGTGGAGATACTCAGCTGGAAAAGGGATAATTTCAGTAAGTTGAAAGAAGATCTGACCCAGGTAGATCAGAATCAAAGATTGGTAAGTAAAACAGTAATTGAGCAATTGGAGGCAAGAGCATGGAGATAGCTCAGAAATGGACCAGGCAAATTGCCATGAAGGGGAAAGGAAGAACGTCAAAAACTAGAGCTCCTTGAATGACCAAAGATATAGGGTCAGATTTTGGTGTCCTGATGCTGGGCAAACCTATGCAGCTGGATGAAAATGGAGGTTAGGGGGCTACATATTAAAATTTCTCTATTCCCTCTGGCCACAATTTTGACTGGTGCAGGAAACGTGGTGGGTCATGACCCCATGCCACTCAGAATGACATTGGGTTCAGCCTTTAATTACTTGCCTCAGTTTTGGATTTCTCTGAGGTTCAGACCTTCAGCAAGTTGGGTGGGTTCATGAAGCCTGTGCAAAACATATCAGATCAGCAAGTTTGTGAACCTTGAGAAAAGACTATTGTGGAGTCCAGAACCTTTTGGTAAATTTAAATGGTATTGCTAAATTCAAATGTCATAATTAGATGCTGTATTTTTAATGTAGTGATTGATCATAGGGATCTGTCCTTAAAAGGTAAGGGACCATTACATTGACCAGCATTGTGTAATTGTTCAGAAGCATTGGAGTACTTTCTCTAGTAAATAAAGTGCTCCTCTGCATTCAACAGTATTGAGGATCAGATATTAATGTGTCATCTCAAACTGTTCTTTGATTTTTACATCGACTTAAAATCCAAACATCTGTTGACCCTTTGAAATAGTTGAACAGATGACTAATCTATTTGATTGAAAGTTGGCCTGTTCAGCCTTTGAAAAGAAATGAATAGATGGCTAGTTATTTCCTCAGGAAAGTTCAAAGGCTCCACTGTACTGAGCTCTAGATGGTTTGTTTATACAGTTGTGCAATGCAATATGAATGCTTGGCTGAGCTTCAAGGCCCACTAAAGGATTTAGCTCAGCAAGAGTTGTTTCCACAGTTGTGAAAGGGCCTGTGAGCTTTGGTGATTGAGAGGTTTATGAGCAATTGATAAGATTAAAGTGTTTTGAAGAGTTTTGAATGGTCATTTATTTATCTTGACAGATCTATGAGCAAATAGGAGGCGTGAGTTGTTTTTCAAGTGGAATTTAAATGGCTGCATGTTTGATTGACAGTTTTATCAGCTAAGTGGAGATTTTCTAAAATGGTTTTGGATAGACTGACAGTTTTATCAGCTAAGTGGAGATTTTTTTAAATGGTTTTGGATAGACAATGCATTATTTATTTATTATATGAGCATTTCAAATACTTCCCAATGTCATAGGGTTCATGAGTTCTGTATATAATGGGTGCTGGGTGATGGGGTATGAAGAATGCAGGGGGGGATGGAGGGGGCATGTGGGTGTGGAGGGGATATGGGAGATATGAGAGGGTATGAAGGAACATGCAGGTATGGAGGCACATAGGAGATATGAGTGGGTATGGAATGTATGGAGTGGGCATGAGGTTATCGGGGGCAGGTGGTATGGAGGGAGCATTGGGTTATGGAGGGGACAAGGGAGATGAGGGGTATGGAGGGGACATGGGGATATGAGGGCATGGGAGAAATAAAGGAGGGATGGAGGGAGCACAGGGATAGGTGGGAAGGCTGAAGGATGAGGGCTAGGGGGCCTAACAGTCATGAATAGAACTGGTTCGATGTCTTAGTAAATGGAGGCAGCCTTCTAACCTGTCAGCCTCAGCAAGTGCCCACCTCCCTTCCCACCTTGTGCCCACATCAAGTGGCAGCCCTCATGATTCCAGCCCTACCGCGGGATCCCAGAGGGAAAAGAATATGCGTGCATAGGCTCATCCAGAACTCGGGAATTCAATGTCAGGAAATAGCCTGACTCATGATTCCCTAGTCCATCCTGAAAATCAACCCATTGAGATTAAAGATGCTGCAAACTCTCTGTCAAACCCCACAACTCATCACAATACCTCCAAAGGGACTCCAAAGCACTTCCACAGATATGACAACAATGGATGTTAGTCTAAATCACCTTTCCAGCGATTGGAAGTCTGATCCTTTGAATAACATGAGTGGAGGTTTGTGGGGGCGGGGAGTGGGGGGGGAGGTGCACTTGCAGTTGAACACATTTTCTTTGGTGAGTTGCAAGTGAACATATTGAATGGACCTGTGCAATCTAAGTTGGGCATATATTTGAAGCATATGTTTGCTTTCAGGCATCAGGTTCCGGGCAGTTGAGAAGTTTCCAATGCATGCTGGCACAAGCGTGCTTCTCAGCATGGAATGTTGCACAGGCCACACTGGGTGCAGATGGCAGCTTTGCTCATCCCAATTGGAGGGCCTTCAGCTTTTTTAGCATCAGGTCCAGCAGTGCTGCAGTGTCGAACGTCTAGCTGCATGGGTTAAATTATGAAAAGAGATTATACAAACTAGGCTTGTATTCCCTAGAATTTAGAATGTTAAAGCATGCTTCATTAAAAGTTTTTAAGATATTAAGGGGTACAGGTAGAGTGGATAGAAACTATTCCGCTGATTGGGAAATCCAAGACTAGGGGACATAGGGTAGAATCTGACTTATGTCGGGCGGGCTGGGTGGGAGCGGGTGGGGGTAGGCGTGGAGCTGATTGCTGCCCATGCTTGGCTGCGCACTGCCATTTTACACAGGCAGGCCATTTAAGGCCCACCCAACGTAATGTGCGGCTGGTAGCGTTCAGCGCTACCTGTGCAGTTGGGTGGCGGGGAGGGAGATTTGGGGCCTGCGCAGTTTTGCACGTGCACATGAAAGAGTGCAGCAATCTTACTGAGGTACAGACCTGCCTCAGGGAGATTAAGTAGATAATAAAATTTTTAAAATAATACAGTTTAAAAAATTATTTAAACATGTCCCCTCATGTGACAGTGACACAGGAGCTGGGCCATGCTTGTGAAGTCAAGAAAATGTATTTATTTATTTTATACAGGCTTCAGGGAACCTCATCCCGCCCTTGGATGAGGTTTCCTGAAAAATGCGAAGGCTGCTTGGGGCTTTTTCGCTTGCCCGCCAACCTTAAGGTTGGACAGGCAGCATTATACACAACTTTAATTGCTTTTTTAATGGCCTTAACAGGCCGTTGACAGTTTGGCGGGCACGCAGCCGCCTCCGGCACACGCCCACTGAACAAAATGTCGAAATACACGCGATGACATCAGGACGCACGCCCAACGTCATCCTGTGTCATTTTACGTGTCAGCGTGTCGCGCCCCCCCCCCCCCAAACACCAAGGGCAATACTCTGCCCATAGTCTAAAATTTAGAGCCAGGCTTTTCAGGAGTGAAATTACAGAATCACAGAATTGTTACAATGCAGAAGGCTGTTGTTTGGTCCATCATGCCTGCACCGGCTCTCCAAATTAGCAATTCAACTAGTGCCATTTTCCTGCCTTCCCCCCTTAACCCTGTATATCCTTCCTTTTCAGATCTTCCTTTTTGAATGCCTACATTGAACCTGCCTCCATCACACTCTTAGGCAGTGCATTCAAGATTCTTACCACCCATGAAAACGTTATTTCTCATATTACTTTTGCTTCTTTTACCAATTACTTTAAATCTGTGCCCTCTTGTTTTTGATCTTTTCATGAGTGGGAACAGTTTCTCCCTATCTACTCTGTCCAGACCACTCATGATTTTGAATACCTCCATCAGATTCCCTCTTAGCTTTCTCTTCTCCAAGAAAAACAGTTCTAACTTCTCCATCCTATCTTCATGAGTGAAGTTCCTCATCCCTGGAGCCATTCTTGTGAATCTTTTCTGAAATTTCTCCAATATCTTCACATCCTTCCTAAAGTGCGGCACCCAGAACTAGAAGCAATACTCCAGCTGAGACCAAACTGGTGTCTTATACAAATTTAACATAACCTCCTTGCTCTTGTGCTCAATGCCCCTATTATTAAAATCCAGGATGCTGCATACTTTATTAATCACTCTCTCATCCTGCCCTGCCACCTCCAATGATTTATGCATGTACATACCCATGTCTCTCTGCAGGTCCCAATTAAGAGTTGTACCCTTTATTTTATATTGTCTCTCCTTGTTCTTACTACCAAAATGAATCATCTCAAATTTCTCCTCATTGAACTTCATCTGCCACCTGTCCATCCATTTCACTAGCTTGTCCATATCCCTTTGAACTTCTGCACCTCCCTCACAGTTTACAATGCCTCAAAGTTTTGCATAATCTGGAAATTTTGAAATTGTGCCTTGTACACCGAGGTCCAGGTAATTAATTCCAAAGGACAAAGAACAGTTGGAGTAAGAATAATTAACTAGGGGAAAGCCAAATTCAGTGGGGTAAGAACAGATCTGGAATCAAAGGTTGGCAGGAAGAATGCAAACTGAGAAATGGGCTACCTTCAAAGATGAGATAGTTCGAACACAGTCAAGGTAAATTCCCTTTGGTAGAAGTTTGGTGGTAGAAGTTTGGAAGTCTCTTCCTCAATTGTTAATTTTGAAAATGAGATTGGTAGATATTTGTTAACCAAACATATTAAGGAATATGGACCAAAGGCATGTGTGGTTAGGTCACAGGTCATTCATGACCTCATTGAATTGCCGAGCAGGCTTAAAGAGATAAAAGACATATTGCTGTTCTTATCGAGGTGTGCAGTCAATGTTGTATACATGGAGTTCAAAAGGCATTTGATAAAGTACCAGGTCATTAATATATATCAGCAAAAGCAGGGGTCCCTACACTGGCTGCTGAGGAACTCTACTGCAAACCTTCCTCCAGCCTGAAAAACATCCATTCACCACTACTCTTTGTTTCCTGTCACTCAACCAATTTTAATCACCATGGACAGAATTTTGCCCTTGTTGGGTGGGCTCGGCGGGGCGGGCGGGAGTGGTCAGGAAGACGACTGCCACTCACGATCGGGGCTAGTCCACGATTTCATGCTGGTGGGCCCATTAAGGCCTGCCCAGCCTGAACGTTGGCTGGAGAACCTCCAAAAAGGGACAGGGGCCTGTTGTTCCCCGAGTTCAATGGCGACCCAGCAGCCAGTTCAAAAATGGCTCAGGCAGCCCCAGGGAGGCTGCCCGCATCGGAGTTGCAGCAAGGACATGTCTGCAAATGAGGATACAGAGACCAGGCGGGAGGTGAGGTCGGCTGGGCTCTCAGTGCCCCGTTTTTCCGACGAGTGCATTGCCGCCCTCCTGGAGCAGGTGGCTGCCAGAAGGGACACCCTTGTCCCCAGGGGTGGGAGGAGGAGGCCACCACACCTCACAAAGTAGGCATGGGAGGAGGTGGCAGTCCGGGTGAGCAGCCACGAGGTGGTGCAGCGCACCTGGGTGCAGTGCCGGAAGTGTTTCAATGACCTGCTGCGCTCAGGCAGTGTGAGTACCATGTTGTCATGGGTCAGTGTGTTGAATTGTTTTGGGCTGGTTGTCCCCCCATGGAGCTCAGGTATGTTAGAGTCTGAGTTGCAACTGTCAATCATGCCGGAGCTGGCCAAGCTTGGACTGAGTGCCTTGTGACTTGAGGGCCACGACTCGGATCTCCTCTGCAAGGTGTTCAAGGGTCATACGGACTTGAAACGTCAACTGTATTCCTCTCCGCAGATACTGTCAGACCTGCTGAGTTTTTCCAGGTATTTTTGTTTTTGCTCCTCATCTGGGGTTGGCCAGGCTGCAATGACACTGCAAGCAGAGAGTGGACTAATCAATGCTCCTCTGTCCTTTCAGGAGAAGACATCCCATAACAGTAGTGAGAGGTTGTGGAATGGCAGGGAACCCCCACACCTCTTCATCCTCTCCTGGTACGAGCAGGGGGCCTTGGAGCTCATGAGGCACCATGCACCTCGATCAACCAGCCGTGGTGAGGCTGGGGTGTCAGATGAAGGTAAGAGTGCAGTGCCCTGAGGTGAGAATTTCGGCATATGAAACCATTCTAGTGCAGTCTCTTCATTGATGTGAGTCTCGAACCTGGGCTCCCCATTGATCATTGAAAGACAAGGGCACCATGATGTAGATCTCCATTGTCTCACCAGGGTGCCTGGCATGCATAGTGACAGTGTGATGACATTAACTAATGACATGTCCTTCTTCTCCCTTTTAGATTCACCAGCAGGCATTCGCTCTTCGGATCCTGAAGGGCCCCCCTGACACCGGAGGAGCACCATGCTCCCCAAGTACCTGCGTCACACCAGGCACCATTGTGGATACCAGCACCTTGATGGACATTAGTTCGGCAGCTCGTAACTCGGTCCACATTGGTGAGGGCACTTTACACTCACTTGAGGCGCAGGCGGAGGCAGCGAGTGCCCAGGGCGCCGGCGGTCAGAGGGCTGCTGGAGACCAGGATGATGCTCAGTCGAAGGCTGATGATGGGCCTCTGGAGTCGTCCATTAAGCAGCAGATGCTGGATGTCCAGCGGGGTATGTGGGAGGATCTAACAGAGATCCAAGAGGGTATACGTGCCATGGTCTCAAGTGTGGAGGATTCCCCAGGGAGTGTGAGCGCTGTGTTGACCCTCATGGCTGAGCGCAATGCCTCCTCCATGGAGAGAGTGGTGACTCTCATGGAGAGGCTGCTGCAGGAACATAATCAGGGGTTCCTGGGGTTGCACTCGAACCTGCAAGCCCTCACACCGGCACTGACCTCAGCTGGTCAGTGTCTGTGCGTGAGATGGATGGGGCACCCAGTATCCCTGCTAGGTGCCCATCAATCAGTTGTGAGCAGGGAGGTCCAGAGCAATCTCACGTTGGCGCACAAGCTGCTTGTCATCTCTCCGGGCTCGTCTCAGGATGCTCTGGATGACGGCAACAGCTCCTCCGCCCCTCTGCCAGTGACCATGGCATCTGATGAGGCTGTGGTGACTGGGGAGCTGCCAGGCATGGCACTATCTGCTCCCTTCCAGGTGGGGCCAGCATGGGTTCCACTGGCCAGAGGGCGACCACCAAGGTCATCAAGTCCAACAGGACAGCAGAGTCCGTAGGCTGTCTCTAATACCGGTGCCAGCGAGGGGTAGCACCTAGATATAGCACCCGTAAATGTAAGTTTAAAGCACCTTAAGTACAAGAGGGGCTCTTCATGGATTATCTTTTGTTCCCCCATTTTGTTTTTCTTTATTTAATGGTGTGACTACCAACACCGGATATTGTTCCGGTCAATACTATGTGAGTTCCAACATTATATTACATTTTCTTTTGTGTTATTGGCCTGAGTATGCTTCATTTATTTTGCAAGTGTCGGGTAGGCCCGCATGTAATCCTGGATGTGGGTGGTTCAAAACTTTAGTGCACAGGCACTGAGTGTATCTTGGAAGTCAAGGAAAGGGTCACTTCTGCGATACACAATGGAGGCGGCAGCCCTAACATGAGGTGGTAGCTCTTATTGGCAGCCAAGCTGAAAAGGAGTGTTGGATCAAGGCGTCCCTGTTGTCCCTGCCTCCCTGGAGGTTACCGAGGTCTGCCTCCACGCCTTCACTGTGCTCTTCTTCTGACTCACTACTGGACTCATCATCTTTGGCCTGTGCAGCCGCATCAACATCCTCTTCCTATAGTGGCTCCCTGCTTGCCAGTGCTAGATTGTGGAGAGTGCAACATGCAACCACTACCAGTGACACCTGCTCTGGGGGGTATTGCAGTGCACCCCTTGAATGGTCCAGGCATTGGAAGTGCATCTTGAGAAGACGTATGGTCCTCTCTACCATAGCCCTTGTGGAGCCATGGCTCTTGTTGTACCACTGGTCTGCCTCTGTTCTTAGGTGGCGGAGAGGCGTCATAAGCCACCTTTTCAAGGGACAGCCCTTGTCACCCAGTAACCATCCATCCAGTTGGGCTGGAGCACTGAAGAGCCACGGCATCTGGGAGTGTCTCAGGGTATACGAGTCATGGAAGCTGCTTGGGTACCTTTGCATAGACTTACAGAGTCTGTATCCTGTGATCACACACTATCTGCACTTTCATGCAGTGGAATCCTTTCCTGTTGACAAAGGCACCCGGCTGACCCACTGGTGCCTTGATGGCCACATGTGTGCAGTCGATGGCACCCTGGACATGGTGGAACCCAGCAATCACGGCAAACCCTCTGGCTTGCTCAGCCTAGCTGGCCTCATCCAATCGGAAATTAATAAATGTCATCACCCGCCTGAACAGAGCTTCTGTCACCAGCTTGACGAAACTGTGGACAGCTGATTGGGATTCTCCACACAGATCCCCCGCTGACCCCTGGGAAGAACCGGAGGCATAGAAGTTGAGGGCCACTGTGATCTTCAGAGCCACTGGCATGGGTTGTCCACCCATCTCAGGCCCGATCACCTGAGAAATGGAGGTCATGGTCTCCCTGGAGAGGCGGAGCCTCCTTCAGCATTGCACCTCAGTCATATTGAGGTAGCTGCATCGCCGCCTGTAAACCGTGGTAGCAGGATAGTGGCGTTTTCTGCGGCCCCATCCACCTTGGAATTCCTGCTGGCCCTGTTCCCTTGTGCTTGTGCCTCTCCTCCCACAGGTCCCTCCCCTGGAAGCTGCACTGGGACCCATGGCCTGCTCTCCCTTCTGCTGCTCTCTTCCTCCTCAGAGGAGGTGCCTCCAGCGGAGACCACGAACCCCATTACCAGGATAAAGGAAGGCTATCTGATACCTGGAAGGGTCCACACAGTCTGAATCCTCAGGGGGCCTGGAAGACACCAATGAGTCCAGAACCCTGGAAATGCTAACAGTGAAGCCCCGGTCAGTGATTAAGCTGACAAGTACCAGTAAGCCACCAGCAAATTATCTCCAAAACTCCTCACATTGACGTTGCTGCTGATCCTTCTTATCCCGCCCATGGATGAGATTTTGCAAATTTTGGGCTGGCCGCCTGCCCATTTTGCCCATGCAACAAGTGAAAAATCACACAGGCAATTGTCAAGGGCCTTAACTGGCCTATTAATTAATGACGGACGTGGCTTTGATTCCCACACATGCCCGCCAACCGAAATATTGCCTGTGTACATGATGACATCGGGATGCTTGCCCAAAATCACCACACGTCATTTTCCTGTCGTTCAGGTCGGGCACGTGCCCACCCGACGAGTGAAAAATTCTGCCCCATGTTGCTACAGTCCCTTTTATTCCATGAGCTATAACTCTTCTTATAAATCTGTTGTGGGGCACTGTATCAAATGCCTTTTGGAAGTCCATGTACACCACATCAACAGCATTACCCTCATCAACCCTCTCCGTTACCTATTCAAAAAACTACAGCAAGTTAGTTAAGCACGACTTTCCCTGAAAACATCCATGCTGGCTTTCTTTTGTCAATGTGACTATTAATTTTGTCCCAAATGATTGTTTCAAAAAGTTTCCCCACCACCAAAGTTAAACTGACTGGCCTGTAGTTGCTGGGATGATCCTTACACCCTTTTTTGAACAAGGGTGTAACATTTGCAATTTTACAATCCTTGGGCACTGCCCCAGAGTCTGAAGAAGGCTGAAAAATTCTGAAAAATTGTCTCTGCAATTTCCCCAATCACTTCCCTCAGAATCCTTGGATGGGCCTTGGATGGGCCTCATCTGGTCCTGGCGCCTTATCAACTTTAAGTACAGATGGCCTATCCAAAATTTCCTCCATATCAATTGTAAACCCTTCTAGTGTTTGAATTACCTCTTCTTTCATCATGGCCAGGGTAGCATCTTATTCCTTGGTAAAGGCAGATGCAAATTATTCATTTAATACCTCAGCTATGCCCCCTGCCTCCATCTGTAAATCCCCTTTTTGGTCCCTAATTGGCCTTACTCCTCCTTTGACCAATTTTTTTACTATTTATATGCCTCTAGAAGACTTTAGGATTCCCTTTTATGTTGGCTGCTAGTCTCTTTTCATACTCCCTCTTTGTTTCTCTTATTTGCTTTTTCACCTCCCCACTGAACCTTCTACATTCAGGCCAGTTCTCAATTGTGTTTTCCATCTGATTTCCTTCATAGGCACATATTTCCTTCTTTATCTTTATTTCTATATCTTTTGTCATCCAGGGAGCTCTGTATTTGTTTGCCCGATCTTTGTCTTTCAAGGAAATTTACCTTGACTGTGTCCAAACTATCTCTTTTTTGAAGGTAGCCAGGTTGGCTTTCCCCCAGTTAATTATTCTTACTCTGTATTGTTCTTTGTCTTTTGGAAACATTTCCACACTCATTGGGTAGTAGAAGTTTGGAAGTCACTTCCACAAATGGCAATTGATGCTAGATCAAATGTTAAGTTTAAAACTAAGATTGGTAGATTTTTCTTAACAAAAGGTATTAAGGGATATGGACCAACAACATAGGTAGTTAAATCACAGATCATCCATGACCTCATTGAACTGCAGAATAGGCTCAAAGAGCTAGAAGACCTATTTCTGTTCCATTGAAGTTGTGCAGTCAATGTTGTATACATAGAATTTCAAAAGGCATTTGATAAGTATCACATAACAGACTTATTCAAAACAAGGTATTCAAGGGTTGTTGGTAACTTGCTTATCTAATTGGATTGAGGCTAATGGCGCTCAGCATTATTTGTATGCAAAGGTACAGCAACTTCAAGTGAGGAGCAAATGCATAGCTAAACATGAATATCCAAAAGTTGAAGCCTGATTTTTGCTGCTCCACTGTTAACTTCACAACAATAGTATCTTGAGGTGATAAATGTTAACGATTGCCAATCAAACTCTCTGGCACAAAATGATCAACATAAGTGTGGAGTCTCATTCCCTCTGATTTTAATTTGTTGGGGGTATTCAAAATGTAAAATTTTAAATGATAACTTTGCATTACTTCTTGTTTCTGTCTTTTTTTTACTCTCTCGATCCCATCTTTCTTTACATCTCTTTATTTCTTGTTGGCCCTGCTTGATTTGGTATTAAATTCAGCCACTCTAATTTACCTTTTCTTTTCAGTCTTTGTGCTATTAATTTCACAACCCTTCAAACTGATTGGTTAAGGGGATATGCAGTTACTTTACCTTTTCAATTAGGTCCACGTATGCCGTTTCCCTCACTATACTATTAACAACTTACACTTTCAGCAACTTGCCACGCAAATAAAATAAGAACCTGAACTTACGGGCACAAGTTTAACCAACAACAGATGCTGTTAGGTTCTCACCTACAGCAAAATGTGGCCCACTGCTTTTAAACTTGCATCAGAAGAGGAGAGGAGATT
Organism: Carcharodon carcharias; assembly: GCF_017639515.1. Lineage (NCBI taxonomy): Eukaryota > Metazoa > Chordata > Chondrichthyes > Lamniformes > Lamnidae > Carcharodon > Carcharodon carcharias. The sequence goes on along the minus strand of NC_054481.1, from coordinate 65,828,709 downwards.
AGCTGATGCTTTTGGCAGGTCTATTGACAAGTAAGATTGAGCAAGGAATCAGATGGGCAGCCTTTCCACTGACTAGAAACAAGGAGAAAAAGACAAAGGGACAATTAAGAAAAGGCAGGCAGCCAGGTATGGGGAAGAAGTTTGTCCCAGTGAGGAGAAATGTGTCCTTCCCATGACGAATTTAACAGAACCAGGCAGAATTAGAAGGCTGTCCAGGAAGTTAACTGAGCCGACTAATAGGATTGGGAAGCATATTTTATTATCTATCTTGATGTCGAGGAAAGTTCTGTAGTTAATTGAATCAAGGCAAGATTTGATTATTTCTATTACTGTGCAGATTCACTTGCTGTTGGTAAAATAAAGCGGCTTACAGATTCGCATCTGGCTTTATCTCAATAATTGTTTCTCATTCTACCTTTGAAAAGATTAGACAAGTAAATGTACAAAAGGGATAGACCCAGGAATGGCACATCCCTCTTTCAGGCATTTAAGAGTCCAATACGTAGTGAGGCACATGATTGCCTGTCCCTTGTTACAAGTGTACTGCCTGTTGCATCAGGCATCCCATAAGCGTCCAAATATTCCAGAACTAAATTGTAATATTAAGATAAGGGTCTACCACAGTTTGTAGGATACTTTTGTGAAATTGTTATGCCTAGCACCTGATTCTTATGTAATCAACTCACCCAGCAAGTCATGGTGTTAATGGTCAGCAAGGACCCTACAGGAGGACCATTTTAAGAGCTCAGTTTCTCATTACAGATTAGTTTCTGGTTCCTGCTCTTAGTCTACCGCACAACATCTGGGCCTTATTTTGTCTTTTTTCTACATTCGACAGTGGGGTTGTCTGTTCAGGGAACAACATTTTGCTGACAGAATTGCGTGCTTGCCTTGCAACTATTTTATTACCGTAATGGATGATCTCCTTTGGGAGCTGGTACAGCAAGACAGCAGCAAAAAAGGACAAGAGAAAGCAGGAGCAGCTGGACGAGGTGCCGGAGGTGGGTACTACTTATAAAATAATAAAAACTTAACAGTCATTTGACCCATTGTCTCTTTGCTGGCTCTTTGAGAATGCAGCCATGCATAGTTCCATGCCCCAGCTTTTTGTTCATCCCCTATAAGCTCTTCATCCTCAAGTATTGGTGCAACACCTTTTTAAAATTATTTATGGAAGCAGCTTAGACCATCTCTTCAGCTAAAACATTCCAGACTTCAAAAATTCTTTGAGTGAAACAAATTCTCCTCATCTTCAGCTGCTTCAACGATAACCTTCCTTCCATCATAATGTCGGAAGTGGGGACGTTCCCTGATGATTGCATAATGTTCAGCACCATCCACAATTCCTCAGATACTGAAGCAGTCCATGTCCAAATGTAGCATGACCTGGACAACACCCAGGCTTAGGCTGACAAGTGGCAAGTAACATTAGTGCCACACAAGTGTCAGGCAATGACCATCTCCAACAAGAGAGAATCTAACCATCGCCCCTTGACATTCAATGGAATTACCATCACTGAATCCCCCACTATCAGCATCCTAGGGGTTACCATTGACCAGAAACTGAACAGGACTAGCCATATACATACTAAGAGCTACAAGAGCAGGCCAGAGACTAGGGATTATGCGGCAAGTAACTCACCTCCTGACTCCCCAAAACCTCTCCACCATCTACAAGACACAAGTCAAGAATGTGATGGAATACTCCCCACTTGCCTGGATGAATACGGCTCCAACAACACTCAAGAAGCTCGACACCACCCAGGACAAAGCAGACTGCTTGATTGGCAACCCATCCACAAACATTCGCTCCCTCCACCACTGGCCCACAGTAGCAGCAGTGTGTACCATCTACAAGATGCACTGCAGAAACTGAGCAAGACTCCTTAGACAGCATCTTCCAAACCAATGACCACTACCATCTGGAAGAACATGGGCAGCAGATAAATGGGAACACCACCACCTGGAAATTCCCCTCCAAGCCACTCACCATCCTGACTTGGAAATATATCGTCGTTTCTTCACTGTCACTGGGTCGAAATCCTGGAACTCCTTCCCTAAATGCACTGTGGGTGTACCTACATCACATGGACTGCAGCGTTTCAAGAATGCAGCTCACCACCACCTTCTCAAGGGCAATTGGGGATGGCAATAAATGCTGGCCTAGCCAGCAAAGCCTGTATCACTTGAATGAATTTTAAAAAGGCTTCAGTTATACAGAGCACTAGTGAGGCCACATCTGGAGTACACATACTATACAGTATTGGTTATCTTATTTAAGGAAGCATGTAAATGCTTTGGAAGCAATTCAGGAAAGGTTTACCATCTGTTTACCTGGAATGGGTGGGTTGTCTTATGGGGAAAGGTTGGACAGGTTAGGCTTGTAACTGCTGGAGTTTAGAAGAGTAAGAGGCAACTTGATTGAAACATACAAGATCCTGAGGGGTCTTATTAGGGTGGATGTGGAGAGGATGTTTCCTCTCTTGGGCGAGAATATAGAACCAGGGGACACTGTTTAAAAATAAGGGGTCGCCCAGTCGAAACGGAGACGAGGCAAATTTTTTTCTCTCAGAGGGCTGAGAGTCTTTGGAACTCTCTTCCTGAAAAGGCAGTGGAAGCAGAGCCTTTGAATGTTTTTCAGGCAGAGGTGGATAGATTCTTAGTAAGCAAGGGTTATCAGGGGTAGGTGGGATGCTGATTTGAGATTACTATCTGATCAGCCATGATCTTATTAAATGGCAGAGCAGGCTCAAGGGGCTGAACGACCTACTCCAGCTCTTTGTTTGTATATTTGTATGGAAGGCAAGTGATGGAAAACAGAAGAAAGGAGTGTTGAAGCAGAGGGGGCTGCAGTAATGAAAGTGTGAGCACCGTGTAACTGAGGCGAGAGCTTGGATTCATTTAATGGCCTCACAGGCCCTGCCAGCTAAGCTCCTGGCATTGTCTCTGTAAGCCACTTCAACCCACTGTCTTCGACAGGATTTCCTGGAGGGCATTCTACCTCCATCTCTACTTTAGATTACAAAGACCTCTAAAGTTGTATCCAAGAATCTGTGTGCCCCTTTCTACAGTTCTCGCAGTGATATCTGCCAATTTTCAGTATTTCTGTTTGCCTGCACTGACAGCACACCTCCTCTTCAAGGTGGGCATCTGATTTTCCATCCTTTCCCACACAGCCAACAAACACCACGAGTAATTCTGTCTTCATGCTTGGCTCAATATAACTCACTTCGAGCACAAATCTCTCATGGTCGCTTGCACTTCTGTTTTCAGGCTCAGTTGGCCACAATTTCCACTTTGGGTCATAAGCAAGGTCTATTTTTCTAATCCAAGGTTATCTTACTGTATAATTAAATATTGGGCAACACAGACACACACTGAAACATTACACTAGGAGTGCTTATGAGAGCGACTAGTGTCATGGTAACCAAGAGAATATCCAAAACAGTTCTGAAACTTGTGGTATTAACCTAGTGACCTAGAACTTTGGGTCCATCCAATTTTGGTCGCACAGGCATCACAGGATAACATCACAGTACCAGAATGGCAACATCGCAGGACATTATCTCAATTGAGACTGTTAGCTGCACAGAGTTGCCGAAAAATTGCCAATGAAGATTAGGCTGCTGTTGGCATAGCAACAGCCCTCAGCTAAGAAGAACAATGGGCAACCAGGCCTCCAACCTCAGGCCAGGAAAGATGGGAATTATTCTCTGGGAGGAGTGACCTTAGGTGTGGGAACGCCCTTTGACTGAAGGGAGATCGACCTTTGAATGGGTTGGGGGTATATGTGTGGGGGGGAATTAACTTTGACCACGTTGGGGTGGGGATGTAATGGCAAGCAGTGGCCTGGGGGGGGGTGCCATAACAATAGTCAGGAAAAGACAGCCCTGGAATGGTGGGAGTGATCAAACATCAGGCTGGAGGAGTGAGGAGGAGCAATTGGGTTGAGTTGGTTGGGTTGAGGCAACTGATAGTTTGGGGAGGTGAGGGCTTGAAACTGAGAACTAGAGGAGCAATTGGTAGCTGCGGGGTGAGTGCCGATTGGAAGGGTGATCGATGGCCAGGTCCGGATGATCAGTAGCTGTAGCATAGTGAGAGGGTGGATTGGTAACTTGGAGGTACCATCACTGGCCAGGTCAGGGCAATTGGTCATTGCAGGGTGTGAGGTTGGTGGATTGGTTACTGGGGGTGGGGCAACATTAGCTGGGTCAGAGGGATCAGTAGCAGGGGTGAGGGTGGTGGAATGGGCTGTAGCCATTGTCTGGGAGAAGAGCACTCAGCCCACTTCCCTTTAATGTGCACTCAACAGCAGCATTCCTCAGCTCAGCAGCTCATTCAGCTCTTTATCATCTATGTTAAACTCAAATTCAGATGAAATTTTTTCCAGTTTTGTGATTTAAACCGTGAAAGATTACCCATAAAATTAATGATTTGATGTGATTTCACAACATTTTAGGTCAAACATCGAGTTAAAGATATAATTTCTGTTCAGAATAATTTCATTTAAGGACAAGATTTAGTTGGTAAATTTGACTCAGTCTTAAAGATGTGCTGTTCTCCTTTATAGCAGTGTGCCAAACATCTGTCAGTAGAACAGTACCTGGATTTGTTTGAAGAAAATATTACCACGAGTGTGAAAAATGAATAAAGGATGAGCAAGTGCTGAATGCTGGAGTATTCTGAGAAGTCTGTTGCCATATTTTAAATTGTCCTTCAGTGGAAATGTATTTAAACTCCAGAATGATAGCCCTTGGGAATAAGTAAAAGGTTTGTACTTGATGAGCTTCTTTAAAGGGCAATTTAGAGTTGGCAGGTTTGTGATGATCTCCTGTTACCCAGAGATAGCACGTTTTTATTTATGTGACCAAAATAACACAACTTGACACTTGACACTATTTGTGTGGCTTTTTTATTTGTTTCTATAAAATATCAAGAAACAAGGTTTGTGAAGAATCTGCCGAGACATGCTATCCGCTAACAAAGACACTGCATTGGGAATGGAGAAATCAGAAAAATAGAACAAAAAAGGTTAGGTCAGCAAACAATTCTGAATTGGCTATTTAGGAAAATCTTATTCTAAATGTATTTTAAATAGCAGGAATATCCAACTGATGAAAATGATCAAAATACTGCTTATTGTAAAATTGCAGTTTGCTTCTATCTTCACCATTTCAAACACACTATCCCACAAGTAGGTTTATTTGTCAACAGCAGTTTCTGGCTGCAAGTAAGGAACATTAGCTGAGATGCAGTATTAAAGTGAAACGTCAAATTGAAACTTATTCTCTTGAAATAGCCTTCAGTGCACTGTTGAGTTATTTCTAGTTGGTGTAGCTGCGTTGTTGTCCACATGTCTCACAAGACAAGGGGTTAGAAATTCCTTTGCAATCCATTGATTTTTAGAGCACAAGTTCAGGGTTGGATTTACAGATGTTACAGTTGGATGCCCTGCCCTGAAAGTTCACACAAAAAGTGGCTGTCACCATTTCCATTTTGGCAGATTTTAGGGGTTGTGCTGGCTGCCTAAAACGAGCACTTGTCTCATCAAGGTTTGGTAATGGGGTCCTGCATTTGAATTAGGAGTCCTTGACTAAACTGAAGTCTGGAAGTCTTTAACTCATTCAGAAAAACATGGTGCCAATACTTGAAAAGTTGGCTGATTGTGATTTAAAGAAATCCTTGTATTTATTAAGACAAGTTGCTAGAAAATTGTTTTTGGCTACTGGGGACTTTTTAAACCAATTATTTGGGCTATTTTGGTTTAGTTTTGATGCTAGGACTTCTCTTTCTTTAGTAGTGCCTTTCAATTTCTATCCCACAGACTCATTGCAGACTACATTAGGTGACATAAGTAATCTTAGTCTGTGTGTTGCCCATACAGCCATTAAGCAAGTGACAGATGCGCTCTTTACATACAGAGACCAATAAATCACCTTCCCCATTGAGGTTACTGATCAGAAGCAAAGAATATGTTATCTATAGTAAAGAATCCTGCTTCATACACCATGAAGCAGGCTTCCGGTATGGAGTAAATTAACAGCAAACCTTTATTAGCAACTCATAACTATGTACATATTTACAATAGAAAGTACAGGTATAGAGTTTACCCCCATTCTAGATCTTAACCCAACTGTGTCCATCTCCAGACTGACCCTAGCTCTGGGCCAGGTGTCTTCTTACATCACTTTATGGGCGGCACTGTACTCAGTCCCACATTAACTACATGGAGGACACAGCGTGCAACAATGATCCACTACACTTTGGCTGATGAATACTGCAGAGAACATCCAGAGCTGTCAAAGAACCTGAACCTTGACTTCAGCATTCCTGTTACTTGCTTGATAAAGCATTCCATGGTGATGTGGCTACTCCCCTGCAGCCAAGTAGAGAGGATCATCAGATGTATCATGAAGGGAGTATCCCTTGTTACCATGCAGCCAATTTGTCAGGTCTGTCTGGAAACTTTGAGGAAATATTCAATTTCCCCAGTAAGAAGTCATCGTGGCAGATCCTAATGAATGATGCACACACCTACATTAGCCTCTTTTTTATGATTGCGAGTGTGCTGACCATTGATGGAATGGCAAGCTTTGTGATTCACAAATATTGTAGCTGTTCAAGAGGTGGGTGGGCATGGGATTGGGTGGGTGGTGGTGTTGGTGATGTGATTGGCATATGTGTGAAATACGTGGTGTCCAGCACCCTCTCATAAGCTTACCAGAGATGCAAACTCTGATGCTCACTCCATCATCAAATGGAAACTTTATATATCTTTTGATCTCGGAAAATAATCCAGCTGTGACCTACCTCATGCACCTGTGAGCTGCTGCCTACCACACCATTGGTATGTCTCCTGGTATAGCATGAAAAGAGCTGGAGGTAAAGAGATTCAGGGTGCCATTAACTGCCATTAGCATGGCATGGCCACATGGTTCAACTTTAATATGATCTCCCTCTAGGAGGCTAGGGAGGGAAGTAACAAATAATTAAGTACCTAAATAAACATTCTGCCAACCTCACCTTAATTTTCCTGGTGGCCTTACCAGCCCACAGAGAACCCATGCTCCTATAGTTAATTCAGGGTCATTAACTTAAATATGTCTCTCCATTGTTTGACCCATTGAAAGCTCTTATTTAAATTAGTGGCTGGGGGAGCGTTGGCTGATTTTTGCATTTTAACCAGGATGGCAAGGGTGGGAGACAGTAATATCAAGGCCATCATCTCTATCTCTTTACCAGTTACATCCTGGCACATAAAACATCTCCTTCCTCTGATCCTATCCTTCCCTATGATATTGTTTAAAACACAAAAAGAAAATTATGCAAAATGAATTAGACTCTGATAATTCCTGACTGATGGTAACAAAACAGTCATTGAAAATTTGTATCACTGAGCTGGAACAAGGTCAATAAGAAACAGCAATGAAGAAATATAGATTTCAAAGGGTTAATTACAGACTTAGAATAATTTTACCCAGTTGATAATTCACAATGCGTCTTATTGTGCAGAAGAAAAAACCCAATTTCATCTCGACTGATTTGAAAAATATACAACATGACAAGTAATGGTTCAAGCCTTTTAAATGAAGAGTAATTCAATGACTACTTTCACTTATCAGGGAAAAGCTTTAGACTTTGCTACAGGAACCATTTCTTAAAGTCATTTCTTTAATGCAGCCAATTATAGATGATGACACCAGAATAAAGATAGGGGAAGGTTATTTTTCAGACTTCATTTTACTTTGTTAATTTGATATTCTCAAACTACGAACAGACAGAAGATTGCGGCAGTGTAACAATCTCAGATGCTCAGAGTCTGGTTAGATATGATATGTTACTTGGTTTGGAGAGAAGAAAATACCTTTCTGTATTATTAATTAGGCAGCCTAGCATTAAAAGCCACAAGGGTAAATTCTCCCATAGACTTTATTTCTTAGGAAAGGATGAAAGTAATGATGCTGAAGGGATATTTTAAGGCCATATGGGTAAACTGCTTTATAGCAAACAGATAAAAAAGTGAATTAATTTTTAGATTTTTTTGATTAACCCTTTCCCAACAAAAACAAATCAGCTCCAAAGGAAAATAGTCAGTGACAATATATCCAGGGAGTGCTGGGAAACTCAAAACATCAAAAATTCAGCCAGCATTCACAGCAGTAAAGATGAATGTATATTATTTTCATAATCTGAGAGCTATGCAGATGTCAATGCCTTGCAGAAGCTTTCTTTTGACATCTACTAATTACACCAGTTTGCTTTTTAAATCATGCACGCTTTTCTTCTGCTGTATCTTTAATCCGTTTTGGAGAAGTGGATTTTTCTCCATGTATTGATGAGCAGTCTGCACAGTATTTCAAACTGGCTCTTTGTTAACTGTTGGCCAAGCTCCTCATAGACATCCAATATTTTTTTAAAGAGCAGATGGCATTATTCTGCAGCACATGCAGCACCTGGTTAAAAACAAAGTAATAAAAAAAGAGCCAAATTAAGAAATACTGCTATGATTTTCATAAAGTTGGATTTAATTTTATGAGGTGCATTAAAAAAGGATTGTGTGATCAGGAATTTAATTATTTGCTTTCCAGAAAACCTTGCACAATGAACTTTGATAATTTGCTCAGTATCAAGGAAACTAGTAATATTTTGTATTTGTTTATATGTATAAAACTGAAGTCCAATGGCATCAATTGGCAATTTAATTGGGGCCTAAGAAGTGAAACCAGTACAACCACCCTGCCAGTGTGAAGCATGTTGACGGCTGGTGGGAAGATCAAAGAGACTGTCTAGGTAAGTAAGAAATCTCTTTTCTGTGGAGCCTCCCCTACACAGTACTTACCATTTCCCTCATGTGAGACCCTCCTGAAACCCCACCCCTTTCTTACCTACTTACTTCCCCTGCTTCCAATTACTCTGTGCCCAGTCCTTCCCACCTGGAGTGGAATGGGCAAAAAAAGTTGACCAGCAACATTTAAATTATGTCCAGAAGTTTAAATGCATGATGCCTGAAACTTAAGCCAATGGTTGCATTTCACATTTGCCCTCCCCGCATCCCCCCCACCCAACCACTACCCCCACCAATCTGAAACTCACACAAGAATAAAATCAACCCCAGCTTTATAAAAAAAAAGATGACAGATTCAGACCATTCAAATATATTTCAGTTAAAGTTAAATAGTCGTTCATGCATTTCATAGTCCTTTCCAGACATTGATATAAAAAAATTCTGGCCAACAGACTACAGCTTCCTAATGGCTTTAATATTCTGCATCATTAACTTCATTGGAAGGTAGTAAGTTATATCAAAATCCAAAGCTGGCATGTCACTACATAGATCCATTTTTCATAGTCTAACCTTTTATCAGCATTACACAGATGAAGTTAGTTTTCTGCAAAAGCCATTTTTATGGGAATATATGTTCCCTGGCCATTGACTCAAGCCCCATTGACTGAGGCTGAACTGCGCTGTTTGCAACCTCAATGTGCTATTTGATGCTTAGCAGGGTTTCCAACAATCCATATCCTCTCTGCCTGACTGCTTACTTCCACCGTGATATCTGCCACTCTGCCACTGGATCAATTCATCTGCTGGTGGAAGCCTCATCCATGCCTTTATTACCTCCAGACTTGACTATTCCTACAAAACTTGGAAAAGGCAATTGCAGGGTTGTAATAAACTGTGTACTGGACAGGTTTTTTTGTTAGAAACAGTAAACTTTATTTAGAGTTCCTGATGAAGCTACATGCTTAAACCAGGTCCATGACTAGCAAGCTCCACCCCCAAGATTACCCACACTTAGGGCTGATTCGTCTATACAGTCAGATGATCCCCAAAACAGGAGCACAAAATCATACAATCACCACATTCCTCCCCCTTTAATTTTGTTTTAACATCTCTTATTTACAAGAGTATCTTAATCCATAGCATGTATAAATATACATTGTTCATACGGTTATAGATTAAGTCTCTGAAGTGGTTTTCTGATTCAGGTAGAGTGACGTGGCTAGACAACTTGAGATTCTTCCACTGGATTGACTCGATCAGGAACTGCAACATCAGGGACGTACTTAGACAATGGAAGTTCAGAATTATTTACTTCAGAGACACCCGGTATACCTATTCCATGACAATCTTGCACCTCAGGGATCAAAGGTTCGACTTCAACTTCAGGTGGATTAACTGATCGTTGGAGTATTTCTCTACTCCTTAGATGATCCATATGGTTGCGAACAGTCTGGTTTTCCACTTCCACTTGGTATGACAAAGGTCCTGTTTCAAAGACAATTATACCAGGAAACCAACTAGGTCCAGTTTCAAACTTTCGCATGAAGATGGTCTCTCCCACAGTAAGTTTTTGATCTTTACTGTGAATATCATGATTCACTTTCTGAATACTCTGGTTCTTCTCTACCTTCCCCTGTAAGTTAGGTACCAGACTCAACCTTGTATGAAGACAGCGTTTCATTAATAATTCAGTGTTGAGCCCATAGTTGCATGAGGGGTTCCTGCGATAGTTGAGAAGGAATCATGAAATTTGAGTTTCTAACATTCCTTCGGATAATTTCTTCATTCCTGTTTTAAAAGTTTGTGCTGCTTTTTCTGCTAACCCATTGGATGAGGGATGATACAGTGCTGTTTTAATATGTTGAATTCCATTTAAGGCCATGGTTCTCTGGAATTCGGTACTACCAAAAATGGTACTGTTATCCAAAACAGCGACGTCTGGTAGGCCGTGTACACGAAAACATTGGCACAGCTTTTCAATAATTGCACACAGTGTCGGTGATCTAACTTCTTACACATCCATCCACTTAGAATGCATGTCAATGATCACCAAAAAACATGGTACCTAAAAATGGACCTACATAGTCCATATGTAGTTTAACCTAGGGTTGACCAGGCCACTCCCACAGTTGCAGTGGAGCTGAATAGGAAACTTCTGCTGTTGCTGACGCTGGAGACAGTGCTTAACCATTTTTTCTATATCACCGTCTATACCTGGCCACCAGATATAACTTTGCGTGAGCATCTTCATTTTTGAAATACCAGGATGCACACTATGAAGTTCTGTCAAGAATGGCTCTCTTCCTTGCGAAGGGAAGATGACTCTTGCTTCCCACAACAAGATTCCATCTTGACAACTTAATTCAGTTTTACAGGCATAAAAAGCTTTTTATAGACTTGTGCATTCGATCATCCTTGCAATTCCAATTCTCGGACTCTTGATAAAATTGGATCCCGGTTTATCCAATTCTTTATCTGCTTCGCACAGACCAGTGAGGAGTCCAATAAATTCAATACAATTCCAACATTTTCATCAAGGAGTGATGCTCAAAGAGGAATGCATTCTGTAGAATCAAAGCTACAAGTCTCGTTTTAATTCAGGGTGCATTTGGGGGTGCAAGAACGGGAAGCTCCCACAAGCCTTTTTTCAAACTCATGCATCACGTATTAAGATATTTTGGGTTTCCCTCCTGATTGTCTGCAGAATCAGACAGCCTATTCCCCACCGGCACAACTTCCAATGCAATTCCCGAACATAATGGGGCACATATGTCCCCCATGGTTAGTGCTATGGCATCCTCATGTCTGCTTACTTCCCTCTGAGATAAAGCCTTCCAAGTGCAATACGATTCAGGCTCGGGCCAATTATTGGAAGCCAGCTTGTACTGATTATTTATAAATTGTCCCATAAGGTATATAGATATGTACTTTTGTGCTTTTAAACATATTTACTAACTGGGTTGGTGAATGTGAGCTTGTCCCCTTTCTCATTGCCTAAATATGCAGGCCTGCAGCAAGAATCCCTAGATTATAATGCAGAGTGGATATAATGGACAGTTTTTCCATTCCTTATCCTGGGAATGATAAGGTCAACTGTAGCATCCTTTGCTGCCTCACAGAGTAATAACACTGGCACAGACCAGGAATCAAACCTAAGATCTTCCTCACTATGTAGTTCAATATCTTAGTTTTATGGTACAAGGGCTCAGTGAACCACTGAAACAGATACAACTTCCTTGGAATATGTCTCTTAGGTAAATAGGTGTCCCGAAATATAACTGTGTATCCTGACTAATGTATTAATGTTTGTATAAGATTTATGCCTGAAAGATTTAATCCACTGCTTCACTGGCTCCAGTCAGAAATAAGTATGCTTAAACGTAGGTATTTGCTTGTTTAAGACAATTATAATATTCATTTATTCATTTCAATTATATAGCATAATTGTTAATTATGTATTTCACGTATTCATTCATAGTGATACAAGGATTAAGAAAATAAAAATGACAAGTGTTATTTGTAAAAGATGGGCTAATAATTATTTCACGGAATTAGACAACCCTTTCAAATTGTAACTACAGTATAAAATTGAGCTCAACTGTGCTGCAACTGCAAACCTTGATATAAAGCAATGCTTTATTGTTGATTTAAACCCAAGTAGAAAAATATTATTTTTCCATCGGATGCAATGGAGCATCATTTTTACGGTGAATTCAAATGTGATTTAAATATAACAAGTGCTATTTTGGGGCATATTTGGCAACAACGAGGGGCCGAGTTTCAACAGGGGAAGCTCATTCATTCTTCTGTCTGGCCTTTGTATATGCCCCCATCAAAAATAATATTTGTATCAAATCTCCAATTACCTCATGCCACTACCTTTATGGCCAGAAATGCTTGTATATTCCTAAATATCAGCAAAGTGAAAATTATGTATACGTCGCAATGATATGCTACACAGCAGCAGGTCTCATCTGTATTGCTCCCACGCCAGAGAACATTGATCTAGTGTGCGTTAAAAGCATTAGTGCTGTCCTACTCCACCCTGCATCCTGCCAGCATGGCTCCCAGGGCTCACATCGAAATCAGAACAACACTGGTGCAGCTTCAAATCAACCATCTGAATAAAACACAAAGTTCACGTCAAATGCGGCACCAGTGCCAGTTCTGGCAAATGAGACTCAGTGTACCCTAAAGATAAAAGCAGCCAAATTTCTAAGTATAATTGTTACAAACATCCTCCAATTACCTTGTCAACTGTAATTTGCTTATGATTTATATGGAACACTTAATAAATCCTAGCATTTCATTAAACATGAAATGAACATTACATTTGATTTGTTGCCAAGGGCTGTCTTTAGAGAGATGCATGGGAATAGAATTAGACAGATGCCTCAAATATTTACCATTTTCAAACTGCTTACAATATTTTTTCCCATTGCATTGAGTCTGATACCACACAATATACCCTGGCTGTGAGAATAGTTAGACATTCACTAATGGCATTCTGTAATCAGCTACTCTGGGTGCACATTAATCTCTAACTTTCCTTTTGGATAAGTCCTTAACCTCTGGTCAGCAGCTACTGAATCTAGGGAGGAAAAGCTTTACCCTCCTAAATGCTGGGGCGTTTTGGGAGATTGAGAATACTACAAAGGTAAGCTTCAATATGCCAAATGGACTGTTCTCCTCCTTGTCTCTGTTTTATTAATGTTAATATAGAAAGGGAAAAGAAGCTTGCATTTGTAGACTGTTGTTTTACCTGGAATCAGTACGTAAAGTAAAAATTGTAATTTGTTTAAACTGTAAATTAAAATGGAAGCTGTAGTTGCTTTTAAGAATATTTCAAAAGACTTTTAAGAGTTTTCATCAGTTATAAAGGGATCAATTGTAATTATCTTGGAGAATAAGAAATACTGATCCATGTAACCTGGCAACCCATAACCTGGAAGCAGTACCAACAGGAAAGAAATTAACATATGAAAGTGACGTAACCAGAAAAAAAAGGGAGTGCTGCATTCAAATGAGAGCTGCAACAGATGGGAGAACAGAGAGGGCTTGAAGGGAGGCGGTGGCACGGAACTAGCATTCCAGACACCCAGGGTAATGCTCCGGGGACCTGGATTCGAATCCCACCAAGGCAGACGGTGAAATTTGAATTCAATAAAAATCTGGATGATGATCATGAGGAGGTTGACGTCCTGCCCTGGCCGCAGGACATCCATTAATCTCACAACTCTGGCTTGGTACGCGACGGCAGTGGTGATTAGTGCCAACACTGCACAGAAGAGTTTGGCCATCCAATTCGGAAAGAAGATGAATGATCTCATCTGTACAACCAGGGTAAGGCAACCATCTCATCACTCTAAACTCATATACTCAAGGTCATCACACATTCATTGGCATCTCACTCATTGCCGACTCAAGGGACACCACCACTCACTCTCTCACACATACCCTCACATCTCTATCTGGCCTCATCTCCTCTGGAGACTGCACCCTCACCATCTTGAGGCCACTTTCACAGATCAGCTTATGCCCCCCACACACCCTGGGGATACCCTCCTTCCCCAGTACAGCCCGAGCCTTGCAGCTTCTTGCGCACTGTTGTGCTCAGATGATCCAGCATGGGGGGGATGATTCCAATGTCCAATGACAGGAAACACGGCCTGCCATTGACAGGCAGAGCGGACAATTGCAAACTGGTTTCATGATGTTGTGAAATCGATTTTTGACCTTCAAGCCATATTGTCTGCTCACGTTGCCAAACATGCCCACCACCAACGGACACAGAAAATTCCACCAGGGTTAGAGCAGGGATTGTGAATTGGACAAAGAGAAAAAGATAAAGGACTCTCTGGGGAATCTGTGCCCTCAAGACTGTCATGAATCTAACTAAGGAGTGTATCGTTCAGGTGACGACCATCTTCAGGGGTCTCAGTTAAATGTTAACAGTGGAAAGGCTATGCGCATGTCATGCCCCAACATCCCTCATGATTTTACAACCCCCATCTCTCATTGTGCCCCTGTGGGTGGAAGGGGCATAAAATTCCAACCATGGAGTACAAAGACAGAGAAGTTATGGTAAATTTTTAATAATCACTAGCTAGACCTCCGCTTGAGTATTGTGTCCAAATCTGGGCACCACACTTTAAAAAGAATGGCAAAGCCACAAAAGGCAGGGATCGAGGAATATAGTTTTCTGGAGAGACTAGAAAAGCTGGAATTGTTCTCAAGAAGGTTAAGGAGAAATTTAATGAAGGTGTTCAAAATTATGAGGGAATGGAGCCACCGATGCAGTCAAGTCAGCGTGTATCAGTGCCAGTCTCGAGCCCAGATAAACAGGGAGGGCATCCGGCTGTAAGACCACACACCAAATCTAAATGATGGTTGGCATTACTGGAAATATTTGAGCTTAACCTGAGTGACACACAAGGTCCCTGCCCAAACCCTGTGAGGAATGGGCAAGGATTACCATCCAAAGAACAAGGATGGCTAAAGAAGGCAACCAGAAGGAGTGGTGAAAGGATGCGCAAACTCAAAATAGCAAGTCTAAATGTTGGTAGCCTGACAGGGAGGAGCACTGGAGGAACTGCCCTGATGGTAAGAAAGGGAATACAAATCATGGCTTTACAGGAAACAAAGTGGAAGGGCAGCAAAGCAAGATAAATCGGTAGTGAATATAAACTTTACCACAATAGGATGGGAGAAGAAATGATGTTCAAATAGTATAAGTGAAGAAATGAAGGGCAAGGTGCTGGCAGTGGACAGAATCAGTGATAGACTCATCAAAGCAAAGCTAGAAATCAGGGGTGAAATGTGGAACATGGTGAGTTGTTCTGCACCACAGAGCAGGTGTGCACCAGAGGAGAAAGAAGAATTCTGGGAGCAGATGGACAACACAATTCAAACAACACCAAGCAGTGACGGGATAGCGGTGACAGGAGACCTAAATGGACATGTGGGGAGAGGGGGATACAAGGTTATCCATGGTGGACACAGTTTTGAACCAGTTAATGAAGAAGGAGCCAAGATCCTGGGGCAGAATTTTATATTCAGCGTGCAGGCGGGTGCCCGACATGCCGGAATGTAATATGATGCGCGATGACATCAGGCGTGCGTCCCGACGCCATCGTAAACTTGTGTGATATTTTGTTCGGCGGGCATGTGCCGGAGTCAGCTGCACACCCGCTGATAGTTGAAAGGCCAATTAAGGCCATTAACTAGGTAATTAAGTTGAATTTTACGTTGCCTGTCCAAACTTACGGGTTGACGGGCAAGCGAAAAGCCTTTACATTTTTTAGGAAACCTCATCCTTGAGTGGGATGAGGTTTCCTAAAGTTAATATTGCTGAAATAAAAGCTTTATTTTGAAAATAAAAACATGTCCCATCTCATGTGACACAGTCACTTGAGGGGACTTGTTTCATTCAATTTTTACTGTCCTTGTATTTTTTTTTTAAAAAGCGCTTCAATCTCCCTGACCCGACTCTCCCTCCTCCCACCACCTGTGCAGGTAGTGCTCAGCGCTACCACTCGCGATCCACGTAGGAAGGCCCGTCCATGTGAAATCATGGTGCAGACTCAATCGTGTGCGGCAGTCGGCTCTGCAACCACCCCCACCCACTCCCGCTGACTGAAAAATCCAGGTTCTGGAGTTTGCTGTGTCATACCAACTGGTAATACTAAACACCTGGTACTAAAGACACAGAAACCACCTTATAACCTACAATGGTCGTGTGAGAGAAACATAGCTGGGCTGTATCATGGTGAAGTATGCAAAGAACTGCAAAGTCTTCCCATGTGAGGCACTGACCACCCGACTGATGGCAGAGCTGATTACAAAGAAAGCAAAACAGCAGCAGGCAAGAGTTAGACAGAACACCAAGTGGTAGAAACTCAAAGATCCACGAGTGAAGGGAAAATCCAGAGAGAAGATGGAGAGGCAGCTTCTTTTATTTCTCTTTGCTATGACAGACACGGTGACAGACTGGTGGAACTCAGTGGCAGACTTGATTAGGAAAACTTGTGAAGAAGTGTGTGAAAGATTATCAGGGAGAAAGAAGACTGGAAAAGAAACTTGGTGGTGGAATGAAAATACAAAAAAGTGCAGCAGAAGAAATGAAGGAACTGTTAAAGAAGTGGAAACTGTTAAAGAAGTGTTAAAGAACATAACATATAGGCAAAACAAAATGTGATGAAAGTGATTGCTAGAGAAAGATCCCCTGGCCATGGTAGAAATATCTGAAAGTCTGGGCATGATAGAGGGACAAAAACATTTCTTCAGAATAGCAGCTGCTAGCTGCTTAAAAAAGACATGGGAAACGTACGTACAATCAAGGATGAAGGTGAAGTAATCTTAGCGAAAGATGATGGAATCAAAGAGAGGTGGGGCCAATACTATTATTGGCTTATGAATGAAGAAAACCAGAGATCAAAGACCGAAGAGGTAGCTACAAGTCAAGGAATGAGGGCACGCATCAATCTGGAAGAAATCAGAACAGCACTGAAAGGAATGAATGGCAAAGCAGTAGGACTGGATGAGGTACCAGTGGTGTTGTGAACCTGCCGAGGTGAATATGGGGCCCAGGTCCTGAACAAGCTACTTAATCGTGTTATGATAACAGAGAAAATCCCACGGACATGGAGATAAAGCATTTTGGTGCCAATACTCAAAGAACATTCAATTTCAAACCTTCAGTATGAATGAATGGGAGACAGTCATTCACCAGAGAATGAGAAAAATAGTGGAAATCCATGAAGGTGAGTTTGATTCATGTGTGGAAGAAGTGCCATTGATGCCATTCTTGTTTTGAGACAAGAGATGGAGAAATATGAGGAAAGACAATGCAACATGAAGATTGTCATCATTGATCTAGAGAAGGCTTATGACTGGATGCCACAGAGAGGAAGTCTGCAAGTGTGCTAGAATTCATGGTGTCTCTGCAAAATAAGTACGATTATTACAGGGCATGTGCAAGGAGTGCCTGACAAGAGTAAGAAGCAGAGCAGGGAGAGTGAGAATTTCAGAGTCAAAGTTGGATTATACCAAGGATTGACACTGATCTCCTTCCTCTGTCTGATTGTAATAGATTTTCTAACTGAGCGAATGAGATGGGAAGTACCATGGTCAATGATGTTTGCAGATGATATTAAGCAATGTGGTGGGGATGATGAGAACATGAATGGGTATCTGGAGAAGAGCACTGGAAGACAGGAGGAAGAGCAGTAAACCAAAGACCCAATTTATAGACAGTCAGTTTGACTCTAGGGCTAGAATTTCCACCCCCATTGGCGTCGGGCATCATGGCAGGTGTGAGTGGACACTATGGCAGGAAGGCCAAAAATCGGTTTCACGCCATCATGAAACTGGTTTGCAATTGTCCACTCCACCCATCAATGGCAGGCCAAGTTCCCCACCACATTGAGAACGTCATTTTAATACATTTACTTCTAATTATAAGCCGTGCTCACCGGAATCATCCCCCCCACACTGTATCATCCAGACATATGGAAATGATTGCACACTGAAGTGTTTCACAACTGTGCATAAGTGATATGCACCTGGCGAACTGCACTTCACTCAGGACTTCAAGATTTGTTTGCCTACCTTTCTTCGGGCAGCATTTGCGTTAATTAGTGCCAGGCTTTGCAGGCAGCACCACATCACTTTTAGAGGGGCTCATGGGCAGGTCTCTACCTGCCAGAGCAGCCGTAAGGCGGGAATGGCTTTTCAACAACTGCAGGACTGAGGTTTGTTTGAGGAAGGGGGAGAATGGCCTCAAGCAAGGGAAGAGGGTACAGGGTGAGAGCTGTTCTGGAGAAAGAGGGTATCCCAGGGTGTGTGGGTGCACATGTTGATCTGTGCAAGTGGTCTCAAGATGGTGAGGACTGAGGAGGCAGAGGAGATGAGGCCAGGTGGACATGTGAGGGTATGTGTGAGAGAGTGAGCGGTGATGTCCCTTGAGCTGGCAGTGAGTGAGATGCCAGGGAATGTGTGATGGCCTTGTGAGAGAGTATGAGTTTAGAGTGATGAAGTGCATGCATTACCCTGGCAGCATGGATGAGATCATTCATCTGTTTTCTGCACTGGATGGCCGCCCTCTTGTGTGCCGCGTTGGCACTGACCACCTTTGCTACCACCTCCTAAGCTGGAGCGAGGAGACTGATGGGCCTTCTGCAATCAGAGTGCGAGTGCAGGACATTGTGGTGGGCCTCCACGGTGTTCAGAAGGCATCCCAGGGATGCATCACTGAAAGGAGGGGCTGAACTCTTCTTGGCTTTTGGGGCTATGTCTTCACCAGTGCCCTCCTGGGTTCCAAGCGTTGAGAAGTGTGCATGCGGCTGGAGTTTAAATGTGGCACCCTGCATGAGGAAGTGGCAAAGTAACAGCAGTGGTGAGCAAATCAGAGGCTGCCTGCCAGACGGCATGTTTCCAATGGCTATATAATTAATGAGGCTGGAATGAACAATACGGAACGAAAGCCGCCATTGTGGCCAGCGGGTAAAAGATCATTTTTCCTGCCCGCTACCAGTGCAAATCCGGGACAATTCCGCCCTAGGTAAGAGAAGCAGTGTGAAGGTGTAAAGATTATTAATGAAGGCTTGGAGAAAGTGAAGAGTTTTAAGTACTTGTGGTCAGTGGTAGCAGAAGATGGAAGTATGGAAATAGGAAATTAAACAACTGATTTTTTAAAAAAAAATTCATTCACAGGACGTGAGCTTCACTAGCTGGGCCAGCATTTATTGCCCATCCCTACTAGTTGCCCTTGAGAAGGTGGTGGTGAGCTGTTAGGAAGGGATTTCCAGGATTTTAACCCAGTGACAGTGAAGGAACGGTGATATACTTCCAAGTGAGGACGGTGAGTGACTTGGAGGGGAACTGCCTGGTGGTGGCGTTCCCATTCTATCTGCTGTCCTTGTCCTTCTAGATGGTAGTGGTCATTGTTTTGAAAGGTGCTGTCTAAGGAGCCTTGGTGAATTCCTGCAGTGCATCTTGTAGATGGTACACAGTGCTGCTACTGTGCATCAGTGGTGGAGGGAGTGAGTGTTGGTTGTTGTGGTGCCAATCAACTGGGCTGCTTTGTCCTGGATGGTGTCAAGCTTCTTGAGTGTTGTGGGAGCTGCACTCATCCAGGCAAGTGGGGAGTGTTCCATCACACTCCTGACTTGTGCCTTGGAGATGGTGGACAGGCTTTGGGGAGTCAGGAAGTGGGTTACTCGTTGTAGGATTCCTAACCACTGACCTGCTTTTGGAGCCACAATATTTATATGACTAGTCAAGTTCAGTTTCTGGTCAATGGTAACCCCCAGGAGGTTGATAGTAGGGTATTCAGTGATGGTAATGCCATTGAACGTCAAGGGGTGATGGTTAGATTCTCTCTTGTTGGAGATGGTCATTGCCTGACATTTGTGTGACACTAATGTTATTTGCAACTTGTCAGCCCAAGCCTGGATATTGTCCAGGTCTTGCTGCATTTGGACATGGACAGCTTCAGTATCTGAGGAACCGTAAATGGTGCTGAACATTGTGCAATCATCAGCGAACATCCCCACTTCTGACCTTATGATGGAAGGAAGGTCATTGGTGAAGCAGCTGAAGATGATTGGGGGGAGGACACTACCCTGAGGACCTCCTACAGTGATGTCAGTGAACATCCCTACTTCTGACCTTATGATGGAAGGTCATTGGTGAAGCAGCTGAAGATGGCTGGGGGGAGGACACTACCCTGAGGAACTCCTACAGTGATGTCCTGGAGCTGGGATGACTGATCTCCAAGAACAACAACCATCTTCCTTTGTGCTAGGCATGACTCCAATCAGTGGAGAGCTTTCCCCCCACCCATCGATTCCCATTGACTCCAGATTTGTTAGGGCTCCTTGATGCCATACTCAGTCAAATGCTGCCTTAATTTCAAAGACAGTCACTCTCACCTTACAAGATCAACTCTTCTGTCCATGTTTGAATCAATGCTGTAATGAGATCGGGAGCTGAGTGGCACTGGCAGAACTAAAAGTGGGCCAGTGATCAAGTTATTGCTAAGCATGTGCTGCTTGATAGCACTGTTAATGACCCCTTCCATTACTTTACTGATGATCGAGAGTAGACTGATGGGACAGTAACTGGCCTGGTTGGATTTGTCCTGCTTTTTGTGGACAGGACATGCGTGGGCAATTATCCACATTGCCGGGTAGATGCCAGTGTTGTAGCTGTATTGGAACAGCTTGGCTAGGGGGGGCTGCAAGTTCTGGAGCACAAGTCTTCAGTACTAATGTGGGAATATTGTCAGGGCCCATAGCCTTTGCACTACCTAGTGTCTTCAGTGGTTTCTTGATATCATGTGGAGTGAATCGAATTGGCTGAAGGCTGGCATCTGTGATGCTGAGGGCCTCTGGAGTAGGCCGAGATGGATCATCCACTCGGTACTTCTGGCTGAAACGTTTTGTAAATGCTTCAGCCATGTTTTGCACTAATGTGCTGGGCTCCCCCATCACTGAAGATGGGGATATTTGTGGAGCCCCCTCCTCCAGTGAGTTGTTTAATTGTCCACCACCATTCACGACTGGATATGGCAGAACTGCAGAGCTTAGATCTAATCTGTTGGTTGTGGGATCGCTTAACTCTGTCTATCACATGCTGGTTATGCTGTTTGGCATGCAAGTAGTCCTGTGTTATAGCTTCACCAGGTTGACACCTTGTTTTTAGGTATGTCTGGTGCTGCTCCTGGCATGTCCTCCTGCACTCTTCATTGAACCGGGTTGATCCCCTAGCTTGATGGTAATGGTAGAGTGGGGGAATACGCCAAGCCATGAGGTTACGGATTGTGTTCGAGTACAATTCTGCTGTTGCTGATGGCCCACAGCTCCTCATGGATCCCCAGTCTTGAGTTACTAAATCTGTTTGAAATCTATCCCATTTAGCACGGTGGTAGTGCCAGACAACACAATGTGGAAGCGGGCCTTCGTCTCCACAAGGACTGTGCAGTGGTCACTCCTACCGATACTGTCATGGACAGATGCATCTGCAGCTTGATGAGGACGAGGTCAAGTATGTTTTTCCCTCTTGTTGGTTCCCTCACTACCTGTTGCAGACCCAGTCTAGCAGCTATGTCCTTTAGGACTCAGCCAGCTCGGTCAGTAGTGGTGCTACCGAGCCACTCTTGGTGATAGACATTAAAGTCTCCCACCCAGAGTACACTCTATGCCCTTGCCACCCTCAGTGCTTCCTCCAATTGATGTTCGACATGGAGGAGCACTGATTCAGCAGCTGAGGGAGGGTGTTATGTGATAATCAGCAGGAGGTTTCCTTGCCTATGTTTGATCTGATGTCAAAAGACATCATGGGGTCCGGAGTCGATGTTGAGGACTCCCAGGGCAACTCCCTCCCGACTGTATACCACTGTGCCAACACCTCTGTGGGTCTGTCCTGCTGGTGGGACAGGACATACCCAGGGATGGTGGTGTCTGGGACATTATCTGTAAAGTATGATTCCGCGAGGATGACTATGTCAGGCTGGTGCTTGACTAGTCTGAAACAGCTCTCTCAATTTTGGCACTAGCCCCCAGATGTTAGTAAGGAGGACTTTGCAGTGTCAACAGTTGTCATTTCAGGTGCCTAGGTTGAGGCCTGGTGGTCCGTCCGGTTTCATTCCTTGTTTAGAGGCTTTGTAGTGGTTTGATACAACTGAGTGACTTGTTAGGCCATTTCACAGTTAATCACATAGCCGGAGTCACATGCAGGCCAGACCAGATAAGGATGGCAGATTTCCTTCTCTAAAGAGCATTACTAAGCCAGATTTATTTTTTAAACAAAAATTGACAATGGTTTCATGACCATCATTCAATTTTAATTCCAGGTTCTTTTTCTATTGAGTTCAAATTCCACCATCTGCTGTGGCAGGACTTGAACCTGGGTCCCCAAAGCATTATTAGTCTAGCGACACTACTGCTATGTCATAGTTGCTCTTGACAGAATAACTGGAAGAATTCCAGTGGAATATTATGTGATAGGAAAGTGTCACTGAAACTGAGAGGAAGAATCTACAAGACAGGTGTGAAATTGGCCTTGATGTATAGTGCAGAAACTTGGCAACAGCAAGAGGAGAGGAGCCATGACTAGATACTAATGAGATGCAGATACTAAGATGGGTGTGTGGAGTAATGGGAAATGGCAAGATTAGGAACTGGTACATCGGGGTGGGGGGGGTGGTGTGTGGTGGGGTGGGGTGGGGGGTGGCAGGGGTAGTGTCAGTGAAGATTGTGTGAATATCATAGAAAACAGCTGAAAAGGAATTAAAATGTTATGGTCATCTGCTGCGGAGACAGAGGGGAAATACGGTGAATGTTGGGGATGGAACACTAGGAAGAGAGAGAAAGAAGGCTAAAGACCAGAGGGAAAGATGCGGTGGTAAAAGACTTAAACATAATAGGATTGGAAGAGGAACGAGTGACTGACCATAGGGCAGGGGAGATTTAGAAGGTGATCAACCAACATTATGGCAACCCCATGTAAAACAGAAGAAGCTGAAAGAAGTTTGAAAGTATGAGGGGTTTTAGTAGAGCAGATAGGGAAAACCTGTTCCACTAGCAGGAGGAGCAGTAACCAGAGGACATAGATTTAAGATAACTGGCAAAAAAGTCAGAGGGGCGATGAGAAGAATTTTTTTTTATTCAGCTAGTTATTATCTGTAACATAATGCCTGAAAGGGTAATTGAGGCAGGTTCAATAGTAATTTTCAAAAGGGAAAATTGGATAAATACTTAAAAAGGAAAAGGAGAGAGCTGGTATAGACATGATGGGCTGAATGGTCTTCTGTTTTGTATGATTCTGTGACACAGTAACTCATGAGAATCGCTATGTTTTAAAATCCAAAGTGAAGTCTTTTCCATATAGTAAAAGCACCTAGATATTGTACAAATGTGGACATTTTTGTTCTTATCGGCTCCATTTAAAAAAACAGTTCTATGTGTCTGAATTTTATTTTCAGCATATTATATAACCTTGTGTCACAGTTTGCTGAATTATTGGCTTCAAGTGGATTATAGAAACAAACTGGGATCAAAATGAATCAGAATGATTCATTTCATGCTATCTATTAAAAGTAAGCATACTTTTCCAGCAGTTGCTTTTGTTTCGTTTATTTTATTTAACCTGAGAAGCTAACCCAGAAAAAAAATGTTTTGTCACAAATAGGCTGAAGAGGTACTCAAAGGATTTTACTTTCCATTATTATTTAATACCATATGGGACTTCTCAGAACTGCAAATCTCATAAACAAACAGACAGCCGACAGGGTGACATTCACAATGACAGATTTTGGCTCCAACAAGACATTTAATTCTCTTTGAGCTTTTTCTCCGGTTGAGAAAAAAAATGTGAAAACATGAAATCAAATTAAAGGTTTTATTGGCAAAGTGACATGTTTACAGCTCTCAGAATTAAATTAGGAATGCTTACCAGCATTAAAGTGACTCATCCTCACTACCTACTTCAGCTGACATATTATTGAAAGTACAGCTTGCCAACTGCCTCTAGACACAAGTATTCACTAATGGATATCTTTCCTAATTAACTAATAATCAAATACATGTGGGATAAATTGTACCATACATGCCATTTGCCTGGTGGGATGTGGCCTTAGCACTGCTGGCAGCCATTCAATAAGATCAGAGTTTGCCCTATTTACACTACAGGCACAGCAAGCCAGTTCCAGGTTTGGGGCCTGTCTGACTGTAGTTTTTTTTAATTCATTCATGTGATGTGGACGTCGCTAGCAGGGCCAGCATTTATTGCCCATCCCTGGTTGCCCTTGAGAAGGTGATGGTGAGCTGCCTTCTTGAACCGCTGCAGTCCATGTGGTGTAGGTATGCCCACACAGTATGTATGAATGAGATGGAGAGGTAAATAAACTCTTATAATGGACAAGATCTATTTACTATGGCAACAATGAAACTGTTGGGATAAGTTTCCACTGATATCAAACTATTGTTGTGACTGCACTGTTAAAAAGAGAGTAGTGGGCAGATATTGGCATGAAAATGTGCCCCACAGACAGACCATCTGTGCACTGTAACAGCATCAGGTTGTGTGAAACTGATATTGATGCCCACCAGAATAGTCCTCACTACAGGAATGGAGACGCTGTCCATAAGAATTGCTCTTTTCCCCTTTCTTCATTCATATGCGTGCATTACCAGCACTGCTCAGAGTTCCGTTATTTTGCAGTGTAAATAAGGTAAATGTGTTTTTTGTTGAAATAGTGAACAGATTGAAGAAGCCAGACTCATGTCAACTAAGCATGTAAAGCCCTCATTATTTGTCTACATTGAATAACATCCTCTTAATTGTGCTCATCATATTATAGACTCAGATAGTTGGATGTGCCAGCCTTCTTTGAAAACTGAAGCTTCACTGCAACGGGTAGTGGTACATCTGTCATGGTGCTTTTTCTCTTATCAAAGATAGCACTTCTATCAGAGGTTGTGATTCTGATCCTGTATCCCTGCTCTTTTCCCATTCCCAGTATTTCCTGTTTACCCAGCTGTCTTAAATGCATGGTCGAAGCTGAGCCAAACAGTATTTGTGGTAATGCATTCCATACCTGAATAACTTTCTATCCAATTTTTTTCTAACCTCCCTTATATGTTTTTATGACTGATCCTGACTTACTGGAAATTATATTTCATCCTTCACTCTCAAATCCTTCATGTCATGTTTTAGGGTTTTTACACAAGATATGTTCTTTGGTTCTTTTTATATCTTGATAACCTTGATCTTACAAATTTCAGCAAAATAACTCGAGTTTGTGTAATCTCTCCTCATAATGTAACCCTTAGAGTTCAGTTATCTTTCTAGTAAATCTACACTGCACTCCTTCCAAGGCAAATATGTCCTTCGTAAGGTGTGGTGCTCAGATTTGAACACAGTACTCTCGGTGTCACCTAACCAGGGTTTTGAATAACTGTAGTATGATGTGTATGTACCCTCTTGTATTCCAGTCCTCCGGATAAGAAAATCAACATTCTATTAGCCTTTTAGATTGTTTTCTTTACCTGCTCAAGATATTATGTACATGGACCCCAATGTCTCCTTGGATTTCCACTGTTTCTAGTTTTTCACTGCTTAGGAAGTATATTGTACAAATTGAATGACCTCACATTTGTCAGCATTGAAATATATTTGCCACAGTTTTGCCCATTCACTTAATCTATAAATACCTTTTATTTGATTCCATCTTAAAATGCTACCCCCATCTTTGTGCCATTGGCAAATTTGGACATGTGGCTGTCTATCCTGCCATCTAGGTCATTAATAAATAAGGCGATATTTGAGGCCCCAACATCACCAGTCACATCCTACCCATTAGAATACCTCCCCATTAACCCTAGTCTGTCTCCTACCTCTCCTACCACTCAAATAATTTCCTAACGAGATCAATTATCTTTCCTCAATTTCATGAGCTTCAATTTTAACTAACAGTCTCTTATCAAGTGCCTCTTGGAGTCCACATAAATAACATCCCTAAACATGTCACTACTTTGGTCACCTCTTCAAAAAATTCAATCCAGTTTATTAGGCATGACCTACCCTTTACAAATCTATGCTGCTTCTCTGTGATCAGCTGAAAATTTAAGGCAGTCATTTTATCTTTAATGACTAGATGCTAGGCTAACTGGTTTATAATTCCCTGATTTCCTTCTCACCTTTTATTAACATAATGGACTGACATATATAATTTTCCAATTTGAAGAAATGATTCATAAATCGAGAGAACTTCAGAAGATTGTAGAAAAGCAAAGTACTGCAGATTCTTTAAATCAGACAGGAAATAGATGATGCTGGAAATGCTCAGCAGGCTAGGCTTAATCTGTGGAAAGAAAAACAGAGGTAATGTTTCAGGTCTGTGACATTTCATCAGAATTGAGGAAAGGTGGAGAGACATAATAGGCCCAGAGCAAGTGAAATTGGCGGTGGTGTGGGATGAGGGGGAATGAAGAATAAAAAAGGAAAACCTGAGATAGGGTGGAGGGCAGGAGAGATTAAAAGACAAAATGTTTCATGGTGCAAAACCCAAAGGGAGTGGTAATGGGTACAGCAAAGAAACAAAAGATAATTCCGGATAAGGTGTGAATGCCTGGATAGCAGCCGACCAAATGCAAAGTAAAGGAATAAAGAAAGAAATGAGAAAAAAAACCTAGAAAAAATCATATCAAACAAAATGGGTACAGGTTATGATCTAAAATTGCTGAACTCAATATTGAGTCCAGAAGGCTGTAGAATACAGAGTCGAAAGATATTTCTAGTATTTTCTGATTGAAAAATCATTGTTATGTCCATGTGCAATGTTCTCACCTACTTCCTTTAAAATCCTGGAATAGAAAACTATTTGGTCTTGGGGATTTGACACTCGTATTTACCATTATTTTCTTCATTATTATTAATTAACTTATGCTAATCATAAAGAGCCCCCATCTGTTTTAAAATACATTTCCTTGAGATGTCCAGCACACTACCCCTCTTCCTGTAATACTGATCCAAATTATTAGCACATTCATCATTTCTATTGATAATGCCACCATTAGTTTTTAAAGCACCCCATTGCTCTTGAACACCCTCTTTTTCCTAATACAATTGTAAAAACATTGTTTTGATTTTGATACCCCTTGCAAGATTCTATTCATACTGCCTTCCTGTAATTCTTACTATCTGTGTTGTCACTGTTTGTTGTCCTTTGTATCATTCCCATTTGCAGGATTTGTTCTATTTTTTGCACTGTGTGCTTTTTCCTTCAGTTTTATGTTTTCCTTTACACCTTTTCTCATTGATGGCATTTTTGGTTAGTGAGATCTTGCCCTTTAAGGGTATTATCTAGTTCTGTAAATTCTTTATTGAACATCTCCGATTGATCTTCAGTCATTTTACCCATTAACAGGTTTGTCTTATTTACCTGTTTGCTCTGGGCAGAATCGTCCCAGATTCATACCAAGTGCGATAGAGGGCTGGAAAAACTGTGTTTTACTTGCCGGCCACAATGGCGGCTTTTCATGCCTTATTATCCCAAACCCAATGCAATTATGCATTCCCAAGAAACACACTATTTCGATGGCGGGTGAGGATCCGATTCACTTGCCACATCATCACCTCGCCGCTTCATCACGCCAGGGACCATACTTAAAATCCAGCCCAGCACTGCAGCAAAGAAGACATGGCTCCAACAGGCAGAAGACTGCAGCCCTCGAACACCTTTTGGGCGCTGTGTAGGCCCGCTGTGATGTCCTCTATCCCCGCTCTGGCCGCTGGAGGGGCAGCAATATTACCACTTCGGCTTGATAGGCGATAGCAGTGGTGATCAGTGCCAATTTCTAGCAGAAGAGGTTGGCCATCCAATGCAGATAGAGGATGAATGATTTCATCCGTGCAGCAGGGTATGGCAACCATCTCATCACTCTAAACTCACATACTCAGGCCCATCACACATTCACTGGCATCTCACTCACTGCCAGCTCAAGGGACATCACCACTCACTCTCTTACATATATCCTCACATCACCATTTGGCCTCATCTCCTCTGGAGACTACCTCCTCAGCCTTCGCCATCTTGAGGCCACTTGCTTAGATCAACATGTACCCTCCACACACACCCTGGGATATCCCCCTTCCCCAGTACAGCCCTCGTCCTGCATCCTCATCCCTTGTTTGAGGCCAATTCTCCCCCTTCCCCAAGTAAGCCCTGGCCCTGCAAACATTGAAAAGCCACCCACATACTGATCTGATAGGTAGAGATCTGCCTGTGGGCCGCCCTAAAAGTGACGTGGTGCTGTCTGTGAAGCCTGGCGCTGATGACCATGAGTGATGACTGAACCAAGGTAGGCAAACAAACCTTGAAGTCCTGTGTGAAGTGTAGCCCGCCAACAGAACACCTTATATATGCTGTTGTGAAACACATCGGCGGGAATGGATGATCCGGGAAGGGTGGAGGGAGACACAATTCCGCCAAGCCGGCCTAATAATGATATGCAGATGTATTACAATGAGGCTCCTGATATCAGATGGTGGGAAATGCAGCCCACCATTGGCAGGCTGAGCAGACAATCGCAAACTGGTTTCACACCTTGGTGAAAGCAATTGCACCATATTGTCCACTCACGCTACCAAACACACCTGAAGCCAGAAAGCACGGAAAATCCGGGCCTCTGTCTCATCCTGTTGAAGTGACCTTACCAAAATTGACAATTTTAGTAGCTGTTCCAGGATCCATTGCGCTTGTACCAAGTCTCAACCCCATGTAAAATACCCACAGACAAGTTGCCTTGATTTATGTGAACAACGCACCTATGTAGCTTACACCCAAATTTGTCAGCACAGAATTGCCACCCGATATCAGCTCTATGGAGTTCTCTCGAACTTGATCATTTTCATTGCATTTTTTAAACATTTGTTTGACTGATATCTGTGCTATTCTTAACCAAGTCAGTTAATCTCAGCACTTTGGAAATTTTAGATCTCCACCAGTCTGCACTCATTTAGAACAAAGTGGCTGGAATGGCCTTCCCAATCAGCATCCCCTGTTCTACACCACAATGGAGGAGGAAGAGGAGCAGCAAGGGCAAAAAGCTCTGGATGTGACGTGCCCTGGCACAGTGAAAGCAGTCTGATATATTTCCCGAATTGGCAGCATTGCATTTGCACTCATTGGACCCCAGTTTGCACTTTCCAGTGTAGGCAAAGAAGTTCTAAAGGAAATCGGTGTAAGTTCCCATCGACTGTATTTGTATAAAAACTGGCATAAATTTTAATCTAATTTTTTTGCCCCCAACCTTTCAATACTTCATCCATTAATTAGATTTTGCCTTTCTTCTAACCTATATGTAATAACTTTAAATAGGCAGACATTTAAAATTGGTAATTGTTTCCAGGGAGACAAGATTGGCACTGGATTTTTCTTTTAAAACATAAACTAAGACGGCCTGTGGAAGATGACTTCCCCTGGTGTTAACACCGGATATAATTTTAAGTTAAATTAATATGCTGTATATCAAAAGAGATATGTTTCTATTGTGAGTGCTCAGTTTGGCTGACGTCAATAATTATGCTGTACAATAAACACTAATTTATGTATCAGGACATTCAAAATCATGTATATGTATATGTGATATGATACTGAAGTGTACCTGGTGTTTTGTAATCTTTAGAATGATCGACCTAAATGCAGTCGGTGTACTTGGTAAAAGCAAAAAACTGCGGAAATCCAAAACAAAAATAAAAATATTTGGAAAAACTCAGCAGGTCTGGCAGCATCTGCGGAGAGGAACACAGTTAACGTTTTGAGTCTGTATGATTCTTCAACAGAACTAAGTAAAAATAGAAAAGAGGTGAAATATAAGCTGGTTTAAGGTGGGGGTGGGACAGGTAGAGCTGGATAGAGGCCCAGTGATAGGTGGAGATAGCCAAAAGATGTCACAGACAAAAGGACAAAGAGGTGTTGAAGGTGGTGTTATTATCTAAGGAAGGTGCTAATTAAGGGTAGAAAGCAAGACAAGCAAGGTACAGATAGCCCTAGTGGGGGTGGGGGTGAAGGGAAGGGATCAAAATAGGCTAAAAGGTAGAGATAAAACAATGGATGGAAATACATTTAAAAATAATGGAAATAGGTGGGTAAAGAAAAATCTATATAAATTATTGGGGAAAAAAGCGGGATTGGAAAGGGGATGGGAATGGAGGAGAGAGTTCATGATCTAAAATTGTTGAACTCAATATTCAGTCCAGAAGGCTGTAAAGTGCCTAGTCGGAAGATGAGGTGCTGTTCCTCCAGTTTGCGTTGAGCTTCACTGGAACAATGCAGCAGGCCAAGGATGGACATGTGGGTATGAGAGCAGGGAGGATGATCCTTTGAACGCGGAGGCTGGTGGGGTGATAAGTGAGGACAAAGGGGACCCTATCATAGTTCTGGGAGGGAGAGGAAAGTGTGAGGGCAGATGCGCGGGAGATGGGCCGGACACTGTCAACCACCGGGGTTGGAAAACCTCGGTTAAGGAAGAAGGAAGACATGTCAGAGGAACTGTTTTTGAAAGTGGCATCATCAGAACAGATGTGATGGAGGCGAAGGAACAGTGTACTTGGTGACCGCTTTCGTGCCTTCGGAGACAGCGTGTTTGGCCAGTTCCTCTGGCAACATGAGGCGGACGGTGCTCTGGATCTCCCTGGCCAAGATGGTGGCATTTGTTGTACCAAACGAAGTGCAAGGCCTCGCAGGCGATGTTTTAGGGTTTTAGGAAAATGTCGGCAATGAAGGAATTCATAACATTCATGACCTTGGACGAGATCCTGGTGGAAGAGTGTGCCCCGGTTAGCCCCCTGTACACGTAATTGGAATAGCTCTGCTTGTGGGATTTCCTCTGCTTCTTGGGCAGCTTCTTAGTGACTTTAGTCAGCGACTGCTTCGACGCCTTGCACCATCCTTTGCCGAAGCCGCCACCGGCATTTGACCCGACTTGGACCAACTCAAAAAGTACAGCAAATTTCTGTAAATTGCTTGGAGAAGCCTTCAAATAAGGTGAAAGAGCGCATGGGAAAATGGATTGTTCGAAAAGAACACTCAATCGAATGAGTCCTTCAAAGAAACACTTCAATTATATTGAAAGTGACAAATCTATGTTTGACAAGGACAAAAAAGCTGGGCTGGTTTAGATCAGTGCCACCTTTTCATTTTTTTTTACAAACTATACTAAGATAGATTCAAATCAACTTGTTATACATCAACTTATATTTAACATGATGAAATGTCTCAAGGCACAGGAACATTATAAAACAAAATATGACAGAGACACATAAGGAGATATTAAGTCAGATGACAAAAGCTTGCTCAAAGAGGTAGGTTTTAAGAAGGAGGAAGGCAATGTAGATAGGCACAGAGGTGTAGGGAGGGTAACCCAGAGCTTAGAGTCTACGTAACTGAAGACACGACCACCAATGGTGAAGCAATTATAATTGGGAATGCATAAGAGACCAGAATTAGAGGGATGCAGAAAACTTGAAGGATTGTGGGGTTGGAGGAGGTTACAGAGATAGGGAGAGTGAGGCCCAAAAGGACTTAAAAACAAGGATGAGAATTTTAAAATAAAGACATAGACTGGAGCCAAAAGTAGAAGGCTGATAGGGGAAACGGGACTGGCTGCGAGTTAAGACAAGGGCAGCTGAGTTTTGATGCCCTCAAGTTTATGCAGGGTGGTGGGGGGTAAGGATGTGGGAGACCAGCCAGGAATGCTTAGAAACCATAGAATAGTTAAGTCTAGAGGTAACAAAGGCATAAATGAGGGTTTCAACCGATAGTCAAATTCCTCCTAGTTCATGTATGAGCTCAATACAAATGCCAGAGCTAATTGGCTGATATTCAAATATATTCATGGTGGCTGGAACGTATAGTAATTCTGTCAAATGCAGACTTCTTTGCAAGGGAACTAATTATATAGTTAAAACAACTTCTTGGAAAAAACAGTCTACTACCACTTTATCCCTCAGTTATAAGAGTACAGACCCAAGATACTTGCAACACTTAATGACATATTGAAAAATAACAGGATTGAACAAATGGAACATGTTCTATTGTGTCTTCAGGCATCTTTATTAGTCTGTTTACTCCAAGGTCTCAGTATCAATCAAAAAGTTGGCATTGGACTTGATATTTTGCTTCATCACTGAAACTGATAGTCGAAGGGAGATGCCATAGCTTTGAGCAATGTACAACATTTTCCAGGATGTACAAATTAGATTTTGTAAGCTTAGCATGAAGAATGGTTCCCTTCCCTTGTATTATTACATGTCCTTTTGCTTAGTTTTCTCAAATTATTTGAAGAAAAGTTAAAGGTAGAATTTCAAAAATGTTATTCAGGTTAAGTTGATATGAAAGCAAACTTTGAGTAATTGATGTGAAATATGTTTGCCATTCTAAATTTCATGACTGGGTCACTTCACTCTTGGACATTTAAAGGCAACAGCTCACTTCTTACTGGGCAGGAGGAGAGAAGAGCAGCTGTTGAAAGAGGAAGATTAGGCTTCTGTAGGGTTAGAACGTTGGCTTGGGTCTTAAAATCTCCTTGTCTTGAAACCTTAAATATTGGGAGCTTTGAATGTGGAGCCTGAAACTTTCATGAATTTACCGAACTGTGCAGTTCCCTCACCAAATAGTAAGTAAACTCTGATTGGCCTGAGCACCTGCCAACAAAAAGAGACTGAAAGTGGACTGAGAACAGTATTGGATCATTAATTGCTCTGGTTACGCCTACTGCCATTTTGTGAAAAGCCCTTACATGGTAGCTGGAGCACCTGCCTGTTTCAGGCTGGAGACCACGTGAAATATAACATTTTATGACTTAAGTATGATACTTAATGGACCTTAAGGTTGGCGGGCAGGCCGGGAGCCCTGCCGGGCCTCTGAAAAAGCATGAAACCTCATCCATGGGCGGGATGAGGTTTCATGAGGGTTTTTAAAAATGTAATAAATGTATGATTTAAAATGATGGACATGCCCCAATTCATGTGACAGTGTCACATGAGGGGGTATGTCAGGGAAATTCTATTTTTGTTCCTTCACCATTTTTAAATTTGGCGCCGATCTACCTGAGGCTGCACTTAGCCTCAGGGAGATGAGTGTACTCTTTTGCGCACATGCACAAAATAACGCACTCTCGGCTGAGGGAATCCCTCCCACTGGCCCGCACAGGGAGCGCATAGTGCTCCCTGGTGGACGTCACACCGGGTGGGCCTTAATTGACCTGCCCACATAAAATGGCGGCACACCCCCGATCGGAGGCGCCACCACTCCTGCACCTCCCTCCCCCAAAACGGGGAAAATTCTTGCCCAGCTGTAAATGTGAGGTACTAATATGCTGCTAGTGATTGTTGAGAAAACAGCCATCATTTATTTTATTTTTGTGGGGCTGCGAGGAACAGAAATGCCCCTGCCCAGATCACAAAAGAAAACCTCAGCCTATGCAAGGCGTTCCCTAGGCTCAAATCATTTCTTGGCTCTGCATAGGCACTACTGCGCTTCCTACCCTTCCTCACTGATAAGCTGCTTTGGAGCATCGATTTGGTACTTGGGCCTGTATTTTTGAGACAGTAGGCAGTGTCGGCAGGAGCGGGCAGTGGCGGTCCGGCCCGCACGGCTTTTCACACAGGTGGGCCAATTAAGGCCCGCCCAGTGTAATACGCGTCTCCCAAGGTCAGCGGGAAGGGGCAGGCAGGGGTGAGAGGCCCACGTCCACCCGGTCAAATGGCAACCTGGCGGTCTATTCAAAAATGGTGCAGGCAGCCATCCTAAGGCTGCCATTGACTTCGCTGATCAGCAATGCAGAACATCAGCCAACAGGGCAGGCAGGAGGGCAGGTTGGAGGGGCATTTGGCCCTGAGGTTTTGCAATGAATGCCTCGCT
This sequence comes from Carcharodon carcharias, assembly GCF_017639515.1. Taxonomy (NCBI): domain Eukaryota; kingdom Metazoa; phylum Chordata; class Chondrichthyes; order Lamniformes; family Lamnidae; genus Carcharodon; species Carcharodon carcharias. The sequence goes on along the minus strand of NC_054481.1, from coordinate 65,794,495 downwards.
GCCCTCCTGGAGGAGATGGCAGCACACTGAGATATCCTTATCACAAGGGACGGAAGGATGAGGCCGCCCCACCTAACCAAACGTTCCTGGGAGGAGGTGGTATCATGGGTCAGCTCCCAAAGTGTGCTGAGACGCACATGGATGCAGTGCTGCAAGCGGTTTAATGACCTCCTGATATCGGGAAGGGTGAGTACCATGTTAACATAGGTCACTTAGCACAGCAGGTAGGTTCCCCCCACCCCCACCCCACCCCCCACCACCCCTCACCTCCTGGACCTCAGACGTCTTAGAGTGTGAGTGGCAAATGTCATGGAGGCAGCATCTGGGCGAGGGGGTCAGCCCTGGCTGCTTGGACTGAGTGTATGGCGGCTCCAGGGTCACAAATCAGCTGAGCCCTGCAAGGTTTTCCTCAGGTGGGGTTGGCCAGGCTGCAATGGCAATGCAGGTACAGGCTGGACTAATCAATGCTCCTCTCCGTTCAGGAGAAGACAGCACATAATTTTGCAGAGAAGCTGCAGACTGGCAGAGGGCCGGCCCATCTTCTAATCCTTACCAGATATGAGCAGGAGGCACTGGAGCTAGAGGCGCCATGCCCCTAGATCAACCGGCTGCGGTGAGGTTGGGGCACCACAGGGAAGTAAGAGTGCTGTGCACTGAGGTCAGAATGTCTGTCATTGCAAATATTGCACTGTTGATTGTATATTGATTTCTACTTCCAACATGGAATCTCCATTGATAATGGAAAGACAAGGGCATCTGATCTGGGTGTACAGTAACAGTGTGACTTCTTCAACTTATCACATGTCCTTGTTCTTCCTTTCAGGGTCACCCGAACACACTCAGTCTCAGGAGCCTGAAGGACCACTGCTCACCCCTAAGGGCACGGATGATTTAGATGTGCCAGCCTCATACCCTCAGCCAGGCAGATGCCACAGCAGATACCAGCACCTCAGTGGGAATAAGATCATTGGCTAGTATTTCGGTGCACAGCGTTGAGGGCACTTCACACTTACTTGATATGCAGGCAGAGGCAGAGATTGCCCAGGGTGCTGGCCGTTGGAGGACTGCTGGGGACGAGGAACATGCTCAGGTGACTGATGATGTGCCTCTAGAGTTGTTCCTGAGGCAGCAGGTGCTGGACGTCCAGTAGGGTGTGCGGGAGGATCTAGAGGAGATACATCAGGGAATGTGTGCCATGGTCTCCATGATGGAGGAGTCCATTCAGAGCATGAGCAATGCGATGGCCCTCATGGCCGAGTGCACTGCCTCTTCCATGGAGAGAGTGGCAACTCTCATGAAGAGGCACCTCCAGGAGATTAATCAGGGTTTCCTGAGGATGCGCTCGGACCTGCAAGCCCTCACAGCGGTAATGACCTCAGGTGGTCAGTGTCAGTGTGGGAGATGGATTGGGCACCAATTATCCCAGCTCGGTGCCCGCCCATCAATGGTGAGCAGGGAGGTCCAAAGCAACCTGATGTTGGCGCATGAGCTGCCTGTTGTCTCTGCGGGCTCCTCTCAGGGTTCTCTGGATGACGGCAGCAGCTCCTCCATCCCTCTGCCAGTGACCGTGGCATCCGATGAGGCTGTGGCGACTGGGGAGATGCCAGCCGTGCCACTCGCCGCTCCCTCCCAGGCGGGGCCGGCACAGACTCCACTGGCCAGAGGACACCCACCAAGGTCATCAAGGCCAACAGGACAGCAGGGTGAGCAGGCTGCCTCCAATGCTGGCACCAGCAAGGGGGGAGCACCTAGACGTAGCACCTGCAAGCGAAAACTTAAAGCACCATAAGCATAACACTGGCTTATCACTTGTGTTTTTCTTTTACCCCACTTTTAAGTTGGTGTGATTTTGAACACCATTTCATTTACTTTAAGTTATGCATGCCAGGCTGCAAGGCTGTAAATGTGTTTGCTCTTAACAAGCCCCTGGGTGCTTCATTAGTTCTGCAGGTGAAGGGGAACCCATGATGTCGTCAGTGACTTGTTTGTCATTGAGCTTTAATGAAATGGCACATAGTGCATGTTCCTGACCAGGCAAATGTTGCTCTCAGGTATCGAGTATGGAGTCTGCAGCCCTGGCATGTGGTGGTTCATCTTTGGTAGGCTAGCTGAAGGAGCATTGGATCAAAGCCTCCTGGGTGTCCCTGCCTCCCTGGATATTGCCAAGATCAGTGTCTACCCCCTCAGCGTTCTTGTCCTCAGCCTCACTACTGGACTCGTCTGCTGCCCGAGCAGCTACATCAACTTCTTCTTCCTCCACTGCGTCCCCCCCCTTTCCAGCACAAGATTGTGGAGAGCGCAGAATGCAACCACTATCAGTGACACACGATCAGGGGTATATCAGTGCACCTCCTGAACGGTCCAGACATTGGAAGCGCATCTTGAGAAGATCAATGGCTCTCTCCACCACAGCCCTTGTGGAGTCATGGCTCCTATTGTACCTGCTGCTCAGCTTCTGTTCTTAGATGGCGGAGAGGCGTCATGAGCCACCTTTTCAAGGGACAGCCCTTGTCACCCAGTAACCATCCATCCAGTCGGGCTGGAGCACCGAAGAACCCCGGCACCTAGGAGTCTCTCAGGATGTAAGTGTCATGGGAGCTGCCTGGGTGCTTTGCAGACATGCAGAATCTGCTTCCTGTGATCACACACTATCTGCACATTCATGGAGTGGAAGCCCTCCCTGTGGACGAAGGCACCAGGCTCACCTGTTGGCGCCTTGATTGCACCCTGGACGGGGGGAAGCCAGCAATCGCTGCAAAGCCACTAGCTCGCTCAGCCTGGCTGGCCTTATCCGAGCGATAGTGAATGAAAGTCAACACACGAGAGCATCTGTCACCAGCTTGACATAAATGTGGACAGCTGATTGGGACTCTCCACACAGATCACCCACTGACCCCTGGAAAGAGCCAGAGCCGTAGAAGTTGAGGACCACTGTGACCTTCAGCACCAATCATCTGACAGATGGAGGACACTGTTTCCCTTGAGAGGAGGAGCCTTCTTCGGCATTGCACCTCAGTTATATTGAGGTAGCTGCATCACCTCCAGTAAACCCTGGCAGCAGGATAGTGGCATCTTTTACAGCCCCTTCCACCTTGGACTTCCTGTTGGCCCTGTGCCCCTTGTGCCTGCGCCTCCCCTCCCACAGGTCCCTCCCCTGGAGGCTGAATAGGGACACCTGGTCTCCTCTCCCTTCTGGCCCTCTCTTCCTCCTCAGAGGCAGTGCCTCCAGCGGAGACCACAATCCCCATTCCCAGGGTAAGGGAAGGCTGTCTGATACCTGGAAGGCCCCAAGTGTTATGACTCCTCCAGAGGCCTGAACTGAAGCCTGTTATTCAAAGCAGCTCTGAAGCGAAATGAAGTTGTCCTGTTCACACAAGCAAGCAGCAGCAAGTAATAAACTAAAGTTCTAACAGCTCGCATTAGAAAATTACACGGGCTGGGCAAAATCGATTTCAATTGCAGCCTCAAGGGCCTTCACTGGCCCGTTAATTAATGGCAGGTGTGCCTCTGAACTCATAGCGTGCCCGCCTTCCGAAATATCGCAGTGGCGTCAGGATGCACGCCTAACGTCATCGCTCATCATTTTACACGTATGCGTGTCGGGCCGGCCCCACACGCCAACTGTAATATTCTACCCTTGCAGCTTTCAAGCTGCATGTAAACGAAAGCCAGGTCCTGGCGACGAAAATAGGCAGGTAACAGGTATGATCTTCCTGCTAACTGCCCACTCGAGCTTCAGGTTAAACTCAGCTCCTCTGATTCTGATTCTGAATTTTCAAAAACAAACTGCTGATGTGGCAGAATCCAATTTTAATCTTGTACAGATTTTGTTCACAGCTATGCAAATATTAATGCATGTGACAGTGCAGAACAAATAGTGGCAACATTTAGTTAAAAATGTTCATTTTGCTGGAGATGTATTGCTTCTACATCCTAATGAAATGCTGGAATAGTTGAAGCTGAAGGCATCTTAAGCAATAGTAACTGATCCATTGATTAACACAAGCAGATGTAAGTACTTCAAACAAATGAAGTATAGCTAATGATTCTTTCAGTAGATTTTACATAACTTCATGCTAATGACATGCATTAGCCTTAATCTGGAAGAACTCAGATTGACTGATTTTACACCCTCTCATCATCAAATAAAAACCTATTAGAAATGGAGTAATTGCACCACTTGTTGGCACTTAGTGAGCCAAATAAGAGTAGTAAACAAATTTTAATGGTATTTGTTTAATAGAAATAGCTAAATAATTGTTTTACGCTACCAAGGCTTTTCCACTTATTGTTCTTGTTCCATAAAAATAAAGCCTCGACAACACTTCAATGACAAATAAGACATCTTATTTATCCAGATGTACCCTATTTAGTGATCATTACAAATATAAATACTAACTGAACCTTTGGGTATCTATGTAGTCAGTGAAGGGACAAAGAGAAACCATTGCGGAAGATTGGCTCTGGCTAAGAGCATATAGGTTAAGAATGAAAAGGAGTGGGGGCAACTCAACTAGGGTAGGGAAGGATGGTGTGACTGACCTTGTGAAAAGCTGCAGAGACATCATGAAGAATGAGAATCAAAGATACCATTCTCTGGCTGTGACCATAGTGTATTTGAGATTTTGATTAGAGCTGTTTAAGTGTTTTGACAGACAGAAAACTGGAGAATTTCAAACAGTTGTGGGAAGATTTGGGAGGTGACAGCACATTTGAGGACTTTGGAAAGGAAAGTGAGATTAGAGAAAGGATGGTGGTTGGCGTGGGCAGAGGTCAAGGGTGGGTTTTTGATGGGGGGATGGGGGAAGTGTTGGCATTGTAGGGAGGCAGCATCTGAGGAGGAACCATTTACATTGTCACTTAATTTGGGGATCAGAAAAAGGTGTTGGATGATCAGTAATTTAGTGGAAATGGAATCCAGGGCACAGAAAATGAGGAAATAGAGGGAAATGGGAGAGAACTTAGAGAACAACATGGCTTCAGGGCAATGATAAGGGATATCTTGAGGGGGACAATTTGTTTCAGTGCGGAAATGTGGGGGAGGGGAATCAGCATGACAGCTGAATGGATGGGCTCCACATTAGTGACAAAGAGGTCCATGAGTACCTTGCACAAGTTGTTGGAGATGGAGGTGAAATGTCTAGGGAGGTAATCTGTGCTCTCCACGATAATCCTGGATGATTTTGGCAGAGAAAGGTGAAGCCCAATCGCACATGATGTGGTCCAGACAGATTGGACGAGGGATGTCCAAACCAGTTATATACCAGATGTGCCAACACCTATGTCCCTTCGAGTTCATATAACAAACATGGAGGCCAAACCAGGGGAACAACCAATGTGGAGAATGAGTAAAGGTTTTCTGGGGACATCAAAGTAACAAGTTCATATATTTGTGTATTTATCCAGCTCTGGGAGAGAAGCATTAATACATCATTTCTACCTTGCTCTGCTCACCCCGTGCCTTGCTATCCACTTTCTTCCCATTGCCCATATTTAATTTTGCATGAAAACAGCTTGCTAAAAATTTCTATTTCAACTATGGGATTATCATCACGTACCCGTAATTTGAAATATCTTTCTGTTCACATGCAAAATCAATTTAAGCATTACCAAAAGTAATGTATCTTAGCAGTGCGACCTTTTCAGTTTGTTCATGTTAAAGATTGAATTCTGACTATTGTTACTCTGTTACAAAGTGACATTCTTTGTAGCTGCAAGTCCCATCGCAAACCTCATTAATAAAAATGAAATATGAAATCGACTAAGAGGTCATAAAGAGTCGTCTGAACTTTCTAATTTTCACTCAGGAATGCAGCTATTAACTACATAATTTATCATGTCAATCTCAATTTACATTTGACAGCTTTACAACCCAATTGTCAATCTGTCTAAATTGCTAGCATTGTACAATGTTGGCTAAAAGCTTCAATAATGTTTTCCTTAAACTCTACAAAGTTCCTTGTTGAATCCCATGTAAAATATTGTTCATTGCTATGCTTAAAAGAAACAATTTTCTTTTTAGAGTAACCCATGTAACAATTCTATGCCCAAAAATATGGGCTGGAGATCTCAGCTAAACACCTACATACAATCTGGAGGTACAAATATAGAAAGAACCCACCATTAGTGATGGTATATAATAAAGTCTGGTCCAAGCTGTTTTTCTGTAATATTATTACACAATACAATGTGGAAAAACTGCCTCAAATACATTAACAAAAATAGAGAATTATTTAAAGGCTGAATATCCCACTTACGTTCTTTGAGTTGAGTTTTGGTCATTCAGGTCGGAATAATGGGGTGAACCTGCGAGGAGTGGCAATCATCATCAGGTTGCCATTCTGCTCCTTTTTGTTTCACACAAAGATGGAGCTCTGCATTTCTGGGCCGGACATCTGAGCCGAGCTTGTTCAGAAATACGGAGTGTATCTATTCTTGGAGTCCTCTGAGCAGGATTGTCAGGGAAAGCCAAGCCACATTCCCGCAGCACTAACTGCCATATTTTGGCAAGTCTTCATTCACTAACACATTGAAAAGCTTTGGGACATTTAAACAGCTTTTCAGGGGTGTTAGTGAATGAGGGTGAGTGAGGTAAATGGGTAGGATGGCAGAATGGTAGGTGGCAGGGTGGTAGATGGCAGGGTGGGTAGGATGAGCAGGGTGCCAACCAAGTAAGGTGGCAGGGTGGGTAGGGAAGTGAAGGTGGGTCAGGTCGGGTCGAGAGGAATCTAAGGATCAGTTGGGCAGTGGAAGGGTCTGTCAAATATTTCCTGGGTAACTATCCAGGTAAGTAGGTTGGAACCTTCTGAAGACTCTGATGCTCTCTCAGAGTTGGAAACTTTTGGATGGTCCCAGGGAGCAGGGGAATTGCCCATCAGAAATTGAAACTTCCCAGACAATTCATGCAGCGTCCGAGGTGTTCCTTATCACATCATCCTGGGTATGTCTGATCTCCAACCACCCAGAGACCAGATGATCTGGGCTTTTGTGTCATTGTGGGGAGTTTTAATGTGGGTGAAAAAGTCGGCTTGGGTGGGGGTTGAAGTCCTGGAAATTATAAGCACGTCATGAAGTTGGGTCCAACACACCAACTTTTGCATTTAACTCCAGCATGTTCAGCTGCCTATGCACTGCCCCCTTGGAGAGGCAGTCTGTCAATTTCAATATGTTAATATTTAATTACAGAGATATTACAATGGCTTTTTTGATTTAACTGGGTTCCTGGCTTCCTGGGATTTGTCAATCAAAGCAAGGCAAGAACATGTTCAAACAACATGAGTGAATTCTATGCCACATGACCGTGCGATATTTAATTCTGTCGCCAGTGAGCAGAAAGGTCCCCATCTTCTCTTCAGCAATGGACAGGCTCCAAGGATGTCCCGTGTTGCCTCCTCTGCAGCTGTCACTTGCAAGATGACTAGAGGGCCACCTCCAGTTTTCCACCTCTCTTTCATGTTGTGCTGTCTCCCCCTGCAAAGAGGGAAAGAAGACACCTATGAGCAAGTGTATGGCATGTGTTGAACAGATTGGTAGAGACCATTTGTTGAGGATGATTGAGGGAGGTATGACATCGCTTAAGGATGTGAGTAAGTGTCAGTGATGGAAGTCAGGAAGTGCATAGAGAAAGATGGGTGTACCTGAAATTTAAGTTGATCTGAAGAGCGATGTGCTGGGAAGGTAGAATGAGGAAGATCAGGACGGAGGTGAATGTGCTACTGTACTTACCTTTCCTGCCCTGCTTTCAACATTGAATCCATGGGTGTGGAACCACACTTCTGCTGTTAACCTCATGGGCAACCTCCAGCCACACCTTCTTTGTTTTATCATGCAGGTTTCCTCTGACAGTCAGTGGGGATGTGCATCTTTCTGTGGGCTCTTGAGACCCCTGCAGCACATCCAGAGAAGCGTCGCTCAAACAAGGGCACAAGCTTTGAATATCTGGACTCCATTCTGCCAAAACCTTCTGTTGTGCCCCCAATTCCAAATTCCACCAAATTGCATGTTTGGAGTGTCCCTTTGGAGTCGAAATTGCCTTTTGCAGGTCATTATCACACCCACTCACACTAATTGGGCATGAAATCCAGAAACATGGTAATGCAGTGGCTGGGTTAAAATATAACACTGAAAGATGCCTTGCATTAATTTATGGGTTTCCCAGACCCCACTCACCCAAAAACACCACACCACTCCCAGTGCACCACAGTTAAAAAGCACCCTATTGCTTTTAAGAATGAAATACACAGAATCCTGCCATGTAAATAGAAGAAATTAGTAGAGCCCTGAAGTTGACATTCACTGTGAAAATTTCAGTTATCATTTTAATAGATGCTGCTGGCAAGAACATTTTAATTGGAACCCTTTCCCAACTCCTCCCTATACGTGGGGGAAGGAAAGCTGTAATAACTCTAATACATTACAGCTTTATGAGAACAGGGTGCATTGAGGCCATTAATGATTCTGAATAACATAGTTTGTTATACTGAATGCATTCTTGATTGCATAATATTCCTTACAATTTTATTAATGCTATATTTGGATATCTATCTTCCACAACTATTGTTGCATAATGTATTTCATTTGAATAGTTTTATTTACTGAAATAGATTCTAAAAGAAGTCATACATTATGTTTTGAGACGACTAGCATCATTTTACTGTTATAATTTGAGAGTTTACAACCCTACTTTCCAAATTGCTTTCTCTTCCCAATTCATGGGTGAGCTGCAGCATCCACCAATGCCCTTTTGAGATACCACTTTAAACATTTCTCTCCAATTTTCCTTTGCAGACGTATCTGATATTTGATGGCACTTCACTGCATAGAAAGTTAAAAGAAAGGAGATTTGGCCCACCTAAACTCTGCTAGCTTTCTAAAAGAGCTGTCCTCTTAGCACCATTCCCTTGTCAATTCACCATCACTCTTAAATCATTAAAAAAATTAAAAGTAATTATGAGCCCCGATTTTAAGTTTGAAGAATGTTGAGAGTGGGGTGGTTGTGGGGGTGGGGGGAGGGGCAGGAAGACTGATCTGATAGCATGCAGGAAACCTGGAAGCAAGTTCAGCACAATTGTCAATGACTTTTTAAAATCAGCCATATCATTGCCATTTCACTTCAGTCTCATCAACACCTCCCTGGATGTTCAGCTAAGGGCTGTGAGGAATAGGAAAGAGATACTCTTCCCTACCAACCAGAGGAAGAAGCCTGAAGCTTAGACCAAGAAGGCATGGTTGGGGATTGCAGAGGAGGTTAGCAGCAGGATCACTGTGCCATGATCCTGGATTCAATGCAGAAAACACTTCAATGACCCAGCCAGGTCAGGAAAGGTAAGTAGACTGGCGCATTTCCCTACATCCAGTTCTGCATATCACCCCACCTCTCAATCTGCCCTCTCAAGCCTACTCCAGTACATCATTTCTCACACCCACTTACTTTGCACTCATCCCTCTCTTGCTATGCACTGACTCATCCCCAACCACCATCTGCCACTCACACTCATCCTTACATAATGCATTATCATGCCTCTGCCTCATAGTCACCTTCACCAAATTCATTCTCCCCATGTAAAATGGACGTGCCCTTACACTCACTCAAGAGTCTATTCTTTCCCTCCTCGCAGGGGAAGAGAGTACAGAACACTTCCAAAAGAAAATTAGATTACTACTTGTAAGAGAGAAAATTGTAGGTCTTTCAGAAACCTTTCAGGCAGTGCATTCCTGATCAAAATAACTTGTAGCATATTTCCTGTATTTTAAGTTTGCAGTTACTTTATTTTGGTTGTTCAATACTGGAAGCTAGAGCAAATAACATTCAGCACAAATCTAGTTTCTGTAATCTTTTGCATTAGTTTAACAAACATCATGCTAGATTATACCTACAAAACTGGCTACTACCCCAGATCAATCTATTCACTATTGTGAGTTTCCACTGATCATGCCTGTTTACAGGTCTGCAAGAGAGTTATAAAAATTGTGCTGGTTCTTATGGGCAGAAGGACACTAATGTTACTCAAATAAGTGCTTGTGGTGGAAGAATAAGTCTAAAGCTAGTCTTTTCCACAAGTTGGTTTATTCTTGAGATAGCTCTTCAATGTAACAGACTTCCTCACACCCCTCCACTCCAGATTGTTCCCACTGTATCTATTTATACTGTTCTGATGGGAGAACCAATGTCCATCACCCGTTTTAACTAGCAATAGTCTTTAACACTGCGGGCAGTGTTGGCTAGGGTAGATTGGGAAAGGAGTTTAGAAAAGATGGGTTGATGAACAATAGCAAACATTTAAGAAAATAGTTCATGACTCACAACAAAGATATATCCCAGTGAGGAAGAAGAATTCCAAGAATGGGATAAACCAGCCATGATTAACAAAGGAAGTTAAGGAGTGTATCAAATTGAAAGAAAAAACAATGTGACAAAGATTATTGGTAAGACAAAGGATTGGGAAAGTTTTGAAAACCAACAGAAGAGGACCAATAAAATAATAAAGAGGGAGAAAATAAACTTTGAGGGTAAACTAGCAAGTAATATAAAAACACAATGTAAGAATTTCTTTAAATATATAAAAAGGAAGAGACAGGCCAAAGTGAACATAGGCCCCTTAGAGAATGGGGCTGGGGAAATAATAATGGGGAACCTGGAAATGGCAGAGGAGTTGAATAAATACTTTGCATCTTCATGGTAAAATACACTAAAGCATTCTAAAATTACTAAATAACCAAGAGGCAAAAGTGGGGGGAAGGAAATAAATACAACAACTATCACTTAAAAGTACTAAGGATATTAATGGGGCTAATGGTTGATAAGTACCCTGGACCTGATGGGTTGCATCCTAGGATATTAAAGGAAGTAGCTGCAGAGATAGCAGATGCACTGGTAGTAACCTTCCAAGAATCCTTAGATTCTGGAAAAGTCCCAGAGGATTGGAAAACTACCAGTGTAACACCCTTATTCAAAAAGGGAGGGAGACAAAAAACAAATAACTATAGGCCAGTTAGCTTAACATCTGTCATTGGGAAAACGTTAAAGCCTATTATAAAAGGATATCATAGCAGAGCATTTAGAAGTGCACAATATAATCAAGCAGAGTCAGTATGGCTTCATGAAAGGGAAATCATGCCTGACAAATTTATTAGAATTCTTTGAAAAGGTAACAAGCAGGATAGATAAAGTGGAACCAGTAATATATTTGGATTTCCAAAAGGTGCTCGATAAGGTAATGCATATAAGGCTACTTAATATGGTAAGAGCCCATGGTGTTGGGGGTAGTATATTAGCATGGATAGAAGATTGGCTAGCTAATAGAAGACAGAGTTGGCATAGGGGGGTCATTTTCAGGATTACAACCTGTGACTAGTGGTGTGCAACAGGGATCAGTGCTGGGGCCACAATTATTTGCAATATATATTAATGACTTGGATGAGGGAAATGAATGTACAATCACCATGTTTGCAGATGACACAAAAATAGGTGGGAAGGCACGTGGTGAGGATGACAGTCTATAGAAGGATATAGACAGGTTTAGTGAGTAGGAAAAAACTTGAGAGATGGAGTATAATGCGGGAAAATGTAACATTATGCACTTTGGCAGGAAGAATAGAAGTGCTGAATATTATTTAAATGAAGCAAGAAAGCTGCAGCACAGAGGATTTGGGGGTCCTCATGCATGAATCCCCAAAAAGCCAGCATACATCAGCAGCTAATAGGGAAGGCAAATGGAATGTTGGCCTTTATTTCAAAGAGAATGGATTATAAAAATAGGGAAGTCTTGCTAAAACTATTCAAGGCATTAGTTAGACCAAACCTAGAATACTGTGAACAGTTTTGGTCCCTTATTCAAGGAAGGATATACTGGCATTAGAGGCAGTTCAGAGAAGGTTCATTAGGTTGATCCCAGGTATGGAGGGGTTTTCTTATGAGGAGAAGTTGAGTAGGTTGGACCTGTACTCAATGGAGTTTAGAAAAATGAGAGGCAACCTTATTGAAACATAAGATTCTTAGGGGACTTTACAGGGTAGATGCTGAGAGGTTATTTCCCCTTGTGGGAGAGTCTAGGACCAGAGGGCATAATCTCAGAGTTAAGGGATCATCCATTTAAGACAGATAAGGAGGAATTTCTTCTCAGAGGGTAGTTAATCTGTGGAATTCTTTACCACAGAGAGCTGTAGAGGCTGGGTCAGTAAGATTTTTTAATGTGTTAATCAATAAGGGAATCAAATGTTATGGGGAAAAGGCAGGAAAGTGGAGTTGAAGATTATCAGATCAGCCATGATCTCAATGAGTGGCAGAGCAGACTCGATGGACCGAATAGCCTACTTCTATGAATCTTATGGTCAATGTCATTGCTATGCAATGTAATTACTGATACATTGACAGATTCCCCTTTTTCTTTTTAAATTAAAGCTTTTGAAAAATTATACATTATTTTTGAAACAAACAGAAGGAAATAAAGACAAGTATTTTCACATTTATAGACTCCACATTTCCTTTACAAATATACATGAGCTTTTCCATTTCCTTACAACATATGACGCCTCTCTTCCAATACATTTAATAATTTCTTGGAGCAGGCATTTCTTTTCATAAACGAGTCTGATATTTGGTGACTTATGTCGACCCACGGTACCTTAGAGACCCCTTTTCTCCCTAAGATTTCTTTTGTGCTAGCTAGGTCTATTCTTAGACTTTTTTCGGCAACACTTTTCATCAAATGAATATTATCCCAAAGAGACCGGTTGTCAACATAACATTCTATGCGCAAATCTTTCTCACATTGTCCCTTATATAATATTTCTGTCAGTATATTGGATAAGTAAACCCCCTATCTATCGCTTCAACTAATGCCATCATTTCAGCAGCTAAGATACTTTTCACTACCTTTATTTTCTTGGCCTCCCAAGCCAGCAGGCAACATTTATCATTCTTTCCTACCAAGAATATGATAAGCCATGCTGTGCTAGAATATGTATCTGGAAGATTAGCATGTGAAGCATCGCTAAATATGGCCAACCAGATATCTTCTGGTCCACCAAAGGCTGAAAACTTGTGTGCATCTTTTTGAATTTAATTTCTTTAATGTTTTATTTGCTCTCAGAACTCACCCAACTGTAGCACATTTCATGATAGTATTCATCTCCAACACATCATAACTAGTGTCAAGTCTAGTCTGAGTGCACAACTAGTTCAAGTGCCCAATCAAGCTTCTCAATTGTTCTGTGGAAGCAGGATCCTCTTTGGGAACATCTAACCTGATTTATAGGGATGCAATTAACATTTTCTAGATAAGATTGTTGATTCAATGTCACTCCTGACTTGCTCTGCTTAACGTATAACCCTATGTATTTAAAGGCCCCTGAATCCTGACAGCCAACTTGGAATTCCTTCTTTATATTCCTGGTTACCCATTGCTCATATTCTACAGATCCTAAAGATTCTAAAGATTCCAGTTAGTTTCTCTTTATGGTGCCAGTATAACATTGTGGGGTCTGTCTTTAACTGAATGCAACCTGTTTTCAACAGAACAGACCTCACGGAAAAATACCATATTCTCGATGCATCATTCCATCCATAAACACACTTGTTCAAATTCCACAGCTTTCCTTCTACATCGCCACCTTCAGGCAGTTTCAAAAAAACTTATCTTTGAAACTGCTCCCCTTGCAAAAACATAGCCTTTATATCAATTTGCACTCCCAGGAATATGATGCTAAAATAGCTTAAAAAAACCCTCAAGCTCACTTCCCCTGCAATAGGGGAGTCCACCCTTACATCCTGATCGAAGCCTTTTTTCAAAGCATCAGGCTACTAGTCTTACTTTAGCCTTGTACGTGCCATCTTAAGTACCTTTTCTGTGTAGATCCACCTGTGAGATAGGGCAGGCTGTCCCCTGTCAGGCATTTCAGCATATACCCCAAATTCCTTCCAACTCTTTGTTTGGCTTCCCTTATCAGGTCATTTTCCTATTTATTAACAGTTACTAAAACCTCTCGGTCATAAGGATTTCTGCTTCTATTGACATTCCTAGCTTGTTCTATAGTCCTCGTTCTTGTCAGGCTATGACCTGTACTCACATTCCTCTCTTTCTGGTCTACTACTATATGACCTTTCTCCCATGTGAGCAGAATCCTGTTCGCAAGTCTGATTTTTTTCCTGAGGTCACAACCACTTTCAGAACATATACTGCGCTTTCTGGGTTTCCACATCTTTACCTTAGTTTGCCAATCTATGGGTCTTATCTTCTGTCCTTCATCCTGCACATTTAGCCAATGCTCTCATAAGAACACAAGAAATATGAACAGGAGTAGACCCCTCCAGCCTGCTCCACAATTCAATAAGAACATGGCTGATATTCTTGTGTTTCGATTTCCACATTCCCATCTAACCCCGATAACCTTTGATTCAATGCATTTACATCTTTCTTTAAATAAGGAGACCAAAACTGCGCACGGTATTCAAGGTGTGTTCTCACCAATGCCCTGTGTAACTGAAGAATAATATCCCTACTTTTATATTCAATCCCTCTCATAATAAAGGATAGCATTCCATTAGCCTTCATAATTACTTGCTGTACCTGCATGCTAAATTTTGTTGACTCGTGCTGAAACACCTAGATCCCTCTATACCTCAGAATTATGCAGCCGTTCTCCAATTAAGTAATACTCTGCTTTTTTGTTCTTCCTCCCAAGGTGAACAACTTCACATTTTCCCACATTAAACTCCATGTGCCAGATCTTTGCCCACTCACTCAACCTATCTATATCCATAAGCAACCTCCTCATGTCCTCTTCACAACATACTTTCCTACCTTATCTCATCTGCACATTTAGCTACCATGTTTTCACTACCCTCATCTAAGTCATTGATGTAAATCATAAAAAATTGAGGCTCCTGTACACACGTCTGTGGGACACTACTCCTCACATCCTGCCAATCAGAAAAAGACCCATCTATGCAATGCTCTGCTTTCTGCCAGCCAATCTTCTATCCATGCTAATATGTTACCCACTACACCATGTGCTTTTATTTTTCATAATAATCTTTGAAGGGGCACTTTATCAAATGCCTTCTGGAAATCCAAGTACAGTACATCTATAGGCTCTCCTTTATCTACTGTGCAGGTTAGTCCTTCAAAAAACTCCAATAAATTGGTTAAACATGATTTTCCTTTTGAAAAAACCATGCTGACTCTTCCCAATTGCCTTGAGCTCTTTCAAGTGTCCAGCTATAATCTCCTTAATGATCAATTCTAATAACTTCCCCACGACAGACATCAAGCTAACCGGTGCATAGTTTCCTGCTTTCTGCCACTCTCCCTTCTTGAATATAGGGGTTATATTTGCTACTTTCCAATCTGATAGAACCTTTCCAGAATTGAGCAAATTTTGGAAAATTAACACCAGAGCATTGACTACCTCATTAGCCACCTCTTTTAAGACCCTAGGATGTAGTCCGTCAAGACCCAGAGACTTGCCAGCCTGCAGCCGTATCAATTTGCTCAGTACCATTTCCCAAGTGATTTCAATTTCACCAAGTTCCTTTCTCTCATTCACCTCCTGATTTGCAGCTATTACTGGAATGTTTTTTGTATTCTCTATAGTGAAGCAAAATATTTGTTCATTTCTTCTGCCCTTTCCTTATTATCTACTATTATCTCCCCACTGTCACTCTCTAGAGGACCAACACTCACTTTGCTTACTCTTTTCCTTTTTAAGTACCTGTAGAAACTCTTGCTATCCATTTTTACATTTCTAACTAGCTTACGATGGTGGCATCCCTCCACACACTGGCACCTTCTGGCATGTCTGTTACCTTTGTTCCTACTTTGGGTAGTTGCCATTTTGGATGAATAGCATTATCCTGTACCTCAGTGTTACTTTGCCTATCATCAGTCGACCCTTTATCTGCCATAGTATGCTCCTCATAACTGCCCAGTGTTTCTATGTGTGCACATGAAGTGCATGATGCCTCTTCACTTTCTCTTCCTATTCAGAAACTGTAAAGGTATAGTTAGTGCCAGTTAACCTCAAAGAATGTGCCTTAACAGTTTGATTGTCGTGTTGCACAATTACTACATTTCCATTACTCCCTATCACCATGCCAGGTCCTTTCCACTCTTTCTGGCTTCCCTTTTGTAATATACCATATTTTTTTGTCTAAACTGTATTCCTGTGGTTCTATGCAGTGCTGAATTTTCTCCGAAACCTCAGCTTTAATGAAAGCTTTACTGCCTGCATGCAAAGCGTTCAGATGAGCAGAAAAAGTAGAGCCAATGCTAAACCCTTCTAAAGCAGAGGGAGCATCTGATAACACTAAAGGCAATTTCAGATTTCTTCCGTACACCAACTGGTAAGGACTGTTCCCCCAACCATTTGCAAAGAGTTCTTGGCGTGCGCTGCCCATGCCAGCACCGTTTGCCATCTGGTTGATCAGCCAATATTTTATTTAACATGTCATCTATCACCACATGATCTCTCTCACAAAGACCATTACTAAATGGGCTCTCAGCTGCAGTGTTCATAGCTATGATGTTCAAATTTTCACACATATCTCAAAATTCCTCATTGGTGAATTCCCCACCATTATCTGTCAGGAATTTTGTTGGGTGTTCCTAATCCTGTTCCCACCCATTTCTCCATGACCTATTAGTGCTGATAAACACAGATACCTGCTATCTTACAAGGGAGGACTACCCTTTCAGAAGATGTTTGTTTTAACATCGCCAAACCTGAAGCAGGTAGAGCTTTCATACTCCTTGACCTTCCACAGGTCTGACTCATCGAGATACTCCAGGTAGCAGTTAAGCTAATCCATTCCACACACCACGGAAGTGCAACCACTGTCTAGAACTGCACAGTTGAAAGAATTGACCACCATGACAGTCACCATCATCAGAAGAATCCATCTCATGGGTCACTTCAAAAACACAATTCTTTCGCTGTGGACAATTCATCATGTAATGATGCCGAGAATCACAATGAAAACACCAATTAACCATCCCCTATGCATTTTTTGGGTTTAAATACCTATGATCATCGTCCCAGGCCCACTTTTAGTCCCAATTTTCAAATTGGCTAAGGTTAAGACCATTTTCAGACCTCCTGTCATTAACTCTGTCTTTGTATTGGAATCTTCATCTAATATTTGGTCGATCTCATAATTCAGTCACCTTAAGGATCCTCCATTCTTTGTTTCACAGCATTGTTGTTCATATTTGTTAAGAAAGTGGCAGGGATGACTGTTTCCCCAGAAATCTTTTTAGGGGAGCAGCCATTTGATCTAAGAGAGCGTCTTTCCCATGGAATTGAACCCCCATCAGTACTAAAAGTCTATCAACATGGGAAATGTGAGCATAATCCAGTAACTTAAATGCCAATACCGACTCCAGAATGTCAGGTTCAAATCTCTGTAGTCTCTTATTCCAGTTATCAAAATCCATGATATGTTCTTCCATGGACTGATCATCTGTTTTCCTAAATCTATCAAAGATTGTCCAAGCTTCGTACACTTCCAATACTTCATCCTTTTTGTACAATTTATCCAAAAATTGTAATTGAAGGGTCAATCCTTCTTCATTGTCCAAATCATCTACTTCCATTTCTGAAAATACTTTACTGCCAATCATACTTCCTTCTAGTAATGATAAAGCCAAGGCCATACCTTGCTTCTTCCAGGGTGAAGAGGTAACCCATGTCCACATTTCCACCTTGTTGTTCAAAGGCAATTTAGTTCAGATTCAGAAAAAATTGGTGGATAGCCAGAGCTTAAGATTTTGCACCATCCTTCCATCATGCTATAACTTAAATTGTTAGCAGCAATATGCTTTTTTTGCCTCAGAGGATTCAGACAAAAAACTTCATATACTGAAATCAATCACCAAAGCTCAAAGATCATCCTCTGCTGTCATGTTACTCACAGTAAGTGTTCATGGTGGAAGAATAAATCCAAAGCTAGTCTTTTCCACAAGTAGGTTTATTCTTGAGACTACTCTTCAATATAACAGACTTCCTAGTACCTCCCACTCCAGAGTGTTCCAGCTGTATCTATTTATACTGTTTTGATGGGGAACCAATGCCCATCACTTGTTTTAACTAGCAGTTGTCTTTAACAATGTAATCGCTGTACAATGTAATTACTGATACATTAGCAAATAATAGGCATATTTTGAAATATTTTAAATTTATACTATTTTTAAGTTGCTAAGCAAATGACTAATGTAGACCATGGTAACTAGCAAATAGACCTGCATAGTTTTTTTTTAATCAGAAGTGGACTGAACTGTTAAAAAGGCTTATTCTTTTGTAATAAACTGATATTCAGGTGTATTAATGAAATTGCACCAGATTGCCATTCATAAACACATGGTGAAGTACTTTAAAAGTGAAAAAAAAATTACATCCTAAAATGTGCCTGATTCCGTTGGCTCATGGCAGATTTTACATTTGGCAAATATGCAATTGATATGCAAATGAGTTTGAACAGAAACTTGAGCAGAAAAACCTCTCAAATTTATTGCAATTTTGGGTACAATTTGTGCTCGGATCACCAAGTGAGGACAAAGCGCAAACTCTATTACTTTGAGTCTCACAACAGCTTTGTGTTTGTGGGACTTGATTCAGAATAGATTTAGCATTTTAAAACTGAGGTTGGGTTCTTCTGTCTTACACTCTAGGTGTGGGACTTGGTTCTTAGACAAACTGTAAACATTGTTTGGCATCTGCTTCACAGTTGTTCATTGGTACTACATCTAAACAGGTTACAGAGTAGAGAGAGAGAGAGAGTCTAACACATGGCTGACTCATGTCAGCGATACATCATCATCTACATCATAAAATAACATATCCCATCTGTTAACTCTTTACACCATATTCAGCAGCAGAATTTTATTCATACCACAATCTGTAATCCCATGGCCTGGCATGACTCGCTCTACCATTAGCAACAAGCCAGGGAATGAACCCTGGTTCAATGAGAATTGCAGGAGATCATGCCAGGAACTTTTTTATTCTTTTATGGGATGTGGGCATTGCTGGCAAGGTTGGCATTTGTTGCCCATTCCCACTTACTCTTGAGGTGGTGAGGAGTTGCCTTCTTGAACCACTGCAATTCATCTGATGTGTGTACACTCAGTGCTGTTAGGAAGGGATATCCATGTTTTTGACCCAGCAACAGTGAAGAAATGGTAATACAGTTCCAATTCAGGATGGCATGTGGCTTGGAGGGGAACTTCCAGGTGGTGGTGTTCCCATGCATCTGCTGCCCTTGTCCTTCTAGGTGGTAGAGGTTGCAGGCTTGAAAGGTCCTGTCAAAGGAGCCTTGGCAATGAATCTTGTAGATAGTACACACTGCTGCCAGTGCTTGAGGAAATGAAGGTTAAGGTCATGGATTGAGTGCTGATCAAGTGGGCTACTTTGGCCTAGATGATGTTGAGCTGCTTGAGTTCCTCAGAATAGTGCTCTTGGCCCATCTTCAGCTGCTTCATCAATGACCTTCCCTCCAACAAAGGGTCAGAAGTGGGGATATTTGCTGATGATTGCACAGTGTTCAGTACCCTTCATAACCTTGAAGATTCTGAAGCAGTCCATGTCCAACAAGACCTGGATAACTTTCAGGGTTGGGCAAAAGAGTGGCAAATTACATTTGCACCACTCAAGTGCAAGGCAATGACCATCTCCAACAAAAAATCTAATCATCTCCCCTTGACATTCAATGGTAATGTAGTCACTGAATCCCCCAACATTAACATCCTGGGGGTTACCATTGACCAGAAACTTAACTTAACCAGCCATATAAAACCTGTGGCTACAAAAACTGGTCAGAGGCTGGAAATACTGCAGCAGGTGACTCACTGCCTGACTTCCAAGGCCAGTCTACCATCTACAAGGCATGAGTCAGGATCTCCACATGCCTGATGAAAGCAAAATACTGGGGATGCTGGAACTCTGAAACAAAACAAAAACAGAAAATGCTTGAAAAACTCAGAAGGGTCTAACAGCATCTGTGGAGAGAAAAAAAAACAGTTAACGTTTAGAGTCAGTATGACTCTGTTCTGTCCATGGATCTGAAGAAGAGTCATATAGACTTGAAACATTAACTGTTTTTTCTCTCTACACATGCCTGAATGTGTGCTGCCTCAACAACACTAAAGAAGCTCAACACCAACCAGGACTAAGCAGCTTGCTTGACCCATTGCCTTAAATCTTCAATCCCTCCACCACCAGTGCCCAGTGGAAGCAGTGTGTACTATCTACTAGATGCACTGCAGCAACTTGCTAAGTCTTCTTCAACAGCACCAAACCCAGGAGTTCCACCATCTAGAAGGACAAGGGCAGCAGATACTCGGGAACACCACCACCTGCAAGATTTCCTCCTAACCACACACCATCCTGACTTGTTCCTTATGTCAATGTTTCTTCACTGGTGCAGGGTCAAAAACATGGAAGTTCCTCCCTAACAGCACTGTGGCTGTGCACTGTGGCTGTTCCTACACTGCATAGACTACAGAGGTTCAAGAAAATAGTTCACGATCACCTTCTCAAGGGCAATTAGGGATGAGCAACAAATGCTGGCCTTGCCAGTAGTGCTCACATCCCATGAACAAATAAAAATAATCATAACAATGTCTCCATTGGTCAGTTAGATACAAAGAAAACCCATGTGATGTGTGTGGAGTGTGATATGTATATCTTCATGGATCACGTGAATTCAGGAATAGTGCATTCACACAAAGCATTGTAAAACTGAGTTTCTCAAATAGATGCTCTCTATGCTCAAGCAAAAATTGTCCACAGTCAGCGTCAGAAAGGATCAGGGTTTCTCAGTTATACTCTACAGAATCTGTTCACCCAAGAGTTTGTGCAAGACAGCTCAGGACACAGGGAAAGTGTAAAAAGGGAAAAGTAGGTGATAATGTAGAAGCCAGCAGAGGGAAATAGGTCTATGCTTTTGTCTGCTCGCATGCTGCTCCATGAAGCATGGGCTATTTTAACTCCTGGGATCAATTTTTATGCTGCCTAGTCCCTAACCTCTGGAATTCCTCTGCTTAAGCCACTTGGCCTCTCTTTCTCTCTCTCCTCCTTTATGACGCTCCTTAAAACCGGCCTCTTTGACCAAAGCTTTGATTATCTGCCCTCATATATCTTTATGTGATTTGATGTCAAACCTGCTTGATAATGGTCCTGTAAGGTAACTGGGGATGTTTTAGGGTTACCAACCCTCCTGGAATGGCCAGGAGACCATTGGATTCGCCCAGCAGCTATTTAAAGCAGTCCAGGAGATTCTAAAATGATAGGATTCCGTTAATGATGGAATTCCATTAATTGGCTCCCGGCGGCCACAGAGTCCATTTAACTAAACGATGTTGGATGATTGCGTTTTCAGACAGCACCCTCGCACAGGTGCAGGGCGATGCCATCGAATGTTTATGCCTTGGCCATGCATGTGTTCTACACTCCTGACATCGCTGTTTGCTTTTTTCCCACTGGTGCTGATCGAGAGCAAGTGAGCCTCCAGTTGACCAACCCCAAGTTGAGACTGAGAGAGAGAGAGAGAGTATGAAGGAGCCAGCCCAGCCAGGAAGTAAAGGAGCATGCAATTAAGGGCAATTGTCTGAATTTGCAACTGCCCCTGCCTGCTTGGAAAATTCATGCTCACCAGTCCAGCCCAACTTAAAGCTTTAGAGGCTCCCTGGACCCCGGCTGAAAACAAAGTCCTGAGAGTCTGAGAGGTCTGAGGGAGATCTGCTTCAGCTTCCAGCTTTGTTGCAGGGCTAGAAAAATTGCATTGTTTATAAAGGCCTAAAAACCAAACTTAGAAAGCTTTCCGCTGAGAGACTTGACTCAGAGTCTCACACTAAAATAAAAAATGATGGCTTTATTGTGCATGGATTTGGAAATGATGTTTGGGGGGGGGGGGGGGGCGGGGGAAATCTCCTGGAATGGCTTTATACTGATTTGGAAACCCTATTTACCATGGTAAAGGTACTATCTAAATTCAATGTTGTTGCTCCTGTGGGACAATATAACTGAATTCATCACCACATCTTTCAAGAAATCTGTAGGATTTATAATTTCAGGAAATGGCATGTGGTAAAATCTGATTTCATCAAGCCAGCCATTTTGATGACTTCTTTGCTTAAAAATAAGATTTTACATATATAGTTGTAACTTGGTTTCCATTAGACAATAAGGTGTACAGTGCTCCATTATGCTGGTTAATCAGACTTTGTTTGCTGAAAATAGCACTGATCACATGGAGGATGCAGCAGGCGCCTGGGACACTATTACATTTACGTTCTGGATTTGCTGACGAAATATGATCTATTTGTATTCAGACCATATTGGGCATGTCAACACAATATGTGTCGGTCCAAACACTGGAAGTGATGAATATGCTAATACAGTAGGAGACCCTTCAAGTTGTGAATGTAAGATGGATGTTAAAAATATACAGTCTGACTAAGAAAGCATTAGGAGGGGCAACACAGTAAGAAACTTATTTAAGCCAGAAGTGCCTCCTATCCTCATACATTGGTGGTATAAACGGCACAGGAATTTCTTTTCGCTCGCTCTCCTTAAGTAATGAGTAATGTTTGCTCATATTGCAATACTGTTAAATTTAATTGTCATTTTAAGTTTGCTTGCCAAGAAAGAGACAAAGAAACAATATACTAGACAGTACTGAAGTTTTAGATCAATAGAACATAGTTTTTCTCTGATCAACATTCAGTAGCAATTTGAACAAAAATTGACTATCAGGTAATAAATTAGAACCCAAAACATCTCAAAATTAACAGTGAGTTGACTCGATGTGTTCAAGTATATAAAAAAGTCTGCTCATCTAATCATCTGAGTGACGGCAATCATCCAGTGTCATAAGAATCCCTTTCTACAGTTATTTCTTCAGATTCTTTGAAGCATGGTATCTGTTATTTTATATTTGTAAGGCTGGATTCTCACCTTTAGGGCAGAGTTTTGGCAGCCCTGCTGAATCTAGTATCACCCAGCTCATTTCCCCATGACTGGGGTTATTTACAGCATCCAGCGGTCTCCCGGCAGGATTATCACTGCCAAGAGAAAGCCTGTCTGTGTGATGAGGAGAATTATGAGAGCGAAGCATCCACCAAAAGTGGCAGGAATGTCATCAAGGCTGCATCAAATTTCCCACTGAGGCTGAGGCTGAGGCCTTCAGCAGGTTAAGTGCTGAGCCCAAATGGAAAGGGGGCAGGCTGCTGCTACTCTCCTCCCACCTGCTGACCTCAAGACCCTTCCTGATGTTTCCCTGAGATCCGCTGAATGCTCACAAAATCAATTGGGGACCCAGGCTCCAAGCCCGGGTTCCATTTTGGTGAAGAGGGAAGGAGTGAGCAGCAGGTTCTGGTGGAATCAGTTTAAAACCCTACATGAAACCTCATCCCGCCAGTGGATGAGGTTTCATGTTTTTTCTATTCCCCGCCGGGGCTCCTGACCAACCCGCCAACATTAAGGTTGGACAGGCAGGACCTTTAATTGTTTTAATTATCCTGTCAATGGCCTCAATTGGCAGCTGATCTCACTGCACTGCACCCCCACCTTCCTGAAAATTTAAATGGGACGGGATGACATTGGGGTTTCCCCCAGATGTCATCCCACGTTGTTTTACGTGTCGGTGAGTGGGCCCCGCCCCCTGCTCGCCAAGGGCAAAATTCTGTCCTTTGTTGCTAATCCATCTGATTTTAAGTGGGGAATTTGGAGGGGAATCTGAGAACATACCTGTATTTTCTCATCTTTCTCTATTTATATCAACCATGCAGCCACCATAACCCAGCAATAACCAACCTGCAAAGACTTTGCTGCTGCTGTTTTGTAACCAGTCATGAGGCGTTGCAAAGTGTGGAGGAGAATCGCGCAACTCTCATTCTTTCTTCCTTCTTTTGGAAAGCCCTTTGCCTTCAATCAGAGTCATTTCTCAGAGCACAGTAAATATCAGGAGCAATACTAGAGCTCCAATATTCTGTATTATTCTTTAGATTAATCGATACTGGTGCATTTCTTAATGTAAATTTTATTACTGGTAGGTTTTCCTTCTAGCCTCATACATTGAAGATTGCACAGAGGTAGAATGAAACAAATTGGAAGTTAAGTCTGACCTGAGAAGACCAATGAGAGAAAAATATTGAACCTTAAAATGCCAAAAAATATATTTAATAAATATAAAACGTATTATTTATAAACCATGTACACAGCCATGTGGGACTCTAGCACTGGGGACACTTCCCAATTCCCACAATCAGGGCCAACATCACTCAGTTAAATGGAATAAAGCTTCCTCTATCACAGTGTCTCTCAATCTTTAATATCCCGTGAACCCCTTGCATGGAAATGCCAACTGTCACAAACCCTCTCCTAAAAATAAATATTTTGCAGAGATTTCCTCCCTCGCCTAAGTACAAATCATAAAAGCAGTGACCTTGGAAATATAAAATTTGTTTTTATTATTACACTTTTATGGTACACAATTAATAATTGCATTATTGCTTATCATTACATTATTAACTGTGATAGTCTATCACAATACTATGCTTAGCTCCAACCTCAGTAGATCCCTCTTTACTGTACCAGTATGACAGTTTCAATTTGTCTTACAAATCTCGACTATCGAGGCTAGCAATTTAGTGCAAATCAGTATTACGTTTGTGTTGTGAGACCAAAGGACACGCTCGTGAGTGGTCAAGCACATTCCATACAGTCAACAGAGGGAACTTCCACCCCATCAGTTTTGGATAGCACTTGAAGCCAAATTCCAGGAGTGAGAAGACAGTTTTATTACCAGATGTGGTACAGATAGGATCAGTAGACAAATTCCACATCAAAATTAGTGATGCAGAATTTTTCATCAAATTTAGTGGAAATGGTGAAAATATGGCAATGAATTGGTTTGTAAAACAATGGATGTGTTGCTGAGAAGAAATTCACCCTTAATAGATATGATAATATACCAATGTTACCTTTCACTTTAGATTCATGACAGCTAACAAGATTCATAAAATGTAAGCCTTATTTAATATCGTTATCCTTGGTTTACAACAATGCTTCTTGTTCGTCACACGGCAGTATTTTTCTTTTGCAAAAACATACTTTATTCATAAAATATCTAAAAGAACATTACAAAACATTTCAAAATGGCCATCACAGAAAGTGCAATGATATTCAAATTATCTACATAGATCATGTTGCACTCTGAGATGCTTCAATACAATAAAAATACCATTACAAACATTTCAAAATGGTCAATACATAAAGTGCAATGGTATTCAAGTTGTCTACATAGATCATGTTGCACTGAGGTGCTTCAATACAATTGTGATACAAGTAATATTTACTGTGTAGGATTTTCCCTCTGTCGGGGGCAAACTTGAAGGGCGGGTGCACACAGACGCGCCTCCGATTGGCGCCCCCAATCGGGGGCACGGCGCCATTTTATGTGGGTGGGCTAATTAAGGCCCACCCAGTGTGACGTCCGCATGGAAGCACTCTGTGCAGGTGGTGGGGAATCCCTAAACCTGAGAGTGCGCTCTTTTGCGCATGCGCACGAACGAGCGCACTCATCTCTCTGATGAGTGCTGCCACAGGGAGATCACCTCTACTGTCAAAAATATTAAAAATAGAAAAAAAAATTCCTGACATGTCCCCTCATGTGACACTGTCACATGAGTTGGGACATGTCCATAAATTTTTTTAAAACTCAAATTAAATTTTTAAAAATCTACATGAAATCGCATCCCGCCTTTGGATAAGGTTTCATGCTTTTTCTAATTCCCGCCTAACCTTAAGGTTGGACAGGCAGGTCCATTAATTAGGTTAATAGCTCTGTCAATGGCCTCAATTGGCCATTGACAGGTCGGCAGGTGTACAGCTGATTTTGCTGCACCCCCCCACCTACCTGAAAATTTAAGTGGGACGCGGTGATATCGGGAGTTCCGCCTGACATCACCATGGATCATTTTACACGTCGGCGAGTGGACCCCGCCCCCCACTCGCCGACGGGAAAATCCTGCCCACTGTATATGTTCACTGTGAGTCATGCAGCCTGATGGGTCCTACACAATTCCCAGCCCCTCGGTGCACTCTGGTTCTTGGAGTGTTCCGCGGCAGTGGGCCAGACCCATCCATTGCAACGCCGGGGACAGGTAGAACCTCAGCACATGGTGACACTTGGTGTTTGCATACTGAGGGTGTACGTATAACTTGATGCAGCCACACACAAAGGTGGCCATCAGGATGAGGATGATGTTGAACATGTTTTTCCCCCTTTATCTGGAGGTTTGTACATCACGTCCCTGCGAACACGTCCCATTTTTGACCTCTAGAAAAAACGGCTTGGGCGATCGCCATTGCACAGGAGTGAGGAATAGGCTAGACCTGCACCATGCACAGCAACACCAAGAGTGCCTCACACCTGATGACCAGGCTGACCCACAACGGAGAGGGAATGTCGCTCCCACATGCCCAGTTATTTTTAAGCGTAGCTACTCACTCCTTCCAGTTTCTAATACATGCTCTGGTCCCTCCAAGCCATATCCCCAGCACCTTCAGGTAGTCTGACCTGATGGTGAAAGGGACGAAGGGACAGTCAGCCCAATTCCCAAAGAACATGGCCTCACTCTTGCCACGATTTACCTTGGCTCCCAAGGCCTGTTCGAACTGGTCACAGATGTTCATCAATCTGCACACCGACAGCGGATCCATCCATGTACAGTGAGGCTTTGGCCTGAGTGCCTCCGATGCCTGAGATTAAAAGCATGGTTAGACAGCACCTAGTAGACGGCAATGCCTTAACAATGTGTGTGTTGTAAGGCCACTAGGGCCCTTTCCATCCTTCTCAAGGGGAGTGCTAACCTTCTCTCCTTTCAGGTATATGCTAACAGTATCATACTAAAATGTGCAATGCACGATAAAACAAACTGCACAGTCAACTTCTATTCTACTTAGGACAGCCCCATTAGCCTACAGCTAGCCTTCTGAGCCAAAGCAAGAAATGTCCACACAAAGATTAAAGAAATGATATTTTGGCTTTTAATAGATGGAGCCATCATATGTGTTGGGATTTAAACTGGATAACCCCTGAAAGCAGTGTATGATGAACCTATGCTCATTCAATGCGTTACAGGCTGCAAGTTAAATTATTCTTTGTTCCTTAGCTGCATACATCAGCAGGGGCCCGATATATTAGTGGCGAGTGCTACTAAAAGGCAGCTTGCAACTGTTAAGGGAGGGCAAACAGTGGCTGCAAGAAGTGGTGGGAATTTTTTCAGAAGTCAGTCTGACCTATGAAACTTTGAGCAATAACTGAACATGTGAGAGAGTGAGCCCTTTCAGGCAATCTACCGGAGGTCTTGGTGGCTGAGCAGGGCCAATGCAACCAATAGGTGAACTAATCAGTTGCCTAGGGTGGCAAGACTTGGCAGCAGGGGTGGGGTGGGTGGGGGGGGGGGGCAACGGCTATGGTACACCAGCAGTGACAATACAGCTTCAGCAAAACAATGAATTGTGTGAAACTTTAAACTTTATGATGAGCAACTTTCCACGAGTGCCTGGAGGGTGGGGCACTATGTAGTTTCAGCTCAGTTCCTCCCTCCCTGTCCTTCTGGAATTTTCTGAAGTAGGCAGTTACAGCAGTGAGCAGCTCTTTCCCAGTTCCACCCTCCCACCGCCCTGCGCATGCTCATTAATGACAGCCTCCTGACCACTTTCCTATAGCATGTGCTTGCTGACAATCCAATTGACTTTCCCTTTCCTTGTCCCTTCCCGACATGACCTCACTGGCCCTCCATTCACTCATTTGGAAAGCTAGTGCAGACACGATGGGCTGAATGGCCTCCTTCAGAGCTGTAACAATTCCGTAATTCAGTCGGTTCTGCCCTTTCCCGTAATCCCATGAAATCTGTTCTCTTTGCCACCGCCACTTGTGCTTTGATGCACCATTGGTTTTGACACTTTGACTCCACTGCTTGCAGCCACCCTTCAACCGATTTGCAGCCGCCTTCATCATTCCGTGATCATCTGCAGCATTGCCCCCTTTCCCGCAATTCCCATGACCCATTCTCTGCCGCCACTTGTGTTCATGCTTTTTAAAAAACCGTGGCGCCATTGGTTTTGGCTGAATCAGGGACTCAGCAGCTCATGGCCACACTTCAGCCAATCATCCACCTTCACTCTAAGTGGTTGCAGCGGGAGGACCTCTCACTTCTCTGCCCTGCAGAACACTCAAAATCAAGTAGCAACCTTTGGAGATATGAGAATTAATAAAAGGCAGAGCAGGCAGGGAAATGGAAAAGCAGAGTGGTTTCCTGACAGACTGGGATAAGGAAAAGTCAACGAAGGTGTTAATGAGCTTCCTCTAGTCAGACCAAATCCAAGGAGCACTTACAGTCATATGACATCAAGGCAGATAGAGATAGAGAAAGATTTTGGGGGCATGATATCGTAAACGGAATTCTGAAATGGAAGAAGAACATGTGAAGCAAGAAGGTTCCTTTCTGAAGTATCTTTGTCCACAACGTCAACACAATGAAGGCAGCTGTAGCTCAAAGAATCAACCTGAGACTGAAGCTGAGATGCCAGTTTTTCCTACAGTCTCACAAGTTGAAGTGGAATTTGAGGAATGTCTGAATGTGGAAGAAGATAAACCAAATGAAGAAGTCCACCAGCATCAAGATTTGAAAGGATGTGGGCCTGCCACTAGTGTGGCCAGTTTGAACGATGAACTGCTACTTAGCCCAAACGTGATGATCATGTGCAACAAGTCTTGGTGGAACACGGGTCAGAACAAGTTCAGCGGTTCAGTTTCCCTAGAGATCATAATCAAAAGAAAATTCTCAATAAATCATTAAAAAAGGATACTTGCCAATGGAGAGGAAGTGCATCCTCATTGGCTACACTATTCCATGTCAAAAGACTTTGTGTTTTGTTTCTGTTGCAAACTGTTCACTGGTGTTGCATCACCTCGTTTATCTGATAAAGATTTGTAAGGTTGGAAAACATGTCTGCAATTCCAGCAGCGCAATAGAGAAGCGGTGAACATTTGGAGAATTTTCACAAGCGGAAGGAGCTTGAACTATGATTGCGAAACAAGATGAACTGATGAAGAAAATGTGTGACTCATTAAACAAGAAGAAAAGTGTTGGCAGCAAACCTTACAATGACTAACTGCTTTAGTGAGAGCTCTTGGTATGCAAAATCTGACCTCTCAGGAGACAAAGGAAAAACTGCACACTTCTGGTAATGGGAACTTCTCAAAATGTGTAGAATATCTAGCTTTATTTGACCCTCTTATGGATGAGCAGCTTCGTAAGATAAAAGGCAATGAGGCACATGCACACGACATTGGGAAAAATATGCAGATTGAACTGAGTCAGCTCTTATCCAACACCTTCAAAGAAAAAAAATCGTAACTTCTGCTCAATCTGCCAATTACCTTTTAATCATTCTAGGTTATACACCACATATCAGCCATGTTGAACAAATGACCATGATCATTCGCTCTGTGGACACAGCTTCAGACACCAATAATTATCAGCCTGTATGCACAAAGAAACATTTCTTGGGATCTACAGCAGTAAAGGAGACAGCAGATGCTGGTGTGATGGACACTATTCTTCACCAGTTCGAAGACATGTTATTGCTTATGGAAAACTTACATGGACAGGGTTATGATAACAGAAGCAATATGAAGGGAAGAGAAAACGGTGTGCAACAAAGAATTTGACATGTTAACCCATGAGCCTTGGTTATTATTCCATGCATTGCACGTTCTTTGAATATGGCTGTTAATGATGCTGCCAAGTATCATTTGGAGGCAAAAGCTAAAAGCAAAATACCGCAGATGCTGAAAATATGAAACATAAACAGAAAATGCTGGAAAAACTGAGCAGGTCTGGCAGCATCTGTGGAGAGAGAAACACAGCTAATGTTTCGAGTCCTTATGACCCTTCATCAGAGCTGAAGAGAAGTGGAAATGTGATGAAGTTTATACTGTTTAAGGGGGGTGGGGTGGAGCAGGTGGAGCTGGATAGAAGGCCAGCGATAGGCGTGGACAAAGGGGAGATTGACAAAGATGTCATGAACAAAAGGACAAAGGGAGTGTTAATGGTAGTATTAAGGGCTAAAAAAAATGTGCTGATAGTGGCGTAAAGGTAAGAAAGCAGAATGTGATAATAGCAGATCAAAGGTGGCATTTTGTGAAAGAACAACATGGAATGAGTAACAGATGGCCCTGTTGGGGATGGGGTGTGGGGAGGGGGTGGTGGTGGGGACAAAAGGACAGGAAATCGGATAGAAGGGTGTAAAAAAGGGGGATAAAACCATGGTTAAGTGAATAAAAATAAAGATAAAAGTAAGTGGATAAAAAATAAAAAAACGAATGTAGAAAAAAGGGATTAAAAAGGGTGAGGATAGAGGATAGAGTTCATGGTCTGACGTTGTTGAACTCAATGTTAAGCCCAGAAGGCTGTAAAGTGCCTAAGCAGAAGATGAGGTGCTGTTCCTCCAGTTTGGGTTGGGCTTCACTGGAACATTGCAGCAGGCCAAGGACGGACATGTGGGCATGAGAGCAGGGTGGTGTGTTGAAATGGCAAGCAACAGGAAGGTCTGGACAGACCGGAGGTGTTCCACAAAGCAGTCATCCACCCCCCAACCCCCCCAAGTCTGCGTTTGGTCTCCCCAGTGCAGAGGAGACCACATTAGGAGCAGTGAATGCAGTAGGTCAAATTGAAGGAGGTGCAAGTGAAGCACTGCTTCACCTGAAAGGAGTGTTTGGGCCCTTGGACGGTGAGGAGGGAGGAGTTAAAGGAACACCTTCTGCAATTGCATGGGAAGGTGCTGTGGGAAGGGGAGGAGGTGTTGGAGGTGATGGAGGAGTGGACGAGGGTGTCCCGGAGGGAATGGTCCATACAGAATGCTATCGGGGGGGGGGGGGGGGGGGGGGGGGTGAGGGGAAATGTGTTTGGTGGTGGCATCATGCTGGAGTTGGCAGAAATGGCGGAGGATGATCCTTTGAATGCGGAGGCTGGTGGGGTGAAAAGTGAGGACAGGGGGACCCTGTCATGGTTCTGGGAGGGAAGGGACGGTGTGAGTGCAGAGGCACGGGAGATGGGTCAGACACAGTTGAGGGCCCTGTCAACCACAGTGGGGGGTAACCCTAGCTAAGGAAGAAGGAACACATGTCAGAAGCGTCGTTTTGGAAGGTGGCACCATTGGAACAGATGTGACGGAGGTAAGGAACTTGGAGGGTGGGATGGAGTCCTTACAGGAAGCAGAGTGTGAGGAGCTGTAGTCAAGGTAGCTGTGGGAGCCGGTGGGCATGTAATGAAAGGAGTCAACTGCTTGGAGGCGACTCACTTGGAGGCAACTGCTTTCGTTGACCAATGTGTTTATGTGCATTTCTCAACTTCAACATATCATTGGGAAGATCTAATGCACCTAATTTTACAGTGGAACCGTTTAGTGAAACAAGATGGGAAAGTCAAATTAATGCCTTGAAACCTCTTCACTATCAGCTAAGTGATATCTATGATGCACTAATTGAAATCTGATGACACCACCTTAACAGGGTCATCTAGCAATACCTCAAGGGCAGGTGAACAAGTTCTTGCAAAAAGTTTCACATTTGTGGTTTCTCTTGTTGTGTAGTATGACATCCTTTTTGAGATCAATAAGACTAGCAACTTCAGGTGAAAAAACATTGACATACATGATGCCATATGCAACTGAGAGAATCCAAGAAGTTTCCTGTAGATTGCAGGAGTGATGAAAGGCTTGAAAAAAGACTGGTAGATGTACATGAATTTGCTGAGGATTTGGAGATACCAACATGCTTTGAACCAGGCTGGGTCTGTATTAGGAGAAAGAGGGAGCAATTCACATATGAAGCAGATAATGAGCCTATTCAGAACCCCAAGGAAAAATTCAAAGTGAACTTTTATTTTGTAGTCCTTAATTGACACAGCAATGTAATCAGCTAAAGAAAGATGCACACAAATGCATCAAATTAGTTCTGTGTTTGTTTTTTTTCTGATGTTCACAGTTTGCAGAATAGCACGTCAAAGCAAATTATGAAAGATTGCATGAAGCTAGAGCAAGTTTTAAAACATGGGGATTACAAAGATATTAATGCTTCAGATTTGTGCAGTGAATTGCAAGCCATTGAGTTCCAAAGTGTGTGTCACCACAAGATATACTGTACTTCATATGCACAAATAAGCTCAAAATAGGCTGGGATTTTCCAGTACCACCAAATGTCAATGGACTTTTGGCTGGCTCTCCAAACTTTCCCTTCCCACCTGCGGCAGGTCCCATAGTGTCTCCAACCTGTTTATTGCTCTCCGCATCCTCTTGACCCTTCCTGTTTGTGTAGCCAGTTGGTGAGTGAAGTTGTTCCAAGCTGAAGTTGATCAAAACATACATTCATCCCTCAATGTGCAGGAAGCAGTAGGATGAAGCAGCAGTGTAGAAAAATGCTAGGAGCATTGTTCCAAGAACACAAGTTCACAGTACACAAAGAAGT
Source organism: Carcharodon carcharias (assembly GCF_017639515.1). Classification (NCBI taxonomy): domain Eukaryota; kingdom Metazoa; phylum Chordata; class Chondrichthyes; order Lamniformes; family Lamnidae; genus Carcharodon; species Carcharodon carcharias. The sequence goes on along the minus strand of NC_054481.1, from coordinate 65,761,962 downwards.
TTAATGATCTGACAGGAGCTGTCAAGGTCAGTGAGTGCACCTTTGAATGGCTGCACCTCAAGACACATCCACATAACTAAAATTCATGTGCTTTACCTCACCCTCACACACTTAGCACCGTTACAAGCATCACAGTTAGCTCACACATACTGGCAACTGGCAGCTATTAAACTATGGCTCCCACATCACCTGAACATATTTCAGCATAATCACTGACACACTTCTCTCTTTCTTGCAGGAGAAGATAGTGCATAACAGCCAGTAAAAGAAAAGAACAGGAGGAGAACATATCTACCTGCATGCTTTAACCCCTATAGAGGAGGTATTACTGACCAACGTGGGAAGGGGCATCAATGAGGCCATGGCCACTGCTGGGACTGGAAGGATTGATGATGAAGGTATCTGCATACCTAACCCTCCTCTTATTCCACTTCTTCCTCATCTCATAATCTCTTCTGACTCACAAGCTGCAGATGGTGTAACCATGCACTTACTTTCTCCCCTTCCCTCACAACAACACATTTGACCTTTTATATTTCACATACCCCAGAACAGAACCCTCCCCAGTCAGAGGAAGAAGTCATTGAAGATGAAGAGACACTGTCACTCAACCTTACCCTCACAACCAGTAGTTCAGACACTGCAACTGTGATTGTTCTAGAATTTAGGATAGAGGAGGGATAGGCACATGGTGAGAAGCCAGCAGAAGTGTGCAGGGACCAGGGCAGGGTAGAAGGCTTGAGCATGTGCCAGCTTGCTGGATAACAAGGTTGTTACCCTAGTTCTGCTGCAGAGGACTTCAATGGGCCAGGCTACACAATAAGGCTGGTGGGTTAACCAAATGCTTGGTGCACTGGCAGCCTGGAGTGCCAAGGAGTATGGAGGAGTTCAGCAAAAACATGCCACAGAGCTTTGTGCAGATCTTGGAGCCCAGTCTTTCCAGCATGGAATGGGCGTCACTCCAACCAGTAAACCCACCATGATCAAGTGTCCAATGGTCAATCTCACAGCTTCCATTGCAGCACTAGCAGCTTTTATGACTGATTGTAATGCTACCTTGCATAGTCAGACTGTTGCCATCATGGCTCTGGATACCACAATTCAAAGGGCCTTACAGGACATTACAGCAGTCCATCAATCTTCTCTCCAAAAGAGCAGTAGGGTTGCTGTGGCGCAGTCCTGGGAGTGACTTGCTTCATGGAGTGCGAACCTATTGTCCTCTTTCAAGATGACACTAATCCTACTCCCACCCCTGCCACTTCACTAGTGCCCTTGTCAGCCAGCCAGTCCATGCTGAAGTCCAAGCTGAGATGCAGCAGTCTGAAGCCTGGCCTTTCTGGCCCAGAGCAGCTCAAGATTGTCCTCAACTGAAGGTCAGCAGCCTTCCACAATCCATGCTGCAGCCCTGGTGAAGTATTTTGTGGCAGTACTAGGATCACAAAGGCACAGAGAAGATTCTAAGGGCATGCACAAGGATGATTAATTTATTTCTGTTTGCCGTATGTCATGATTGAACTGGCAAAAATATCCTTTCCTGGTTTCACAGAAGCAACCCCTTGATGGAGTGGAAGCCCTGATGGTTGGTGAATACTCCTGGTTCTTTTAGGATCACAATGAATTGCCACCTGTGTGCAGTTAATGGTGCCCTGTTCCTGCAGGAAGCTAGCCAGAGCTGCAAAGTTGGGTGTCCTCTCATTCTGACTGGAACCACAGCAGGCAAAGTTGACATAATTGCCAGCCCTCGTAAATAAGTTATCAGTCGCCTGTCTATGGATTTGGACATACCTACAGCACAGCCATGGAAGGAGCCGGATGCAAAAGAGTTAAGGGCAGTGGTAACTTTGACAGTCACTGGTAACATGTGGCCAACAGACAAGAGGGTCTTCTTCAAGGAGGCTGCAGATGTCTGTCATCACCTGACATGACATCTGGAGCCTCTTGAGACACTGGTGTTCAGAGATGTCAAGGAAAATCTGCCTTTGTGACCCTGTTTCATGGGTATTGCCTCCTATGAACTGCACTACCATGCTGGTAGGCTCTCTGTTTCTCCCCCTATGTTCCCTCTATCCTGCAGAGCAACAGGTCTGTGAGCAACCTGAAGGTGCTATTGATGCTGTCGCCCTCTGAGGTTCTCATCTGAGGTCTAATCTATGGCAGTATAAGGGGTATCCATACTGATACGGAAAAACAGCCACCCTAAGTGTAAAATGTAACCTCTTGTGGCAAAAGTACTGTGAACAAACAGATAAGAAAGCGAGAGCAAAATACTTCAGATGCTAGAAATATGGGGCAGAATTTTTCATCCTATGGGTGGGCGCATGCCCAACCCGAATGGGAGTGAAATACTGCACGGTGATGTCAGGCGAACATACCAACGTCATCGCACACTCTCGCGATCTTTCAGTCAGTGGCCCTATGCAAGAGGAAGCAGCGCGCCTGCCGACAATTAAGAGGCCTACTAAAGCCCTTAAGTAATTAATTAAGTTACATTTTTCACTACCTGTTCAACCATTCAGTTGGCCGGCAGGTGAATGGGCCGGGCGGACTTTGCATTTTTAACGAAACCTCATGCACAGGCGGTTGAGGTTTCCAACGCTGGCTTAAAAAATTTTTTAACATCCTTTTTCACCTGTCGCTTTTCATGTGACTGAGTCACATGTATGGACATGTTTATCTCATATGTAAAAAGTTTGTTTTTTATGTTAAAATCCATCCCCTCCCTGAGGCAGCTCTGTGCTTTCTGGGAGCTGTCAGTGCGTGCTCACCCGCGCATGCGCACACTTCAGTGCCCGTGCTCCTCCCACCCCCACCCCGGCAGCGGTGAGGCTCGTAAGCGTGCCTTTCACGCTGGCCAGCTGTTAGTTGGCCAGGGAGCATGAACTTGCAGCAATTGGTCTCGCAGCCATTCCTGGGCCCGCCCGCCCATCAAGGGGGAAAATCCTCCCCATGAAATAAAAACAGAACATTCTGTAAATACTCGATAGGTCAGGAAGCATCTATGGAGAAAGAAACAGTGAAGACATTCAGGTCAGTAACCTTTCATCAGTTCTGCACCCCCTTTAAATTTAGACTATTTAGTTTATATTGCTCCTTCTCATTTCTCCTACCAAAATACATCACTTCAAAGTTTTCTTTGCTAAATTGCTACTGCCATGTGTCTGCCTATTTCTCGAGTCAGTGACTCCTGAATTCTGTTAGTATCCTCTTCAATATTTGCATTTCCAAAGCTTGTAGTTGTAATAAATGAATTTCAACATTGCTTGAGGGAGCTGCCAGGGAGAATGATAAAGTTGATAGCTATGGAACAGCATTCGTGGTCAAGACCAGGACCAAAGACAATGGCACCAGTGCTCTTAATATTTAGTTGGAGGAAATTTCTGCTTGTCCTCAGCCAAGCAGTATGAAGAATAAGAAATAGTGAAAGAATCGAGAGAGGTAGTAGTGAGGTAGCGTTGGATATTGACTTTGCCCATGTGGGACATGTGGGTGGAGTGGCATAATGGCAATGTCACTGGGCTAGTAATCCAGAGGTCCAAATTATTGCCCTGGAGACATTAGTTCAAATCTTACCATAGCAACTGGTGGAATTTGACTTCGCTGAATAAAAATCTGAAATTAGTCTCAGTAATGGTGACCATGAAACTATCATCGATTGTTGTAAAAACCCATCTGGTTCACTAATGTCCTTTAGGGAAGGAAATCTGACATCCTTACATGGTCTGGCCTACATGTGAATCCAGACCCACAGTAACATGGTTGACTCTTAACCACTCTTTGAAATGGCCTAGTAAGACACTTAGTTTAGGGCAATTAGGGATGGGCAACAAACGCTGGACTTGCCAACAAAGCCCACATCCAACGAAAGAATAAAAAAAAACTTAAAAACAAAAACAGAATTACCTGGAAAAACTCAGCAGGTCTGGCAGCATCGGGGGAGAAGAAAAGAGTTGACGTTTCGAGTGCTCATGACCCTTTGACAGAACTTGAGTGAGTCCAAGAAAGGGGTGAAATATAAGCTGGTTTAAGGTGTGTGGGGGTGGGGGTTTGGGTGGGGGGAGAGAGAGAGAAGTGGAGGGGGTTGGTGTGGTTGTAGGGACAAACAAGCAGTAATAGAAGCAGATCATCAAAAGACATCACAAACAACAGAACAAAAGAACACATAGGTGTTAAAGTTGGTGATATTATCTAAACGAATGTGCTAATTAAGAATGGATGGTAGGGCACTCAAGATATAGCTCTAGTGGGGGTGGGGGGAGCATAAAAGATTTAAAAATATTTAAAAATAATGGAAAAAGGTGGGAAAAGAAAAATCTATATAATTTATTGGAAAAAACAAAAGGAAGGGGGAAACAGAAAGGGGGTGGGGATGGAGGAGGGAGCTCAAGACCTAAAGTTGTTGAATTCAATATTCAGTCCGGAAGGCTGTAAAGTGCCTAGTCGGAAGATGAGGTGTTTTTCCTCCAGTTTGCGTTGGGCTTCACTGGAACAATGCAGCAAGCCAAGGACAGACATGTGGGCAAGACAGCAGGGTGGAGTGTTAAAATGGCAAAAAAACTTGATGTTTTTCAGACACATCCCCCCTGGATGGCAGGCAGAAGAGAAGTAAAAGAGAGCTCCAGAGGCAATGGTGTGGGATTGGGAAGGGAAGCCATTAAAGGTGATTCTCTGGCTATGACTGGATGGATAAAAACAGAAACTCCTTTGTTGCATCCAGAAAACACCCCTTGGACATTAGCTGAGGCAACAGAGATGTGAACTTGTTTCAGTACAACTTCTCCCAATTCTATTCTCTGGTCAACTGTTATGCAATCAATGTTGCAATGCAATTCATGCCCCCGAGGTGACCAGGTACTTCACTCCTCAGTGTCAATCCAATTAACATTCATTATATCCATCTTTTTCCTGTTTTCTGCATTATACAAGAGCAAAATAATATTGTGCTAATACTACTTGAAGCAAACCGAAAAGATATTCATCCCAATGTCCAAAATTCCAATTAGGTTCCTTAACAAGCAGCAAAACAAAAATTTATAACCCAGCTTTTGCAATTCTTGATAAAGAATTCACCTTAGTAAGCGAGTTATGTTGTATCTGCTCTGAAAGAAACTGGATTCAATGACCCCCATAGCATTAGAGCATATCAAGTCTAAATGTTACATCCATCCATTTCTTCCAGCTGAAATTAAAATAATCTGGCTTGACAGTACAGCACTCTCTGGGACCATCTAGCAGCTCTCCTATACATGAAATGGTAACAAAAATGTCAATTATGTTTCGACTGCCAGACAAATTGCTGGTATTCTAATAGAATTCAACCACAATAATTAGATAATGGTGACTATGAAATTGGCCCAGTGACAGCGCTGCTGAGAAAATGTAATCATCTACACCAGTCCTCATACATTAATGTGGTCTTTCTTTAGCTATCCATTTAGGAGAATCGAAAGCTTAATACAATACAAGTTGTTGTGGGCTTTTCTTGATGGCTAGTGTTGAAATGATTGTATTAAAAAGGGAAACCAAAGACACAACATGACAAAGGATAAGTTTGAATGGTGGGATGTGATCACATAGAACCATAGAATCATACAGCACAAGAAGAAGCCATTTGGCCCATTGTCCCGGTGTTCAAGGAGAAGAGAGACCAGCTGCAGAAGAGGATCCTGATGGTGGAGTCACTCTTTGCACTGCCGCTGCAACAGGACTTTGTGGTGACTGTGCATCTCTACATCCCCCACGTCCCTGTCGCCGATGTGCTCACTTCCTCGCCAAGTACGTCGACAAAGTTGGGAGCTGCACCAAGGTTAAAGAAGCCTTCAGGATTTGGACCAGCAAACGCCAGGTCAAGGTCACACTCAAGGTGGATGGTAAGGGAGCCATCCTCCACCCTCCTTCCAGCTTCACTATCAGGGGAAGCAGTGGTTACGCTGGGCAGCCCAAACTTTGTCGCTCATGCGGCAAGTCTGGTCATGTCGCGGCCAACTGCAGCACCGAACTCTGCAAGAATTGCAAACAGGAAGGGCACGAGACAAAGAACTGCAAACAGATTAAGTGCTGCAAACTGTGTGGCGAGGCAAGCCACCTCTACAAGACCTGCCCCAAACGCTGCCTCACTTATGCACAGAAGGCCAAAACCAATGAGGGGGAAGCAGATGAAATGCTTCATGTCACTACTACCAAGGACACTTGCAACCCTCCAACCACCAACGCCTCCAGCAAGCACAATGGGAGAAAGAAGGACACAGAGAGAGACAAGATGGAGGAAAAGATTGAGGCAGCAGACAGCCAAACAACTGCACTATCCCCTGCACCTCCCACTCCTCAGCAGAGCGAATCAACGAAGGAGGAACCAGTAGAAAATCATCAGGGGGACTTTCAGCTGGTGAAGAGGGCCAAAAAGAAAAAGGGACTAAGAAGGGACTAAGCCACTTCCCATACGAGTGGCAAGAGGCATCTTCCATCTGACATGGATGACAAGGGCTGCTGCTTCGGACGAAGAAGGGCAAGGGCAGCACCAACAGAAGAAGCGGCAAAGCTCTAGGGAGTTGGAGGACTAGACACCAGAGCTCCAGAACATTGGAGACAATGAGGACACCAGCGCACCCCAATTTTGCCCGCAGCTTGAAGAGGCCAGCACACCCCAGCCCCAGGAATCTGGGAGCAGTGAAGTACTCAGTGCACCCCAGCTCCAGGAAGCCAGGAGCAGCAATACCCCAGAGGGGGAGAGGATCGGAGAGACTTCTCCAACAGAGAACAATTCAAATCTCATTCCTTGCACGAACCCCCAGATGCCACCTGAGCAGAATGTCTCCAATGGGGTGGTTCAGAACAGTTTCCTCAGCTCATCCAAAGATAATTTGTGAACACTATGGGTATGCAGGAGCAGACCAAAGGTTTGGAACTCTCAAAGACAACAGGTTTGGTAAGAGACAAAACGCTTTAAAAATGGGGATAAAGATTATATCCATAAATGTGCGTAGTATTAAATCTACTATGCGATGTGTTGCAACATTGGACTACCTTGCCAAGGTCAGAGCTGACCTGCTGTTTCTGCAGGAGTGTGCGATACCGCACCTCAGCTCCTACAGGCAATGGTCGTGAAGGTGGTCCCATGGGCCTTCGATCTAGTTGGGAGGAAACGGCTCTCCTTCCTCTGGCCTGGGTATTCTGCTGCGGGGAGGCAACTTAACCGTCTCCGAGGTTAAGGAGGTCGTGGGTAGATACCTCCTCATAGCAGACGTAATGTACAAGAATGCTCCACTCCGATTAATTAATGTGTATGCCCCGGCACAAAAGGGTGAGCAGCTGGTGGTCTTTCAGCAGCTCCCACTGCTGCTGGCAACCTCCAGGCTGGTCATTCTGGGTGGTGACTTCAACTGCATCATCAATGCGGCTGGACAATCTGGCAGGGCCGACAGCAGAATGGATGCTACGTCCAGATCCCTGATGGAAACAGTAAAAGATGCCAAGCTGCGCGATGTCTTCAGCAACCCTGCAGACTGAGCACAACGTAGATACACCTGGTCACAGCCAGATGGGTCCATCCCTTCCAGGGTAGACTTCTTGTTTGTGTCCCGTGCATTCACAGTCAGATCTGCCGACGTCAACCAGGTGTTCTTCTCTGACCACTGCCTCCTACTGGCTGACTGTCACTTACAGGAAGACCAGAGGGTTGGCAGGGGGACATGGAAGCTGAATGTGCAACTGCTGATTCCAGAGAACATTGAGGAACTCAAGAGGGATTAAAAAGGTTGGAGAACTGTGAAACCTCCCTTTCAGTCCCTGACATACTGGTGGGAAGCAATCAAGGGAAACATCAAGAGGTTTTTCATCCTCAAAGGTATCCAGAAAGCTAGAAAGAAACAGAGGGAAATGTCCCGACTCCAGAAAAACATGCAGAGCTTGCTCCAGCTGCAGTCAATGGGAGTCAATGTCAAGGAGGAACTCCTAGAGGTGAAGAGCCAGCAATCCTCGCTCTTTGCCTCAGAGGCCTCCAAGATCATCTTCCAATCAGAGTCCGCTCCGTGGAGCAGGATGCGACATGCTCACGTTTCTTCTTCCAAAAGTTACACACAGAGAGCTCTGTGATCAGCAGCCTGAAGGAAGAAGACAGCTCAGTAAAGTAATTGCAGTCCAACATTTTGAGGATCAGCAAATTCTTTTATACCAGATTGTATGACGTGAAGCCCACAGACAGTGCAGCCTCCCAGGTCTTCCTGTCAGTTATCACGGAGGTCTTAGACGACAGTACATGGGAGAGTCTGGACAAACCACTAACTCCTGACAAAACGACTAAGGCCCTTGAGTCCTTCAAGAAGAGTAAGACTCCCAGAAGTGACGGCTTGCTGGCGGAGTTGTATTTGGCTCTGCGGGACTGGATCGGCCCAGACCTGCTAGAAGTGTACGAGAGTATGCCTCTGGCTGGCAGCATATCAGAATCCATGAGGAAAGGCATCATCACCCTCATCTACAAACGGCAGGGGGAAAGGGAGGAGATTAGAAATTGGCGGCCCATTTCACTGTTGAATGTGGACAATAAGATTCCGTCCAAGGTTGTCGTCAATCAGGTCAAGTCTGCTCTGGAGTTGGTGATCCACCCTGACCAGACATGCGCTGTACCTGGCAGGAAGATCTCTGACAGCCTTGTGCTACTCAGGGACACAATTGCCTATGTATGAATGTGGACACCTGCCTCATCGGCCTGGACCAAGAGATGGCCGTTGACAGAATATCGCACACCTACATGGTGGATGTGCTCTCCAAAATGGGATTTGGGGAGGGAATCCACAACTGGATCCAACTGCTCTACACAAACATCAGTAGCGCAGTTTCAATCAATGGGCGGGAATCAGAAAGCTTTCCAATTAAATCTAGAGTCAGGCAGGGCTGCCCTCTCTCCCCTGTCCTGTTTGTGTGTTGCATAGAACCCTTTGTTGAGTCCATCAGGAAGGATTCGGGCATAAGAGGAGTGACAATGCCAGGCAGTGGAGGCACTCAGGTCAAAGCCTCCCTGTGCATAGATGATGTCGCCGTCTTCTGCTCGGATCCGCTGTCGGTGCGCAGACTGATCAACATCTGCGACCAGTTCAAACTGGCCTCGGGATCCAAGGTAAATCATGGCAAGAGCGAGGCCATGTTCTTTGGGAACTGGGCTGACTGATCCTTTGTCCCCTTCACTGTCAGGTCAGTCAGTCTGAAGGTGATGGGGATATGGGACCAGGGCATGCATTAGAAACTGGAAGGAGCGAGTGGAAAGAAAACTGGACATGTGGGAGCAAAGCTCCCTCTCCATTGCGGGTAAGAACCTGCCTCATCAGTGAGGCACTCTCGGTGTTGCTGTATGTGGTGCAGGTCTGGCCCATTCCTCACTCCTGCGTGATGGCGATCGCGCAAGCCATCTTCCGCTTTATTTGGAGGTCAAAAATGCATCGTGTTTGCAGGGATGCAATGTACAAGCCTCTAGATGAAGTGGGAAAAAACATGCCCAACATCACCCTCATGCTGATGGCCACCTTTGTGTGCAGCTACACCAAGTTGTGCGTAGATCCTCGGTACGCAAACACCAAGTGTCACTAGGTGCTGAGGCTCTACCTGTCTCCGGTGTTGTGAAGGATGGGTCTAGCCACGCTGCCGCGGAACGCTCCAAGTAGTTGTCCCTCGTAGAAAAATTTATGCAGAGAAACACCTTTGACCACAAGTCCATCAGGCAGTGATCGGCACATTACGTCCTAGAGGCTCTGCGGGAAAAGGTGATGGTGGATCCTGTCAGATCGTTCCCAGAGCAGGCTGTCAAAGTCATTTGGCAGAATGCGTTATCGCCAGAACTTTCTAACAAGCACCAAGACGTAGCTTGGCTGGTGGTGAGAAAGGCCCTCCCCGTCAGATCCTTCCTACACGCCAAGAGTCTTACCCCCTCGGCACCTTGCCCTCGAGGTGGCTGTGGTAGGGAAGAGACCATTGTTCACCTCCTTGTGGAATGTGCCTTTGCAAAGAAAGTCTGGAGAGAGATGCAGTGGTTTCTGTCGAGGTTCATCCCGAGCAGCTCTGTGACACAGGACTCTGTGCTCTATGGGCTGTTCCCAGGGACACACACCGAGACAAACGTCAACTACAGCTGGAGGATCATCAACTCGGTGAAAGACACTCTTTGGTCTGCCTGAAACTTGTTGGTCTTCCAGCGCAAAGAGTTGTCCCCAACTGAGTGCTGCAGACTAGCACATTCCAAGGTCCAGGACTATGTGCTGAGGGACGCACTAAAGCTTGGGGCAGCCGCCACAAATGCCCAATAGGGGAAAGGTTGCTGTCTAAGACCTTTGTGCTACACTGCACCGAGGGGCTGGGAATTGTATAGATCCCTTGGGCTCTATGGCTCACAATAAATGTACGTAGTGAATACTAATTGTATTATAATTGTATTGAAGCACCTCAGAGTACAACATTATGTATTGGATAACTCCAATACCATTGCACTGTCTGACTGTCTATAAAGACCATGTTGAAATGATTATAACATTCATTGATTGTATTGAAGCAAATCGTGATCCATGTGTAAAAGTTGAATATGATTGCACTTTTTGTGATGTATTTAGAAATGTTTTGTAATGTTCTTTCAGATATTTTATGAATAAAGAATATTTTTTGAAAAAAATCCCTTTGTAGGAGCTATCCTGTCAGTTCCAATCACCTATTCTTCCTCACCGCCCTGAAAAAATTCCTTTTCAAATATTTATCCAATTCCCTTTTGAAAGTTATTATTAAATCTGTTCCCTGCAGAGAGGCTAAGAGCACACATGATGTTGAGCATGGACCTCAGGATGAAATAGAAGGCAGGTAAGGGGAGTACTGAATATCATAGGCCAAATATCATGTCTTACAAAATTAAAACTTTGGAATTTCTCAAGAAGACATAAATAGCAGGATTTGCAATATAATGGCTTTGCAGTATTATATTCTAACAATAATTGAAAGTTTCTGATTTTGGATTTTTTTCGACTAAAACCATTTCTGTTTTCAGTTTGGTCTCCATTCCTTCCATTTAGCTTTGCTCAAATTTCAACACAAAAGGCAAAATAACCACCCAATTCATCAATCCACAAAAAGATCCAATTCTATCCATTATTCCCATATTATTACAAGTATTGATAGCTTCAATTTTCTTACACAAATTCTCCTGTCAATGCTTTTTCTTTCTCCCCCCATTACGTTTGTGCTCACTTTTCAGCTGAATTTTATTCAAATGATCTTGCCTGGTCCTTGATTCAGAATGCACACTGGAATATATTGCTTGCAAATTGTTAGTCTGCTCAATTCAATTTTCTATTGAATTGGTCTTGAATCACATGGCTATCCTCGGCCCAACCATCTTCAGCTGCTTCATCAATGACCTCCCTTACATCATAAGGTCAGAAATGGGGATTCGCTGATGATTGCACAATGTTCAGCACCGTTCCCAACTCCTCAGATACTGAAGCAGTCCATGTCCAAATTCAGCAAGACCTGGACAATATCCAGGCTTAGGCTGACAAATGGCAAGTAACATTCATGTTACACAAGTGCCAGTCAATGACCATCTCCAACAAGAGAGAATTCAACCATCACCCCTTGATAACAATGGCATTACCATCGCTGAATCCCCCACGATCAACATCCTGGGGGTTACCATTGATCATAAACTGAACTGGACTAGCCATATAAATAGATAAAAACAAAAAAACTGCGGATGCTGGAAATCCAAAACAAAAACAGAATTACCTGGAAAAACTCAGCAGGTCTGGCAGCATCGGCGGAGAAGAAAAGAGTTGACGTTTCAAGTCCTCATGACACTGGAGCAATGCAGCAAGCCAAGGACTGACATGTGGGCAAGAGAGCAGGGTGGAGTGTTAAAATGGCAAGCGACAGGGAGGTTTGGGTCATTCTTGCGGACAGACCGCAGGTGTTCTGCAAAGCGGTCGCCCAGTTTACGTTTGGTCTCTCCAATGTAGAGGAGACCACATTGGGAGCAACGAATGCAGTAGACTAAGTTGGGGGAAATGCAAGTGAAATGCTGCTTCACTTGAAAGGAGTGTTTGGGCCCTTGGATGGTGAGGAGAGAGGAAGTGAAGGGGCAGGTGTTGCATCTTTTACATGGGCATGAGGTGGTGCCATAGGTGGGGGTTGAGGAGTAGGGGGTGATGGAGGAGTGGACCAGGGTGTCCCAGAGGGAGCAATCCCTACGGAATGCCGATAGGGGGGGTGAAGGGAAGATGTGTTTGGTGGTGGCATCATACTGGAGTTGGAGGAAATGGCGGAGGATGATCCTTTGAATACGGAGGCTGGTGGGGTGATAAGTGAGGACAAGGGGGACCCTATCATGTTTCTGGGAAGGAGGAGAAGGCGTGAGGGCGGATGCGCTGGAGATGGGCCGGACACGGTTGAGGGCCCTGTCAACGACCGTGGGTGGAAAACCTCGGTTAAGGAAGAAGGAGGACATGTCAGAGGAACTGTTTTTGAAGGTGGCATCATCGGAACAGATGCGACGGAGGCGAAGGAACTGAGAGAATGGGATGGAATCCTTACAGGAAGCGGGGTGTGAGGAGCTGTAGTCAAGGTAGCTGTGGGAGTCGGTGGGTTTGTAATGGATATTGGTGGACAGTCTATCACCAGAGATTGAGACAAAGAGGTCAAGGAAGGGAAGGGAAGTGTCAGACAAGGGGAGAGAGAAGGGAGTCAAGATAACGAGAAATGAGTTCTGTGGGGCAGGAGCAAGCTGAGACGATCGGTCTACCGTGGCAGTTCTGTTTCACGCCTTCTCCTCCCTCCCAGAAACATGATAGGGTCCCCCTTGTCCTCACTTATCACCCCACCAGCCTCCGCATTCAAAGGATCATCCGCCGCCATTTCCGCCAACTCCAGTATGATGCCACCACCAAACACATCTTCCCTTCACCCCCACTATCGGCATTCCGTAGGGATCGCTCCCTCCGGGACACCCTGGTCCTCTCCTCCATCACCCCCTACTCCTCAACCCCTTCCTATGGCACCACCCCATGCCCACGCAAAAGATGCAACACCTGCCCCTTCACTTCCTCTCTCTTCACCGTCCAAGGTCCCAAACATTCCTTTCAAGTGAAGCAGCATTTCACTTGCATTTCCCCCAACTTAGTCTACTGCATTCGTTGCTCCCAATGTGGTCTCCTCTACATTGGAGAGACCAAACGTAAACTGGGTGACTGCATTGCAGAACACCTGAGGTCTGTCCGCAAGAATGACCCAAACCTCCCTGTCGCTTGCCATTTTAACACTCCACCCTGCTGTCTTGCCCACATGTCTGTCCTTGGCTTGCTGCATTGCTCCAGTGAAGCCCAACGCAAACTGGAGGAACAACACTTCATCTTCCGACTAGGCACTTTACAGCCTTCCGGACTGAATATTGAATTCAACAACTTTAGGTCGTGAGCTCCCTCCTCCATCCCCACCCCCTTTCTGTTTCCCCCTTTCTTTTTTTTCCAATAAATTATATAGATTTTTCTTTTCCCACCTATTTCCATTATTTTTAAATATTTTATGCTCTCCCCACCCTCACTAGAGCTATACCTTGAGTCCCCTACCATCCATTCTTAATTAGCACATTCGTTTAGATAATATCACCAACTTTAACACCTGTGTGTTCTTTTGTTCTATTGTTTTGACATCTTTTGATGATCTGCTTCTATCACTGCTTGTTTGTCCCTACAACCACACCCCCCCTCCACTTCTCTCTCTCTCTCTCTCTCTCTCCGCCCCCCACACGCACACCTTAAACCAGCTTATATTTCAACTCTTTCTTGGACTCGAACTCAAGTTCTGTCGAAGGGTCATGAGGACTCGAAACGTCAACTCTTTTCTTCTCCGCCGATGCTGCCAGACCTGCTGAGTTTTTCCAGGTAATTCTGTTTTTGTTTTAGCCATATAAATACTTTGGCTACAAGAGCAGGTCAGAGGCTAGGAATCCTGTGGAGGGTAACACGCCTCCTCACTCCCCAAGGCCTGTCCACCATCTACAAGCCACATCATGAGTGTGATGGAATACTCTCCACTTGCCTGGATGAGTGCAGCTCCTACAACAAACAAGAAGCTCGACACCATCCAGGACAAAGCAGCCCGCTTGATTGGCATCCAATCCATAAACATCCACTCACCCCACCACTGACGCACAGTTGCAACAGTGTGTACCATCTACAAGATGCACTGCAGGAACTCAGCAACGCTCCTTAGACAACACCTTCCAAACCCACAACCACTACCATCTGGAAGGATCGGGGCAGCAGATGCATGGCAACACCATCACCTGGAAATTCCCCTCCAAGCCTGACTTGGAAATATGTTGCAGTTCCTTCACTGTTACTGGGACAAAATCTTGGAACTCCTTCCTCAACAGCATTGTGAGTGTACCTACGCCACATGGACTGCAGTAGTTCAAGAAGGTAGCTCACCACCACCTTCTCAAGGGCAATTAAGGTGGGCAATAAATGCTGGCCTAGCCAGTGATGCCCAATCCCATGAATGAATTTTTAAAAATCAGAGAATCATATAACATAGCAGGAGGTTACTTGGCCCACTCGGCTTGCGCTATATGTTGAACCTGAATTACTTCCTTTGTTCTTTTCCTGTCTCACCCCACACTTTTTGCCTGCCTTTGTATTTGCGTAAGAAAAATTCATCTCCAACATTTTCTAGTACTGATGAAGGGTCATTGACCCAAAGCATTGGCCCAGATCATCCTGTCTCTGGATCATCGGAGACTTGATGTGCAACCCACAATGTACCTCGGGACCCTGCGGAAGTCCTAACCTGCCCAACTCTATTGGCAGGGGTATTGCCTATTGTAAGTTCAAACTTCCAGGGCCATTCCCACAGAGATCAGCATGTCAGGACTTCCACAGGGTTCTGATGTGCACCTTGGGTTGTATATCCGGGACCCTCCACAAAAGTCTCCGACTCTGAGCTAGAGTCAAAGGGTTTGGACGGTTCCATGGTACTTACCTGAATAGTTACCCAGGAAAGGTTAGCCAGAAGAATCCGAGTCTAACTCCTGGGTAACTACAGAACTGACTCCCCCACTCACACTGACCCCTCCGACTACCACCCTGCCCACCTACCACCGCACCCACTTACCACCCTACCCATCTACCACCCTACTCACCTGCCATCTCACCCGACAGCAATCTCACTCACCTGCCACCCTACATACCACCCTACCCGCCTGCCATTCTGCCCACCTACCACCCTAACCATCTGTCATCTCACCCTCTTACCACCCCACCCACCTGCCACCCTATCCAGCTACCACAATATCCACCTGACACCCTACCCACCTGACACCCTACCCACCTGCCACCACATCCACCTGCCACCCTACCCACCTGCCACCTTACCCACTTAACTCACCCACCCTACCCACCCTGTCCATTCACTCACTCATCCACTCACCCATTCACTAACATTCACACCTACCACATGGTAGCTGGTGCCGTAAAAAGGGGGCATGTCTTATCTTCCCCCTACTCTATAGCCCTGTGATGGCATTCTCCAAGGAACTGTTGCTCCGCATTCCCAGAGAATCTGGGCTTAGAAAAACCGGCAAGAAATGCGGAGCAGTGTCAATTCATGGAAAAGTTCATGGAATGCCTATCCACCGGTGATTGCTGCTCTGTGGAGGATCTCTGTTCCTCTTTCTACAGATGCTGCCTTATCTGCTGAATCTTTACATCATTTTTTGATTTTATTTCAGAATTTCATCTACAGTATTTCTGCAGTTTTATTGTTTAATTCCCTACCAGGAAGAGTTTTGTTTTTCTCTTATACATTGATCACCCTCATTAATATCATCCTTGTCCTATTGGATTATGTATTTGCTAAAACTTATATTCCGAGCCACAGCTCTTCTCAGTGGCTGTCTTCAGTTCTGACTTATTCGACATGGATTTGCGACGAAAACCCAAAGACTTGCCTTACTCTGAGGTTGGAGGTCAGGAACTCCACGGGCCTTTTCCGCCAGCTGGAAGATGGCCGCACATGTCCAGTTTATTTATTTTACCTTCATCAGGCCAGGAGCTGGCCATGCACACCTGCACAGAAGCAAGGGAGGGTAAACAGCATGAAAAGCAGGTCAGAGGGCCTGAGCCAGAGCGCCATTGCCAAGCAGGTGTCCCAGGGAGCTGGACACGGAAGGGGGACAGGTAGAGATAGCTGAAGGAAGTCCCAAGTAAGGGATCAGGAATAGGTCCAGTTAAGCTAAAAGAGAGGAGCAGAAAAATGAGCTCTGATTTAAAGAAAGAGCTGCAGTGAGCAGACTTGAGGTGAAGTGGGCTTGATAGAAGCATTGAAGGACCAAGAAGGCAGCCGTAGGTTGGTGACTCCACGCAACAGGTCACTGGGGCAAAGAAACCCCTTTGAAGCAGAGGTGCTCTGCCAGACATGGTGAAAGTTCTGAAATTGTGCTTGGAAGGTGATGCTTGCAGGTAATCAGAAATCCAGGTGAAAGGAATCTTTGAAGGTGAGATTGAAACCCTGTGAGGTGAGCCATTGTTGAAACCGTCCAAGTGGGAGCAACTCTTGTGGAGAATTCCAAGGCAAGAGCGTTAAACGTGGAATTTGGAAACCATCGTGAGAGAAACAAAGTTTCAGTGAGATTGGTTGGCTCACAATAGGACAAACATCTGAGAGCGTTGTCAAGAAATTGTAGAATCTGCTTTGGCTGCACCTGATATTTATTGTGGAGAGTGTGCAATGTGTGTCAGAGAGAAAAGACAGGAATTTAAGCCCCCTGAGGAGAAAAGCTGCAAGGTTATTGGGGCAGCAGTTAACTGAATAATCAGTTATAGGACTCAGCACAGTGGTCAGTTTAGCAGAGGTGCTACTGGAAGACTGAGTTTAGGTAACTCATTTGTTTGCTCTGCAGTTGAAGAAACAGTGGGCAGAATTTTCCCATCCCACCGACAGCAGGTTTCATGATGGGTGGGAAC
Source organism: Carcharodon carcharias (assembly GCF_017639515.1). NCBI lineage: Eukaryota > Metazoa > Chordata > Chondrichthyes > Lamniformes > Lamnidae > Carcharodon > Carcharodon carcharias. The sequence continues at coordinate 65,744,980 of NC_054481.1, read as the reverse complement.
AGACAATCTAACGGGAGCCAAAAATTTGGAAACCCACTGGCATAAAAATAATTTGCAATTCTCATCATGGCGGGTTAATGATGGGCTGGATATCCCACAAGCAGTGGCATGAATGGCATTTGCATTCATTGCCATTACATGAATGCTCATTAAATTAGCTTCTTGCCAGAATCACATGCAGCCTTCCAATCTTGCCAGCGGAAAATCATGTCTGCCTGAATCTTGTTTGAGAAAGGGTGGTATGCACACGCCTGATCTGACTATGCTCACGACTTCAAGGTGAGTGCAATATACATAGGCTGCCTTCAATTGCGCTGCACCAGTCTCGTTGGGATGCCAGTGGAACACCACACTGCTGGAACTGTAGGGTTGGTCTGCTACTGGTGTTTGCCTCTGTAGTCACAAGGACACTATTGTGCAATGGTACTCAGGCAGGGCTTAACTTTCAGACACTCACCAGTATTACGACTGGCGGGGAGTGGGTGTAGGAGTGTTCTGCTTCTGGTGGGTGCCATTGTTGTCCACAAGAACAGCACTGAGCAGCGGTAATCATACAGTTTTGGGCAATCAGAAACCAGCATTTTGACCGTGGAAGAGATGTTGGACAAAGGTGAACATACGAGGGGCAATGGTGAAGAAGGGCTTTGCAAGGGGTTGGAGGGGCGTGGGTGGGGAAGGGCGAACACACAGTGGGGGTTAATAGTGACAGGTGGCTTTGCAAGGGGCTGGGGGAGAAGGGGGCACAATGAAAGGGAGAGGGGCAGGAAGGCTTTGCAAGGGGATGGGGAGGAGGAGGAACAATGGAAGGCAAAGGGTAGATCAAGGGGTGGGAAGCTAGAGGCCAATAAGGGTAACTGAAATGATGACAAGCAAGGGGGGTGAAAGGGATGCCACATGCATGAATGGGAGGGGATGCCCACAGACTCCCGAATAGGAAAGGGGTGAGAATTTGTTGGTGCGTCACAAGAGAAATGTGTTGCACATAGACTCAAAGGTGGGGGTGGGTTTGGAAGGAAGATAGTGCAGTCATCAGTCCTGAGGGCAATGGGGAACTCAATAAAAGGCAAAGTCATTGGTCTGGGGCTTGCAGTCAACAGTCAGACAGTCAAAGTAGAGACAGTCCTGGGGCTGTGTAGATCCCACAGTCAATATTCAGAGAGTGGAGACATTCCTGGTGCTGTGTAGACCTCACAGTCAACAGTCAGAGAATGGAGACAGTGATGGGGTGCAGTAGGAATGCTGCAGGAGTAATCATTGGGAGCACAGTGTACTCCCACTCCAGGGAGGGACTAGGGTTGTGTGCTCAGTAGGAATAATTCACAGCTTGGTATGTAGGACTGGCTCACAGTCACTGTTCATGCACCTGTCTGTCTCTGTACTGGGCTGCAGATGCTCTGGTGATGGTAATGGGGGGTATCTGCAGCCTGTATTTAAGGAACACATAATGAAATTAAGGAACACATAATGAAATGGGGTGGGGGGGGGAGGGGGGGGGAGGAATATGTGAAGCTCTCCTGTGGAGTCGGAATAGCCTGAGTAGATGACAGTGCACACAGACTTCAGATGAGGAGGAAACAGGTCCAAATGGGGCATGGGCGCTTCATGGACTCAAGGGGAAGGGTAAGAATGTCCACCACAACAACTGTGGGATCCAGTATTATTGGGGGAGGCTAGAGAACAACAGGAGGGAGCTCTACCTTCACATTGTGAGGTACCAGGTAGATTTCTTGGACACAGACAGTGAGATGGGGACCATCAAAGCTTATTTCAAATTAGTAGCGCAGGACCACTATCTTGCTCTATTGGAGTTATGGTGCAGTTATAAATCGAAAGTAGAACTGAATCTGCATGGGAGGAGCCTGAGATTTTGTGGGAGGAATGCACTGCTGGGAGTAAGGGGTGCGCTCTCTCACTTGTTGGTGCTGCAAGAGTGAACTGGAGTCTTATTACAGAGTAAGGAGGAAGACCTCCTTGCAAAGAAAGCCATTGGAAGCCAAAGCCTTTGTCAGCATAAAAGCCATTGCACTAATGGAGGCCAATCAGGTGCTTTCCGGAATTGGCATTCCTGACGGGCCAAAGGGCATTGTTAGGAAACAGAGATAATTTAAGTAAGTTGTATTTGTATTTGTGAGTGTTAGGAATGAGTTTTAGCTTTAAAGTTTATGTTTAATTTGTATTTCTACATTTATGTGTTTAGAGAAGGTCAAGTGAGTTTTAGTTTCACTTTAATAGGTGCCTGCATTTCTAATGAGAGTTTTACACCTGTTGCAGCTAAGTTAAACAAACAAGAGTAGAGAAACTGGGTTGTTGCCTAGTACACAGGGGCCCAGAGAGGCAGGCCCCTCCCATATACACAAACAAAAGAAACTAGAAACAGTAGTTTTGATTTGGAAGCTGTTTGAGTTCAGTTGGGTTTGAAGACAGCTGCCAGGCAGAAGCAGCCTAGAAGGGACAGAGAGCCAGTTCCAAGCTAAAATTGGTTGAAAGTAGCTGCCAGAGAGAGAGACTGGAGCAAAAGGGACAGATAGCAAGTCCCAAGCTAAAGAAGAAAGTCCCCAAATCCAGGGCAAAGGAAGAGAAGAAAGTCCCAAGAAGATCTTCTAGTCAAAGGAATGACAGGAGCCTGAAAAGGTCCTGTTATGTGGAAGTGAAAGTAAGGAGCAGAGAGCTTCAAGCGTAAAGGAAGCAGATTTAAAGTGAGGCCAGCAAGTCCAAACAGACGGCTGAAGGTCTGTAACTCTTTGCTATGGACATGTGAAGCAGTGGTGTATTGTTGGCAGCTGATACAGTGAGAGGCAGTGCGTGGAAGAAAGCTTGAATGGATGTGGTGACCCCGGAGAGAGGAACATCAAAAGGAGAGTTCAAAAACATGGAGGTGGACCCATGCAGAAGGCTCCTGAGAGAAAGCGTCACTTTGGGAGATGATTCCAAAGTTAGTTCTTGGAGAGTGGAGATCGGAAACCCTCATGTAAAAGACAGAGTTCAGTGAGACCGGTTGGCTCACGGTGTGACAAGTGTCTGGGGGGAGTTGAGGAGAGATCCATAACATCTGTTTGAGGTGGCATCTGGCACTTGGTTCCAGAGTGTGGTGTGCCTAACCACAGGTCACATTTTGGTTTACACGGACTGTGTACTTACTGTGGACATTAGAGTATAAGATAGCTTTTGTAACTTGTGCTATTCTTACAAATCTCTATATATCTGTAAATGTATAGGTGTGGGTAAAGGTATATTGTAATATAATTCACCTTTTCTTGTTATATAAATGTTTTATTCTTTTGTTAAAAGTTCCTCAGCTGACTTCTGTGACTCTGTTCAGTAACTACTCTCCAAGTATCTAAACAAACAAATAAAAGTTAGGATCTATGAAGATGGGTTCTACCCTGGGATCAGGCTTGTCCAAGGGTAGCCTCAGCTGGGATCATAACAGGCATCCGGTCATTAATCATCAGCAACTTATTGTTCATTAGAATGCTAGGTCAGAGATTGGAGCCCTGAGCCAGGTTAGGTAGTGCCTGTCATTCAAACCTTCTCACAGAAATGAGGGATTCAGATTTAACATTTCTGGGATGGCATCTTGGTCACCTCAATGTGGGTGGTAGCAACTCAAAGCGAAGGCAGCATCAGCGACAATGCAAGTTGGGCAGAAATCACCACAGACCATTACAGTTGTTATAGGTAGCAGATTGTGAGCTTCAATATCTGGATCCTTTACTCATTAATGTCTTCAATGTTTCATTTTAGAGAGAAGGTAAATGGAAGGTAAAGAGAAATGGATCCAGGGTTCAATGCTGCCCTTTTTGAGGGTCCTACGGCAGAGGCGAAGGAGGGAGAGGCGATGAACAGCACTGGTCCACCAGGAGGCCCTGCCTGATGTTCAGACTCAAGGGGAACCAGAGCTAGAACAAGAAGGTCAGGAGGAGAGACCCAGACAACAGACCAAGCATATACCGATGAAGGCTCTCCTTTCACAAATGAGTGTAAGACAATGCCGGACATGTCCGCACTTGTCCCGATCTATGGTAGATCACATCTGCCACATTCTTCGTGAAGACCTGACATGGAATTGGAGGGTATACCCTGCCAGTGGCTTTAAAGGTGACTGCCATGTTCCATTTCTTTGCCTGTGGGTTGTTCCAGGGATCCTCCAGGGACCTGTGTGGCACCTTGCAGTCCACAACACATGGGTGCATAAAGGATATCGCAGATACCCCTGACAGCAAGGCGCATCACTATGTGAGGTTTACTCTGGGCAAAGGTAACCAGGCTACAAGATTCATCAGCTTCCCATATATCTCTTATATCTCATATATCTCTTATATCTCAGGCTTCCCAAGAATACAAGGTGCAATCAACTGTACCCAAGTGAATTTAAGAGCTCCATGGCAGAACCCCCTCATGTTTATAAACTGCAAAGGCCACCATTCCATTAATGTACAACTTATGTGTGATCATCAGAAGCACATACTGCACGTTTGTACCAGGTACTCTGAGAGTTGCCAAGACTTATACATTCTGAGTCACTCTCAGATGCCTGAGGTTTGCAAAGGGCCTGAATGTCTGCAGGGATGGCTGCTTGGAGATAAGGGCTACCCACTGAAATGCTAACTGATAACACCAGTGTGTCGCCCTCAGAGTCATTCCAAGAAGAGGTACAACACTGCTCACAGCTCCACACATACCCTAAAAGAGCAAACCATTGGAATTCTGAAGATGGGCTTCAGATGTCTGGACCACTCAGGTGGCTCGCTACAGTACACTCCTAATAGGGTTTCATACATCATCACACGAACATGCAAACATACGAACGAGGAGCAGGAGTAGGCCACTCAGCCTTTTAAGCCTGCTCCATCGTTCAATAAGATCGTGGCTGATCTGACTGTAATCTCTTGCCTACCCCAATATCCTTTCACCCCCTTGTTAATCAACAATCTATCTAACTCTGCCCTAAAAATATTCAAAGACTCTGCTTCCATCACCTTTTGAGGAAGTGAGTTTCAAAGACTCACAACCCTCTGAGAGAAAAAAATTTCTCCTTGCCTCTGTCTTAAATGAGTGACCCCTTATTTTTAAACAGTAACCCCTACTTCTAGATTATCCCGTAAGAGGAAACATCCTCTCCACATCCTGTCAAGACCTCTCAGGATCTTAAAGGTTTCAATCAAGTCACCACTTACTCTTCTTCTAAACTCCAGTGGATATAAGCCTAATGTGTGCACTCTTTCCTCATAAGACAACCCACCAATTCCTGGTACTATTCCATTAGCTTTCCTAATTACTTGCTGTACCTACATACTAGCCTTTTGTGATTCATGCACGAGGACACCCAGATCTCTCTGCATCTCAGAGCTCTGCAATCTCTCACCGCTTAAACAATATACTTCTTTTATATTCTTCCTGTCAAAATGAACGATTTCACATTTGTCCACTTTACACTCCATTTACCAGATCTTTGCCCACTCACTTAGCCTACCTATGTCAGTTTGTAGCCTCCTTATGTCCTCCTCACAACTTACATTCCTACTTACCTTTGTGCCGTCAGCAAATTTTGCAACCATATCATCTGTCCCTTCATCCAAGTCGTTTATATGAAGTTGAGGCCCCAGCACTGATCCCTGTGGCACACCACTTGACATATCCTGCCATCCAGAAAAAGACCCATTTATGGCTACCCTCTGTTTCCTGTTAGCTAGCCAATCTTCTATCCATGCCAGTATATTACACCCTACACAATGAGCTTTTATTTTCTGCAATAACATTTGATATGGCAACTTATCAAATGCCTTCTGGAAATCTAAGTTTTGTGCATCCACTGGTTCCCCTTTATCCTCAGAACATGAGACTCTTCCAAAAAACTCCAATAAATTGGTTAAACATGATTTCCCTTTCACAAAACCATGTTGACTCTGTCTGATTGCCTTAAACTTTTCTAAGTGCCCTCCTATAACATCTTTAATAATAGCTTCTAACATTTTCCCTGTCACAGGTATTAAGCTAACTGACCTGTAGTTTCCTGTTTTCTGTCTCCCTCCCTTTTTGAATAAAGGAGTTATGTTTGCTATTTTCCAATCTAATGGAACTGAATCTAGGGAATTTTGGAAAATTAAAAGCAATGTATCAACTATTTCACCAGCCACCTCTGTCAAGACCCTAGAATGAAGTCCGTCAGGACCTGGGGATTTGTCAGCCTGCAGCTCCAACTATTTACTCAATACCACTTCCCTGGTGATTGTAATTTTTTCTGAGTTCCTCCCCCACTTCCATTTTCTGCTTTACAGCTATTTCTGGGATGTTACTTGTATCCTCTATAGTGAAGACTGATGCAAAATACCTGTTCAATTTATCTTCCATCTCCTTATTTTCCATTATTATTCCCAAGACTCACTTCCTATAGAACTAATGTGCACTTTGTTAATTTTTTTTAAATTTAAGTATCTATTAAACTCTAATGAACCATCTTTATATTTCCAGCTAGCTTTCTCTCGTATTCAAATTTTCCCTCCTTCTTAATCTTTTTGTCATTCTTTGCTGTTCTGTATATTCTATCCAATCTTCTAACCTGCCACCCATCTTTGAGCAATTATATGCTTTTTCATGAAGTTTGATAGTCTTTAGCTTTTTAGTTAATCACGGATGGTGGATTCTCCCCTTGGAAGTTATCTTTCTCATTAGAAACTATTCTGTGAATTCTGAAATATCCCTTTAAAATTCTGCCATTGCATCTCTATGGACCTATCCCTTAAACTCATTTGCCAGTTCCCTCTAGCTAGTCCTGATTTCATGCCCTCATAACTGCCCTTATTTAAGTTTAAAATACTAGTCCTGGACCAATTCTTCTCTCCCTCAAACTGAATGTAAAATTCATTCATATTATGGTCACTGCTACCCAGGGGTGCTTTCACTGTGAGGTTATCAATTATTCCATCTCATTACACAGTACCAGGTCTAGTATAGCCTGCTCTCTGGTTGGGTCCAGAACATGCTGTTCCAAGAAATTACCCTGAAAACATTCTATGAACTCCTCATCTAGGCTACCTTTGCCCATCTGATGTTTCCAGTCTATCTGTAGATTAAAATCCATCATGATTATCATAGTACCTTTCTGACAAGCTCCCATTATCTCTTATAAAAACAAAAAAACTGCGGATGCTGGAAATCCAAAACAAAAACAGAATTACCTGGAAAAACTCAGCAGGTCTGGCAGCATCGGCAGAGAAGAAAAGAGTTGACGTTTCGAGTCCTCATGACCCTTCGACAGAACTTGCGTTCGAGTCCAAGAAAGAGTTGAAATATTTTATATTTTATATTTTTATATTTTATCTTATCTTTCTTCTCCGCCGATGCTGCCAGACCTGCTGAGTTTTTCCAGATAATTCTGTTTTTGTTTCCCATTATCTCTTCCTTTATACTCTGTCCTACTACGTAGTTACAATCAGGGAACCTGTACACCACTCCTACAAATGACTTTTTGCCTTTATCATTCCTCATCTCAACCCAAACCGCTTCTACATTCTGGTTTCCTGAACCTAGGTCATCCCCCTCTAATGTGCTAATACCGTCATTAAGTGACAGAGCCACCCCTCCATATTTTCCTAGCTTCCTGTCCTTCCTAAATGTCACATACCCATCAACATTCAGGTCCCAATCTATGTTATCCTGCAACCACATCTCTGTAATAATATCAGATAGTACTTATTTGTTTCTATTTGCACCATTAGTTCTTCTATTTGGTTTCAAGTGATACATGCATTTAGAAACAGACCTTTAATTTTGTCCTTTTGTTACTTTTGTAAGGTCTGGCCTTATCTGCTGATTTACTCTTAAATTTGTACTCTCTGTCCCTTCTTGTCACAGTCTATTTATAATTTTCCATGTTAATACCTGTCTCTTTTGCCTTGTCTCTACTCTTTTGTTTACATCTTCCAAATTTGATCCCTTGCTCCCACTATTTTGTTTAAAGCCCCCTCCATCTCCATAATTATACAGCTTGCTAAAACGTCAGTCCCAACACGGTTCAGGTGCAGACCATCCCAATGGTACAGTCCCCACTTTCCCCAAAACTGCTGCCAGTCCCCCACAAACCGGAACCCACTTCTCCTACACCAATCTCTGAGCCATGCATTTATTTCTCTAATCTTATTTGCCCTATGCCAATTTGCACGTGGCTCAGGTAATAATCCAGAGATTACTGCCTTTGAGGTTCTGCTTCTTAATTTGGCACCTAGCTCCTCATACTGACTATGCAGGGCCTCCTTCCTTGTCCTGCCAATGTCATTGGTTCCTACATGGACCACGACCACTGGATCCTCCCCATCCCACTGTAAGTTCCTCTCCAGCCCCGAGCAAATGTCCCGAACCCTGGCACAGGGCACGCAACATAGCCGTCTGGACTCTCACTCTTTGCTGCAGAGAACAGTGTCAATCCCCCTCACTATACTGTCCCCTATTACCACTGAATTCCTTTTTGCTCCTCCCATTGAATGGCTTCCTGTACCGTGATGCCATGGTCAATTTGCTCATCCACCCTACAGCCCCCACTCTCATCCAAACAAGCTGAGAAAACCTCAAACCTGTTGGACAATTGCAGAGACTAACACTCCTGCATTCCTGGCCTCTGGATCCCCTTATCTGCTTCACTTGCAGTCACAGCCTGGTTTCCCTGGTCACCTTCCAAATCAGAAGACCCTATCTTAAGGGTGTGACTGTCTCCTGGTACAAAGATCCAGATAATCCTCCCCTTCCCCGATGTGACACAGTGTTCACAGCTCAGCCTTCAGCTCAATGACTCTGAGCCAAAGCTCCGCAAAGTGCAGATACTTACTGCAGACATGCTTACCCTGGATCACACTGGTGTTTAGGAGCACCCACATGCTGCAGCCATGACACAACACCTTTCCTGCCATTTGTGTGCCTTAATTAACTACTTAATCATTTTATTTAATTATTGATTTTCTTTATGTATTTTACAAATTTTACCACAAATTCCTGTACTATTTTGAACCTTAAGAATAAAATAGACTTATCCACTAACCAGATACTTACCAAACAGCTAGCTTCTTCCCCTGTAGTAGAGCAGGAACCAAATCTTGTAAGATGAAAAAATTAGAAAAACATAAAGGGGTACCTTGCTCCCCTCCTCACCGAATTCCCTCAGCTCACCATACTCTCACACTGTGTCAAAGTCACACTCAGAGCTGGTCACATTGAGAATGTCTGAATTTATATGTTCTGAAACAAAGGGACTGAGTCCAGGTACAGAACAAACCAGTTTGAGCTAGTTTCTTTGGTTAACTATTTCAGCTGCTGCCACTGGATAGCTTCTATCTCCCTGTTTAGGCCCTTGGATGAGACTTAGAACTTGCAGTTAAATGTTAAATCTATGCAATATTAGATTTTTGATAAGAGATTTACGATCCGCTCAACTTACCAATGCTCTCACACTCTGTGTGTTGCACCCTTCACAGCCTGGCACTGCAAAGAGATGATCCCTTGCCGGAGGGTGAAATGGAGCAGAATGAGAGCTCTTCAGAGGATGAAGATCAGGAGGCCCAGGAACCTCAAGAGGGTGATGAGGATCAGGTTGATGGTGATGACGCCCTAGAGGAAGCAAGATGTGGGAAACATGCCCTAGACACTATAATCGCTGCCAGATCCAGGAGGAGTCCTGACTCTTTAAGGAGAAGGTGCACCTGGAGGGGGGTCAAGGTGCCTCATCCCTATGTCGTCTACATCTAGATGGTGCCCACCAGCGTATGTGGCCATGGAGTCTGGGGCCGAGCATAAATCCGGCAAAACTTGCTGGACAAAGGTGTCCTTGATGGTTGCCAACCTATCCATGTTGACCTTAAGGCGCTGGCATGTCAGAGGCACAACATCAGAGAGAAAACAGATGAACTCCTCCACCCTTTGCTCCAGTCTATTGAGTGACTGCTGAGACTCTGCCTGATGCTCCGCCGCCTGTTGTTGCATCTCCATCATTGAGTTAGCGGACGCTCGCAGAGGCCCACCATCTGACTCAGACTGAGTGGGTGGCTGGTCTCCAACAGCCCTCCGAGTACCTGAGACCTGGGCTTAACCCTGCCTCAGGCTGATGCCGGGATTTGTCAGTGAGGTGTTCTCCAGTAGGTCAGCCCAAGCCTAATCTAGAGCTATGCTCCACCGAGGTGTGTTTCTCTGCACTGGTGAGGGGTGCAGGTGAACGCTGTGATGGTTCTTCCTCAGCTTTCTCTTCGGATGTGGTCTAGGGGCTGAGGCCTATGGTGGGCACCCTTGCGGGCCTCAATCTGCTGGTGCCTATAAGATAGGGAAGGGGATTTAGTTAATGAGCATGAGGAATATAAGACTGCATGTCATTCAATGTGATTGTTGGGATGTGATGAACAGATGGAGGTGTGAAATGTACTAGGCTGCTGAGAGAATCCGATCTCCCCTTCCCCACAGGAACAACCCAATCCTCCCCAACGATCTTGATAGCATCCTCCTCGAATTCTGTGTGGGTTATGATGTCAGCCATCTCTCTCTTGGTCTGGGATCTTTCCCTTCTGTTGTGGGCAAGCTTGCCCTGAGTGAAGGCAAAAGAAAGGCATATGATGAGAAGGGATGGAGCAAAGTTTGGGAAAGATGCATGCCCTTTGTGTGTGGTGAGCCCTCCCCAGAAGGGGCTGAGGATGGTGTGAGCAGCATGATAGATGGGATAGTGGTGATGTGAAAGTTTCCATGAGACAATCAGTGATAATATGTGTCCCCCACTAATGGTTGTGTGAGATCCCTGAAGAGAGTAGCCCTTCGGGTACATGATGACATGATGAGAACTTGATATTGCAGGGAGCCGAAGGATGACTTTCCCTGGTGGATTGGATGTGATCATTCATCCTCTTCTTGCACCGGATGCTGTATCAGGTGCACTGGCCAGCCATGCTGACAGCCTTTGCAATGGCATCCCAGGCCAGAGAGGTGAGGCCATGGATATGTGCCTAGGGTAAAGCTCATCCCTATGGATCCGCATTCCTCTTATCAAGGCCTGGAGGGCATCATGGCTGAAGGAGGGAGCTGTATTCTTCTTTTACAGACAACTTCTTTTTGGTCAAAGACATCTCCAACAGTCTCCTAAAGACAGCTGATATGTGTGCTCCGGTGACATTTAAATATGGTGCCCGGACCTTTGACCCCTGCCAGGTAATGGCAGGCTGGACAAATCAGCTCCCAGCCTGCCAGGTGATTCAGTGAGATACTCACCTATGCATAACTGAGCATCCAAGCGTGGAATCAGGTGTGATTTTCCTGCTATTCCGAGCAGCGGGATGTGTGCTGCGGAACCCACCGACTGCCGCACTTAGCTTCAAAAATGGAAAATTCCATCTATTGAGTTTAGAATGCAGTGTTTGAGTGCCTTGGGGAGAGATATGAGTTGGGTGGGAAGTATCAAGTGAATGCTCAGGAATTCACTGGAAGAAAACCATGTGCAACAGTGCCAGTCCCGAGCGAGAAGCCTTTGTGTTAAACTAGTGGTAACTTTTCACTGGTTTATGTGTCTGTAAAGATATTGCTGTGGGATAGGTATAGTGTGAAATTTGAAGCATCTTCTTGAGTTTCTACTGAGATCCTTCCAACCTTCATGTCTGGTTATAATAATGTAGCTCGGACGGACTATATGGTTTGGATTTGTTTAATGAATATTTTATTCTTTCCGTTAAAGATTCATCAGCAGACTCCTGTGCATTTGTTCAGTAACTTCCCTCCATGGTGTTTTTTTTAAAAAAGTTCAGGCTATGTGAGTGGAACTGACAGATAGCTCTGGCAATGAGTTGACACAAGAGGCTAAGTGGCCTCTTTCTGTGCTGCATGATTCCACTGTTCTATGTGATCACATCCCACCATCCAAACATATTCTTTGTCATGTTTTCATTTTCCCCTCTGATCCTAAATGATCTGTCTTCAGGGATAGTTTCAGTTTCATTTCCTCATGCTTCCGACCTGAACTATTTTGAAATTTTGAACCTTTCATGCGCTGCCTTTGCCTCTACGACCAAATTCCTTTGACCAGGAGCCTTCCCCTGCTTAGCAAACTGTTTCTCTTTCCTTAGGAATTATCATTTGACCTGGGCCACCCCGTCCCATCGCCCCCTATTCCAGCTTCCTACCCTCTCATGACTTTTCTCATTGGAAACAGCCAGCATGACATTGGTCTTCCCAATTTCTCTACTTACTTCAATTGCACTGATCTATACCCATCTGAGTATACAGTAACTCTGTTCTCTCAGTGCTAAACCTGAAATTGCCATTTAACCTGCTGACAAATATGGGCCCATTGTTGTTTGGTGAAAAGACCTCTACCTTCCTTAAACTGAAGGTATCTCTGACATCACTTCTTAATTCCTCCTCAACTTGACCAATCATCAAACCATTGTTTAGTGAAACATCACTGACACCATCACCTTTGGAGATCATCTTCCCATGACTAACAATCTCATAGCCCTCAAACTCACACAGCCAGTCTCCACCACTTCCCGTAATCCACAAGTGGAATTCCAACATTAAACCAGAATTTTCTGGCTCTGTTGGCATTGGGCATCATGGTGTATGGCAGGGGACAATATGGCAAGAAGGCCAAAAACTGGTTTTACGCCATTGTGAAACCAGCTTGCGATCATCAAAGGCAGGCCACATTTCCCACTGCCGCACGTTGTGAACATTATTTTAATATATTTGCATCTAATTATAAGACCTGTTTGCCAGAATCACCCACCCCACCACGTCAAATTTACCGCCCACATCAACGTGACTTCAGAACAGCGCACTTCACGACTGCCTATAAAAGACATGCACCTGGCAACCTGAACCTTGAGGGGAACTCAAGGTGAGTGCGCACAACCTTGTGCAGCGCTCGCAAACATCGCTCGTAGGACATCAAGGAAGAGGCACCCGCATTAACAGGGGGTGGGGGGGGTGGCACGAGCAAGTCGCTTTTTCCCAGTTGGCTTTCAGTGTAGTGCCGGGGCAAATGCTCCAGTGCAGGTCAGGCTGGGGGTGTGGGGGCAAGGCAGCACAGACTGAAGGAAATACTCAAACATGGAAAATAGGAGCAGGAGTAAGTCAATCGGCCTTCGGACCTGCTCCACCATTCAATATGATCAAGGCTGATCCTCTATCTCAATGCCATACTCCCGCTCTCACCCCATACCCCTTGTTATCTTTAGAGTCCAGAAATCTATTTCCTTCTTAGATATATATTCAGTGACTTGGCCTCCGCAGCCTTTTGTGGTATAGAATTCCACAAGTTCACCACCCTTTCAGTGAAGACATTTCTCCTCATCTTAGTCCTAAATGGCCTTGGCTGCATCCTGAGACTGTGACCCCTTGTTCTAGACACCACCCCACCAGCCAGGGGAAACATCATCCCTGCAACCAGTTTGTCCATCCCTAACAGAATTTTATACATTTCAGTGAGATTCACTCTCATTCTTCTAAACTGCAGTGAATACAGGCCTAGTTGACCCAATCTCTCCTCATACGACAATCCTGCCCTCCCAGGAATCAGTCTGGTGAACATTCGCTGCACTCCCTCTATGGCAAGTATATCCTTTCTTAGGTAAGGAGATCAAAACTGCATACAAGCAATTGTCGGGATGGGGTGGGAGGGCAAGTCAGCACAGACTGAAGGAAATACTCAAGTACATGCCGGGTGGTGGGGAAGGGGTGGGGAAGCCACACACTTGGAAAAGCTTCTCAAAAGTGAGCATTCATCCCCAGCTGCGACCGTTCAGCTGCAGCTCCATTGATATGCTTGGAGTCGAGCCTCTGAAGCGTTTCTGCCCACTCAAGCAACACAATAGCATGAAAGTGCCAAATGCTCCAGAACTTTTCATCCCTCAGCCCAGACTGTAAATTATTGTGCATTTTAGGCGGTAGAACAATTGGCCGACTGGGCAAGTTGTACAACCCCCTTGCGAAAGGTGGCCATGGCGCAGTCACTGGTCGGGGCACTCACAGCCCCTCACAACGTCTTTATTAAGATTTGGACCAGTATCCATTATGGTTCAAGCTAACAGCGCAACCTTGCAATGTAGATTAGGCGAAATGCCTACAACCTGAGCTGAGTGTACAACATGCAGTCCAATGGTCGAAGCTGCCACCAATCAGAATGGGGTGGAGGAAGATGGAGTTTTGGACAGCCAATGAACGCACTACACACTGGCCATCCAAGTGGTGGCCAGCACTCTCGTGCCTGCATGAAGGGGCCTTCAGACTAAACCAAGAGAGATTCTTAGTACATCTATGGTAACCCATACATCTCTCTTTCTTTGATCCTGCAGGAGAACATCAGGATCATGGAGCCTGGTGATTTAGCGCTATGCCTCATGGCTTACAGGGAGCAGAGAATAAGAAGAAGAAGAAGAGAGCAGTGAGGCACTTGGCTCGTCAAAGGGAGGAGCATCTCCCTCAAGATGAGGGGCAGCACAGCCTGCTGCGCACACAGCTGAAGATCCACAGTGAACTGCCGCTCGTAGGCGCCTCGCTAGACCCAGGGTCTATAGACTGCGCCTGTCATTCCTTCAGACGACCAATAGCCAATGTTGCTGAGGACTGCACATGTCTGGGGAACTGGTCGGTCACATATGCCACCTGCTGCAGAATTTGGCACCACAAGGAAATGGAGGGCATCCATTGACAGTGGCCGTGAAAGTGACCGCGGTGCTCAATTTTTATACTGGTGGCTCCTTCCAGGGCTCAGTGACTCGTGCAGGATCTCGCAAGCCTCCATGCACAAATGTATCCAGGAGGTCACGGATGCCATCTTCATGAAGGCAGAGAACTGTGCATTTTGACCAGGATCAGGGAAGCCAGGAAGCAAGAGCGTTAGTATTTGCACAGATCTTTTGGTTTTCCACAGGTGCAGAATGCCATTAACTGCACTCATGTGACACCTAGACTTCCACGGCAATAAGCAGTCAACTACGTCAACTGTAAGGGCTTTCACTCACTGAATGTTCAGCTGGTGTGCGACCACCACAAACACATCCTACAGGTCTGCACACGATTCCCAGGGAGCATCCACAAGTCCTACATCCTTGGCATGTCTCAGATCTCTGACATCTTTCAGGGTTCAGAGGGGCTGCAGGGTTGACTCTTCAGGGACAAGAGCTACCCACAGAGGACATGGCTGGTGATGCCCGTGTGGGCAGCCCCAGACTGCAGCAGAGTGATGGTGTAACAAGGCTCATGCCATGACTCGGACTTTGGTGGAGCAAATGATAGGCATTTTGAAAATGAGGATCCGGTGCCTCGACAGGTCCGGTGGAGCACTGCAATGTTGAGGGTATCGTGCATCATCATCGATTGCTGCAAACTCCACAGCCTTGTGCTGAAACAGGGGGAGGATCTGGCTGAGAGGAGATGGAAGAGCTCCAATGACGAGAATATCAAAAGGACCGACGATGGTGAGGCCTTCGGAGGCTATGATAATGGCGGTGAGGCCCTCGCACTGGTGAGAGAAGGCAGGTACGTTCAGGAAGACCTGATAGCCGCAAGATTTATGGAGGATGATGACGAGATGCAGTGAGGTCAGTCCTGACATTCTCACCTTGCATCTATGAATGTTTGACTCCTGTGTGACTGATGGCAGTGCACATTCAGGCTCATGTCATGGAGACACAGCGGAGGCCCTAATAGTCACTAGATTCCAGGAGGATGATGACGATGTGCAGTTAGGACAGTCCAAAGATCTTCACATTGCCTCTATGAATGTCTGACTTCTGTTTGGCTGGGGGCAGTTTGTGCTCTATGATCAGGGAAACACAGCCATGAAACTTTAAATGCACCTGATCCTTTGTCAGCCTTCAGCACCTGACCCCTTCAGGAGTACAGTGTCACCAGTCACAGATGTTGAAGAGATGGGATGCCATCCTCACCTCAAAGGTGCTGAGAGCACACAGCGAGAATGATGGAACTCTGTGACGCCTGCCCACAACATTCTGGCAGCAATGACAAGCATCAACAAGGTGCAGGCATCAGTAATGTATCCAATGAGTGTGAAGTCGGACCATCACTTTGTTCTGAAGGTTACGCACTGCACAGGGAAGAGGCCCTGGAGTGAGACACTGCATTTATCTTGTGCAGGAACCAAGGTTTCACATCTGAGTGACACAAACACTGCTCATCAGAACAAGAAGCCATAGGCAAGGAGACATTCTGGAAGTTTATTTACAATAGTGAACATTAAGTACAAGTGATTAACACCCATGCCCAGGCTGTGCAACTACAACTTCTTCCGTGCTCAGTGGGCACCACGGGGACTGGGGTGCTTTATTGATCCCTTTTATCACATTTTGGTTTAAAGTTTGTAAGGTTCCTTTAAACTTTGTTCTTGGTTTTACAGCTGACCTAAATTAGGGGCTGTGCCTGATTTATCCCAATTTTGTTAATTTGGTTTAATTGTTTTAACTCAATAAGAGTTACATCTTCTTCCGTGCCCGGTGGGCACCGCGGGGACTGGGGTGTTTTGTTGACCCCTTTAATCACATTTTAATTTAAAGTTTGTAAGTTTCCTTTAAACTTTGTTCTTGGTTTTACAGCTGACCTGAATTAGGGGCTGTGCCTGATTTATCCCAATTTTGTTAATTTGCTTTAATTGCTTTTAACTAGAAAGAGTTACATCTTCTTCCATGCCCGGTGGGCACTGCGGGGACTGGGGTATTTTGTTGACCCCTTTAATCACATTTTAATTTAAAGTTTGTAAGTTTTCTTTAAACTTTGTTCTTGGTCTTACAGCTGACCTGAATTAGGGGCTGTGTCTGATTTATCCCAATTTTGTTAATTTAGTTTAATTGTTTTGACTCTATAAGAGTTACATCTTCTTAACCTTCCTAACTCTGCCGCTACATCTTGTTGCTCCCCTGACATCCACAGTGGAGATGGAGGCAGCTGCTGACTGCTACGTTTTGTCTGTGATGAACTTGGCGGGATTCCTCTGGGGGTCCATGATCTGGAGGACCCTGGCCTACTTTTGGGGTCCTGGTTTGTGGCAGTGGCACTCTCCTCGGCCTGTGGACCTGGAGCTGCTGAGGTCACAGGAAGAGAGGATTGGGATGGGCCAGACCACCTGGGTGGGTGGCCCTGGGGTGTGCACCTGCTGATCCACCTCCCTATTGGTGCAGGAGTGCCCCTGGCTGACTCCTTGGGGAGAAGGGGAAGCTGGAGTGAGATCAAGTTGCCCCGCACCCCTCTCGTGTTGACACTGTTGGAGGTCAACTATGGTGTCAGTGATGAAGTTCAGCCTGCGCAGCAGTGCAGGACTAATGTCCTGGATCAAGGTCTCCATGGAAGCCACCATCATACCAGTGTTGGTACGTGCATTGGCATACCGGCGTTATCACCTCATACTGAAGGTGGGTAGACTCCTCCATCATGCCTTGCAATCTGAGGAGTGCAACGTGCAGCTCGAGCAACTGATATTTCCGAGCTTGCAGCTCCAGCAACTGAGGTATGAGCTTGTCCAGAGGCTCCTCATTTGACTTGGACTCAGCAGATTTCTGGCCTCCAGAAGTCCTCCAAGTGCCGAAAATCTGATAAGCGCCTGCTGTGAAACAAACAGTGCGATGTGCTCACCAGATTGTGACCCTGAAGCTACTCTATAACTCGGTCCTGGTGGAGGGTGTGGGTAAGCAGCGTGACAAGCCTTCAATTAGAGTGTCATTAGATTCTTCTTCTGAGGTGTCTTCAGGGCTTGAGTCAAGGACCTGGCTCATGGACCCCCTCGGCTGCTTCCCAGATGTGCCTGTGAAAGCAAGGAGAGGTAATTAGTGGAAGGCAGGGGACTGCGGAAAAGGAGAGCTCGCTCACAGCCTGGTTATCTGATGGATGTTACTCTGCTGGATCCTCACTTTGTTGAGCACCGCTGACCTTAACCTATACACAGGAACCATCCAGCTCGTTGCCAGCCAGCTGGATAACTCTATTTTCAAAGTCAGTGAGGACCTTGATGTCGGGCATTCCTCCACTAGTCTGCGACTTCTCCCTTTTGTTGTGTATCAGCTTGTCCTGCATGAATACAGATGGAGAGAATGTAAGCAGGATGTCTGCCAGGCCAGATGATAAGGATGCCTGGCATGTGTGGGTGGTAAGTGGTACCATGGACAGGATGAGGACACAATCTGCAGGGCAGATGAAGGTGTGTGTGAGAGAGCGAATGAATGGTGATGTCCCTTGAACTGGCAGTGAGTGAGATCCCTGTGGAAGTGTGATGGGTTTGTGAGCATATGAGTTGAGAGTGATCAGCAGAGTGACTTACTCTGGCGGATTGAAAGAGATCATTCATCCTCTTTGGCACTGGGTGGCTGTCCTCCTTTGTAGGGTGATGGCGCTGACCACAGCTACCATGGCTTCCCTTGCTGGATTGGCAACCTTGCTTGCTGGTATTTGCCCAGAGCGGGGGTAGAGGACTTTATGACGGATCCCCACTGTGACCAAGAGGTGCCCAAGGGATGCGTTGCTAAATTTAGGGGTGTCATATTTCCTCCCTTTGGCAGCCGTGACTTTGCAGCAGCTTCCGATTCCTTAAGAGAGTGCCAGCTCTGTGCAGGGGTGCCCTTTAAATAAGGCACCTGGATTACTGACGGCCTGAGTTGACAGCAGGGTGGGGCAGGCGATTCAGAGGCCACACCGCCAGCGATCCAGCGTGTTTCTTGGAAATGCATTATTAATGAGGCGGGACATGCCGGGAATGGGACAATACAGTGTGAAAACCCGCCATTGCGGCTAGCGGGTAAAGAGTCCTTTTTCCCACCCACTACCGCACTTTGTGCAAATCTGATTCTGCCCATTGTTTCAGCCTGCCCCTGTCACAAGGAATTTACTTCTTCTTATCTCAACCCTACTTTATCTCCCCTTGTCTCACCTCTTCTGCCACTTTAACTATTTCCAGTTTCTTGCACCTGCCCATTTCTTTTTACCTTAGACATTCAGTCCCTCTACACCTCTACCCCCACCAGGACAGCCTATGGGCATCTGCTACATTCATCAATGATGGCTCAACCGGTCCCCATCCATCATGCACATTTGGTCAAACTCGTTCTCACGTTGAACATCATTCCATCCACCATATCAATAATAATACTTTTTAATATCATTGATGAAATGCTTCCACCCATCTATCTTTACCCATGCATCAGTCTTTCCCCAAAGGATATGTGGGAGACTTTGCCACTCAAGGATGGTACTGGTGTCTCAGCCATGGCTCAGTTGGTAGTAGCCCCTTCTCTGAATCAGAAGTTCAAGTCCCACTCCAGGCACAAGTCTAGGCATTTTCTCCAATGCAGGCGTACTGCACCTCCAGAGGTGCAAATTTTTCTAGTGGGAGATTAACCAGGGCTATATGCCTGCTCTTTCAGCTGACCGTAAAGGATTTCAAGTCGCTATTTCGAAGAAGGGGAGGGGAGATATCCCTGGTGTCATGACCAATATTTATCCCTTATTCAACATCACAAAAATATCTGGTTATTATCACATTGCAGTTTGTAGGAGTTGGTGTGCATATATTATCTCCCACACTTCCTAGATTACAGCAGTGACTACCTTTGAAAAGTACTTCATTGGCTGTAAAACACTTTGGGCGTGTCCTGCAGTTGCGAAAGGTGCTATATAAATGCAAGCCTTTCTCTTTTCAACATGTTACTTTCCACTCATCAAGAAAGTATCTCTGAGTTGTCATTACCTTGTCCAGCAATTTCTAAGTGAAATAAGCAACTCAATGGCATTTGAGGAATTAGAATTGTAGAACAAATTTGCAACCACTGTTGCACCAGACTAACAAAAACGCTCATCATTTCACCAAGACTATTAACTTACCATATTTTCCTGATCATCAATTAAAACTCCTCTTCTTCAAGTGTAGAACAACCATAAAAAAGGTATTTTAACTAAAAAGGTGTAATTGTTTTTTAGCCGCTGATATATCAATATATTTTCCTGTTTAAAAAAAAAGGCTTTAATATTGGGGAGTGGAAGCGAAATGGATTTTTGATCTATCCATTCCACCCTAATGTCTTTTCATAATTAATCAGCGTATTTTAATATCTAACAAATCAAATAAGTGGCTAACATCTCTGCTGGAACAGGACATTTCAATGGGCTGAGTGGCCTTCCATCCTTCTTTAAACATATATTTATCTCTTTTGATTTGTAAATCCCATTGTTTCCACTTGTCTTTAGAAGTTGCTTTTCTTAGAATATAAAAATCTTTCATGTGCTCATTATGGCTAGTACTTTTGGGAAAAATCAATGTAATCACCTTGCCTTATTTATCTTGCCAGTTATAAACATTTTCCATGTCTCTGTGAAAATCAGACACTTCTCTACTTATCTAAAAATGCAAATTTCATTCACACTGTCGCTGCTGAGACTTCACCCTTGCTTTATTTGGAGAGCCTGTGCAGAATGAGGGGTTGCCAGGTGGTCACCTCCAGGCAGCTGCTGAAGGCCTGGAGGCCAACTGGAAAATTCTAGTCAGCCTCTGATCCATGGCCTTAACTAACCTGTTAATTATCTTAATAAGCTATCCACTGGTTATGGGTGGATGGTTATTCCACTTCCAATCTGGCCTCCAGCAAAATGGCTCATGGGCAAGATGGTGCCAGCAAACCAGAGTGCCAGATGACAGTGTGAAATTTCATGCCCATCCACCTCTATTCTCGCCCCCTTATAAGGGCAAAAATCCTGCTGATTGAGTCAACAATCTGCCAATGAAAAGTTAGTGGTAAGAAGGCCTACGGAGGACCTGCAATGGTTGGGGTCTTTAAAACACAATCAGACCATAAAGGTAAGTGTAAGGCTCTTGTATTTTTACTCATCTAGGCTGTAGGCTTTCATGAGCTTTTGTGCAAGTTATTGTTTATTTATTTTTGCCCCAAATTTCCATAAGGTCCACCTCGGGGTTTTCCACCAAGAGATTGAATTGAAGAGGTCAGAGGAAAGAGATGCCAGCCATCAGGCTACCAAAGAGGTGCTCCATACCCTCCTGCCAAATCCCATACCTCCACATTTGCAAAGAGAGGTAGTATACGTCACTTTGGCAGAGATTGGCTGATGCTCCTCTTCTCAAAGATGCAGCTGCACCAGCAGATCCCTGGAGCATCCCATGACATGTGAATGCCCATCTATCCATTGTCCAGGAAGATTCTCCAAAAGCATCCCAATCATAACTTGTCACAATTTGCATGAAAGAAGGTACATCAAGTGATCAAAACTTGCAGAATAGGCAGGTAAATGGCAAATGGTGAATAAACTTACAGATAACTATGAGGTTGGACATTTTGTTATGAAGAAAAAGAAGGGTACCTACTCCTTACAAAGTGAGTTTAAATGGGGTAGAAGAACAAAGAGATTTGGAGGTACAGATTCACAAATTCAAACAAGGCACAAGGTTAAATTTCTAAAAGGACTGAATTCAAAAATATTTTAAAGTTACATAGAATTCTTGGTTCATCCACATTTAGAGTACTGTAGACAGATGTGGTCTCCATGGTACAAAAATGATATAGAAGCACTGGAGAAAGTGCAAAATAGGTTTACAAAGATAAAGCCATAACTATCAGGAAAGACTGAACAAATTGGGACTCTTCCTCACACATATAATCATACCGCACAGAAGGTATCCAATTAACCCACCATGCCTGTGCTGGTTCTTTGAAAGAGCTATCCAAACAGTACCATTTCCCTGCTCTTTCACCATAGCCCAATAACATTTTCCACCTTCAATTCAATTCCCTTTTGAAAATGTCAATCGAATGTGTTTTCATCACCCTTTGAGGCAGTGCATTCAGATCATAACTTGCCGTGTAAAAAATTCTCTTCATATCTCATTTGATTCTTTTGCCAGTTATCTTAAATTTCATTTTGCAATGCTTTCAATGTTGAGTGCTTATGCTATTCCAGGTTTCACACAGTTTCAGGCTTGTTCAAAAAGTTATATTCATGGATGTGAACCTTTGCTGGAAGCCTTGAGCTCACAGTTTGAAATGATGGTAGCATTCAACACAACTACTGCTGCCTATCAGCAAAAAAGGGCAAACTTGAAGACCAGCACAGCTTTTACTTTTAGATGGCAATTGGAAGTTGGAGATTATTATGATTTTTTGTTAAATTCTAAGTGCAGGAATTCTCAGTGGCAATTGCACTAGAATTGAATCTTGGATGCCGACAGCGATATTCATTCTGCTTTGTAAGCACCCTCATTTCTAGCTTTGGTAGCTGGCATCAGTTAAGTGCACCATTCAAATATTATATCAATGAGAGTGAAGCAAACTTTAAGTAGGTCAGTAATATGTATGGGCTCCTAATGTTCTATGGTTGCCCTATTGACAGAATATAAATTCTGATGGTCGTCAAGAAACAACTTTTCAGATATACCATTACTCAGATGTTTCCAAGTCAAGTTCCTGAATTTACATTGTTAAGCATAGATTTTCCTGAATATTTGGAGAACCTAAAAATATAAAAATCACGTTGTTTTCTCACCTATGTTCTGTGTTTTAGGAACAGGATTCACAGATATGGGGTCAACTTCCATTCAGTCCCCCTGAGCCCACCTGTCGCTGAAATTCTGGCTTATGCCATTGTCACCTTCGGACTCACCGATTCAAATGTTCTTTTGCTCAGCCTCCCGTCCTCTATAAATTTGAGTTAATCTGAAAATCTATTTCCTGTATCCTCCTGTGCCAAGTCTCATTCACCCTTCACTCCTGTCCTTGCTGCCCTACATCAGCTTCTGGTCTCAATGCCTCAAATTTAGAAGCCTCAGATAAGATTCTGATGAGTTAGCCATTGTGCTGATGGAGAATTATTGAACATCTGTAACAATTTGACCTTTTGAAGTTTTAAAGTCAGAATGTCATCATTTATAGGTTGAATAATGTTTCACAATCTAAAATCCTTGCTTATGTTTGTTACTATTATATAAATAAATGACGAATCAACAGATGGAACTAGAAATTTAGGGGTGCTTATTTCGGGGTGCACAGAAACCTATCAGGTACAATGATGACTGCACCCAATCTTCCCTGATATGGAACTATGGCCTTATTTCCATGATATTGGTGAGCAGTAGAGAGTAAGAATCGGTTCATTTGGCAAAGTGTGTTATCAGATCAAGCAACTGCAAACATTGCAGAAAGAAAGAATTTCCATTATATAGAGCCTTACATGACCTCAGGATGTCCCAAGGTGTTTTACAACATTGGAAGTAAGTTCTTTTGAAACGTAGCCATTGTTGTAATGGAAACATGGCAATCAATTTGCGCACAGTAAGCTCACATAAACAGCAATGCAATAAATGAGCAGCACATTTCATAAAGCTTTTGGTTGAGCATTAAATGTTCTCTTGTACACTTCAGACTCATAAAGTATGTTTCCTGCTGGATTAGACCAGGTGAATCTCTTGTCCACGGTCTTTGCACAAAACATTGCCACAAGGATATGGTAGTAAAGGTGCCTAGGCATCATCATCAGAGAAAGACACAAATATCCTGTGATCATTATTAAAGAAGGACAATTCATTCATGAACAATTTGCATATAAATGCCAGCACTACACTCAGAGCTTGTTAGAATAGTATTGAAGACACAACACACTGAAGCAATGTAGTGCTTGTGTTGTTGGACTTAGACTAATAATCTAGGGAATTTGAGTTCAAGTCCCACCACAGGAATTTGAGAACTTAATTTCAACAACAACTTTTATTTATATAGTACCTTTAATATAGTAACATGTCCAAAAGTGTTTCACAGAATTCTTATTAAACAAGATTTGCTACATGAACCACATCAGGAGGTATTAGGGCAAATTACTAGAGGATCAAAGAGGTAGGTTTTAAGGTATGTCTTAAAGGCAAAATGAGAAGAAGGGTGGCAGAGGGGTTTGGGGGGGGGGGGGGGGGGGGGGGGGGCGCGGGGGGGCTAATTCCTGAGCTTAGAGCCTTGGCATAGCTGAAGGTATTTCACGGTGCAGCAATTAAATCAGGGATGCTCAAGGCCCCAAAATTAGTGAAGGTGGAGATTTCAGATTTAGGAAGGGATGAGACCATGGAACAATTTTAAAACAGGATAAGAATTTAAAAATAGAGGTGTTGCTTAACTGGGAGCTAATGTAGGTCAGCGAGCGCAGCAGGTGATGGGTGAATGGGACTTGTTGCGAGTTAGGACATGCGCTGTACAGCCGGAGGGCGGCCTGGTAGAAGTCTTTGAAGGGGTTAGAACTATGAAGTGGGTTGATGGAGTATACATAGAGAAGATGTATCCACTTTTGGGGAGTCCAACACAAGACCATGCATATAAGATCATGATTAATAAACCCCATAAAGAATTCAGGAGAAATTTCTCAACTCAGAATGGGGAGCATAAACACTGGCATAAACCTGTTGTGTCAAATGGTCTACTTTTGTGCTGCTATATAACTTGAATCTACGGAGAAGGATTTTGAGAAAGTTTTAAAAGGAGGGAAAAGTGGAAAGTTCTGAAGACGAACTTCCAGAGGGTAGGGCCATGGTGGTTGAAAATTCTGCCACAAATAGTGTGTGAAAGTAGGAAGATGACGAAAGAGCTGATAAGTGATATAAATCTGAAGGAAGTTGCAGAAGCAGGCTGAGATAAAATCATGAAAGGATTTGAAATGAGGACAATGATTTTGCATTTAATGTTTTGGGAGGAAATTTGATCCAATACAGACCAATGAATAGTGATGTTCGACAACTGGGATGTAGTGTTCCATAGGATATGGATAGCTGTGCATTGGAACAGTTGGACTTTGTGGAGTGTTGAGAATGGGTGGCTAGTGAAGAGGACATTAGAGAAATCAAGGCTAGAGGTGACAAAGCTTACTAAGTGCCCCTGTGGCTGGAGGACTGAGTTAAGGTGTTGAGAATGTTGGGGAAGTGGAGATACACAATGTGGAATAGGATGTGAGGCTTGAAGTTTAGCACAGTCTGGTTGCACAGGATCTAGCCTTAGATTTAGACAAAATTAGTTAAATTTAGACAGTTTGAAAGTGCTGCAATGTGCAATATGGTCACTCAGCAACATTTATGCCAAGGATTGTCCCTGTTTTCAAGAAAAATGCCAGCCTGAAGACTTTTCCAGTTTTTTTTATTAATTCATGGGATGTGGACTTCACTGGCTGGGCCAGCATTTATTGTCCATCCCTAGTTGCCCTTGAGAAGGTGGTGGTGAGCTGCTTCTTGAACCGCTGCAACCCATGTGGTGTAGGTACACCCACAGTGCTATTAGGGAGGGAGTTCCAAGATTTTGACCCAGCGACAGTGAAGGAACGGCAATATATTTCCAAGTCAGGATGGTGAGTGACTTGGAGGTGAACTTCCAGGTGGTGGTATTCCCATCTATCTGCTGCCCTTGTCCTTCTAGATGGTAGTGGTCGTGGGTTTGGAAGGTGCTATCTAAGGACCCTTGGTGAATTCCTGCAGTGCATCTTGTAAATGGTACACATTGCTGCTACTTTGTGTCGGTGGGGGAAAGGGTGAATGTTTGTGGATGTGGTGCCAATCAAGTGGGCTGCTTTGTCCTGGATGTTGTCAAGTTTCTTGAGTGTTGTTGGAGCTGCACTCATCCAGGCAATTGGAGAGTATTCCATCACACTCCTGACTTGTGCCTTGTAGATGGTGGACAGGCTTTGGGGAGTCAGGAGGTGAGTTACTCATCATACGATTCCTAGCCTCTGACCTGCTCTTGTAGCCATAGTATTTATATGGCTAGTCCAGTTCAGTTTCTGGTCATTGGTAACCCAGGTGTTGATAGTGGGGGATTTAGTAATGGTAATGCCATTGAACGTCAAGGGGCGATGGTTGGATTCTCTCTTGTTGGAGATAATCATTGTCTGACACTTGTGTGGCGTGACTGTTACCTGCAACTTGTCAGCCCAAGCCTGGATATTATCCGGGTCTTGCTGTATTTGTACATGGACTGCTTCAGTATCTGAGGAGTCGCGAATGGTGCTGAACATTGCGCAATCATCAGCGAACATCCCCACTTCTGACGTTATGATGGAAGGAAGGTCATTGATGAAGCAGCTGAAGATGGTTGGGCCTAGGACACTACCCTGAGGAACTCCCATGGTAATGTCCTGGAGCTGTGATGGATGACCACCAACAACCACAACCATCTTCCTTTGTACTGGATATGACTCCAACCAGCGAAGAGTTTTCTCCCTGATTCCCATCGACTCCAGTTTTGCTGAGGCTCCTGGATGCCACACTCTATCAAATGCGGCCTTGATGTCAAGGGCAGTCACTCTCACCTCACCTCAGGAGTTCAGCTCTTTTGTCCATATTTGAACCAAGGCTGTAATGAGGTCAGGAGCTGAGTGTCTCTGGCGGAACCCAAATTGAGCGCAAAGAGCAGGTTATTGCTAAGCAAGTGCCACTTGATAAAACAGTTGATGACCCCTTCCGTTACTTTACTGATGATCGAGAGTAGACTGATGGGGCAGTAATTGGCTGGGTTGGATTTGTCCTGCTTTTTGTGTACAGGACATTGCTGGGCAATTTTCCACATAGCCAGGTAGATGCCAGTGTTGAGGCTGTACTGGAACAGATTGGCCAGAGGTGCAGCAAGTTCTGGAGCACAAGCCTCCAGTACTATTGCCGGAATATTGTCAGGGCCCATAGACTTTGCAGTATCCAGTGCCTTCAGCCATTTTTTGATATCATGTGGAGTGAATCGAATTGGCTGAAGACTGGCCTCTGTGAAGTTGGGGATCTCTGGAGGAGGCCGAGGTGGATGATCCACTCCGCACTTCTAGCTGAAGATTGTAGCAAATGCTTCAGCCTTATCTTTTGCACTGATGTGCTGGGCTCCACTATCACTGAGCATGGGGATATTTGTGGAGCCTCCTCCTTCAGTGAGTTGTTTAATTGTCCACCATCATTCACGACTAGATGTGGCAGGACTGCAGAGCTTAAGATCTGATCCGTTGTTTGATTGCTTAGCCCTTTCTATCACTTGCTGCTTATGCTGTTTGGCATGCAAGTAGTCCTGTGTTGTAGCTTCACCAGGTTGACACCTCATTTTTAGGTATGCCTGGTGCTGCTCCAGGCGTGCCCTCCTGCACTCTTCATTGAACCAGGGTTGATCCTCTGGCTTGATGGTAATGGTAGGTAGGGGATATGCCAGGCCATGAGATTGTGTTCAAGTACAATTCTACTGTTGCTAATGGCCCATCAGCACCTCATGGATGCCCAGTCTTGAGTTGCTCAATCTGTTCAAAATCTATCCAATTTAGCATGGCGGTAGTGCCACACAACACAATGGAGGCTATCCTCAACGTGAAGGCAGGACTTCGTCTCCGCATTGTGCCGTGGTCACTCCTACCAATACTGTCATGGACAGATGCTTCTGCAGCAGGCAGGTTGGTAAGGATGTGGTCAAGTATGTTTTTCCCTCTTGTTGGTTCCCTCACCTGTCGCAGACCCAGTCTACCAGCTATGTCCTTTAGCCAGCTCCATCAGTAGTGGTGCTACTGAGCCATTCTTGGTGATGGACATTGGAGTCCTCCAACCAGAGTACATTCTGTGCCCTTGCCGCCCTCAGTGCTTCCTCCAACGGATGTTCAACACGGAGGAGCACTGATTCATTTAAGAGTTAACCACATCGGGTCTGCGGGGTCTGGTATCACATGTAGGCCAGACCAGGTAAGGACGACAGATTTCATCATCAGACTTTTAATTTCCAGATTTTTATTAAATTCAAATTCCACCATCTACTGGGGTGAGATTCAAACACCGCTCCCCAGAGCATTACTCTGGGCGTCTGGATGACTAGTCCAGCGACAATACCACTGCGCCATCGCATCCCCTTGAGCAGGATGGCTGCATTTGTGAACTAATTTATCAGTGTAAAGTATATTTTATCTAAGACAACGAAATTGCAAAAATTAATATGGCATTTATTAGTAAAAATTATCTCTACCCATTTAGCCCAAGAATTATATTAATCAAATAAGCTTTATTGCATGAACAAACCTGAAGAACAATAATTAAGCTAGTGTTACTGTGGTTCAATTATGCTCCTTAGATATTGTATCCATCAGTATTCACTGAGAAATGTAGCCACAGAAATGTCCTAGATAAGATTAAATCAGCAGTTACCATGGATAAAGATCAAATCGTCAGTACTACAATTCACTCTAATGCAATATCCTGATTCTAGCCAGAAAAGGGATAGATAAAGGTCACCATAGGAAGCAATTTGCAGTTGAGTGGATAGTTTGTAAGGCTCAAATGTTTTATAGCGAGATCTCTAATTTAAAATACTGTTTACATTTTCCATAGCTTAAAATTTGGGATTTTAAGACCCAGGTAGATCACCAAATTTATGTTCCATCTCTTGCCGTTAATGTCTGGTTGAATGTGAACTTGTTCACCTCACAAACACTATTCAATCCTATATTTTGTGAAAAGGGTGAAGCAAAGCCATGGTATGATGTAAAGATTCAGGATTTTAACCCAAAGCCCCAATTTTAACCCAGTCTATTCAATGCAAACAGGGCAAGTAAGTAGCTAAAAGGACAGCTGAGGAGTTTACACTACATTCCTGAAGCATTTGTACCTGACAGAACTTAGACTGTGTAAGAAATCTATAGTGAGGACAGCCTGTCCTAATCAGGCAGGGATATATATATCCTACTAAAGTCACTTTGCAATGCTCTTGTTAGTCTCGATATGCAATATTACCTTGCACAAAACAGACAGCCCAGCTTACAAACTGAGAGTAAAACCTACAGGGATTGCAACCACACAGACTCACTTTAACTGGATTAAAGGGACAAACAGTAGCAGAACATTGAGTCATTGGATCTTCATTGTCTGACTTGTGAAGAGATTCTCCAATGTCCGGATCATTTCTCTCATACTTTTCTGCTGTGCTTTACCTCAGGAGTCTTTCTCTCATCTTCACAGCTGCTTTTAATTTCACACCATCACTGCGGCGCTTCGTCACACCGAGCGCCATATTTAAATCCAGCCGCGTGCATACCTCTCAATGCTTACAACACACAACCGGTGCAAAGAAGACATGGCCCTGAAAGGCAAAAAGACTGCAGCCCCCAGGGTTCAATGACGTGTCCTTCAAGCGCCTTTTAGATGCAGCGGAGGCTTGCCATGATGTCCTCTACCCCCACTCTGACCGCAGAATGGGCAATAACCTCACTAATCCAGCTTGGGAGGCGGTAGCAGTGGGGTCAGTGCCAATGCCCTGCAAAAGAGGACAGCCACCCATTGTCACTACAGGGTACATGGCCTCACCCACTCCGCCAAGGTAATTAACTGTTCTCATCACTCTCAACCCACACACTCACAAATCCACAGGGATCTCACACCTCAAGAGACAACACTGCCAACTCGCACACACCCTCACATCGTCATCAGGCTCATAACCTCTTGAGCTTATGTCCTCATCCTGTCCATGGCTCTGCTCACCACAAAAACATCCCATGTGGTGTCATGTGTCCTGCTCATACTCTCCATCTGTTTTCATGCAGGAGAACCTGGCTCACATCAGCTGGAAGAGGTCCCAGGAAGGGGTGGAGTGGTCCACATTAGGCCCCTCACTCACTTTGAGGACTGTGCCATTGCACTGACTGGTGAGGACATGGACCCTGCCTGTTGTGACGGTGAGGTTGGCAGCAAACATCCACGTGAGGATCCTGCACCATATCATCCCTCTCTCAACACAAATGCGAGTGCTCTCTCTCTCTCTCCTGCTTTTGACTCTGCTGCCATGCACTAATTATCTCTACTTTGGTTCACAGGGAGCTCTGCCAAGGGATCGACACCCTCAGCCAGCCAGTCCCTCAGCTCCATCCACATCCTCACCTCTTGCCAAGAGGACACCTCCTGCATTAAAAGAGCTGGAAATAAGCAGACTGGAAGACCCATCAGAGTGTTTGCCCACACCCTCCACCAGCGCAGAGACACATAACTCATTGGAACCTAGATCTAGAGCAGGCTCAGATTCACAATCTGGTGGTCACCACACAGTCACATGTCTGCAGGAGGTGGCAGGTTCGTGTGAGCTCCACGGCACTCAGATGACTGCTGGGGATCAGGCATCTGTGAGGTCCAGGTCAGATGACGAGCCTCTATATTTGGCTTTCCAACTCACCCTGCAGAGTCAGCAGAAGGCATGGAACATCACACAGAGCTGTTGGAAGCTCTCAACAGAGTGGCACGAGAGTTGGAGGAGTGCAGGAGGAGGGAAGGTCGTGTTTGACAAATTTGATTGCATTTTTTGAGGAGGTACCAGGAGTGTTGATGAGGGTAATGCATTTGATGTGGTCTACATGGACTTTAACAAGGCTTTTGTTAAGGTCCCTCATGATAGATAGGCCAAGAAAGTAAGAGCTCATGGGATCCAAGGCAAAGTGGCAAGTTGGATCCAAAATTGGCTGACAGGCAGGAAGCAGAGGGCGAAAGTAGAGGGATATTTCTGTGACTGGAAGTCTGTTTCCAGTGGGGTTCCACAGGGCTCAGTCCTGGGGCCCTTGCTGTTTGTGGTATACTTAAATGCTTTGGACTTAAATGTAGGGGCTATGATCAAGAAGTTCACGAATTGGTTGGGTGGTAAATAGCGAGGAGGATAGCTGTAAACTGCAGGAAGATATCAATGGTTTGGTCAGATGAGCTGAGCAGTGGCAAATGGAATTCAAGCCAGAAAATTGTGAGGTAATGTACTTGGGGAGGGCTAACAAAGTGAAAGTACTAAAGTACTGAATGCACTTGGTGTGCATATCCACAGATCCCTGAGGGTAGCAGGGCAGGTAGATAAAGTGCTTAAGAAGGTATATGGGATACTTGCCTTTATTAGCCAAGGCATAGAACATAAGAGCAGGGAGGTTATGCTGGAACTGTACAAAACGCTGGTTAGGCCACAACTGGAGTACTGCGTACAATTCTGGTCACCACTTTATAGGAAGGATGTGATTGCACTAGAGAGGGTGCAGATGAGATTTACCAGGATGCTGCCTGGGCTGGAGGGCCTGAGCTATGAGGAAAGATTGGATAGGCTGGTAATAGCAAAAAACTGAGGATGCTGGAAATCCAAAACAAAAACAAAAATACCTGGAAAAACTCAGTAGGTCTGGCAGCATCCGCGGATAGGAGCACAGTTAACGTTTCGAGTCCGAATGACCCTTCAACAGAACTAAGTATAAATAGAAGAGAGGTGAAATATAGGCTGGTTTGGGGGGGGGGTGGGGGGGGGGGCGGTGGGACAAGCAGAGCTGGATAGAGGGCCAGTGATAGGTGGAGATAACCAAAAGATGTCACAGACAAAAGGACAAAGAGGTGTTGAAGGTGGTGATATTATCTATGGAATGTGCTAATTAAGGGTAGAAAGCAGGACAAGCAAGGTACAGATAGCCCTAGTGGGGGTGGGGTGGGGGGAAGGGATCGAAATAGGCTAAAAGGTAGTGATAAAACCCCTTCTCACCCCCTTAGTCCCTCCCCCACCTTGATTCCCTCAGACACCCTCACTCTTTCCTTCAGCTTTAGCCCTTTCTCTCCCCCTCTATCCCAATCCCAGACTCAATTCCTCCCCGCACCCCTTCCACCCCCACCACTCCCTCCGGACTTCATCTGCTCGGCACACCCCTTCCTCTGCACAACACCCCCACCCCCCATGGACTCCCTCCCCTCTCGCACCTCTTCCTCGCACCCCTTCCTGCTCTCAGACTCCCTCCCCTCTCCTTTCCCCGCTCCGAACTCCTTCCCTTACACCTTCCACCCCCCTCACATCTACCGCCCCAGTTGCCATCTTCCCCCCAATTACGCACTCCTCCCCCCCATACTCACTCCCCCACTTCCAACCTCACCCCCTGACACCTTCATTCCCTCCCCTCTACGATTTGTCAGTGGATCTCAAAGTCTCCACAGCCTTCAACAACTTCCCCACTAGTTCTTTCCAGTCAGTGACACGGACATCTCCCTCACTCTGCAGCACCAAGCTGCATTAAACAGATCTTTGTCATTCTGTTTGCCAGGGCTAGCCAACATATCATTTTGCTTACCAACCTCTGCAGTAAGCAGGAGAGCGCTCAGGCAATCTCAGTAACTGTCGACTATCCTCCACGCCGCACTCCCATGTACAGTGTGTTGTTGAATGCACACATGTTGGCATCAAGACACCACGTCGTCAGCCAGCAGTATTCACCAATAGAAAGTGATACCACCCTATCAATATTCAGCAAGTGGCTGCTCACAACAACAGATTCACACAGCTTTCACATTGCACTTATCCTGTGACACACTACCATCCCCCCAGTACTGAAAGTTATGGGGAACATGGCAGGATGACTGCTAGGGGATAAGGGACATCCCCAACGACACCTTTCCACAGACCCCTGAGCACATAACCTAAGTCATAGAGTCAGAATTATAATTAAGTGCACTATAGGAATGCTGAAGATGACGTTCAAGTGTCTCATCAGATACAGGCCTCCTTGCATTTTGCCCAATGAAGAGTGTATGCTTCATGATTGATATGTCTTTAGAGGAACCAGAAGAGCAGCATCAGATCTTTTCAACAAGAGGGGTAGGGATGATGCAATAGAAGGGAAAAGGCCTCCTTAATGCCTTGAGGCAAGAAATGTGAGGAAACAACTTATTACTCCATGAATCCAGTGACCTGCTTAGGCAGCTCCTATATCAATGAAATAGCAAAAATATCTACTCAGGATCTCATATACAACCTCCTGGTAGATCAAAGTGTTAAATTTGATAAAAGTGACGCACGAAACAGAAACACTGGGTGGAGATTTTCTGGCCCCGACACTGGCGGGAATCAGCACAGGTGGGAAGGGGAAAATGAAGAGAACTGTTGAAAGTCAATGCCCACGATGATGCCTGCCGGTCTTGGGGACAGAAAATCCTGGCCATTAACGTGAATTCATCTAGAAACATAAATACATAGAAATATTGATGGCATAGAAGGAGGTCATTCAGCCCATCATGTTCATGCCAGTTGAAAAACAGCTATTTTAGCTAATCCTACCTTCCAGCTCTTGGTCTGGGACTCTGTATGTTATGTTTCCATGTGCATTTTGAACAATGTTTTAAATGTACTGAGGGTTTCTGTTTCTACCACCAATTCAGGCGTGCCCCTACCACCCTCTGAATGAAAACATTTCTTGTTAACTCCTTTCTAATATTACCATCAATCACTTTAAACCTATGCTCCATGGGTGTTGGCCTCTCTGCAAATGGAAACAGGGCCTTCCTATCACTCCATAAGCCCCTCGTAATTTTATACATCTCAGATAAAACTCCCTTCAGTCTCCTCCAGTCCAAAGAAAACAACTCCAGCCTACCCAAACTTTCCTCATTCCTAAAATCCTCCATTCCTGGCAGCAGACTCATGTTGTAATGGTGTTGGTTACAAAACATGTCTCTTAAGGGAGTCTTCATAGTCTCCTGTATGTCAACATCAGGTCTTTATTAACTGCTTGTAACTATATACGTATATAGAGTAAAGGGTACAGGCAAAGAGCTATCTCCTTGTCTAGATCTTAACATGTCTCTGCTCAACACCACACTGACCATAGCTCTGGGTCATGTGCCTTCTTACATAACTGTGTGGGCAATACTGTACTCAGTCCCACATTAACCAGACCTTTATACTATCCTTCCCTCAAGTCTTTATCCCTGGATATAAAGTTACATCAGTTTATTTCAAGTCTTACATTGTTACAGATCTTATGCATTTACCTTACTGTTACAATCTTAATGCGATTCCAATATTATTGCTACTAACATTAACAACATTCTCACTCCCCCTTCTCCCCTTTCAAGTCCTTGGCAGTCTATAGGCCTTAGCACTCTTCCACATCTTGTTTGCCTTTCTGTTGTGAGAGTAGCAGGCTCTGTTGGTTCTGGTTCTTGTTATTGACTTGGAGATGGACTGGCATTTGGCTATCTTTCATTCTTTTCTTCCATTGCTTTATGTTGACCCACGCCTGGTTGGTTTGGCTGTTGTGTTAATGCATGGTTGTTCTTATTGTCGGTCATTTCTTGTGGGGTGGACAGACATGGTATTCATCTCCTTGGCACTGCCTTTTCTTTTTCTCTCTCTATGTTGGCCATCTAGAAGCCCTCTGAGACTGAGGAAGAGTGTTCCTGTGATGAGAAGAAGGGTTAGTGGTGCGCTCATCTCTGCGATGGTGAGAGGCTGGTATCAGGTCCTAGCATCCATTGTGGTTGTGGCATACTGGCTGGAGGTTAACAGTGTGTGCACAGTGGTTGTTGTATCAACCAGCTGGACCATCATTGTAGTTGGGGGTTGAGGCTGCTTAGGCTGCTGGTCATTCTCTGGTACTGCTTGCATTGGCAGCATTTGGTAATCTCATGGGTGGTAAGTTGGTCTGATCAACAGTGGTAGTCTTGACATTCTCCGATGTCTGGAGGAGATCCAGGGCGACACAGGCATCCCTGCTCAGGAGAGAGAAAGGCTGGTGGCAAATGATGTACATCAGCTCATAAATCTGTTTGCTGCAATATGCTGTGTTCCCTTCACTGATCGTTTTTTCCCTTGGCAGAGTTGTTATGAATTGTTAGGAGCTTGACAGATCCTAACTTTTATTTGTTTGTTTAGATATGTGCAGAGTAGCTACTGACCCACTGGAGTCAGCTGATGAACTTTTAACAAAAGATTAAAACATTTATTCAACAAGAAAAAATGAATTATATTACAATACTCCTTCACCTACAACTATACTTTTACACGCATATGCAGATTTGTAAGGATAACACAAATTATAAAAGCTATCTTGTACTCTAACGTCCACAGTAAGCACACAGCCCATGTACTAATAGGCAATCTGTGGTCAGACACCCCACACTCTGAAACAAAGTGACAGATGCCACCTCAATCAGATTCTATGGATCTCTCATCAATCCCCCAAGACGCTTGTCACACTGTGAGCCAACCAGTCTCACGGCACTCCATTTTTCACATGAGGGTTTCCAATCTCCACTCTCCAAGGACTCGCTTTGGAATTTTCTCCCAAACCAACACTTTCTCTCAGATGCCTTCCACAAGGGTTCACCTCCAGGGTTTCGAGCGCTCCTTCTGATATTCCTCTTCTCTGGGTCACCACATGCATTCAAACTGTCATCCATCCATAATCTCTCACCGACTCAGCTGAAAACAGTACCACTGCTTCACATGCCCATAGCAAAGAGTTACAGACCTTCAGTTGTCTCTTTGGACCTTCTTGCCTCTTGCAAGCTGTTCTCGCTTTAAATCTGCTTTCTGCTATATTTGTCTCTTTACATCTGAAGGTTGGAGCCTTTCTCTCTGTTCCTCACTCTTAACTTCACTTAACAGGGCCTTTTCCAGGTTCCTGTCCTTCCTTTAACTAGAAGGTCTTCTTTGGACTTTCTCCTCTTCCACTCCCCTGGATTTTGTGGGGTTTTTCTTTAGCTTGGGACTTTATATCTGTCCTCTTTGCTCCAGTCTCTCCAAGCTAAAGTTGTTTGAAAGGAACTGCCAGGAGCTGGCTATCTGTCCCTTCTAGGTGGCTTCTGTTTGGCAGCTGCCTTCCAAACCAGCTGAACTCCAACAGCTTCCAAAACAAACTGCTGTTTCCTTAGTTTTTCTGTGGGAGGGACCTGCCTCTCTGGCCCCCTATTGCTAGGCAACAGTTCAATTCTTGTATCATGTGTTTGCTTAATATCTTAAATCATAAACTCTCATTAGAAATGCAAGCACCTTTTTAAAGTGAAACTAAAACTCAATTTGACCTTTCTTAACACACAAATACAGAAATACAAATCAAACATAAACATTAAAGCTAAAACTTATCCCTAACACCCACAAATACCAATGTAACTTACTTAAACTGTCTCTATTTCCTAACAGAGTATAATTACTCTGTGCTACCTTTCAAGTTCACTTTCTATAATTGCATTCCTTCCAATTGTTCTTGAAAGACCTCATGCTGTTTAGTGCGAACTTCACTTGCCATTCTATATTGTTGATTTTCATTTCTTTCATTTACATTTTTGGGAATGTAATGTTTTTCCAAAGCTCCTTCCAAATGTGCAACTGATTTCTTCAGCAGTTTCATTCTTATGTCCCTTGGCTTCCTCCTGGAATATTGAACATTCCCGAGTCTTCTCTGAAATTTGGTTCATCAATATTTTCAGAGTGGCATTAAGTTCATTTTATTTCACTTTGCAATGTTCCTGAGGGACAAACTTGGACCTGAAGGATCCTTGTAGCATGTGAAGCTCCTTCAACAGGCTGTTCTTTTCATTGTGAAACTCAAATACTTTATCCTGAGTTTTCTTGTAATATACCAGTCTCATTGAGTTTGTTCTGTTGTTCTGCCATTCTGCTGCTCAGGATATTCATTATTCCATCATGATGCTGAAGGTTAATGCACTGTTTTTGAATCTGACCCTACAGGACAATTAGCTGCTCTTTCTACTGTTTATTTTCTTGTTCAGCTCTTGTCTTCTCACTCTGTGTATCAGTGTACAGCTTTGTCATAGCTGGTAGCTCCAACACAGCTTTTTCTGACATAGCATTCAGCGCTTTTTCTAACTCCACGCATTTTTCCGGGGGCATTTATCTGTTTGTCAAAGAGTCTTTCAAGACCATGAGCTCTGTGAGTGCCTTTCTTGCTGGCTGCCATGCCTGGCTGTACTTCAGGTCAAATTCTTGCAATTTGGCTCTGAGACAAACATTTTCTGATTGTACTTCTGCTTTTTCTTGATCTGCCTGCTGCAGGGCTTTTTCCTTGTCATTCTCTACCAGCTGCTGGCACAGTTCTGGAAACACGTCTACATCTTCAAAAAGGAAATCATTTGGGACTTCCACCTTGGGCTTCTCATAAAGATATTTTACTGGGGCTTCCAGAGCATTCTGTGCCTCTCTGGTGCCCTCGTGTGGTTTGTTCAGGTGCTTTTTTGCCTTTTTTTCACTTTGCTGCAGAGCTTAAAAAGAAGCATTTGTTAAATGCTTCTTTTTAAGCTCTGAACTCTCCACAGCTTGAAGATTAAAATATTCATCAAGGGCTGCTAATAGTTATTTGGGGCTGGTTATGGATTCATCAATGCCTTGCATCAGGCCAATGTGATTAGCAAGATCACCAGACCAGGAATAAAAGGGAACAATCTAGTCTTCCTCTGACTTTTTACTGAGACCTGATGCACTCAAGTAATGTGAAAAGTCACTTCTCAAGGGTGCCAAGTATCCTACTGGATTTGGCCTTGGGGTTGATCCAAACCAACCTGATAAGTGGGATTTAATATTTCTCCTGATTTAAATGTTGTTGTGCTTTTAAGAATGGTTGTGCAGTAACAGTTTTTTTCTCCTTGCTTTTCAGCAGTTACAGCTTTAAATGTCATTGCCCTTTTAAGAATTGCTGTGTAGGAACTTTGTTTTTTTTCAAAATGGCTCCGAATCTGCACTTTTCTTTTCTCTCTGGCCTTCCTGCGCTTTGTCAGATTCGGCTGGCTGCACAAAATGGCAGCGATGCGCTTCTGGAAGGGAAGTTTTCAATAACGGCTGCATGGATCAACTGTCTGCCGACTTGATTTATTCAGCGGTGTAGCGTTGCAAGTAGCAAGGTGTTTAAATTAAGCACAGGCTTGCTGTTTAAGGATTCAGGAGGTTACGAGGTTCCCGAGAGTTGACTAAGTTAATTATTAATTCTTTTTTGTCTGTTCAACTCAGAGGCCACATGTTGAGGCTCGGAGTTGAGGATCAGGGTTAGTGACGGGTTTCGTTCAAATAGTGCTTCTGACTGAATTAGTAAAAGGGGCTTCTCAGGACTGGCTGTAGCCTGGAAGTTAAAAAGATTTTTCTCACCTTTGCAGGCTATGGGCTCTGCATGCCAAGGGAATTCCAAGGGAGATTCTATGGAATCTTCTGCTGCAGTAAAGCTTCTGCCTTTAGCTTCCAGGCTCTTCTGTCTGGAGCTTTCTCTGACAAATTTTCTCAGCATCTGCAACTTCACTTGGGAGCTCCTTTCAGTTTAGAATCCATTGAAGATTTTGTTTTTCTTAGCTTTTCAATATTCTTGTGAGGTCAAGGGTTTTTTGATCTCTTGTTATGTTGTTAATAGTGCTGGTTACAGAACGTGTCTGTTAAAGAAATCTTCTTATTCTTCTGTATGTTAACAGCAAGTCTTTATTAACTACTTGTAACTTTTTACATAAATACAGTAAAGGGTATAGGCAAGGAGCTATCTCCATGTCTAGATATTAACAGTATCTGCTCAACACCATACTGACCATAGCTCTGGGTCGTGTGCCTTCTTACAGTGCTGTACTCAGTCCCACATTAACCCTGTATATACCAGACGCTTATACTACAGCTCATAAATGTCCTCTGTGCCCTCTCCAGTGTGATCACATCTTTCCGGTAACCAGAAACTTCTGTGCCAGAACTGTGTGCAATACTCTACCTGAGGCCTATCTATTATACAGTTTTATCATAGTCACCCTGCTCTTATGCTCCAGGCCTCAGTTAATAAAGAAAAGCATCCCATAAACCTTTGTAACCACCTCATCTACTTGTCCTGCTTTTTTCAGAAATCTATGGACATGCACTCCAAGGTCCCTCTGTTATTTTACATTTCTCTACACCCTACCATTTATTGTGAATTCCTTTGATGTGTTTGCCCTCCCCAAATGCATTACCTATAGCTTGAATTCCAAGTGCTACTTTTCCACCCAGCTGCTAGTCCATTGATATCTTCCTATAGTCTATGGTTTTTTTCCTCACTTTCAACTATATGACCAATTTTCATATCACCCCCTTGGAGACTGATAGCTTTCATAAATTTTGAGAATCAAGATGAATATAGAAGGTTTAGAAAGGATGTGAAAAAGCAAATACAAGAAGCAAAGAGGGACTATGAAAAAAGACTGACAGCTAACATAAAAGAAAATCCCAAAGTATTCTTTAAGCACATTAATAGTAAAAGGGTGGTAAAAGGGGGAGTAGGGCCAATTAGTGACCAAAAAGGGGATTTACATAGAGGCAAGAGACATGACTGAGGTGTTAAATGAATACTTTGCATCTGTCTTGACCTACGAGGCAGATGCTATCCAGGCAATGGTGACAGAGGAGGAAACTCAATCACTAGAAGGGTTTAAAATTGATAAGGAGGAGATATTGGATAAGCTGTAAGTACTTAAAGTTGATCAGGCACCAGGACTGGATGAGATGCATCCAAGAATATTGAAGGAAGTGAGAGTGGAAATTGCAGAGGCACTGGCAATAATCTTTCAATGTTCTCTGGATTTGGGGGAGGTGCCGGAGGACTGGAGAATTGAAAACATTATGCCATTGTTCAAAAAAGGTTGTAAAGTTCTGCCCTGCAAATACAGACCAGTCAGTGTTGGGGAAATTTCTAGAAACAATTATTCGGGATAGAATTAATAGTCACATGGAAAAATGTGGATTGATTTGGAAGAGTCAGCATGGACTTGTTAAAGTAAAATCATGTCTAATGAACTTGCTAGTTTTTTGAAGAGGGAGCAGAGATGGTTGATGAGGGCAAAGCTGTTGATGTGGTATATATGGACTTCCAAAAGGCATTCGATACAGTGTCACACAGCAAACTTATGAGGAAAGTTGTAGGTCATGGGGGCAGTAGCAATGTGGATACAACATTGGTTGAGGGATAGGAACAGAAAGTAATGTTTAATGGGTATTTTTCAGGCTGGAAGGAAGTTTGTAGTGGAATTCCCCAGGGGTCGGTATTGGGATCCTTGCTTTTCCTGATATATATATAAATTATATAGATCTTGGTGTGCAGAGGACAATTTCAAAGTTTGCGGATGACAAAAAACTTAGGAGAATTGTAAACTGTGAGGAGGACAGTGTAGAACTTCAAAAGGACATTGACACATTGGTGGAATGGGCAGATAGGTGGCAGATGAAATTCAATGCGGAGAAGTGAGGTGATGCACTTTGGTACAAAGAACATGGAGAGACTGTATAAAATAAATGAAACTATTCTAAAGAGTGTGCAGGAGCAAAGAGACCTGGGTGTATATGTAAATAAATCATTAAAGGTGGCAGGACAGGTAGAGAGAGCTGTTTCTAAAACATACAGTATTCTAGGATTCATTAATAGAGGTATAGAGTAGAAGAGAAGGGACATTATTATGAATTTATATAGGACACTGGTTAGACGTCAGCTGGAGTATTGTGTAGAGTTCTGGGCGCCACACTATAGGAAGTAATTGAACACATTGGAGAGAGTGCAGGAAAGGTTTACGAGAATGGCTCCAGGGAAGATTGGTGAAGTTGGGACTGTTTTCCTTGAAGAGAAGAAGGCTAAGAGGAGACTTGATAGAAATTTTCAAAATCATGAGGGGTCTGGACAGAGTAGATAGAGAGAAACTGTTCCCTGTCATAAACGGCTCAAGAACCAGAGGGCGCAGTTTTAAAGTGTTTTGCAAAAGAGGTAAATGCGAGATGATCAAAAACCTTTTTCACACATCAAGTAGTTAGGGTTTGGAGTGCACTGCCTGGAAGTGTGGTGGAGGCAGAGTCAGTTGAGGCATTCAAGAGGGCACTGCCAATATCGTACAATAATTTGGTCAGTGGTGCATGCCAGAGTTGGCAGCGCAGGCAAAAAAGCCAAGTGGCATTTGCATTTCTTTTGGAAAGCTCATCCACGGATGGGATGCAATGCGACATGACAATGCTTCATTTCCATGAGGCAGCTCTGTTCCTCTGGGAGATTATGAAGCACTCACACACACACACATGCGCAAAGTTCACACTGGGCTCGCTCACCCTCCTATCCACCCCGCCCCGCTCACATTTCACACTGGGCAGCCTTAATTGGCCCATCAGCATGAAATCACGGTCCGGTGCCGATCAAGTGTGGCCCCCACACGGCTTCCCGACTGCCCCCGCCTGCCTCCTCCGAGCCTGTCTGCCAAAGGCAAAATTCTGCCCATGAATTTCCCAGTAAGCAACACAAAGAATTGCACAAGATTTCATACTTTAAGACTTCCACTGTAACAAACTAAAACCAACACTTACTAAACATTATCTTGTAGGCAACTGATATGTTAAACTACAGAAAAAGCATTCCCCATTACCTCTTAACACAACCAGAAACCCCATTCTATGTTTATACAGTACACTGCACTCTCAACAGAAATGTAGCCTTATGTTTAAAATCCCAAATTCCCCCTCCCCGGCTTTAATAGGATCTCTCCCCACCCACCAGGCTGAATCTTCCAGTGTCCTTTTAAATGAAAATCCCTTCCCTCAATCCCCTGAGCATAACTGAAAAGAGTTGCAATAGCAAAGCATCCTCTGGAGACTCCTTAGTCCTTAACTCTCCAAAGACCTTGTCTCTTCAAACCTGGAATCTGTTGTCACAGTACCCTGCTTGGTGACTAACCCAAAAACATTCCCTTTTTCCTGCTAGGCATCATAGCACCTGTTGTGGTTCTTCTTGCTCCAATCTCTCGATCTGACTGACTCTGGGAGTCCATGAGCCTGAATGCAACAAGACCAGCTGCTTCCTCATTTGTGCACAAGGGGTTAAAACTTGCACCTTACTCTCCATAAGTTTCAATTTGGGTTTATGCTTCCATAACAAGCAGGTGCATGTGCTTGTCTTTAAGGCAGAGTTAGTATGAGGTCATATGACCCCTCTCTAAACTATTCCAGTTACCTTGAATTAAAGGAGACAGTTTAAAACATAAGCATTTTATAAAGCTCATAATATTACTCCTCCTATGAAAATGAACCACCTCACAATTCACTATATTGAATCTCACTTTCCATTTATTCACTCATTCTGTGGGCACAAGTTAATATAAGCAATAGGGATCTCACCTGCCAGCTGATGAACTGGCAAGTGCCCCGTGTCACCGCTTTTCGGGAAGGCCTGCCACATTACGTGCCAATCAGACACTTAACTGGGTAGTGGCAAGCCTTCCCCAGATCAAGGAACCAGAGATCCAATGCCGCACTTGCTGACAGTTGCCAGCCAATCAGAGGCCGGCAGTTCGTCATTGCTCGGCAGCACCTCTGGGAAGGCAATGGCTGCTGCAGGTAATACACCTAACCAAAGCCAAGGTTCACTGAGGGACCCAGGCCACAGGTGAGTGATGATGGGAGGGGAATCGTGAGATGGGGTCATGAGGGAGGTGGGGTCAGTAGCAAGGGCACAGGGCTTCTCTCTGAGGGCCTCAATTGGCGGCAGGGCGTAAAGGCCACCCACTAGCCTTTCTGCCACGGATTTAGTTGGGGCAGAGGCAGGCAGGACCCCAGCCGTCACCCTCCGCCCAATTAAATACCTCTATGCCGCCAAACCCGCAATGGGAAAGGGCATTAAATTTCATATCTGTGGCAGACAGGTATTTAATTGGATGGAGGGTGGCGACCTACCTCCCAGGCAGCGCATTCCATACCATCACCACTCTCTGGGTAAAAAGGTTTTTCCTCACATCCCCCACCCCCCCCCCCTGCCCCTCACCTTGAACTTAGGTCCCCTCATGACTGACCCTTCAACTAAGGGGAACAGCTGCTCCCTATCCACCCTGTCCAAGCCCCTCATAATCTTGTACACCTTGATCAGGTCACCCCTCAGTCTTCTCTGCTCCAACAAAAACAACCCAAGTCTATCCAACCTCTCTGCATAACTCAAATGCTTCATCTTGGGCAACATCCTGGTGAATCATCTCTACACCCCATCCAGTGCAATCACATCCTTCCTGTAATGTGGCGACCAGAACTGCACACTGTACTCCAGCTGTGGCCTCACCAATGTTCTATACAACTCCAACATGACCTCCCTACTTTTGTAAACTATGCCACGATTACCTTATCAAATTACCCTATATCCCATGTGCATTTGCTTTCATTTTCAGTCTCCCATGCG
Organism: Carcharodon carcharias; assembly: GCF_017639515.1. Classification (NCBI taxonomy): domain Eukaryota; kingdom Metazoa; phylum Chordata; class Chondrichthyes; order Lamniformes; family Lamnidae; genus Carcharodon; species Carcharodon carcharias. The sequence continues at coordinate 65,702,062 of NC_054481.1, read as the reverse complement.
GGACCTTGTCAAAGGCTTTGCTGAAATCCATATAAACTAAATCAACTGCACTACCCTCATCTACACACCTGGTCACCTCCTCAAAAAGTTCAATCAAATTTGTTAGGCATGACCTCCCTCTGAAAAGCTATGCTGACTATCCCTGATCAAACCTTGCCTCTCCAAGTGGAGATAGATGCTCTCTGTCAGAGTTTTCTCCAATAGTTTCCCTACCACTGACATGAGACTCACTGGCCTGTAGTTCCCTGGCTTATGTCTACAACCCTCCTTTAATAGCCGAACCACATTAGCTGTTCTCCAGTCCTCTGGTACCTCCCCCATGGCCAGAGTGGAATTAAAAATTTGGGTCAGAGCCCCTGTGATCTCCTCCCCTGCTTCCCTCAGCAGTCTGGGACACAAATCATCCGGACCTGGAGATTTGTCCACTTTTAAGCCTGCCCAACATCTCCAATACCTTGTCACTCCCTATATCAATTTGCTTAAGAATCTCTCTCTCCGAGTCCGATACCTTCATCCTCATTCTTTTGGGTGAAGACGGATGTGAAGTATTCATTCAACACTCTAGCGATGTCCTCTGGCTCCACCCATACATTGCCCCCTTGGCCCCTTATGGACCCTACTCTTTCCCTGGTTATCCTCTTCCCATTGATATATATATATAGAATATCTTGGGATTTTCCCTACTTTTACCAGCCACAGCTTTCTCATATCCCCTCTTTGCTCTCCTAATTACCTGTATAAATAAGTTAAATGTGCATTTTTAAAAATTTTTTAAATAGGTTTTAGAGGAATATCATCAAAATGCAATGCCATCAAGATAAAAGTTTACAAAAGGGTCACGGTCAAGCTTTGCCATTATTTTTTTCTTTTTAGACGACCAATCAACTATGCTTTTCAAACAATTTCTCTTTTTAAAAGTTAAAACACAAGGTAAAAAATACTGTTGGACATAAAGAAGAACAAGTGCATAACATAAGTTTCATTTCTCTGTCTGTTATTTTAAACCATTACCCTCCTTAAATAAATGACTTAGCTTAAAACTTTTCTGCCTTCAGTAACTGACAAAGTTAACATCTGATTGATTTACCCTGACAGCCAACAGTCCCACTCCACTTATCCAACTTGTTGTCAGTCTTCAATTTCATTGAAAAAGTGGATTTTCTTCCTTTGGGACAGGTTAATATAAGTTGATATGAGGCTTGAAAATCTTAACAAATGGACTGGATGCTGTTGGCTTTCTGGCATAGATTCTGGGAAAGCCGACAGTTCTGTGGAATTATCAGTAGCTGCCATTGATCAGCAGAAAATTGATGAAATAACTGTTCTCGAAATTAGGCCACATTGTGCCCATCACTATTTGGCCACCGAGGATCCAAAAAGAACCCAAGAAGAGTGTGTACAGTTTGACAGGATGCACACTCCATTTTGGAGTAGAAATGAGAGGTCATGAAAGTATTGCAAGGCGGCAAGATTCAGGGGATGGGAATAATCACCTGAACAAACATGTAATGCTATTTCCTAAATTGCCATTTTGGATGCCCCTAACATTAACCCTAACCCTAATCCTAACCCTAAAATCGGCTGCCACATGTTGCCCTTGTTCAGCAGAGCATGATGCTAATCAGCATGGAAGTCCCCTCACCAGTTGTTGCCTATGTTTCAAGCAGGCCTTCAAGTTAAAGACTGGCTATTCATTGACAAGGGTTATCCTCTCCAAACATGCAAGCTACAGACGTCAAGTGAGAATAATCCAGCCACAAGGAACATTATCAAGCAAGAAATGGCATCCTGAAACAATATTCTACTGCCCAGCCATTAAGGAGCCCTTCACTACAGCTCTCAGCAGCTCTCCAGATTTGTGGTGATCTGCTTCATGCTGCACAACTTTGGCATTCTTAGAAATCAGTCCTTACCATGACCTGCACAATAAGAAATTGAGAAGGTAGAGCAGGAAGCGAAAGGTAAAGACAAGGAAGAAAGACAGAAAACAAGTGAGCACCTTTCTAAGAGATCGGCTGATTGAGAAGAGATCCCACGAACAACAACTCCCTATTCACAAGCAGTCCCACACTCCTTACCATTCTTCTTACAATTGTTATGATGTCATCACCTTCCGCTCAACACTTAGTAGTTTTACCTCACTTGATTGAAAATATAAAGTAATCAAATCCAAAAGAAAATTTATGAAATCAGTGATCTTGCACTTAACACTATTCACCCTTGTACATGCCCTTGGGTCATGCCTTTCATGTGTTCTGTCTATCTGTTTGCTCCAGTGAAGTGCCTTAGATTTCTAGACTGTTGGAACCCCTTTCAGCAGCGGCACCTAGAGCCACAATGGCAGCATTGTGTCAAGAAGTTTTAAAATGTTACCTTTGTGGGGCCAGGAGGAACACGAGCATCTGTAGAACAGGTGCACTATCACTGAATGCATAGTCTAAGAGATGGGAATGTTCAATAACTTGACAAATGATTTGAGATAACCTCTACAGATCTCCAAATTTGTCACTTTTCCACAAATGTACTCTGAATGAAGCAAACCCAATCCCCAATCTTAACAAATGGGCAGAGCCTAATTCAAATGCTGTTTTTCAGGTACTAAATTGAACTACTAAAGCTCTAATACGGTGGATAGGAAGCATGCACGTGTTTCCATCCAGAAATTGCCTGCCCACCAGCTAGGGCAAGGATAAACAAGATGTAGCCTTTACGCATTCTTGAAGTAGGTGTTAAATCTTTGCATATTCAAATAAAGGCCACATGAGGTCTCAAAATTGTCCTGGGGCAGACAACACTATCACAGGTTGCATACTTGGAAACCAATCCTGGAACATACAAGGTGAGTAAGCACTCTTGTTTCTTCCAACACCACATTTAGCACTTAGCCCACCGCCTTCCCTATCATTGCCACTGTTGTCGAAAGTCAATGGGAATCGCCTCCCCCATCCCTCCCCAAGCGCACCCCCCGGCATCCTCTCCCAATCCCTGATCCCAGACGACCTCATCTCCTGACTCCCAACATCAGGCAAGGCAAAGAGGAGATTTACTAAAATGATACCAGGGATGAAGGTCTTCAGTTACTTGGAGGGACTAGAGAAATGGAGAATGTCCTCTGTAAAGTGAAAAGGTTAAAAAGGGAGATTTTATAGAGGTGTTCAAAATTCTGAATGGTTTTGATATAGTAACTAAGGAGAAAATGCTTCCACTGGCTGGTGGGTCAGAAACCAGAGGGCTCAGATTGAGATATGGAGCATTTATTTTACACAACGAGTTGTTGTGATCTGGAATGCACTGCCTGAAAGAGTAGTGGAAACTGATTCAATAATAACTTTCAAAAGAGAACTGAATATATACTTGAAGAGATAGATTTTGCAGGGAAATAGGAAAGAGTGTGGGAATGGAATTAATTGCATCACTCTTTCAAAGAGCCAGGCCAAGAACAATGGGCTGAATGGCCTCCTTCTGCCTTGGGTGATTCTATGATTCTCAGGATGATGTATGCCTCCCTCATGGGAGCAATGGACTCTTGTTCTGATATGGACACAATAACAAGTAGGTTGTCATATAAACTCTCTCATGTGTTTGTATCTGGAGTTCCTTACTGGAATCACCACTTCCCTTTAAAATTATCTTACAATTAACCCTGAAAGAAAGATGGCAAATGACATTTCCTCTCCCATGTGAAACTGAAATGTTTTTCAATCATGCCATCTTGAGGACCAACAAAAAATGCCTCATTGAGCCAGGTTTGGTCCCTGGCATTATGGCAATGGCAAAGTGAGGGACGTACATAGCCATGAGGTTAGATTGTTATTGATGGCCCTCAATGGCTCATGGATGCCCAGTTTTGACTGCTAAATCTGTTCTGAATCTATTTCATTTAGCACAGTGGCAGGGCCACACAACAACAATGGAGAGTGTCCTCAGTTTGAAAATAGAATTTCACCTCTATAGAAGATGTGCAGTGGTCACCCCTACAAACAATATCGTAGGCTGCGCTCATGGAAACAAATCCTGGGTATCACCTGAAACATAGAAGGCAAGTAAGCACTCCTGTTTCTGCCAACACCACATTCAGCATTTACCCCAACACCTTCCCTATCATTTCCATCTGCTGCTGAAACCCTCACCCATGCTTTAGCTACTAACAGATTGACTATTCCAGTGTTTTCTTGGATGAATTCCCATCTTGCACCCTCCATAAACTTGAGCTCATGCAAAACTCTGCACCCGTATCTGAATTTGTGCCAAATCCCATTCGCCTATCACCCCTCTGCTCACAGACCTGCATTGGATCCTGATCCTTGATATCTCAGTTTTAAAATTCTCATCCTTGTGTTCAAACCCCCAATAGCCTCGCCCCCTCCTTAACTTGGTAACTCCCTACAGCCCTACCACATTCCAAGAGGTCTGCATTCCTCCTATTCTTGTTTCTCGTGCATCCAGAAATCTGCAGTCTCTTCCTAAACACCTCAACTTCTCCATCTTTTGTTATTCGTTCATGTGGGTATTGCTGGCTATATTGGCCAGCTTTATTGCCCATCATTAAATGCCTTTGAGAAAGTGGTGGTGAGCTGCCTTCTTGAACCGCTGCAGTCCATGTGGTATAGGTACACCCACAGTGCTGTTTGGAAGGGAGTTCTGTGATTTTGACCCACTGACAGTGAAAGAACGGCGATATAGTTCCATGTCAAAGTGGTTTGTGGCTTGGAGGGGAACTTGGAAGTGTTGTTCCCATGCACCTGCTGCCCTTGTCCCTCTAGATGGTAGAGGTTGCGGATTTGGAAGCTACTGTTGAAGGAGGATGGTAAGATATTGAAGTGCATCCTGTATCTGCTGCCACTGAGAGCTCATAGTTAATTATTTTATCTGATTACACTCCTGTGAAGTGTCTTGGAACATCCTACTATGTTAAAGATACCATATAAACGTTGATACCAAAATCCACATACATCGGCTAAAACTTTAAGTCCTCTTCACAGGCAAGTTAGTCATGCTTCACCACTGATATGAAAATGAGGTCCGATATTTGGGGAGCTTCAGGACTCAACGGTTAAAATTGGAACTACTCAAATGCCGGGAAATAGTTGCAGCCCCATTTCTAGGCAACATTCTGCATAGGAAACAATAAAACCATTGAAAAATAAATACCCACTACAAACGTGTTGAGACCCCAAATACATCTGAGAAGCCAGTATGATGTCACCTCTCTTAAATTTTAAACACCTCTTCACAAAAAACGCACAGGCGAACAGGAGAACTATGATGTATACTTGTGCTGGGCCTCACTTTGGGGAGAGAAGCACACCGTCATAATGATTTTTTTTAAAAACTAATAAAAAGCAAAGATGAATTACTAGTTTATATTCACTGCATCAACATTCATGTTTAATTGATCAAGGAATATATTAAGCAATGATGTTGTAATCTGATGTGTAATATATCTTTAAGACAAGTGTTGTAATTTAAGATCACATGATCTTAATATCCAATAACAGAGTAGTGCAGGCTCCCTCTGTGAAGAGTCTTGAGTTAGACACTGAAGAGTGAAATCAGAGTTTTGAGTTGTGAGCACACAAGTGTAGCTGCTGAGTTGCGTTTGTAAATAAACAACCTGCGTTTATTCTAACAATGATCTACTGAAGTTCTCTGTCTCTGTACCAACTCGGTCATCCCAAAACAAGTGTGCAACCTGGATCCTTTAGCCCCAACAAACCAAGGGCACTGGATCCAACAAACTGGTGACAAGAATAAAAAGCAAGAAAAGACACAAAAGGACGAGGTAAAAAGCAAGAAAGAGTGAAGGAAATCAGAAGAACCGAAATCGGGCCGTACCTCACACGGTAGTTGTAATTAAAGAAAAGTTTGCTTCCTGATCGAAGCAATCCCCTCAGAGCATGTCGCAATTTGGAAGAGTGGGGCCTTTTGACCCGACCTCGGATGACTGGTCTCACTATGTTGAACACCTTACATTCTTCTTCCAGGCAAACCACAATACGGGGGAGGAAAAGAAGCACACGATCCTCTTTTCTGCATGTGGGAGTGAGACATATGGATTAATTCAAAATTTGTTCGCACCCAGTGCTCCAGATTTGAAAAGTTTTAATGACATAGTGAACCTCGTAAAGAATCATTACCAGCCCAAGCTGTCGGTGACGACGCAATGGTTTAAATTTAACTCAAGAAATGGAGCTGCGGTGGAGACAGTTGCTTGTTGTGTTGCAAGTCTGAAGCAAGTAACTGAATATTGCGAGTTTGGTACATCTATCAATGATATACTTAGAGATTGTGCGGTGTAAACGAAAATGTGATTCAGGAGAGATTACTGGCTGAAACAAATTTAGATTTTCAGAAGGCATTGGAAATTGCTCTGGCAATGGAAGGTGCAGTGCAAGACTCAGACTCCATATGAGGAGCACAAAATGGCACCTTCCGGCACATTGGACGTGGAGCCTCAGCCAAAAAGAGCGCAAAAGTGCAGAGCTTTACTCAGAAGCGAGAAGCAGCCACCATTAACAGACAAATTAAAAAAGAAAACTTTGCAGCAAAAGCATGACATAATAGTAACAAAGGTGGAAACAGACAACCTTGTAATGAATCACTGTTTAAAAAGATCAAATGTTTCTTCTGCCATCGAAATGGGTACCTCATGAGACATTGTAAAGGTAGAATCAGGCAGACTTGCAGACAAAAGCAAAAACCCAATGAGATTAACAGCGTTAATAAGCCTGAAGTAATAGATTCTGATATCAATTCATTGTATAATTTAAAGGTAGGAAGAACAGAGCCTATCTATGTAACCATGAGAGTGAATGAGAAGCCTATCAGAATGGAGGTGGATACTGGTGCAGCCACTACAGAGATTGGTAAACATACTTTTAAATACCTGAATCATGGAGAATGGAAGCTGAATTTGGGAGAAAATGATGCCAAATTACAAACTTACATAGGAGAAGAAATACAAGTCAAGGCTGTACGTAAAGTCACAATACACTACGGAGATCAAACAGTAAGATTACCCTTGATGGAAGTAGCAGGTGAGGGACCTGGTCTCCTCGGATGAAACTGGCTGAAAGAAATTAAACTGGAATCAACTGAAATCTTCCAACTGAAAACTAATGGATTATCACAGCTACCATAAAAATATGCCTCAGTTTTCAAGGAAGAAGTTGGAAAAATTGAAGGGCTACGAGCAAAAATTCATGTAGATCCAAAGGCAACACCAAGATTCTGGAAGGCAAGCCCAGTATCTTACGCAATGCAGAATAAGGTAGATGCCGAACTGGGCAGATTAAAAAAACTGGGAGTGATACAACTAGTACAATTTTCAGAGCAGGCCGCTCCAATTGTACCTGTTCTTAAACATGACCGAAGCATTCAAATACATGGGGGCTATAAATTATCAGTTAACAAAGTGGCAAAATTGAATAGTCACCCCATACTTAAAATTGAAGAATTATACACTAGACTGGCAGATGGAAAGGCCTACATGAAGTTAGATTTGAGTCACGCCTACCAACAATTGGGATTACAGAAGGCATCCCGGAGGTTTGTCACCATAAATACACATAAGGGATTCTACCAATACACCTGTTTATCTTTTGACGTATCTTCTGCTTGCACCATATTCCAAAGAGCCATGGAAAGTCTACTACAGGAATTGCCCACTGTTGCAGTTTATTTGTATGATGTTCTCGTGACTGGACTCACTGAAAAGGAACATCTGATGAACTTGGAAGAAGTTCTGAAACGTTTTTCGCAGGTGGGAGTGAGATTGAAAAAGGAAAAGTGCACATTCTAGGCAAAAGAGGTCACAAGGTAGATTCACAAGGCATACATTCATTTGAAGAAAAAGTGAAAGCCATTAGAGAAGACCCAGCACCAAAGAATACATTCGAACTGAAACCATTCTTGGGGATGGTCAATTACTATGGACACTTCTTGCCTAATTTGTCAACAGAACTGGCACCACTTGCTCAATAAAAACCATGGATGGTCGTGGCAAACACCTCAAGAAGGAGCTTTCACAAAAGTGAAACAGTTGTTACAATCATCTACACTTGTAATACATTTTGACCCAAAAAAAGTCGATAGTAACATGTGACGCATCACGCTAAGGAGTGGGAGCAGTGCTTTCCCATAGAATGAATGATGGATCAGAATGACCCCCAGCCTATGTGTCGAGAACACTGAGTACTGCAGAGAAAACACACTCTTAAATTGAAAAAGAAGGCCTGACAATCATTTTCGGTGTTAAGAAATTTTATTAATATGTAGAGGGTTGTCACCACAAGACATTATTAGGACTATTTGGGGAACATAAAAACATAAGAACTAGGAGCAGGAGTAGGCAATTCAGCCCCTCGAGCCTGCCCCACCGTTCATTATGATCATGGCTGATCTCATTTCAGCCTCAACTCCAATTTCCCACCCTCTTTCCATAACCTTTCAACCCATTACGAATTAAAAATCTTCTATCTCCTCCTTAGATTTATTCAGCGTCCTGGCATCCACTGCACTCTGAGGTAGTGAATTCCACAGATTCACAACCCTTTGAGAAAAGTAATTCCCCCTCATCTCTGATTTAAATCTACCACCCTTTAGCCTACAACCATGGGAAGACAAGGCTATACCCCTATAGCCTCAGCAAGAGTACAAAGATGAGCGTTGATCTTGGCAGCGTATGTGTATACTTGTATTAATAGACCCAGAAGTCAAATTGCAAACTCTTATGTACTCAATCAAGTTTACCCTTGCAAGTAAAAGATCAGGATGTTCCAATTCCTAAGGAATTTGTTTTATTATTGAACTTTCTGGACTCATCACCGATATGAGCAAGACAGATTAAAGATTGGACAAACCGAGACCCAGTCTTATCCAAAGTGGGAAATCAAGTTCATCATAGTTGGTCACAAAAATAAGAATCTGATGAAATGAAACCGTATTTCCAGAGAAGATACAAGATAACCAGCCAAGAAGGTATTTTATTGTGGGGAACTCATGTGATTGTTCCTCCGAAAGGACAAAAGCCATCATTATCCGAACTTCACAGTGCATTTCCCAGACTTTCCTAAATGAAGGCAATAGCACACAGCTATCTATAGCGGCCTGGGATTGATAGAGAGATAGAAAACTTAGTGAAAAGCTGGATGCAGTGTCAACAAGTACAAAAATTACCTGCAACAGCCCCGTTACACCCCTGGGAGTGGCTAGGAAGACCGTGGGCATGAGTAAACATCAACTGTTTGGGACCTTTTATGAGAACAATGTTTCTACTTATCATAGACGTTCATTCAAAATGGGTGGGTGTATACAAAGTGCAGTCACCCACACCTTCCACCACAATGGACAAACTACGACAAAATTTCACAATCAATGGATTACCTGAAGTGCTAGAATTAGACAATGGAGCAGTATTCATAAGTGCTGAATTTAACCAATTTACAAGCCTCATGTGAAAACATCTCCATACCACCCCTCTTCTAATGGACTCACCGAGAGTGCAGTTCAAATGTTCAAATCTGGTATGAATAAATTGTCTGGAGATTCTATAGTGGCTAAATTAGTATGTTTTCTTTTCCATTATAGAACCACCCCTCATACGACAACAGGTGTTACACCTGCGGAATTGTTGATGAAGCGTCGTCTGCGATCAAGACTGAGCCTAATCATGCCAAACTTGGGGGGAAAGGTAGAAAGAAGCCAGGGAAGTTGGAAAATTGGACATGACTGTCTATTTGTGAAAAATTTTAGAGAAGGACCAGCATGGTTGTTTGGCAAAATAAGCGCAATAACGGGACCTCGTTCCTACTATGTGAAAGTCGAAGATTGAGTGTTTAGGAAACATGTAGATCATATAAGAAAAGAAACCAAATACCCTGAAATGATTCCACGAGTGTTCGAGACTGAATCAACATCTCCTGTTGAAAGAACTCAACCGAGTACAGATGGGTTTGAGAGTCCAATTGTACTTGAAAGAGTCAAAGAAACAGATTTATGGGTACCTTTTGAAGAAGCAGATGCTCAGATGACTCCAGTAAGGGAGGTTCCAAATTAAACTTCAGAAGTTGTAGAACTGTATGTGTCTACACGCATAAGGAAATCCCCAGAGGAACTGACTTTGTAAATTATTGATCTGTGCAAATAAATTGATATATTTTAAAAATTGTAAAATGTATTTTTCAGTAAAGGGGGAGGGATGTAATAATCTGATGTGTAATATACCTTTGAGACAAGCGTTGTAATGTAAGGTCACATGATCTTAATACCCAATAGCAGAGCAGCATGGGCTACCTCTGTAGGAGAGTGTTGAGTTAGACACTGAAGAGTGAAGACAGAGTTTTGAGCTGTGAGCACACAAGTATAGCTGTTGAGGGTTTTTTTTGAAAATGAACAGCTTGTGTTTATTCTAATAACGATCTATTGATATTCTCTGTCTCTGTACCAACTCAGTCACCCCAAAACAAGCATGCAACCCAGACCCTTTAGCCTCAACAAACCAAAGGCACTGGATCCAACAAAGATCATTACTTTTTGGTGGTTGTGGTACAAAACCTTCATTAGCCACAATGTAAATGGATGCTTCCATACAGTTGTTGGAGGACTTGTCTTCATTCAAAGCATCTATTGATTCCATAGCTAACTTTCACCATCCATAGATATAAATTAAATTAAAACACATGCTGGAGTCCAGTTGGATGGCAACATTATTAGGTTGAAAATTAAATTGGTATGAAATAACTAAACGCTAGAATATGAGTTTTTCCTATTAGTGAAGGTGAAAGCATTAGAGTTAATTCTGCAATTCAGTCAAAGTCTATAGCTTCAATTACATGAAGCTCTATTTGTCATTTCTTTTTTATTTCAATATGTTAATTATTTTCAAACTTGTATTAGTGTCTTCATAACCTTAGCAATAATTAGCTGTTTTTAAATTACACATGGAATAACAGCCATAATAGAAAATAGTTAGAAAAAATGACCTCTGAATTGTTTAGTATTAAGTTGACGTTATCAATGTAATACAGCAACAAGCTACTCATTAATATGTAATGATAATTCATAAATAACAAAGGCATTTTTAGACTTCTGTGCTTCACTGTACCATGCACCAAGCAAGTGAATAAAAATAGAAATGGAAATAATTAAATGCTGGCTTATTGTAACTAATCTTGCAGGTTTACTTATGGAGGATTTGTATCAATTTATTTTTTTACATTCATTTATGGGATGTGGGCATCACTGGCTAGGCTAGCATTTATTGCCCATCCCTAATTGCCATTGAACTGTAGCAGTTCATATGGTGTAGGTGCACCCGCAGTGCTGTTAGGGAGGGAGTTCCAGGATTTTGACCCAATGACAGTGAAGGAACGGCGAAAAATTTCCAAATCAGGATGGTGAGTGGTTTGGAGAGGAACTTCCTGGTGGTGGTGTTCCCATGTGTCTGCTGCCCTTGTCCTTCTAGATGGTAGTAGTGGTGAGTTTGGAAGGTGCTGTCTAAGAAGCCTTGGTGAGTCCCTGCAGTGCATCTTGTAGATGGTACATACTACTGCTACTGTGCGCCAGTGGTGGAAGGAGTAAATGTTTGTGGATGGGATGCCAGTCAAGCAGGTTGCTTTGTTCTGGATGGTGTCAAGCTTCTTGAGTATTGTTGGAGCTGCACTCATCCAGGCAATTGGAGAGTATTCCATCACATTCCTGACTTGTGCCTTATAGATGGTGGACAGGCTTTGGGGAGTCAGGGGGTGAGTTACTCGTCACTAGTGTCTGACCTGCTGTTGTATCCACAGTATTTATGTGGCCAGTCCAGTTCATTTTCCACTCAATGGTAAGCCCCAGGACATTCAGCAATGGTAATGCCATTGAATGTCAAGGGAAATGGTCAGATTCTCTCTTGTTGGAGATGGTTATTGCCTGGCACTTGTGTGGCACGAATGTTACTTGCTACTTAGGGGAGGTGGTGGCATAGTGGTATTGTCACTGGATGAGTAATCCAGAGACCCAGGGTAATGCTCTGGGGACCTGGGTTTGAATCCCACCACGGCAGATGGTGGAATTCTAATTTGATAAAAATCTGCAGCTGAAAGTCTGATGATGACCATGAAACCATTGCTGATTGTTGTAAAAACCCAAGTGGTTCACTCATCTTCCCTTCACTAGGAAGGAAATATGCTGCCCTTACCTGGTCTGGCCTACATGTAACTGCAGATCCATAGCAGTGTGGTTGACTCTTAAATGCCCTCCAAACGATTAGGGATGGGCAATAAATGCTGGCCTAGCCAGTGACACCCACACAAAATTTTTTAAAAACTTGTCAACCCAAGCCTAGATATTGTCCAGGACTTGCTGCATTTGGATATGGACTGCATCTGTATCTGAGAAGTCATGAGTGGTGCTGAACATTGTGCAATCATCGGCGAACATCCCCACTCTGACCTTATGATGGAAGGAAGGCCATTGATGAAGCAGCTGAAGCTTTTTGGGCTGAAGACACTACCCTGAGGAAATCCAGCAGTGATGTCCTGGAACTGAGATAATTGACCTCCACTAACCACAACCATCTTCCTTCGTGCTAGGTATGACTCCAACCTGCAGAGAGTTTTCTCCCGATTCCTATTGACTCCAGTTTTGCTAGGGCTCCTTGATGCCACACTTGGTCAAATGCTGCCTTGATGTCAAGGACAGTCACTCTCACCTCACCTCTGGAGTTCAGCTCCTTTGTCCATGTTTGAACCAAATGCAGTGAGACTTGTAATGAGGTCAGGAGCTGAGTGGCCCTGGTGGAACCCAAACTGAGCACCAGTGAGCAGGTTATTGCTAAGCACGTGCCACTTGATAGCACTGTTGATGACCCCTTCCATCAATTTACTGATGATCAACATGAGCCTGATGGGGCAGTAATTAGCCAGGTTGGATTTTTACTGCTTCTTATGTACAGGACTTACCTGGACAATTTTCCACATTGCTGGGTTGATGCCAGTGTTGCAGCTGTACTAGAACAGCTTGGCTAGGGGTATAACAAGTTCTTCAGTACACAGAGCTGAACTCCAGAGATGAAGTGGGAGTGACTGACCTTGACACCAAGGCAGCATTTGACCGATTGTGGCATCAAGGAGCCCTAGCAAAAGTGGAGTCAATGGGAATCAGAGGAAAACTCTCCGCCGGTTGGAGTCATACCTAGCATAAAGGAAGGTGGTTGTGGTTATTGGAGGTCAATCATCTCAGCTCCAAGAAGTCACTGCAGGAGTTCCTCAGGGTAGTGTCCTAGGCTCAACCATCTTCAGCAGCTTCATCAATGGCCTTCCTTCCATCGTAAGGTCAGAAGTGGGGATGTTCGCTGATGATTGCACAATGTTCAGCACCATTCACAACTCCTCAGATACTGAAGCAGTCCATGTCCAAATGCAACAAGACTTGGACAATATCCAGGCTTGGGTTGACAAGTGGAAATTAACATTGTACCATAGCCTTTAGCAGTGTCCAGTGCCTTCAGCCATTTCTTGATATCATGTGGAGTGAATCAAATTGGCTGAAGACTGACATCTGTGATGCTGGGGACCTCCAGAGGAGGCTGAGATGGATCATCCACTTGGCACTTCTGGCTGGAGATTTTTGCAAATGCATCAGCCTTATCTTTTGCACTGATGTGGTGGGCTTCCCCATCATTGAGGATGGCGATATCTATGGAGCATCCTCCTCCAGTGAGTTGTTTAATTATCCATCACCATTCACGACTGGATGTGGCAGGACTGCAGAGCTTAGATCTGATCTGTTGGTTGTGGAATCGCTCAGCTCTGTCTGTTGCTTGCTGCTTATGCTATATGGCACACAAGTAGTCCCGTGTTATAGCTTCACCAGGTTGACGCCTCATTTTTAGGAATGCCTGGTGTTGCTTCTGGCATGCCCTCCTGCACTCTTCATTGAACAAGGTTGATCCCCTGACTTGTTGGTAATGGTAGAGCGGCGGATATGCCAGACCATGAGGTTACAGATTGTGGTTGAGTGCAATTCTGCTGCTGCTGATGGCCCACAGTCCCTCATGGATGCCCAGTCTTGAGATGCTAGATCTGTTCAAAATCAATCCCATTCAGCACGGTGGTTGTGCCACCCAACACGATGGAGGGTATCCTCAATATGAAGATGGAACTTTGTCTCCACAGGGATGTGCAGAGGTCAATCCTGCCAATACTATCATGGACCGATGCATCTGCAGCAGGCAGGTTGGTGAGGATGAGGTCAAGTATGTTTTTCCCTCTTGTTGATTGTCTCACCACCTGCTGCAGCCACAATCCAGCAGCTATTGCTTTTAGGACTCAGCCAGCTCAGTCTGTACTGGTGCTACTGAGCCACTCTTGGTGATGGACATTGAAGTCCCGACTCAGAGAACATTCTGCGCCCTTGTCATTCTCAGTGGTTCCTCCAAGTGGCATTCAACATGAAGGAGCACTGATTCATCAGCTGAGGGGGGACAGTGCATGGTAATCAACAGGAGGTTTCCTTGCCCATGTTTGACCTGCTGCCACGACTTCATATGGTCCAGAGTCACTGTTGAGGACTCCCAGGACAACTCTCTCCTGACTGTATACCACTGTGCCACCAACTTTGCTGGGTCTATCCTGCCAGTGGCAGTTTTATACACTGGGCGGCTTGCTAGGCCTTTTCAGGGGGCATTTAAGAGTCAACCACATTGCAGTGGATCTGGAGTCACTTGTAGGCCAGGCCAGGTAAGGACAGCAGGTTTCCTTCCCTAAAGGGCATTAGTGAACCAGATGGGTTTTTCCAACAATCGACAATGGTTTTATGGTCATCATTGGACTTTAAATTCCAGATTTTTATTGAATTCAAATTCCATTATCTGCAATGGTGGGATTTGAATCCAGGTCTTGAGAGCATAACCCTGGACCTCTGGATTACCAGTCCAGAAACAATACCACTACGCACTTCCTTCCCTATCAATTAATGAAAGTCAAGTCATCATTGCTGTTCCTTCAAATGCATATAAAAGTACATCTCTATACATCCTATATTCTAACCAGCTCTGACATTCCACAAGGGTTCTAGAGGTCACCTACTATATTCCTAATGGAAGATCAGAGGAACCCCCAGGAAAATGGTGGAGACTCAATTATGCTTGGAGTTCTCTAACAGCATGTTAATAGGGGCAAGTCTTCATCTACCAGTTACAAAGCAAGTTACAGGAAGGCGAGGGGCATGGATTAATTCTCGCTCCTAGTTCTCAGTGAGGATTTGGCATTGCGGTGGTTACTGAAATGCAGAATACATTGGCCATACAGATCCCAGTAGTAAAGTGACAGGGCAGATTGCTTGCCTGATATGAATCCAGGCTTATTTTCTATCCCGTTGTTTTAAATAGTTTGCAAATTGGACAGATTATATAACAGGCCAGTGATCCCCTCTACCAATTTACTGCCCAATTCACTCTCAGCATATGTAGGCCACACCAGTGGGATAGGGTTGCCAACCTGCCAGGATTGGCCTGGAACCTCCAGGAATTGAAGATCAATCTCCAGGCCACAGGTCAATGCAACCCTAGAGTAAAATCATCAGGACGTTAAAAAAAGATTTTTTTTTTAAATTTTCTTTAAAGATTTTTCTTAAATTGGTGTAGGAAGGCAGTGTATCACAAGGATGGATGTGTTAGCAGACTAATACTTGGAGCATGGGGGCAAGTCATATGATGAAACCATCAGGAATACATTTATTCACAGCCGGCAATGCTACAGCGGGGTCCAGGCCAAGTAAGCAGCCTGGGTGCCCAAAGAATTCCTTTCCTTTAATTAAGGGACAGATAAAAGCATGACAAGGGAAACCACTACCAAGGCTACAAGCAAGCCAGAATTCTGATTGGCATATTGCCTTACCATGGAGTGGAAGCTTCTGCCCTCCTCCATGGCAAGTTTGGCAGTGAGGGGGCATTTCAACAGGTGGGCAATTAAAGCTTACTTAAGGGCCTCATCCTACCATTGCTAGCATTAGCCCAGTAGTGAGTGAGGGACTGGGCATTCATGGAACTGACAAAAAAAACCTTGTTGGGGTTGCTTGCAGGCTCTGGGGGTTGGGGAGGGGGTGGGGGGGTTGGGGGGGGGATATCCCTCGTTCAAAAGCATGCAGTGCCTGATTGAGGGACCGGGTATCAGGAAGTGGGAACCCGGTGAGACCCACCTCCCTGCCCTTGCTGCCGACCCCCTTCTTTCCCTCGCCCATGGCCTGTTCCTCACAATCCCCCCAACTGCCAACACTCACGTCTGGCCTGGGAACAAGCAACGATCCTAGGCCTCTGGTGGGTGTCATAGTGGCAGCAGTCACCACCTCTTTGGCAGTGCTGCTGTTCAATAGAGCTGCCAGCCTCTCATTGGCTGGCAGCTCTCAGTTGGTGGGACTTCCACCCATGGGGTGTCCTTGATCTGATTGGAACAAGATGCAGCTGGCCTTTTGGAAAAGAGGCAAAGTGGGCTCTCGCCAGCTCTCCAGGTGGTAGCCAACACCCTGTCGCTTTCACAAGATTCCAGACATTGTCTCCAAAATCTCTGGCAGATTCATTGCTGAAGGACACTGTAAAGTGAACCCTAGCATAGCCATTAGAATTGCAACCCACAAAGTAGTAGGAAATAATCCAGTTTAGCTAATTAATGTTGATGTTACACTAGATTTCGTGAGTGAATTGAGGGCATTATATCTTGCTCACATTGACCAAGTTTTGCAAATTATGTGTATCCAAGCAAGAATCCACCACACCACTGTATATGCTGGTTAGTAGATTTAGAGTTATTTCTGTGCAAGCCATGACATTACAGAAACCATCGTTGTGGGTCATTGGGTCCAGCTGTTATGCTACATCTTCAGTGACCTTGCATATTTTTACAATCCCATTAACTACTTATTAATCTTTAGAATCCTGAACTCCCCCAGTGACCTTCATTTTTGTGCATTTAGCCAAGAATGCTGAATAGTGGAACATATGGTGCAGTAGAAAGCTCTTAACATTTCATATTCTTACAAGTGAAAACAACTAAAATGCTGCAATAGTAAAGAGGGGGATCCACTGAATCTTGGTGAAATTCAAAGGCACCTTATTAGAATGTCCATGCCAATTTATCCTGATA
This sequence comes from Carcharodon carcharias, assembly GCF_017639515.1. Classification (NCBI taxonomy): domain Eukaryota; kingdom Metazoa; phylum Chordata; class Chondrichthyes; order Lamniformes; family Lamnidae; genus Carcharodon; species Carcharodon carcharias. Next base: position 65,684,939 of record NC_054481.1, on the reverse strand, counting down.
CCAGCATTATTTCAGTGCATGAATCACACACCAAGCACATTTGCAAGGGCAAATCTAACTAACAGAACCTGAGAGGCCTGCAACTACTCAGATTCAAGGCATTAAGGGTTCGGAGCACTTTTGTGGAAAATATACTAAAAGAAACTAAAAATACAAATAATCACATAAAATAGTCCACCAACACCCTTGCTGCATGTTCTTGCATTCTTGTTTTAGGAAGCACAATGGCCAACTTAGTAGTAATGGTGGAGCACAGGAAACAGCAATTCAACGATCTCTATGGCAGCAGGAAAAAACAATGCATTAACCCAACTGGGAGGCTGAAAAATGGCAAGGGCAAAGTCAAACTGTAACCTCCATTTGGAGGAATTAACCCAGTAAATTGTGGGCTGCCACTCCATCATATTGATTGAAGAGACATATGCATGTGACCAACCTATGCAGGCTACATATGCAGGTTACAACCTCTTATTGTCACTATTTCTTTCATTTAAAAATTTGCTCACACACTTAAGCCATTTGTCGTCTGGAAGGTGAGTAAGCTGCTCAACATTATAGCATGGCACGTTTTCCTTAGTGAAATGTGCTAGAAGGGGTGTTTTACTGATCACAATAAATGTTATTTTTCCATTGGGACAGCTAACAACTAACAGCTCCAAGAATCTGTAGGACTATCACTCACTTCATCTGCTGCAGCAAGTATCAGTCCAGGAATGTCCATTCTGGAGGGATAAGTTGTAGTGGTAAGCTAGAGCAGGGAACTTAAGGCAGAGATGCAGAAGAGCAAAGAGAGGTGACAGTAGAGGATCAGGAAGAGGTTGGATGCAGTGCCAGTTTCAAGCTTACCCTAAATGCTAAATTCCAAAATAGAGTCATAGTCATAGAGGTCTCAGCACAGATAAAGGCCCTTCGGCTCATTGAGTCTGTGCTAGTCAAACAAGTACTTAACTATTCTAATCCCATTTTCCAGCACCAGACCCATAGCCTTGTATGCCATGGCATCACAAGCACAGATCCAAATACTTCTTAAATGTTATGAGGTTTCTGCCTCTACCACCCTTTCAGGCAGAGTTCCAAATTCCCACCACCCTCTGGCTGAAAAAATTATTCCTCATATTCCCCCTAAATCTCCTGCCCCTTACCTTAAATCTATGCCCCCTGGTTATTGAGCCCTCCACCAAGGGGAAAATTTCCTTCTTGTCTACCCTATCTATGCCCCTCATAATCAAAACTAGTACCATCCTGGTGCTGCCTGCAAGAGTACTAGTTCCTGAGAGTGTACAAAGCACCCCGCAAGGTGGAGTTCCTTAACTATATCTCTGTTGTTGTATATGATTAATTCACATACCTGCAGTCCAGTCTGGAGAATAAAAACCTCAAGAAGCACTTGCAGTGGAACCCTCCTTAACAAAATTCCTAAATACAGCTGCAATGTTTCTAATGAAGTTCATATCTGACTAGATGCATCATACTGAAAAATTTACAACACAATAAATTAATGCTGAGTCACTTCAGCCCTGCACATTTCCACATTCAGATGGCAGTACTTATTGAGAGAGTAAGGGAGTCGCAAGGTCAAGGCTGAAAATAACACGGATAATGATGCTGGCTTTCCAGATGACTCTTCATTTATTGCATCCAGCTACCTGCAATGAAATGACCCATGAAACTGAAAGCATACAGGCCCATACAGCCACCAGAAGGACAGAGTCCAGGAGAGTCAGTTTCTAGAAGTTGTTAAGGACATTTAACCACCAATCAACTGTGTGCTGTCTCCCACAAGAGCAGTATATAGAAGGTGTACTAGATTTGGTAGGAGGAACACTCATTATTCAGTCACTGATGGGAAATACCAGAGTAAGAACCACTGGCAACACACCACAAAATAAATGATCATAATTGGATTTAAATTTTGTAACAGGAGAGTAATGGATTTGCATATTTAGGGTCTGAGGTGAAGTCGAGAATAAGAATATGAGTGTGGGGTTTTGATGCATGATTATATTGGGAACATGTGTTTAGTGTTGTTTGGGCTGAATTGTTTCTTTTTAATTTAAATAGAGGTCTGTTAAATGTAGGTGGCTTGTCTTTCTTGATATAGCTCTAGTGCAAGTGGCAGCTTTTCATCCTTTGCATCATTGTCTCCATCTTCTTCTGCCCCTTCTAAATCCATTCTCTTCTATCTGCTGCATGATGACTCCTCCTCTGATGGAATAATGTGAAACATGCAACAAACTCTTATCACTTTTAAGACTATGTCGACCTTGTACTGCAACATACAACCAGAAGCTAACCAAAGAAAATCTTTGAACATACCTCTTGAATGCTTTCTTTGTACCTTTGTTGAACCATTCCTTTCAATATGTGTTCTCTCTATAGTTCTTGTTTGCACAATGCTGTCACCTGCCACTGCTATTTACTTTTAAGTAATGATTGGACTGCAGACTAATGGACGGTAAATGCAGTGTGGCACCTTAGGGTATACAGCATTCATCTGTATGATGTTGATGTGAAAGTTTCATTCAAATGGAATGTTGATACAGTAGAAACCGTTCCTATTCATAAATGCGATGCCACTGGTGACAAGAGTTAGCGTAGCCACATGAGTTTGATCAATAAAGCCCCAAGTTCTTCACAGGCCATTAATTTTGAAAAAAGTAAAAGTGCCCTCTCTGGCTGCTGGTCATTTTGCGTAGGAAAAGTGATTAATACCTTGGTCCTGATGTATGCCTTGGTGCACTGTAGATTTGCTGACTTGACATTGTCCTCTGAGTCAGCTTGATAAAAACCTCATGGCATTGAAGTTTAACAAAGTTGTAATTTTCACTGGCATTGACGGAGTGCCCCAGATATTTGAAGATCTGACTGAAACAGCAATGTTCTGAAACATCTCCCTGGCTCAATGCAAGTAGCAGAAACAGGCATTCTTGGATGTGCCTGAAGATAGTGGCATTACTTGTACACCCAGCTGCCTGGGCAGGCAGGGCAGGCATGGGCCAACTGTGGTCTCCTCAGATGTAGGCGCACCTGCCTTGCTCATGTCTGCAGAACTCTTTCTGTCCTCACTGCCATTAAGGTCAAGTGAAGTTGTGAAAGGAAAATCCAACTCCCCAAAATGGAGGATGCAGACACAGAAAACTTAGCTTTAAAGTAGAATTAACCTAAAAATCAATGATAAGTACTCAAAGCACAGAAAGACGACAATAACAATACATGCAGTATATACACACAGTCACTGTCACTTTTGACTAAAGTCCAAGCAGTCAGGTTTCAAGCATGGCTGATAAGGGCACATAACAAAGAAGTCAAGCTATTGGAGCAAACCAATGGAAACATGAAGCAATGAAGACTATGAGTGAAATTTCCTGCTCTCCCTGGTGGCGAGCTTAGAAGCAGGAAGAGTATTTAATTAGTCAGAATGGTGGTGTACCTGAACCCCTCCACCTTCCTGCCTCACCAGAATTAGGTTATGGGTAGGAAGGCCCATGGTTGACCTTCCGATCCCACCGCTAATTGAGGCCCTTAAGTGGCAAATTATTGACCACTTAAGGGCCTCATCCCACTGCAGCTCCAGGCAGACCAGTTGCAATGCATGCCAGCTACAACTGTCCAATCAGCTTGTCAGCTCCCGGGGTCGGGGTTGGGGGGGTGGGTGGGGGAGGGCGAGTGGGCGGGAGGCGTGGAGTGGGCGAGTGGGCTGGGGGGTCCCTCAATCAAAGGCACTCAGTGCCTGATCAAGGGACTCGACATCAGGAAGGGGGGGAGGAGCGGAAGGGGGGTGTGGGGGCTGCTGAGAGCCATCCCCTGCCCTTGATGCCAATTCCCTGCACTCCAATTCCTATGACCCCTCCGAATTCCATGAATCCCGTCCTGACATGACTTACCACTGGCCTGGGTCGCTCTGCAATCCTGAGATTCCAGAGCCTGTTGTTCCAGCAGCCAGCACCTTCTCAATGGCACAGGTGAGCACAAGAGCTGCCAGCCTCTCAGTAGGTGAGATTTCTGCCTTTGGGGTCTTGATTCCAAGGCAGATCCACCATTGGCCTTGCCATTGTCTAACTGGCTCGTGGTTCGGCAGGCCTTCCCAAAAAGAGGCAGCAAGTACATGTCTCTTGCCAGCTCTCCGGCCAGCAGGCATGACCCGAAACCTCAACAAAGACTACACCTCACTTTCATTTCTAAAATTAATTGATTTGCACCATGCAGCAATGTCAGTCTTGACTTTCCCCAGGACTACCTGGTGAGAAAATACTAGGCAGCCTATTCCTGATGTAAAGAGTTTGTCTCTGATTTTCTGCCCTCTCCCTTGCCTGGCTTGTGTATCTAACACCAACACTTAGAAACAGAAATTCTCCACCTAATAATGTTTACATCATTGTTTTTTTTTAGATAAACCAGTAGGGTTGTCGACTCACCTGGAAAGCCCAGGTGTCTCCTAGAATCGGCATCAATCTCCCGGTGCCTATTGAAAACAAACTGGGAGATTTTGATACATTAATTTAAGCAAATATGCCACAAACATGAACTGACATGGGTCGTGCACGAGGGCCGAGCTCAAATGTCATTGCCTGTTTTTTTTTCCCCCCACCAAGAAGGTTTAAGCCTAAGCTCTCACATGTAGTTGCAGAGAAGAGTATGTGTGAGTAATGGTGACTGTCGTGTCTATGGGTGCTGGTTTGTGCAGTAGGAGGCTCGGAGGACAGTTCAGCAGCTGTCCCTAGCCTGTGAGGTGCGTGAGGGGGTGGGGTGGGGGGGTTCAGTGTTTCTGCAGGTCATGGTCCCAGGAATGGCAGGCAGCTCGCTCCGCCCGGGATCAGGTTTCATTTGGTGTAACATTGCAACCGGCAGCAGCAAATTTTATAATGTCGGAAAGCATCAAGAGGCAGGAGGCCAGGGCCACCACCAGCCAGAGGGCAGAACCCAAGACTGTTGGGGGGGGGGGGGGGGGGGGGTGTGTGTGTGTGTGTGTGTGTGTGTGTGTGTGTGTGTGTGTGTGTGTGTGTGTGTGTGTGCATGTGTGTGGGGTGGGGGCAAGTGGAGAGACCAGAGTCTGACCCGTGGAGGATTCAACAGCAGCTACTTTAAAGTGCTGCTTCCTGATCATGGTGCCAGCAAGAGCCCAGACACAGCACATAAAAAATTATTAAAAAGCAGTTTTCTCAGTGCTGGTAATGATCAAGGGATGAGGTGGTATGTACAAGTCTATGCATAAATGTCAGGCAAGGAAAGGTTTAACTAGGCCATAATGTCACACACTGCTTGCATTCATCGTCTGGGTTCAAATGCTAGTGTCCTGGGCTTTGGACTTTGTTCCCCCTGGACTGGGCTCACCCGCGGACACCACATTGCCGGGACACCATGATGCCACTTCCGAAATTGTACTGTTGGAGTTGACAACCCAGATATGCAGCAATGTCATATTGGGTACAGCACAAGTTTGAAGCCCTGAAGCCCTACTGCATTTAAATCGCACTTTTCACACTTGCTGGACAACTCAAAGCCCTTTACAGCCGATGAAGTACTTTGGATTGTAGTCACTGTCATAATGTTGGAAGTGCAGAAGCCAATTCATGCACAGTAAGCTCCCTCAAACAGCAATGTGATAATGACCAGACCTGTTTCTCTGATGTCACTTGAGGAATAAACATTGGCCAGGATATAGGGATAATTCCCCAAAGCGGTGCCATAAAATATTTTACATCCACCTGAGAGGGCAGGCAGGGCCTCAGTTTAGCATTGCATCCAAAAGACAGCAGTTCTAACAGTGTAACCCTCCCTCAGTACCACACTGGAGTGTCAGCCTTGAATGTTGTGCTCAATTGCTAGAGTGGGATTTGAACCTACATCCTTCTAATTCAGAGTTGAGAGTGACATCCACAACTGAGCCACAGCTGACACTGTCTGTATCATAACTTAACCACAGCTTTAAAACAAACAGTTTCTTGCCCAGCACAACACCAGAGTATGTTTAGACTGCAACATTCACATTATAGGAAACTGGATTCTACTTTGAAGGGAACTCAAGCAGAAGGATTAAATTTGGAGTCAAGTAGTATAAATAGGGTACAGGGTGAATGAATCCAAAACTGCAGTATAAATACATTAAAGATTGGCTAATTGTAGTGAGTTCTGCTCTGAGCTGTGCTTCCACTGCAATAACAAATGAAACTTTCCAAATACGTTTGTTTGGAAGACAACGGAGAGAAGAAATCAATCGGCTACTTTCAAATCCAGGGCCAGAAATTCCCCCCCGTCGGGTGGGGGGCTTATGCAGGGACAGGCGGGGGTGAGCGTGAACCCGATTGGCACCCCCAATCGGGTCCGCGCAGCCATTTTACATGGGCGGGCCAATTAAGGCCCACCCAGTGTGACACACGCCTAGAAGTTCTGAGCGCTCCCTGTGCAGGGCTGGGGGGGGAAAGATTCCCTGAGTGGTTCCCTGCACTCTTTCATGCATGCGTGCAAAAGAGCGCCAAGATCTCCCTGAAGCACTTCCGTGCCTCAGGGAGATTTGTTTAAGTTATGGAAATTTGAATAAAGACGGGAAAAAATGCAAGGACATGTCCCCTCATATGAAACTGTCACATGAGCCGGGACGTGTCCATTATTTATTTCAAAAATTTTTGTTTTAACTAATAAACCCGTCATGAAACCTCATTCCGCCCGTGGATGAGGTTTCTTTAAAAAGCAAAGGCCGCCTGGGCTCTTCGCCTGCCCACCCACCTTAAGGTAGGACGGGCAGCTCAGGTAATTACTTTAATTACTTGTTAGCAGGCCTTAATAGACCTTCGAACTGAATATCTGAATGACATCCGGTGACGTCAGAACACCTGCCTGACGTCACCGTGCATCATTTTACACATCAGCGAGCGGCACCCCCGCCAACCCCCCACCGCTCGCCAATGGGAAAATGCTGCCCCAGGCTACAAACATAGAAGTCCAGTGTTAACAGAAACTATACTGGTGCTCCCAATCAACCTTTTTATTCAAATTGCTTGACGTAGAAACCTTTCTAATCTGCGAGACCTTTACAGCAATCACCAATTAATTATATCTCTTCTTACAAGTTTTGGTTTTATTTTCCTCTCTGTTCCAATTATTTCTTTAGAGCAAAATGCAAAACAAAATTTCAAGGCCTTAAGACCCTTGGTCCTAAGGGCTTTCTTTTACTGAACTACCTTTCATTTAACCTGCATTTGAAATCCACTAAATAGGTTGTCATTACAATGCAATACAGAAGTTTGAATCCAAGTTTGACATAGGCTAATTTTGCACATCACCCACACAAGATTAACAACATAATGGTATCTCTCCAGTGAAAGAAAAATAACATACAAATAACATTGCCAAATATAACTTCATTGTAGTGAGATAACTAAGATATTGCATATTTCTCTTTCTTTCAGATGCACTCAGGAAGTACTGCTGCTCACGGTTGCTAGGATATCTTCTTACTTAAACCACCTGATTTACTCTACATAAGGATGATGGAATAGTAGTGCAGATAGGCAAAGTAGTACTATGTCCAAGTTAATTCGAAGCAAAGCAGATATTGACTGGAAATCTTTCAATGGCTTCTCCTTCCTTGATGGTTGTACAGATAAAGGTAACTTATTAACATAAAACAGAATTTGACAGGTGAAAAGTCACTTCAGCTGTAAGATTTGATCATTAATACATTCTTGAATGACAAAAAATGCTGTTGCTTTTATCTTTTAATCCATATGAACACAACTGATTTCTTGACTGAAAATCTATTTGAAACAAACTGATGTATTTAGGAATGTCATTCATCAGTTCAAGCACTGATCATGTCAAATCCAGCCTTAAGTAACAGAAGTATTGTTGTATTTTGAAATTCCATAAAATCTATAGTCTCGACTGCTGTTGAGGGAATGCATTGAGGTAAAGGAAACCTGGGAAACAACTGTGTCATATTTGATAATCTAATATATCAAGCAACTGATTCAATATATTTTCATGATAGAAAAAGGGAGGGATTTTAATCCCCTCTGCCTAGCTGGAGCATTAGCTAAAACACCTAGCATAATTTGCTACTTTAATATGGCATTCTGGCGCCTTTAATGTTGTCAGTCTGAATCCGAAGGATGCCTCATTACTTTTGGTAAAAGGGCTTGTGTCACTCAGGTAGGTCCCCAAGACAATTTGAATAGACTACAGGACAGATCAGCATCCAACATAGTCACTTCAACCAGTGAAACTTGCCAGACCAGAAGCCGACATCCCAGAAGCTAAGTAAAAATCTTTTCTTATGAGGAGGACCAGGAGTGCTCCTCTAAGGCTCTCAAGCAAAGTCTGAGTTTCTGTTGTCCTGGGCCACTCTTCTACTTGCGGGATATTGCCAAACCTCCATCCCCACCAACCACGCCCCCTCCCACACCCTCCACTGCAAATTACCTTGCGTGCTGGTGACAGCCTCTGGGCAGCCCTAATCTTCCTCTGCCAGTAGCCAACAAACTATGTTATTAGTCCATTGCGGCAGCTGGTTGGCAAGACATTAATGAGACACAGCTGGTAAAATCGGCAGGCCACCAACAGAAAGCTGGATTTCTGCACCCGAGTTAAAATTCACACTAAATAATTTATTCGTCTCATGAACACATGACACGAAGACGCTATTTTTGTTGTGCTAAATAAACAATAATCAGAAGCTCCCTATAGTAGTTGCAATCTATGCACTTGTCCAAAGTACAATCTTATTCCACAACTGATAAGGATAATGTTCTCTGAACTTGGTAACAGGTTTGTAACGGAAGCCACTCAGCATTGTAGAATACTCCTGCCTCAATATTTTAGATTTTGAGATGCATATGTGTTTGTGGCTCAAGCTATTGAACGAGGGAAGTTTTTCTGAAACGCTGTTATTTTCCTTTAGCATTTAAGTATTAACACAGACCAAACGCTAGCTGGTGATTTTATTTCTTACTCATCTTGATATGAGGAAGATTACATTGTACCAAATCTTAAGCAGTACTTGAGAAACGCAGACTGGGTGACCGCTTTGCAGAACACCTTCGGTCTGTCCACAAGCATGACCCAGAGCTCCCTGTCGCTTGCCATTTCAACACTCCATCCTGCTCTCATGCCCACATGTCCGTCCTTGGCCTGCTGCATTGTTCCAGTGAAGCTCAACGCAAACCGGAGGAAAAGCACCTCATCTTCCAACTAGGCACTTTACAGCCTTCCGGACTGAATATTAAGTTCAACAATTTTAGATCATGAACTCTCTCCTCCATCCCCACCCCCTTTCCGATCCCCCCTCCCCCTTTTTTTTCTCCAATAATTTATATAGATTTTTTTTTCCCACCTATTTCTATTATTTTTAAATGTATTTCCATCCATTGTTTTATCTCTACCTTTTAGCCTTTTTCGATTCCTTCACCCCACCCCATCCCACCCCCACTAGGGTTTGTACCTTGCTTGTCCTGCTTTCTACCCTTAATTAGCATATTCTTTACATAATATCACCACCTCAACACCTCTTTGTCCTTTTGTCTGTGACATCTTTTGGTTATCTCCAGCTATCACTGGCTCTACCTGCCACCACCACCCCCCCCGCCACCCCGCCTTAAACCAGTTTTATTTCACCTCCCTTCTATTTTTACTTAGTTCTGTTGAGGGGTCATTCGGACTCGAAACATTAACTGTGCTCCTCTCCACAGATGCTGCCAGACTTGCTGAGTTTTTCCAGGTATTTTTGTTTTTGTTTTGGATTTCCAGCATCCGCAATTTTTTGCTTTTAACTTGAAAAAGCACTTCTGCATTCTAAAAATGCAATTCAATTGTCTTCAAAGTCAAGTATGCTCTACAGCTGACTCCACAGAGTGAAGATTGGCCATGCAGAACATCCCCAGTTCCCTGCAAAAATGCAGTCTTCCTTCTGAGGAACATTCCCTTGGTTCTGCACAACAGAATTACGATGAAGATAGTGTGCTGTTTTTTGTCTTTATCCTTTTGGACACAGATGTATTTAACTATTTGAAGAACATATTCACATTTTTTTTGTTTGTATGCAGACTTTTGGAGCATTACTTTTATTTTTCTGACAACGTTCAGGGTTATGCGTATTAATCATTCAAATATGATCCAAATGAAACATAATCCAACATGTTTCACAATGTCTCCAATCTACCTGCTAAATGCTAAAATATTAAATGTTACACATCGATCTCAAAGAATCTACAGCACAGAAACAGACCATTCAGACTTATGCTCCACACAAGCCTCCTCTCACATCTCTTCACCAAACCCTAACAACATATCCACCTATTAATTTCCCCCTCATGTACTTATCTAACTTCCCTTTAAATGCTTTAAATGCGTCAATGTTATTTGCCTCAACTACTCCTTCTAAACGATATGGATAACCTTAAATGATATTGATGCTTTATGTTACCTCTCTAATGAAAGCACATAACAAGAACAACTCAAAAAAAGTAATTATTCTCATCAGGGAGGGGGAATCTGTGTCTCTAGTTACTGATCCTCCCGCCAGTGGAATCCATTTTTCCCATCTACTCTTTTAACAGCATAATCAATTTAACTTGCCACCTTCAAAGATTTGTGTATGTGAAAATCCCACCCACACCCCCGCTACCCACACCATGCTCTATTTGAAAATTTTACCATTTAATTTATATTGCCAATTAATTTCTTCAGATGATAGGTCTCTACACAACCCCTGAACATGGCCACCAGCTGTGTTCCACACTGTATAATTAGTTACTTGTATAATTTACAGAATCACTTTCAACTTTTCCAATGTATAAGTGTATTGCAGCGTAAGGATATATGTAACAGAAAGGAGCTGGAACTCTGACTCCTTCATCTGAATAAATCATACGTAGAACATTGGAAAACATGTCTGCTCTTAAGTATCTGATATTCATCAATGTGTCCCTTGACATTACCTAATATCCATACGGCTTTTGCAAAACTTTTTAGTTCTTGTCAATATCTGAAGTAACATTGAAGCTTTACAGCCAACTACTCCCCTTAGATTTGCTTCATGTTCATTTTAGGCGGACTTTACAAGATCTCAACATTAGACAATTTTACCTCTATTAATGTTAAGGCTGTTCTTTTCCAGATGGTTATATAATCCCCTAATTATGCTCACCATTTCCTCTATACATTGCAGGTACATTCATGGCTAACTCCTATGAGTAGGACAGGGTGCATTACTGATTATCTTGACACTGGGGAAGGGGAAGGACAAAAAAAGTGCCTTTGGCTAATGAAATCAATAGAAAGGATCACTTAACATACTCTAAGCAATTCTCTACTCTGTTATGTCTTTTACTTCCATACTCATATTAGAATTGCAAAGTTAAACTTGTGCAGGCACATGTAGTACATAAGGAACTACCTATTTCATATTTATTTCAACATCAGTTACACTCAAGGTGACCAACTGTCCCAGATTTTACAAGATTGTCCCGTAATTGAGGCAATTGCCCCCTGCCCCAGTTCCTCTGTCCCTGGGTCACTGTTTGTCCCATATTTCAGATCCCACAACACCCACCCCTCCACACCATGCTCGATTTGAAAATTTTACCATTTAATTTATATTGCCAATTAATTTCTTCAGATGATTGGATCTCTACACAACTCCTGAACATGGCCACTAGCTGTGTCCGGATATTTAAATTTCACACATGCATAGTAAGTATCTCTCACAGGTTCGTCAGCACCAATTCCCCCCCACCCACCACTCCCACAGGTTCATCTGCCCTCCACCACCCCATTCCCTGCTTTCACAGTTTGCCAGCAACCCCTGCCCACTTGTAAAGTCCCCCACGCCAAAATGCCCCTTTGTGTTTTTCCCCGAGAATTGGTCACACTGGAGATCGAATATCCACATCAATAATCCAGTACACATTCATTTGCGTCCACGTTGGCAGCCTTCCGTCTCATGAGATGATGATTTGCACTGTGGTAGTCAACTCTGTTGTATAAGGATTCTTTTCATGGTCAAGCCTCAAGCTCTTTTCATTGCTCAGAATTACATGACTGCAATTCCATTGCAAAGATGGTGTGTGAGTCTGCATAACAGAGTAGAGACTTGCTAAGAGTGTGTTAAGTGATCCTTTCTATTGATCTCATTATCTGACAGCACTCTTTTTATCCTTCCCCTTTCCCAAAACAGTATCAAGATAATGAGTAATGCACACTGTCTTAATTACAGGAGTTAGCCACGAGAGTAAATGGTGGCTGAAGGACCCGGCTGAAACTATGAAGAAGTTGGCTGTTATCTTTATTCATTTTGCTAACTATAACTTGCTCCCTGAATCCTATTTTAGGGGCAGAATTTTGCTGTGGTCGGGGGGGCTTGGTGGGGGCAGGCGGGGGTAGTCAGGAAGCTGACCACCACCTGCGATCGGGGACGAACAGCGATTTCACACTGGTGGGCCAGCTAAGGGGGAAATCAGGGGGAAAGGAGGGCGGGAGCGCAGGATCGTGCGTGCTGGCGGGTTTGCGCTGGAAACACTCCCTGAGGCTCAGAGCTGCCTGAGGGAGATGAAGGGTTTTGAACATCAAAAATAAAGATTTTTGAAATGTTATAAAACACGTCCCCTCATGTGACTCTGTCACATGAGCAGGCACATGTTATTAATGAAATGTTAAAATTTTTAATTTTATTTTTATTTGCTGTTGGAAACCTCATCCCGGCCATGGATGAGGTTTCCTAAAAAATGCAAAGGCCACTTAGGTTGGACGGGCAGCGAAAAATTTCTTTCAATTATAAGTTCAGTGACCTTAATAGGCCTTTTAATTGTCAGCAGGTGCACTGCTGACTCTCAGACACACCCACCGACCGAAATATCACACAAGTGCATGATGACATTGGGACGCTCACCCGACGTCATAATGCATCATTTTATGCTCAGTCAGGTCGGGCGCATGCCAGCCCGACGAATGTTATATTCTGGCCCAGGTGTAGATGTAAGTAAAAAGATTACTGGATCCCATGAGAAGACATTTTTTTTCAATTCATTCATGGGATGTGGACTTTGCTGGCTGGGCCAGCATTTATTACCCACCCTAGTTGCCCTTGAGAAGGTGATAGTGAGCTACCTTTGTGAACCGCCACAGGTACGCCCACAGTGGTGTTAGGAAGGGAGATCCAGGATTTTGACCCAGCGACTGTGAAGGAACGGCGATATATTTCCAAGTCAGGATGGTGAGTGACTTGGAGGGGGCCTTTCAGGTGGTGGTGTTCCCATCTACCTGCTGCCCTTGTCCTTCTAGGTGGTAGTGGTCATGCATTTGGAAGGTGCTGTCTAAGGAGCCTTGGTGAATCCCCGCAGTGCCTCTTGTAGATGGTACACGCTGCAGCTACTGTGCGTTGGTGGTGGAGGGAACTAATGTTTGTGGGTGGGGTGCCAATCAAGCAGACTGCTTTGCCCTGGAGTGTCCAGCTTCTTCAGTGTTGTGGGTGCTGCACTCATCCAGGCAAGTGGGGAGTATTCCATTACAGTCCTGACTTGTGCCTTGTAGATGGTGGACAGGAGGTGAGTTACTTATCACACGATTCCTAGCCTCTGACCTGCTCTTGTAGCCACAGTGTTTATATGGCTAGTCCAGTTCAGTTTCTGGTCAATGGTAACTCCCAGGATGTTGATAGTGGGGGATTCAGTGATGGTAATGCCATCAAACATCAAGGGGCAATGATTGGATTCCCTCTTCTTGGAGATGGTCATTGCCTGACACTTGTGTGGCACGAATGTTACTTGCCACTTGTCAGACCAACCACAACCATCTTGCTTTGTGCTAGGTATGAGTCCAACTAGCGGAGAGTTTTCCCCCTAATTCCCATTGAATCAGGGGGGATTCCCTTCAAAAGTCTTTATTAGTCATACTTAGTAAACAAATTTGTCTGTTTTATTCACAACTACCGCTGTACATATTTACATACAATATAAAGTTTATACCTTCATTTTTAAAAAAATAACTAAAATCCAAATTTTATTGTCAAGATGTAGGGAAAAATCATCCCAGATTTGCACTAAGTGCAGTAGCGGGCCTGAAAAAAGATGTTTTACCCACTGGCTAAAATGATGGGTTTTCACATCATAAATTATGCAGTTGCGGGAAGCATGCCGTCTCACTGGTGGGCGGGCGGCCTCCGATTTGCCGGCCACGCTGTTACCTCACCGTTTCCTCACTACTAGCTTTACCAGCACAGAGTTTCAAAAATTCATGAATCTGAATGGAATCAGGCATATTAAAACACCCCCTTACCAACCCTCATCGAATGGTTTAGCCGAGAGGGCTATACAAACTTTCAAGTCTGGTATGAAAAGGTTATCAGAAGATACTCTAGAATCTCAACTTTCCCACTTTCTTCGCCGTTATTGTACAACACCACATTCAACTATGGGTTCAACGCTATCTGAATTATTGATGAAATGCTGCCTATGTACATGGTTAAGCCTGATGTTTCCAAACTTAGAGGGGAAGGTAGAGCAGAATCAGAGTAATCAAAAATTGAATCAAAATATGGACCGCAAACTCACACATTGTAGGTCACACAGTATTCATGCAAAATTTTGCAAGTGGACCTTGTTGGGTTTCTGGAACCATTGTATCAGAAACTGGTACATTATCTTTCCAAGTACAAGTGGAAGGTAGAATCGTTCATCAGCACGTAGCTCATGTTCATGTTAGAGAGACATTCCAACAACGAACTATTCAGTCTATGATTAACATCCAACTGTCAATTCCTGAGATGACAGATGGACCTAGAATATACATGCCCGATGCCCCTGTAGAGTTGCCAAACCCAGAACTGCCACTTTCTAATGATGTGTCTCATGCTGCAGTTCCTGTCGATCCTGTTGAGGAACCTCAAGTGGTAGAGCTACGCTACTCTAGCCATATAAGGAAAGCACCTCAGAGACTTGATCTTTAATCATCTGAAGTTGTACATTTGTATATGTTGTTGGATATTCAATGTTTCCATGTAAATAAAAATTGTAAAAAAAACCAAAGGGGGACGAAATGTAGTAAGTTTGGGTATAGCCTCTCCTGCTATCTATCAGGGGACACATGATGTTCTGAGTGGCTCCAATCAATGAGCCCTAAGTGCAGGCAATCCAGCAGGGATCAAGAGGCTCTTGATCGAGTGCGTAGCACCCGAAAAGTTTCCTGTAATAAAGTTTTTCTGTTGTTGAAACTTGTCCACTCCGTCAAATCATTCCATGCTTAAATAGTTAAATAGCCTGCTGACATCATCAAGGATTACAGGAAAATAGTGATCAACTCGGGCAAGATACTGGAGATCCCAAATTGTACTCACTAAGAAGGCTGAATCCTTCAGGAGAGAAAGAGAGAGGAGAATATTGGTGAAAGGAAATAAAGTAGTGTTAGCTATAGGGGAATATTTTCTTATTGCTACAGGGACCATCTTAAAAGGTTCTGGAAGCACCTGGGGGCAATGAATACAGGAAAATTGGGTGAGGAGGATAAGCTACATAAGAACATAGGAAGAACATAGGAACGTAAGAGTAGGAGTAGGCCAGTTGGCCCCTCGAACCTGCTCCACCACTTAACTAGATTATGGTTGATCTTCTACCTCAATGCCATCTTCTCATATTATCTCCTTTTCCCTTGATGTCATTGGTATCTAAAAATCTACCAACCTCTGCTTTGAACATACATAGTTGAATTGGCATCCTCTACATGATTGGCATGTTATACTAATGGGCTGACAATGCCCATACAACTCTCTTACAACAAGAATCAGCACCTTTAGAACATAAAGAGAATCCAAGCGGAGAAGTTTCACTTAAGATCTGAGCAAATTGCTAACATAACAGTGAAGGATTCAGAGAGTAGGATGAATCAGAAAAAGTGGATGTGTGACAAATGTCAATTTGACAATACAAGGAAGAACCTGGCTGAATACAAAACACACTGAAGTGAAAAAGGAAATAAGAGGGACAAAGAGGCAGCACAAGATTGGCAGGTCACACAAAAGGGAACCCAGAGATCTTCCATAAGCACATTAAAGGTTGTCAGGGGAGTGGTGAGGTCAGTTAGGAACAAAAATGAAGAACTAATGGTGGAGTCAGAAAGCATGCCTGAGGCACTAAATGAGAACTTTGCATCAGAAGGATCTAAGGAAGAGGACTTTGCGAAAGATATCCAACAGGTTGCCAGCATACTGGATGAGATAAAAATAGATAAAGTACTCGAAAGGCTGGTGGTAGTTAAGTCACCCAGTCCAAATGGGATGCATCCGAGGCTGTGGAGGGAAGTAAGGGTTGAAATTACAGAGATACTGGCCACAAGCTTCCAATCCTCCCAGGGGTGGTGCAAAGGACCGGAGGATTACAAATGCTAAGCCCCTAGTTCAAAAAAGGGGATAAGATAAATCTGGCAATAACAAGACCATCAGTTTAAAATCAATGGAGGGGGAGCTTTTAGAAACAATAACCCAAGAGAAATTTAACAGACACTTGGACGAACATGGACAAATAAATGAGAGTCAGCACAGATTTGTCAAGAGCATATTGTGTTTGACTGGTTTGATTGAGTTTCTGATGAGGTAGAAAAGTGGGTGGATGAGGGCATTGCAGTTGATGTGCATATGAGCTTTCAAAAGACATTTGATAAATTACCACATATTAGATTTATTATTGAAATTGAAACCTATGGGATAAAAGGGACATAGCAGCATGAATGCAAAATTGACTGTTATTCAGATTGGACGAAAGTGTACAATGAAACATTTAGTACTTGACTACTGCTGTTTTTGATATACATTAATTATTGGACTTGGGGATACAGGGCACAATTTCACATGAACAGATGACACGAACCTTGGAAGTGTAGTAAATAGTGAGGAAGATAATAATGAACTTCAAGAGGGCATAAACAGACTGGTGAAAGGACACACATGTTTGGCAGATGAAATTCAACGCTAAGAAGTGCAAGGTGATACATTTTGGTAGGAAGAATGACAGGAGGTCACACATAATAAATGGTTTCATTTTAAAGGGAATAGAAGAAAATAAATATTTTAAGGTGGCAGGACAGGTCCACAAACAGCTAATAAAGCATAGGAGATCCTGGGCTTTTTAAATAGAGATACAGGGCAGAATTTTGCCATTGGCGGGGGTGCTTGGCTGGGGTGGGTGGATGGGTAGGGGCGGCCAGGAATCTGATCAGCATTGCACCGCAATTTTATGCAGGTGGGCCAATTAAGACCCACCCAGCGTGGAACATGAGCGGCAGTGCTCAGCGCTGCCTGTGCGGGCAGGGGGGGAGGGGAGCAAGCAGGCTTAACGTGATTTTCGCACATCAGGGAAAAAGAGCGCTTCAATCTCCCCGAGGCACAGAGCTGCCTCAGGGAGATGAAGCGCTGTTTAAAAAAAACTAATGAACAAAATAAAAATGTCATTAAACATGTCCCTGCTCATGTGACTCTGTAACATGAGCAGGGACATGTTTTTAATTCAAGTGTAAAATTTTTATTTTATTTTTATTGACTGTTGGACACCTCATCCTGCCCATGGATGAGGTCTCCTAAAAAGTGCAAAGGCCGCTTGGCATTTTTGCCTGCCCATCAACTGTAAGGTTGGATGGGCAGTGTAAATTTGAATTTAATTACCTTTTTACAGGCCTTTTAATTGTTGGCGGACATGATGCCGACTCCGGCACGTGCCCGCCAAATGAAATATCACAGGGCTACGCAATGATGTCGGGACCATTTTGTGCTCAGACAGTTGGGCATGCGCTCACCACACTGAGCTCAATATTCTGCCCATAGAGTACAGAAGGGAGTACAGGAGTACATAGAGTACAGGAAGTTATGATGAACCTTTCTAAAACATTAATCTGAACCCAGCCACAGTACTTTGACCAAATGTGGGCACCACACCTTAGTAAGGGCATGAAAGCTTTAGAGGTGTTATAGAAGAGATTTATTAGAATGATTTCAGGCATGAGGGATTATAGTTACATGGATGCAGTGGAGAAATTGGGGTTTTTCTCCTTAGACCATAGAAGATTGAGTGGAGATTTGATAAAGCTGTTTAAAATCATGAACGGTTTAGGTTAAGTAAATAGAGACAAACAGTTTTCGATGGCTGAAGTACCAATAATAAAAAGGCACAGATTTTAATGATTGGCAAAAGAACTAGAGGTGACATGAAGAAATCTTTTTTTATGCAATAAGTGATTAACATTTGGAATGCGCTGCCTGACTAGGTTAGTGGATGTACATTCAATAATATCCTTCAAAAAGGAATTGGTAAACACTTGAAAGAGAACAAATTGCAGGAGCATGAGAGCTGGGGAATGGAACAAGCTGAATTGCTCTTATGTTATAGATTCCTTTATATACTCTGGGCTAGAATTAGTGGAGACCGCCAGAACAGGCACGGTGGTAGGGGTACCTGGAGAATCGAGTGGGAGAGCCCACATCAGAATCCCAATATCTGAAAAACTGCCCCCAATTAAGTTGGGGGGAAGGAGGGCCCAATGTTAGAATCCCGCCTGTTGACAGTGGGATGACAATTAGGTTCATTAATCAGCTTCTTAAATTTACCCCTGAGCCCACTCTAATTTACTGGTGGCTCAGGGATTTAATGGGGCTTGCATGGCTTCCCAGTGTCGCCCAAAAATCACCCAGCAAACCCTGTCAGGTTTGCCTGCATCCTTGTGGCATGGTTTGGTGATCCATTGACAGGCAATCTGTGCCTCATTGAGGGACTTGGTATCAGGAACAGGGTTGCTGAAAGCCAGCCCCTGCCCTTTCCTTGAACCCCACTCACCCTTCCTTGGTGGAACCCCCTTCCCGGAACCCCATTCCACCCCCACTCATCTATGTCCTGGGGTCCATCATCGATCCTGGAGCAAGGCTTGGAGCCTTACTGACAGGTGCCACTGCTCCAGGTGATGCTGCCAGTGGTGGAGAGCTGCCGGCTTCTGATTGGCATGATTTGCCCCCTCTGGGGCCTTAAACACGTGGATGGCCTGACACTGACCATTCCCATCGATTCCTCAACCGACATTGGGACAAGTGTCATTGGAACAAAATCCAGCCCTATATGCCCAAACCCAGTTAGAAATTGAACTGAAATAACTTTTAATTTTCAGAGCTACTGAAGAGTTGAAAATCAGAATTATTTGCATTTCCTAGGCAAAAGCAAATAATAATCTTCGCTATCATGCATAACCAAAAGGTTCACACATTCAAATGTTTTCTGAATAAAGATTTTGAAATTTATCCTCGGACATTTTTTCAAATCATTTTGATTTTTAGCTTACGTTGGAAACTGTTATATTTGACAGCAGTGTTTAAAATCCTGAGGGATCTGTACAGAGAACATAGAGAGAAACTGTTCCGATTGGGAGAAGGGTCAAGAACTAGAGGACACCGACTTATAGTGATTGACAAAAGGAGCAACAGCGACATGAGGAAAAATGCTTTTCCACAGCAAGTGGTTAGGATCTGGAATGCATTGTCTGAGAGTGTGGTGGAGGTAGAATCAATCATGGCTTTCAAAAGGGAATTGTACAATTATCTGAAGAGAAAAAATTTGTTGGTGGGCTATGGGGAAAAGATGGAGAGTGGGTCTAGGTGGATTGCTCTCCCAGAGAGCCGGTAATAGCACAACAAGCCAAATGACTTCCTTTTGTGTGGTGAGTATTCTATGATTCTATGCCTGTGTTGGCTCTTTTCCAATTAGTTCTACTCCCTTGCACTTTGCCCATAGCCCTGTATATTTGTAATTTTGAATTGTTTTAATTTTATTATAGTGCATGGAAAATATTTTCCGAAAACATTTCGATTACTTTGTAGGAATCCAGTGGCCAAATTGCACAAATGCAAATGATACATTCTCACTATAAAATGCCATCTATTGTGTGTCATGAAGGGTGACACCTTTGTTATTGAAAAGGCTTATTACAGCATGCCCTACGGAAATAACAGGTACGACGATAATCTTTCAAGGAAACTCATGCCCCATAATACCAAATTTATTATCCAACATAGGTATAGAGTTCTTGGCTTAGTCAATTTTAAGAAATACAGATTAAATAACCAATGCACTGATTAGAACTTTAACCTTACAGGAATCAATAAAAAATGGTACACTGGAATTATGCAGCAGAATCAGGATTTAGCCCTTTATTTTCAGTGTAATGGAAAGAAAATGTCTCAAGACTTGAATTAATTGTTTCAAGTGCTTCAGATGATCCAGTTGCCATGGTAGCACCAATATTGGAAGCTAACCTAATGGAATTGAACCATAATTTGAAGCAAAAGGATTTGTAAAGTACCAAGAAATAACATTGATTTTAACTAACAATCATTTGTACAACTGAATAAAATTGAAGAAAAAGCATTTGCTTTACAAGGTCTCTCTGTCTGTCATTTTTCCTCTTCTTCCATTCTTCACTTACTGACCACAGCAGACACAACCAACATTATCTTCATGACGAGATTCCCCCCATTGTATACATATAACATTAAATTACACAGTTTTAAAAAGTTTATTAATATGTTTCTCAACTGTGCACATGTTCTGTTCAGTGCATATAGTCAAAGTCTTCATCATTAATAGGGAACTCATCTTATAAAACAGAAAGCTGTGGACAACTCTTTCAACATAAAGTCAAGATATTGTGTCACCCTAATTGGACGGAACTAAGTGTTCCTTGTTGATGCCATGTGTGCCTTTGTGCGTATTTACTATGTGTGGATACTTTTTGCAATGTTCCATGCAAAAGGCAAAATATCTGAATAATATGCTGCATGCCACAAGTTTTACACTCCCACCAATCTCTGTAAACCCGAAATATTCTATGATCTTCCTTCCAAATGAAACCCAATAGTTTGTCCAAATCTTCCACTTCACATTTGTGGCTCAACAAATGTTCTAAACCTCAGCTTTGATTGAATGCAATTTATCCTTTAAAACAATGTGTCCAGTGTGGTCTGAAAATCTGGCTTTTCTCACAATGCGACATGCTATTGCTCACAATTTCTAGTGCTCCACAATTTGAGTCAGTAAACGTCTTCGTACTTATACTGGTTAACTATCTAGTTAGCTAATTGTGAAGGATTAATTGATCATCAATGCAGAGTTGTCAATGACACCAAATTAGGTGCCACAGTAAATAGTGTAGATGGAAGCTTAGAAAGCTGTAATGGGGCATTGATCAAATAAGTAGGAAAAGCTGTAGCAGATGGAATTTAATGTAGGAAGTGTGACCTAAACAAGACGCAGCAGCGTTTTCCCTAAATGGTGAGAAGCTAGGAACTGTGTAGGAGCAGACAGATTAGAGGTCCAAGTAGAGAAATCACTAAAAACTGTTGGGCAGTTACAAATGTAAAAGGCTAATGGAATCTTGCAGAATACCATGTTGTTTGGGTTTTATCTCAAGGGAGCTGGAATACAAAGGGTTGGAATTTATGTTGAAATATGAAGCTCTGGTTTGACCCCATTTAGAGTATTGCATCCTGTTCTGGGCACCAAATTTCATGAAGGAAATATTGCCCTTGGATGGGGTGTATAGCAGATTCAACAGGATTATACTGAGGCTAAAAGGGTTAAATTGTAAGAACAGGTTACATTGAATAGGCTTATATTCTCTTGAGTATAGAAGATTAAGAATGATCTAATTAATGTGTTTAAAATGGTTAAAGAAATTGAAAGGATACATCGAGTGAAACTATTTTCTCTGGTGATATAGTCCAAAAAGGACAGTGTGGTGGCAGTGTGTACTATCTACAAGATGCACTGCGGCATCTTGCCAAGCCCCCTCCGACAGGAGCATCCAAACCAACAACCACTGTCACCCAGCAGGACAATTAAAGGTGATAGACCTATGGGAGCACTGCCAACTGCACATTCCCTTCCAAGCTACACATCTTTCTGACTTGAAACTATATCACTATTATTTCCCTGTCACTGGATCAAAATTCCAGTACTCTCTTCCTAACAACACAGTGGGTGTGCCTACATCAGATACACTGCAGCATTTCAAGAAGGCAGCTTACCACCATTTTCCCAAGGACAGTTGAGAATGGGCAACAAATGCTGGCCTTGCCAGCAACTCCAACATCCCATGAATGAAGAAAAGGGCATAACACCTTAAAATTAGAGTTAGGCTACTCAGGGGCAATGGCAGGAAGCACTTTGTCACACAATAGGTAGTGAAAATTTGGCACTCTTTCCCAAAAAACTGTGACATTCCAGATGATACATACATACATGCATGCATGCATACAAATTAGGAGCAGGAGTAAGCCATTTGGCCCCTCAAGCTGCTCTGCCATTCAATAGGATCATGGCTCATCTGATTGTAACCTCAATCCCCACATTTCTGCACACTGCCGATATCCTTTCATCTCTTTGCTTATCAAGAATATGCCTGGCTCTGCCTTAAAAATATTCAAAGACTCTGCTTCCACTGCCTTTTGAGGAAGAGAGTTCCAAAGGCTCAAGACCCCAGAGAAAAAAATTCTCCTCACCTCTGTCTTAAATAAGTGACAACTTATTTTTAAACAGTGACCCCCTAGTTCTAGATTCTCTCCACATCCACCCTGTCAAGACTCCTCAAAACCTTATATGTTTCAATCAAGTCACCTTTTACATTTCTAACTCCAGTGTATACAAGCCTAACCTGTCCAATCTTTCCCCATAAGACAACCTGCCCATTCCTCATATTAGCTTAATAAACCTTCTCTGAACTGCTTCTAACATTTTTACATCTTTCCTTAAATAAGGATGGATACATATCCTTTCTTGAAGACCTGGTTGAGTGATGGAGATCATGTGACGTAGGCTTCTGGCTTGTTGAACAAGTTAATATTGCCTTGCTGAGCTGAATAGCCCAGTCTGCTGCTTTAACATCTGACTAGCAGGCCACACACAAGGAGCTCTCACCAAGATAGACAACTGGCACCATTTACCCTGCTTCTGTTGGAAGTTCTGTGTCATTGACTACAAGACTGAATCATCTCTGTGTGCCTATCTCATCTTGTGAAGTCAACACCACTAGAAAACCAAATTCTATGACATCAGTTTTCAGCCCGCTGACCTCCGTGAAGGAATACCTCATTGGACTTTGATTCTGGATTCTGGAACCCACGTGGAATGATATTTATTTCCACTGTGGTCTATGCACTGTAAAACATTCTTTTCTCTACCCCACCCTTCTCAGCATTGCAACCCTCCTTCCTGCATTTCGAGTGTGCAAATAAACTAACCCTTCGAGTTCATCCAATCTCGAATTTGCTGTGGGGTTACTACGAGAAACTTGGATCACGCAAAAATCTGAGGTGTTGGGGAAAATGCCACCATTTATAAAAATGGAAACAAATTGAAACACCTTTCTATTTATGGGCTGGTGATGAGAGGAGAAATTAGTGTTGTTTAAATTAACCCCCCTCCTGTCCGTAACAAAAGATTATTAAGAATTACAGAATCAAGATGCATAGATAGTACTCAAATGGTCTGCTCTTCTTCCTATTTCCCTACTTATCATGGTTATTTTGTTTCTGCTAATTCAACTGCATACTGAGTACGCATAAGTTTCAAATGTACTTGTTTCAATGATTAAAGGGCTTTTCATTATGAAAAAAATTTAGTATCTCAGTTTTTTTTAAACAGAGTAGGCATGGTTATAAACAGATCTTCCTGCTGCACTTTGGGTCAAAATGTATATGCAGCTAGAATTGAAGATTATTCCTCCATAAAATATACTTTCAACAGACTCTTGCAGTGTTACAGTATCTTTACCAAATAACTTTTAGTGTACATTTTCTTTTACAGTTGATCAAAATGAAAAGGAAATAGTTCATCAACATTACTAAATCGGCTAGTATACCAACCCTTATATAATTATGGTCTGAAAAGAATGGATGACTTTGACTGCATTATCACGTAATGAAAGTTACATATTTGGGCTACATTAAAATAACCTGCTACAATGTTTTTAATTCTATGGGCAGAATGGTCCCAGATTTTCACTAAGTGTGGTAGTGGGCGGGGAAAGCAACGCTTTACCTGCCGGCCGCAATGGCAGCTTCTTACGCCACATCCCTACCTGAAAAATCTGACATTGATTCAGCATTTATAAAAGTTTGTAAGCAATCACTGCTGATCTGACTTCAAATGGTGTAAATTGGAATGAGTATTGAAGCGCTCGAAAACATGATCTTACATTACAGGATTCATTAAAAGCACTCAAAAACACTCCAAAGTCATCGCGGCTTGTCAAGGTTGTGGAAGCGATCTTCTGCATTCGGAGGCGATCATTAGTAATTAGAAGCACTTGGGAAGAACTTAGGAATATAGGCATTCAGCAACTCTGGGGAAAGACAAGAGATACTTCGCCTGGGGTGAGGGAGGTGGTGAGGTAAAGAAATAGTCAACAGTGTAAGTAACAAAGTAAATGTGGCACCATTGAGAAGTAAAAGTGCAGTGGAATTGAATGTAAAAATTTACAATGAAATGAAAAAGCTAGCAACTGACCAAGGCTCTGCGACAGCACCTTCCAAACACGCAATCTCTACCACCTAGAAGGACAAGGACAACAGATTCATGGAAACACTGCCACTTGCAAGCTCTTCTCCAAGCTACATGCCATCCTAACTCGCCATTCCTTCATTGTCGCAGAGTCAAAATCCTGGAACCCCCTTCCTAACAGCCCCAGTCTACTTGGTCGCTGTCCGCCAAGATCCAGGAGCTGGTGGGCAATGTGGCCTGAGACAACAAGA
Source organism: Carcharodon carcharias (assembly GCF_017639515.1). Classification (NCBI taxonomy): domain Eukaryota; kingdom Metazoa; phylum Chordata; class Chondrichthyes; order Lamniformes; family Lamnidae; genus Carcharodon; species Carcharodon carcharias. The sequence continues at coordinate 65,660,176 of NC_054481.1, read as the reverse complement.
AGACCCACATCAGCCTCCACCATCTGCAGCTCACCATCAGCAATGACAAGGAGCTCAGCAAGCAGCCAGGAGGAGTCACCAATACCCAAGGCGGGGTCCTCCCCAACATCCAGCTGGTGCCTGCCCAAGAAAACCACACATCCCAGCAAGGTTTATGCCTGAACGGGAAAGATCAGAAAAAGGTCGAAAGATAATATGAATAAAAAAATTGTAAAGAAAAGAATATAGCACTCAATGCACAGCAACAATCTGCGGTACACCCAACCCACCCCGCTTCTTCCCAGATTCCACTTCCTCTGCCACAAGACAGCAACGCCCAGCAGCCTACTCTGATGGCCTGGACCCTTACCCTTCCCCCAGGGGCCTGCCCGAATTGTACCTACAGGGGACTGTATGTCAACCCACAGCCCTCTCTCCTCTTCTTTCTCTCCCTTCCACCCTCCCTCTCTCTAACTCTCCCTCCCTCTACTCTTCCTTTCCTCTCCCTCTCTCTACCAACCCTTCCCTCCCTCTCCCTCGCTACCTCTCTTTCCCCACCCCTCCCACCCTCCCTCCCTTTCTCTCTACCCCTCCTTTCCTCCCTCTCTCTCTACCCCCTCCCGCCTTCTCTCTCTCTACCCCTCCCTCCTTCTCTCTTTCTCTACACCTCCCTCCTCTTTCTCCATTTCTCCCTCTCTCTCTCTCTACCCCCTCCTGCCTTCTCTCTCTCTACCCCTCCCTCCTCCTCCCATTCTCTACCCCTCTATCCCTCTCTCTAACCCCTTCATCTCTCTCTGTACCATCCCTGCCTCTCTCTCTATACCCCTCCTTTTCTCTCTCACTTTCTACCCCTCCCTCCCCCTCTCTCTCTACCCCCTCCCCTTCTCTTTCTCTACCCGTCCCTCCCTCCCACACTCCTTCTCTCTACTCCTCTCTCCCTCTCTCCCTAGCCCTCCCTCTCTCTCTTACTATCCCCTCCCTCTCGCTCTCTCTACCCTCCCTCCCTCTCTCTCTCTCTACCCCTCCCTCCCTCTCTCTACCCCTCTCCCTCTCTCTCTCTCTACTCTCTCTCTCTCTCAATCCTCCCTCTCTCCCTCTTTCTCTACCCTCCTCCCCCCTTTCTCCATACCCCTACCTCCCTCAATTTCTCTATACGCCTACCTCCATCCATCTCTCTCTACCCCTCCCTCCATCCCTCTCTACTCCACCTTCCCTACCTCTCTCTCTACCGCTCCCTCTCTCTCTCTCTCTACCCCTCCTACTCTCCCCTCCCTCCGTATCCCTCTTTCTAGCCCTCCATCCCTCTATCTCTCTACCCCTCCAGTCCTCCCTCACTCTCTCTCTACCTGCCTCCCTTCCTCTCTCTCTCACTACTCCTCGCTCCCCCTCTCTCTCTACCCCTCCCTCCCTATGGTCGAGAGGGTGGGGGGCTGGGGGTAGTTTCTTGAGGGGTTGGGGGTCTGGGGACATTTGTCAGGTGCTGTGGGGGGGGTAGGTTGTCGAGAGGGTGGAGGGCTGGAGGGTTGTCGAGGGGGTGGGGAGGCTGGGGCTTTGTAAAGAGAGTGGGGTCTTGGGTGGTTGTCAAGGGGGTGGGCGGGCTGGGTGGTGTGGAGGGTTTGGGGCGAATGTCTAGAGGGGGTGGGAGGTAGAGGGGCTGGGTTTCGAGTGGGTGGATGGGCTGGGGGGTGTAGAGGAGGAGGGAGCTGTGGGGTGTAGAGGGGGTGGGGGCGTGAGGGGGTTGGGTTGTAGGGGTGTAGAGGGGTAGAATTTGTGGGGGTGGGGGTTAGGGGGTGGGCGGTGGGGCATGGGTGGGGGCTGGGGACTGGGGGTTGAGAGGTGCTGGGAGTAGTGGGCGATGGGGCATGGGTATTGTGCAGTAGGGGGATGGGGGCTAGGACAGGGTGGGGGGGTGGTTAGAGGGGGTGGGTGGCAGGACACGGAATGTAGAGGGGGTTGGGTATAGGGCTGGTGGGTAGGGGATGGTGGCTAGGATGGGGGGTTGGGTTGATGAATTGGACAGGGGGTTTGGCGGGGTTGGGTATCGGAGAATTGGAAGTTTAGGTGTAGGTGGGGGGTGAGTTGCCCTACTAGTCTTGATACTCATCCATATCTGGTACCTCTGTCTGAAAAAGGCTTTTCAACATTCTGTTTAAATGCTAAACACAGAGTGTATGTGTGCCTGCTTTTGTGTAAAAGGTTTTAGCCCCATTCTGCCTGTTAACAAGCTATAACCATTTATTAAATTCTAAAGTACAAGGTCCTAATAATGTATCAATTCAACCTAATATCTATATTCCGCCTAACTATATCTCTATACTCCGTGATACTGGAAATTGGGAGACGGGCTACCAGGCTGGCCAATACTAATTGCTGGTACATGCAGTTAACAGGGACAAAGTTCCAAGTATGGGCTGCATGAGGGACTTGGTTAATTTCCAACAAAGTTCCCTCCGTGAGTGCTTAAACAGGCCAGCACTTGCTGTGAGCACACTTTGGAGCTAGCCGATCATTGATTTGTTTAACACCAATGATTTCAGGTGAACAGTTGTTGTTTGCAATTGATGTGGTTTCTACAGTTGCAAGCAAACAAATGTTCGCAATTGATGTGGTTTTGAGTCAATTCCTTCACTTGATTACTTTCAGCTTTCAACTGATCATTTAAAAATCGCTTTTGAACACACGAATTTTGCAAATGAGTGCAAGTTAACACTGTTGAGCGCAGAATTCTGTCAGAGATTGTTCCAAACCCACCCCATGGCGGGTGGGTTCTCATTCACCCACCACACCATCACCTCACCACTTTATCACGCCAGGCGCCATACTTAAAGTGCAGCCGTGCGCACACCTCTCTGTGCTTCCAGCCCAGGACTGCTGCATGGATGACAGGATGGACCTGAAAGGCAAAAAGACTGCAATCCCCCCGGTTCAATGACACATCCCTTGAGCAGCTTTTGGACGCAGTGGAGGTCCCGCACGATATTCTCTATCTACCACTGACAACAGGATGGGCAGCAACATCACCAATCCGGCTTGGGAGGCGGTGGCAGCAGTGGTCAGCGCCAACACCCTGCAAAAGCGGACAGCCAACCAGTGCCATAAGAGGATGAATGATCTCCTCCATTCCGCCAGGGTCAGTCACTCTTCTCATCACTCTCAACTCACACACTCACAAACCCATCACACATCCACAGGGCCCTCACTCACTGCCAGTCCAATGGACATCACCATTCACTCTCTCACACACACCTTCATTGCCCTTGTCCTGTCCATGGGACACTCACCACCACACATGCCAAACATACTTATCATCTGGCCTGGCAGGCATCCCGCTCACACTCTGTCCATTTCTATCCACACAGGCAAGCTGGCACACAACAAGAGGGAGAGGTCGCAGACCGGTGGAATAATGCCTGAAATCAAGGTCCTCACTGACTTTGAAAACAGAGCCATCCAGCTGGCCGGCGAGGATCTGGACCGGTCCTGTGCTGATGGTGAGGTCGGCGCTGCTCTACCAAGTGAGGATCCAGCAATGCAACATCCATCAGACAACCATGCTGTGAGTGATGTGTCCCTGTTTCACAGGCCACTGCCATGCACTAATTATTTCTCCTTGCTTTCACAGGCACATCTGGGAAACTGCCAAGGAAGTCCACGACCTCGGGCCTCCAATCAAGCCCCGAGGGAAACTGAACCACCCCCCCCGAAGACCTATCATAGCACTCACCCACACCCTCCACCAGCGCAGAGACAAACGCTTCAGTGGGACCTAGCTTTAGAGTAGCCTTGGTGAGCACATCGCACTGTCTGATCCACAGTGGGGGGAGGCAGGGACTTCCCAGGTGTCCGGCACTCAGAGGACTGATGGAGGCCAGAAATCTGCTGAGTCCGAGTCAGATGATGAGCCTCTGGACTCAGTCATACCTGAGATGCTGGAGCTGCAAAGGCAAGCTCAGGAACATCAGGAAGGGATGTCCACTGCACTCCTCAAATTGCAAGACATGAGGGAGGATTCCGTCAGCATTCAGGTTGAGGTGATAGCGCCAGCATGCCAACGCACCAAGGTCAACACTTGTAGGATGGCGACTGCCATAGAGACCTTGGTCCAAGACGTTGCTCCTGCACTGCTGCGCAAGCTGAACTCCATCGCCGACGCCATGGTTGGCCTCCAACAATGTGCATGCGAGAGGGGTGTGGGGCAGCCCAATCTCTCTCCAGCTACCCCTTCCCCTCAAGGAATCAGCCAGGGGCCCGCGGGCCCCATAGGGAGGAGGATCAACAGGTGTACTCCCCAGTGCCATCCATCCATGTGACTCAGGGAGTGTCCGGCCCATCCAAATCCCCTATTCCTGTAACCTCAGCAGCTCCAGCTCCACAGGTCGAGGAGGGTGCCACTGCCATACAGCAGGACCCTGAAAGCAGGCTGGGAGTCTCCAAGTCTCGACCCTCCAGACGACACCCGCCAAGGTCATCACAGACAGGGCATAGCAGTCTGCAGGCTGCCTCCACCTCTGCTGTGAATGTCTGGAGAGCACCAAGATGTAGCAGCAAGGTTAGGATGGTTAAGAAGATCTAGTTACACAGCCTAGTTTGGGTGTTAATCACTTGTACTTAATGTTCACTATTGACAATAAACTCCCTGCCTATGGTTCCTTGTTCCGATGAGCAGTGTTCTTGTCAATCAGATGTAAAGCCTTTCTGCACAAGATAAAGGCAGGTGTCTCAATCCAGGGCCTCTACCTTGTGCTTTGTGCAACTTCAGACTAAAATGATGGTCCGACCTCCCACCCCCTGGACACATTAGTGATACCTGCACCTCAATGGTGCTGGTCTTTGCTGCTAGAATGTAGTAGGCAGACATCACAGAGTTCCATCATTCTCTCTGTGTGCTCTCAGCACCTTTAAGGTGGGGCTGGTCCCCATCTCTTCAGCATCACAGTGATGCTGTGCTCCTGAAGGTGGACAAAGGATCAGATGCTTCCAAAGTTTCATGGCTGCATCTCCCTGATATGACCTTGATCACAAAGCGTAAGCGAGCTGCCCTTGACCAGAACAGGAGTCAGACATTCTCAGAGGCTATGTGAAGATCTATGGAGTGTCCTCACTGCATATTGTCATCAAGCACCTGCAATCGAGTAACTATTAGGGCCTCCACTACATGTCAATAACACTAGTATTATCACAGAGGGTATGTGTGCTGGAGTCAAACGTTCACAGATACTATGTGAGGATCCATAGTGTCTCCTCCCTGTATGTTGTCATCACCGTCCACAAATCTAGCAGCTATGAGGGCCTCCCGAGCATGCCTGCCTCATCAAGCCAGTGTGAGGGCCTCATCACCATCATTGTCATCTTCGAGGACCTCCTCACGCTCAACGCTGTCAACATCCTCCTCATTGGAGGAGACCATCAGCTCTTGCATCTCCTCCTCAGCCAGCTCCTCTCCCCGTTGCAGCGTCAGGTTGTGAAGGGTGCAGCAGGCGATGACGATGTATGACATCGTCTGGGGACTGTATTGCAGGACTCCACCAGGTCGGTCCAGGGCCGGAGCCTCATCTTCAGCATCCCGATGGTCTGCTCCGCCAAGCTGCAAGTTACAGCATGAGCCTCATTATACTTTCACTCTGCTGCAGCCTGAGGGCCGCACGGGTGTCATCAGCCACATCCTCTGCAGGTAGCCCTTGACCCCGAGGAGCTATACTGCAAACTTTATGGACCCTGGAAGATGTCAGGGATCTGAGACCGTTTGAGAATGTAGGAGTCGTGGACAGTCCCGGAAAATCATGCACAGACCTGCAGGACACGTTTGTGGTGGTCACACACCAGCTTGCACATTCAGCAAATGGAACCCGTTGCTGTTAATGTAGTTCACCGTGTGTTGCGATGGGGATCTGAGCGCCACATGAGTGCAGTCGATCGCGCCCTGCACCTGTGGGAAACCCAAGGTCTGGTGAATCCAATTGCTCTTGCATCCTGGCTGTCCTGGTCCCAGGTGAAATGCACAAAGTTTTGTGCCCTCACGAAGATGGCATCCATGACCTCATGGATGCACTTATGCGTGGAGGCTTGTGAAATCCCATAGGGGTCACCTGAAGCCCTGAAAGGAGCCTCTGGTGTAAAAGTTGAGTGCCGCGGTCACATTCACAGCCACTGGCAATAGATGCCCTCCATGTCCCTGTGGCACCAAATCCTGCAGTAACAGGGAGATGTGACCGACCAGTTCCCTGGACATGCATAGTCTTTGGTGACACTGGTTGTCAGTCATCTGCAGGAATGAAAGGTGGCGTCTATAGACCCTGGGTCTCACTAGATGCCGACCAGCGATGGCTCACTGTGGCCCTCAGGTGGCCTGTGTGGGGAGCCCCGGTTGCACCTTCTTCCAGAGGATGCTGCTCCACCCTGTGCGCAGCCAGGCACCTCCATCACTCTCTTCTCTGTCTCTTCACTCTCTGTAAGCAATGAGGCATACAGCTAGTTCACCAGGCTCCATGATCCTGATGTACACTCCTGCAGGATGAAAGGGAGAGACATGTGGATTAGCATGGGTGAACTAAGAACCTCTTTTGGTTAAGTCTGAAGGCCCCCAACGCATTCCAGAGAGTGCTGGCCGCCATTTGGATGGCCAGAGTTTAGTGTGCTGCATGGCTTTCCGAAACCTCAACCACTTCCACCCCACTCCACCTGACCAATTGGCAGCAGCCTTGCCCACTGGACTGAATGCTGTGCTCTCAGCTCAGACACAGGCATTCTCCTAACCCACACTGCAAGGCTGCACTGTTAGCTTGAACCATGGGGAAGTCTGGTCCAAACCAGGATGAAGACATTGCAAGGGGCTGTGAGAACCTCCATCAGTGACTGCTCCATTGCCAGCTTTAGCAAAGAGATTATACAACGGACCCAGTTGTCCAACTGTTCTACAGTCCACTAAAACGCTCATTAGTTTGCAGTCTGTGCCCAAGGAGTGAAAAGCTCTGGAGCACTTGGGGGCACTTTTATGCCTCTGTGTTGCTTGAGTGGGCAGAAAAGCTAGAAGCCCGACTCCACGTATGTCAATGTGGCTGCACCTGAACTGTCTCAACTGCAGAGGATGATCACTTTATACAATGTTTCCCTAATGTGTAAAACAAAAACAGAATTACCTGGAAAAACTCAGCAGGTCTGGCAGCATCGGCGGAGAAAAAAAGAGTTGACGTTTCGAGTCCTCATGACCATTCAACAGAACTTGAGTGAGTCCAAGAAAGGGGTGAAATATAAGCTGGTTTAAGGTGTGTTGGGGTGGGGGGCGGTTTTGGGTGGGGGGAGAGAGAGAGAAGTAGAGGGCGTTGGTGTGGTTGTAGGGACAAACAAGCAGTAATAGAAGCAAATATAAAAACAAAAAAACTGCGGATGCTGGAAGTCCAAAACAAAAACAGAATTACCTGGAAAAACTCAGCTGGTCTGGAAGCATCGGTGGAGAAGTAAAGAGTTGACGTTTCGAGTCCTCATGACCCTTCGACAGAACACAGTAATAGAAGCAGATCATCAAAAGATGTCACAAACAACAGAACAAAAGAACACATAGGTGTTAAAGTTGGTGATATTATCTAAACGAATGTGCTAATTAAGAATGGATGGTAGGGCACTCAAGGTATAGCTCTAGTGGGGCTGGGGGGAGCATAAAAGATTTAAAAATATTTAAAAATAATGGAAATAGGTTGGAAAAGAAAACTCTATATAATTTATTGGAAAAAACAAAAGTAAGGGGGAAACAGAAAGGGGGTAGGGATGGAGGAGGGAGCTCAAGACCTAAAGTTGTTGAATTCAATATTCAATCCGCAAGGCTGTAAAGTACCTAGTCGGAAGATGAGCTGTTGTTCCTCCAGTTTGCGTTGGGCTTCACTGGAACAATGCAGCAAGCCAAGGACAGACATGTGGGCAAGAGAGCAGGGTGGAGTGTTAAAATGGCAAGCGACAGGGAGGTTTGGGTCATTCTTGCGGACAGACCACAGGTGTTCTGCAAAGCGGTCGCCCAGTTTACGTTTGGTCTCTCCAATGTAGAGGAGACCACATTGGGAGCAACGAATGCAGTAGACTAAGTTGGGGGAAATGCAAGTGAAATGCTGCTTCACTTGAAAGGAGTGTTTGGGCCCTTGGACGGTGAGGAGAGAGGAAGTGAAGGGGCAGGTGTTGCATCTTTTGCGTGGGCATGGGGTGGTGCCATAGGAGGGGGTTGAGGAGTAGGGGGTGATGGTGGAGTGGACCAGGGTGTCCCGGAGGGAACGATCCCTATGGAATGCCAATAGGGGGGGTGAAGGGAAGATGTGTTTGGTGGTGGCATCATGCTGGGGTTGGCAGAAATGGCAGAGGATAATCCTTTGAATGCGGAGGCTGGTGGGGTGATAAGTGAGGACAAGGGTGACCCTATCATGTTTCTGGGAGGGAGGAGAAGGCGTGAGGGCGGATGCGCGGGAGATGGGCCGGACACGGTTGAGGGCCCTGTCAATGACCGTGGGTGGAAAACCTCGGTTAAGGAAGAAGGAGGACATGTCAGAGGAACTGTTTTTGAAGGTAGCATCATGGGAACAGATGCAACGGAGGCGAAGGAACTGAGAGAATGGGATGGAGTCCTTACAGGAAGCGGGGTGTGAGGAGCTGTAGTCAAGGTAGCTGTGGGAGTTGGTAGGTTTGTAATGGATATTGGTGGACAGTCTATCACCAGAGATTGAGACAGAGAGGTCAAGGAAGGGAAGGGAAGTGTCAGAGATGGACCACGTGGAAATGATGGAGGGGTGGAGATTGGAAGCAAAATTAATAAATTTTTCCAAGTCCCGACAAGAGCACGAAGCAGCACCGAAGTAATCATCGATGTACCGGAGAAAGAGTTGTGGAAGGGGGCCGGAGTAGGACTGAAACAAGGAATGTTCCACATACCCCAGAAAGAGACAGGCATAGCTGGGGCCCATGCGGGTACCCATAGTCACACCTTTTATTTGGAGGAAGTGACAGGAGTTGAAGGAGAAATTGTTCAGTGTGAGAACAAGTTCAGCCAGACGGAGGAGAGTAGTGGTGGATGGGGATTGTTCAGGCCTCTGTTCGAGGAAGAAGCTAAGGGCCCTGGGACCATCCTGGTGGGGGATGGAGGTGTAGAGGGATTGGACGTCCATGGTGAAGAGGAAGCGGTTGGGGCCAGGGAACTGGAAATTGTTGATGTGACATAAGGTGTCAGAGGAATCACGGATGTAGGTGGGAAGGGACTGGACAAGGGGAGAGTGAAGGGAGTCAAGATAACGAGAAATGAGTTCTGTGGGGCAGGAGCAAGCTGAGACAATCGGTCTACCAGGGCAGTTCTGTTTGTGGATTTTGGGTAGGAGATAGAAGCGGGCCATCCGAGGTTGGGCGACTATCAGGTTGGAAGCTGTGGGAGGAAGATCCCCAGAGGAGATGAAGTCAGTGACAGTCCTGGAAACAATGGCTTGATGTTCAGTGGTGGGGTCATGGTCCAGGGAGAGGTAGGAGGAAGTGTATGTGAGTTGACGCTCAGCCTCTGCGAGGTAGAGGTCAGTGCGCCAGACAACAACAGCACCACCCTTATCAGTGGGTTTGATGACAATTTCAGGGTTGGACCTGAGAGAATGGATTGCAGTAAGTTCAGAGAGAGAGAGATTAGAATGGGTGAGAGAAGCAGAGAAATTGAGACCACTAATGTCGCGCCGACAGTTCTCAATGAACAGATCAAGAGAAGGTAAGAATCCAGAGGGAGGGGTCCAGGTGGAGGGAAAATATTGGAGGTGGGTGAAAGGATCCGTTGAACGGGGAGAGGACTCCTGCCCAAAGAAGTGAGCCCGGAGATGAAGACGGCGGAAGAAGAGTTCAGCATCATGCCGAGCCCGAATATCATTGAGGTGAGGGCGTAAGGGTATGAAACTAAGTCCTTTGCTGAGCACTGAATGTTCAGCATCGGAGAGGGGAAGGTCAGGGGGTATAGTGAATACACGGCTGGGGTTGGGATTGGAAGAAAGGGTGGGGACGGAGGGACAGGCAGGGGTGGAGGGTCCTAGATGGGTGTTGGTATCGATGAGTTGTTGGAGCTTGCGTTCCTTGGCACTTGAGAGACAGAGAAAAAGTTTCTTGTTGAGGCGTCGGATGAGCCAAATAATAAAATGAAACTGGGGGCACGCGCAGCCTTGAAAAAGGTTACGGCGGTGCTGCTGGAGGGAGAGGTCGAGTGTGTTCATATGGCGGCGCATGGCACTGAGTGTGGATTTCAGAATGTGACAGGAACAGTGGTCCAGAAATGGTTTATGTCCCGGAGATACCTGTAATCCTGGGTGTTTTCAAAACATGAGGGGTGGAATTTCAGTTGAAATCCACGTGGGGTAAGTCGGAGACGGAGACAGTCACTGATAAAGGAGATATGGCTATGAAAGCGGGTTTTAGTAAACACCTTGTCAAACACCAGGAGAGAAATGGAAAGCAATGAAGGTGAGCAAGGCAAAAAAGAGATACGGAAATCTTGTCCCAGAGACGAACAGAACTTCTTCAAGGAGGTAGGCATTTCTTGAAAAGCAGTGGCAGTCAATTAAACACAGAGAAAAAAACAAAAAAATTGCGGACGCTGGAAATCCAAAACAAAAACAGAATTACCTGGAAAAACTCAGCAGGTCTGGCAGCATCGGCGGAGAAGAAAAGAGTTGACATTTCGAGTCCTCATGACCCTTCGACAGAACTTGAGTGAGTCCAAGAAAGGGGTGAAATATAAGCTGGTTTGAGGTGTGTTGGGGGGGCGGTTGGGGGGGGGGGGGGGGGGGGGGGGTGTGGTTGGGTGGGGGGAGAGAGAGAGAAGTGGAGGGGGTTGGTGTGGTTGTAGGGACAAACAGGCAGTAATAGAAGCAGATCATCAAAAGATGTCACAAACAACAGAACAAAAGAACACATAGGTGTTAAGGTTGGTGATATTATCTAAACGAATGTGCTAATTAAGAATGGATGGTAGGGCACTCAAGGTATAGCTCTAGTGGGGGTGGGGGGAGTGGCTGCTTCACTCGCCCACCCACTCCACCGCCCCCCCCAACCCCACACCTACTTGCGCACTACGTTCAACCACAGCGCAGCCCTTGTCCCCACCCATAATCCGCCTCTACCGCAGGGCAGCCCTTATACCCCCCAACACACCTCAACCTTGAAGCCCAACAAGGAACCCTGGTGAGCGCTGCACAACATTACTGTGCACTCACCTCCAAGTTCCCATCAAAGTGCAGCCCACCAAGTGCACGCCTTATATATGCTGTTGTGAAACACGTCGGCATGCAATCACGCCAACATGGGCGGTCAATCCAGCGAGGCGGTGGATGATTCCAGCAGGCTGGTCTTATAATAATATGCAGCTGTATTACAATGAGGTTCCCGACGTGCAATGGCAGGAAACGTAGCTCGCCATCGACGGACTGAGCGGACGATCGCAAACTGGTTTCACGACATCGTGAAACCGATTTCTAGCCTTCTCGCCATATTGTCCACTCGCCGCTGAACACACCCGACACCACCAGGCACAGAAAATTCCATCCTATGGTCCTTCTGAGCACCTCCAATGCTGTCCACTGATACATCATATCGCTTACAGTGTAATACGCGTGGACAAACATCCCACACAGCTGCTTCCATAAAGAATGATCGTTTGCAATCTACAAGAACTGACAGATGGAAGATATCTCACACCATCTGCAAAAAAAGTGTGCCACAAATCAAAAACATTGACTGGATTTTGCATTTTGATTTTTTTACAGTTATTTTGCAATTTTTATGTTTTCTTATGATTACCAAAATGCACAGATATCCACTGAAGGTTGTCAAATGTAATATATGCTTTCATTCCAGAAACATTTACTTGGTTATGACTATGATATTATATTTGAATATAAATGAAAACAATACAAACTAAAATATCATAACAATAATAGAACAACAAAGGCCTTACCAAAATATAAGTTCAATGCAAACAATGACCCACCTCCATATCTATCATGAACAAATGATTCTTAGATTTAAGAGCAATGATAGCTGATTTGGAATTTTTCATTTAATAGCTGGAAATAAATATGTTATATTGTGATATACATAATTTTGGCTCAAAAAGTATAATTACCATTATGGCTAGAGCTTGAGAATTGTTTTATTTCCAGAGAAGATATTCATTTGGCGCTTGTAATGAGATTATAAACCCATCGTTTATGTTCATGTTTATGGTTTTGTTGCAAGTAAGGAAATTTTCCTCCATGTATTATTAAAGCACCTCATTCATGCTAGCTAGATGTGAAGATACTATTAAACAATCTCCTAATCACAGAGATGGTACATTATATTGAAGTTCTTCTTCAGCAGGACCAGGAGAGGCAGGAATATTCACTCCTGCCTCTCCTCAGCTTCACTTGCCAGCCATATCCATGCACCTACAGCCATAGTGCTAATAAATCTCTCTCCTTCCAGATCGCAGTCTCTCTCCCACTTCCCAATCATGAAATCTCACTCTCTCCCAAAGAGAACCAAAGAGAGCTCTTGGCCAAAGCTTTCCCTCCCAATGGCAACCTCTCACCCCCCTCCCGATCAAGGCCTCTCTCCTCCTCCAATCGTAGTCACGCTAGAGATGACCTAACCATCTTGCCTTGACAATTCAATGGTATTACCATTACTGAATTCCCCACCATCAACATCCTGGGGGTTACCATTGACCAGAAACTGAACCGAACCAACCATATAAATACTGTGGCTACAAGAGCAGGTCAGAGGCTGGGAATTCTGTGGAATCCCGACTCCCCAAAACCTTTCCACCATCTGCAAGGCCCAAGTCAGGAGTGTGATGGAATATGCTCCATTTGCCTGAATAAGTACAGCTTCAACAACGCTCAAGAAGCTCAACACCATCCAGGACAAAACAGCTCACTTGAACAGCGCCCCATTCACCATCTTCAACATTCACATCCTCCACCACCAGCGCACAGTTGCGGTAGTGTAACACAATTGAACCATCTCTTTGATTAGCAGGTGGTTTAATGGCACCTTCACATCTAGTTGGCATGAATTTGGTGTTTTAATCTACAAGACGCGCTGCAGAAACTCGCCAAGCCTCCTTCAAAAGCACCATCAAAACCTGCACCCTTTACCAGCTTTGAACAAACCACTCATCTCCTGCAGTCTGCTGTCCCACAAAATCATTCGAGGCTGATGAGCCACAGGCACATGGGACCAGCAGAGGTTTCCTTTTCCAAGGATCACCAACCTACCAACCAATACCTGTAAACATGCCAGCAAATTACTGCAGCAGCATCTGAGCAGCAGCACTCTGCAATTGAACCAACACAGATACGGGTGTCCAGATCTGGCATCAAGGACCTGGAGGGTCCCAACATGAAGAGCAGCTGTTTTCCTGCAGCATGTCGGAGGGCATGACAGGAGCAGTAAAGGGAGTTGTAGACTTAGGAAAACTTATTTTAAGAGAAACCTATGAGTTAACTGAAGGCATTTATTGAGTTCAGTATTAGATTGATCACTTTTAAAAATTTTGACAATTTGATCTGCGGTGAGGAGGAAGTCAGTGGAATCTCTATAGTTTGCACAATCTATTCTTAACAACGCAGCTGAGAAAATAATTTTTCATCTGTTCCAGCCACAGCTGATGTTTCAGACCAAGTGTGGGAAAGCAAAAGCCTGTGTGCTGAAGCACTGCCAGGTTTGACAATCATTTGTATATCACGTTCCACCGGCTTAGGTTAAGTCAAGCGCGATTTGTTGAAAATGGGGGAATTATTAGGATAAGAGCATTTGTTCTCGTTATCCTGTCATTTGCTTACATATGCACCATTTTAAAGGAGAGCCTATCTTCTTCCAACACTCAAATCCACTAGACTTTACTACTTATTTGAGAACTGATACATACATCACTTATGCTGCAGACTAACCCATTCACATTTAAAAATATAAACCAAGTCACCAATTCATATATAGAAACCAAAATGTTCTTTTTGGCAATGAAATGTAGGTTAGTTATGATACTTCCCCTCTCTGCATTCTATTATTGTTATTCAGGATGTGCATAGAATTAAGTCATAATTTTGTCTGCTGCAGGTTTACAGGTGATCCGAGCAGAGCAGATTTAAATTTGTATTTGTGGTGGCAGAAATTGCAGTACAGCCTCCAGAAAGTCTGCAAAACAAACTAATCAAAATGATTTATGTGAAACTACCAGGCTGAATTCAAAACCACGTAATTAGTTTCTCAATGAATAAGTTAATGGGAAAAGAATCTTCATAAATTTTCGCATGTGGGTGTGAACACAGGAAATGTTTTCGAGCAAAATCATTACCTTTCCGTGTGGAAGGAAGATTCTGAGATCAAATTTACATACTATAAGAGAGAGTTACTACGGTTTTGCTTTTAAATAGAGAGAAAAAAAATTGATTTTCACAGTGCTGGCATTGCCCAAATACCACAACTGAACTATTATACTGAAGAATCTAAAACTTCTGTTTTCCATTGTCCTTGTCTCTCAAAGTATACTCAATGCTGTGTCTAAAGTTCCTGGGAGGTTTTTGTGTCATTTATATTGTTTTTATGGTTGACAAATCTGGATCTTAATATGGAGACAACAGAAAATGTAGGAGATAAAGCTGTTGATGTTGGTATTTTTAAAAATATGAATTATATTACATAAAACTTCACATTCGAATGAATGCATTTTTAGCTAATTCCACCTATAAATGTTGAATTTCTTCTCGCTTTTGTCAGCTGTAAGCATCGCAGTCAAACAAATAAATTTACAGTGTGCCAAGGGTGGATGTCCCTAAATCCACCATTGCTTGCCACTGTACTTTGCGTGAACTTTGGTTATCACCCCATATCTTTATAAATCCAACACACAAATATGACAATGCACCAGTTACAGCTATGAGTGACGAGGGCTATTTTTTCTCTGTCCCATCCCAAACTAATTTCCAAAAATGGCACAATGCAAGGAAAAGTTGGGTGCTAATACTTTGTTCTAATTTTCCTGCTGAATAGCAAACTTCCTCCATGATACGCTGTTCCTGAATATGGTGCAGCACTGCAGGTTACATGCAAATAAATATCACAGCGCTTTGCACCCAGATCTCTTCTGGAATCAGTTTATCTGCAACCCAAAATTATGAGTTATTATTGTTAAATTAATTTTTCAAAAGTAAGAGAGCTTTTGATAGCGAAAACCTGTTTCTATACTGACAGGAGGTTAGTAACCAGGTCTAAAATAATTTGCAAAATGGCCTCAGGGATGAGGGGAGGTGGGGACGGGCAGGGGTTGGTGACGAGGAGAATTTCCTTTATGTAACGAATTCTTATCATCTGCAATGCACTGCCAGAAAGTGTAATGAAAGGAGATTCAATAATAACTTTCAAAAGGAAATTGGATACCTACTTGAAAAGGGGGGGAAACAAATTGCAGGGTTATAGGGAAAGAGCAGGAGAGTGGTAGCTCCTTCAAAGAGCCAGCATAGGGATGGTTGGGCAGAATGGTTTCCTTCAGTGCTGTATGATTCAATGATTCTATAACCCCCCAGCAGAAGAAATGGGTGAACCATTGGGAAAAGTAAGAAGCAAGGAGGGAAGATGCTTGAGAAAGAAGGGGCTTCCACTCATCCATAATAATGACTGTGCAGGAAATTAGGCTTTGATGGCCAAACCCTTTGTCTATGTCACCTAAGATTCCCCAAACGAGTGATGAGGAAGCTATGTGATTGTCAAGACCTTCAGCCACATTCCTAGATAGAAACAAGCCTCTCTGTGTAAGTCATTGTCATAGTATCACTCCATTTCTTTGCAATGGCTCCTTCTGGGGTATAGCAAGTAAGATGAGCAGCATAAGCCAGCCTGTTGTTCATAGATGTCTAACCTAGGTCACAAATACCTTTTTGTGAGATGGATTTCCCTTATCCTCACAACAACACAAGGCTAGAACCCATGGCTTTTTCTGTATTGCAAGATTCCCCAAAATTCAAGACATAGTAAATAGGGATCTTAGTGTTAGTGGTATGTTAATTATATTGTTTAGATACACAGGTGAAGGGCATTGTTTAATTAAGTACCTAGAGCACTTATAAAGAGAGACTGGAGGTCTTGTAGCACAGTGAGTAGTATCCCTGCCTCTGAGCCAGAAGCTCTGGGTTTGATTCCCACTCTAGGACTTGATGGTCACAGAAGATGTTTGGTCACTGAGGTAGAAGGCAGACAAATATAATGCTGCATTCTGTAAATAAACCTACTATCAAGAAAAGGATTTGTGTCTAGTTTCATAATTCACCATTTGGCTTGGGATCCAGTTAACACACAGGAAGATGTGCCTCTCATTAGAATTCCAAGGATTTCCATTTTATTAGCATGCAAGTTTCTTGTGACCATCACCATCCAATCAGGCAGATGAACGCAAGATATCACAAGTCAATGCATGATGTGATGCATTTGTCTTCAAGGATTCCTCAAATGTGAAGCTCTCGTGGTGCACTCATAACCTGACTGATGCTCCACCACCCCATCATAGAATAAGGCAACAGCAGCTGAACATTTTTACAAGGAATCTCCGTCTACCACGAGGGCTATCACTTACCTAACAATTGAACCTTCAAGGCAACAGTTTCACAGCCTTGAGTATTTCAGCAGCAGTCTTCTGTTTCATTGTTGTTTGCTGCTATCTTTATAATTTGGCCATGGGGAGATATGTCTAGGCACAAGGTGAGCAAGAAAAAAATCTTGAGGAGGAGCCAAGGGAAGGAGTTCAAGAACCACAGAAGAAGCAGTAGGACCTTGAGGAGCCTTAAAAGCTGTAGGAGACATCAATACAACCCTTATTATAGACACTTTCTCCTTTCCTAACTATTCACTGAAAATCCTCTCTCTCTCTTGACATATCCGCACCTCATTCTTCTCCCAAACCATGAAATAGTAGATCTTGCCTCAAATAAAATTAATCCTGACAGTGCAACCATCAACTTCGTCCTATACCAAAACTGCCATTTTTGAACCTACACTTTTTATTTTGTTCCTCCATATTCCATGTCCATAACAATGAACACGTGGGGCTGTTATAATTTTGGGTAATAGTGCAAGATGGATGATATCAAACCAGCCATCCATTGTACACGACTCCTGGGGGAGAACTTTCCCCATGTCGGGCGAGCCATGCGGGAGTG
Source organism: Carcharodon carcharias (assembly GCF_017639515.1). Taxonomy (NCBI): domain Eukaryota; kingdom Metazoa; phylum Chordata; class Chondrichthyes; order Lamniformes; family Lamnidae; genus Carcharodon; species Carcharodon carcharias. Next base: position 65,643,011 of record NC_054481.1, on the reverse strand, counting down.
GGCGCAGGCGGGCACAGACCTGATCGCCACCTGCGATTGGATCCGTGCTGCCATTTTACATGGGCGGGCCAATTAAGGCCCATCCAGCATAGTTCACGACTCCTGTTGGTAGCGGGAGTGGACGGGCGGTGGCGGACGCGCTCAGGCCGCTGGGTCCAATGGCGACCTGGCAGCTTGTTTAAACGAAGGCTTGGCAGCCTTTGCAAGGCTGCTCACAATGGCTGGGAGAAGAGCGCAGCAAAGGGGCAATGTGCCAGATGCATTGAAGTCTGGAGGATAGGCCAGTGGGGCAGTGTGCCTCTTGTTTTTCTGACAAGTGCCTAGCTGCCCTACTGGAGGAGGTGGCAGCGCGGTGGGAGGTCCTTCCTTTGAGGGATGGGATGCAGAGGCCTCCCCACCTGACCAAACATGGGTGGGAGGAGGTAGCCAAGAATGCTAACTCCCTTGATGTGTGGTGCACATGAGTCCAGTGCCGCAAAAGATTCAACGATCTCCTGCACTTGGGAAGGGTGAGTACCATGTTGCCTCAAGACACTTAATGCACCCATCACCCTTTCCCCCAAACCCACCCAACCCCCTCCCCCCCGCCCCAACCCCATTCCCGGCAACTCTGAGTACAGTAACATCTTTGAATCCCTCACAACATGCACCCCGCGCTGGGTATACCAGCAGATATTGCCCATGCCTAGTTCACCCTGAGAGGCTTGAGCTAGAATGGGTTCTGCACCTGCAGCATTTGTGACACTGACACCAAGAGTATAGAATGAGGCTGAAAGTCCAGGGTCTGCACCTAGGCAGAGTGCTGGAACTGGGAAGCACGTCAAAGTCAGGGTGATAACATGCTGGGAGGGGAGCTTCCAGGTGGCGGGGCACCAATCCATCTGCTGGCTTTTGCATTCCACGTGCTTATGCCTCCTTGCTTAGCAATGTTACACTTTGTGGTGCCACATGTGAAGGACGCAGCATTTGGGCAATAGTAGGGGTGGTCAGCCCTGACTTGTTTGCGTGAGTGTGTGGCAGCTGCGGGGTGACGAAGAACTGGAAGTCCTGCAATGTCCCACCCTGGCTGGGTTGGCAGGGATGTGATGGGAATTCAGGTGCAGGCTGGACTAATCAATGCTCTTCTCTCCTTTTCAGGAGAAAGACTGTGCACAATGCCTCTGAATGAATGCAGACTGGCAGAGGCCAGGCCCACTTGGCCATCCTAATGGCTTATGAGCAGCAGGCCATGGATCTGGAGAGGTGCCATGCCCCCAGCTCCACCGCTGTCGGTTAAGCTGTGGTGCCATGGGGAGGCATGTTTGGCGAGCATTCAGGTCACCATGTGTGTCTCAAAAGCCATGGCATTGGTGAATGCTCAGTGATTGAAGTTAGCAACATGGGTTTACCCTTGATTATGGAAGGATGAGCGCATAATGACCTGGGGGAGTGTCATGTACATTGACATTGTCTGCACTGTGACTAATCAAATATCCTCTTTCTTCCTCTCAGCATCACCAGAGCAGGATCCGGGAAGAGGAGGCAGAGGGGCCACCTCTCACCCCTGAAGCCCCAGAGCAAATGAACTCACCAGCATTACACCACCTCAGCCAGGCAGGCACCAGCACAGATAGTAGCACCTTGGTAGGAATTAAATATTCAGCTAGTGTCCCAGGGCACGGTGGTGAGGGAACTTCACAGTCGCTTGCGGTGCGGGCAGAGACAATGAATGTCCAGGGCATCGCCAGTCCAAAGACTGCTGGGGACCAGGTACATTGCTCGGTCGGTGGCAGATGATGTGCCTCTAGAGTCATCCGTGAGGCAGCGAATGCTGGAAGTGCAGCAGGATGTGCGGGAGGATCTGACGGAGATTCATGAGGCTATGCTTGGCATGATGCCCGTTTTTGAGAAGTTCACGCGGAGCATCACTGATGCAATGAGCCTCATGGCTGAGCGCCATGCTTCCTCCATGAAGAGAGTGGTGACTCTCATGGAGAGGCTCCTCCAGGAGACCAATCAGGGCCTCCTGGGGTTGCACTCGGACCTGCAAACCCTCACAGCAGCACTGGCCTCAGATGGTCAGTGCCAGCATGGGAGATGATTTGGGCACCAAGTATCCGAGCTCTGTGCCCATCCATCTAAGGTGAGCAAGGAGGTCCAAAATCACTTCACATGCAGCAGCTGTCTGTCGTCTCTGTGGGCTCCTCTCAGGGTGCTCCAGATGAGAGCAGCAACCCCTCTGCCCCCCTGCCAGTGACCATAGCATCTGATGAGGCTGCGGCGACTGGGGAGATGCCAGCTATGGAACTGGCCACTCCCTCCCAGGCTGGGGCATCAAAGGCTCCACAGGCCAGAGGACGAGCTCCAAGGTCATTGAGGCCAACAGGACAGCACAATGAGCAGGCTGTCTCAGATGCCAGTGCCAACGAGGGGACAGCACCTAGACGTAACCCCCATGAGCATAAATTTAAGGCACCTTAGGCAAACCACGAGTTTCCCACTGTGCTTTTATGTTGGCCCATAGTACTTTCTGGAAGACTTGGTGTGATGTTCAACACCGTTTTTTTTTGCTTTATGAAGTTACATTTGTTCATTCAACAAATTTTGACATGTTGCCATGCCTCAGGTTGATTCTTTACTTCTCCAAGTGGACGGGAAACCATGATGTTATGAGTAAGTTGTTTGACATTGAGCTTTATTGACAAGGGCCTTAGTTAATGTTAGTGTCCAGGTTGATTTAGCACTCAGGTATTGAGTGTGGAGTCTGCAGCCCTGGAGTGTGTTGAAGGTCCATTCATGTGGCCCAGCAGAAGGTTATTTGGGTTAAAACTTCCCGGGTGTCCCTGCCTCCCTGGAGTATGTCCGGGTCAGTGTCTACCCCCTCATCATTCTCCTGTGCATGCTCATCCTCAGACTCACTACTCAACTCATCGTGTGCATCTGGAGCAACCGCATCTACGTGTTCCTCGTCCACTGCATCACCCCTTTCCAGCGCCAACTTATGGAGAGCGGAGCATGCAACCACTATCAGTGACACACAACCTGGAGTGCGCCCCCTGAGCAGTCCAGGCATCAGAAGCACATCTTGAGAAGACCGATGACTCTCTTCACCAAAGTCCTTGTGGAGGTGTGGCTCCTATTGTACCGTTGCTCAGCCACTGTTCTTGGTCTGACAGAGAGGCGTCATGAGCCACCTTCTGAGGGGATAGCCCTTGTCACCCAGCAGCCATCCAACCAGCCGGGCTGGAGCACTGAAGAGCCCCGGCACCTGGGAGTGTCTGAGCATGTATGCGTCATGGGAGCTGCCAGGGAACCTTGCACAGACTTGTAGAATCAGCATCCTGTGGTCACACACTATCTGCACGTTCATGGAGTGGAAGCCCTTCCTGTTGACGAAGGCACCAGGTTCACCTGCTGGTGATGTGTACAGTCTATTGCACCCTGGACACAGGGTAAGCCAGCAATGGCCGCAAAGCCTCTGGCTCGCTATGTCTGGCTGGCCTGATCCCAGCGGAAGTGGATGAAGGTCAATGCACACCTGAATAGAGCGGCTGTAACCTGCTTGACACAAGTGTGGACAGCTGATGGGGAGACACCACAAAGATCACCCACTGAGCCCTGGAAAGAGCCAGAGGCATAGAAGTTGAGGCAGCTGTGACTTTTAGAGCCATTGGCATGGGGTGCCCACCCACACAGTTTGCGGAGATCTCAGGGCCTATCATCTGACAGATGTAGTTGACTGTCTCCCTTGAGTGACGGGGCCTCCTTCGGCACTGGACCTCAGACATATTGAGGTAGCTACTTCGCTGCCTGTATACTTTGGCAGCAGGATATTGGTGTCTTCTGTGGCCCTTTCTGCCTTACACTTCCTGTTGGCCATGCGCCCCTTATGCCTGTGCTTCTCCTCCCAAAGGTGGCTCTATTGGAAGCTGAATGGGCACTCCTGGCCTCCTCCCCCTTCTGGCCCTCCCTTCCTCCTCAGAGGAGGTGCCTCCAGTGGAGAGCACAAATCCCATTCCTAGGCTAAGGGAAGCTTCCTGAAAGCTGCAGGCTCCAAAAATGATCTTTACTGTAGAGTCCTTACCAAGGCATTTACTCCTGTCCAAGCAGCTGGTATGAGTTTTGAAGTCTTCCTGCTCACACAGGCAAGTATCAGTAACTTTCACATTTAAATACCTGAAAAATAACATTCATGACTCCACTCACCCCTCTTACTATGCCTGTGGATGAGGTTTATACAAATGTCTCTTACCCGCCTGCCCGTTGCGCCCATGCGACATGCTGAAGATCACACGGGCTGCGAAAAATTGAATTCAATTGCTGCCTCAAGGGCCTTAACAGGCCTGTTAATTGGTGGCGGGCGCGCATCCGAACTTATAGCCCCCACCTTCTCAAATATCGCAACGGTGCACCGTGACATTGGGACGCACACCTGACGTCACCGCGCGTCATTTTACATGTTGGCATGTGGGGCCCACCTCCACACACCAACAGAAAAATTCTGCCCCTCATTTTCCTTCTAATTAAAGATGATAGAAAGGAAAATGCACAGTCTTTCAATACCCCTATTTTACACTAAAGACCAAAGTTAGAATTACCAATGCCGTGTTGCTTCTCTGCTTTGGTGCTGCCCTTTCACCAATAACCTCTAAGGCAAATTACTGCAAAGTCCATACCCTGCTTTGGTTGAAGCTTCCCACCCACCCCCAGCACTGTAACATGCATGTAAAGGCTGGAGAAAATCCCATTTCATACAAATATAGAAAGAGAAGTAGGATCATTCAGCCCCTTGGGCCTGTTCCAGTTCAATTAGATCATGGCTAATTAGTACCTCGTCTTCATTTACCCAACTTTTTTCCAGGTCCATTGAAATCCTTACCAAACAAAAGTCTATCAAACTCAGTCATGAAAATTTCAATTAACCCAATTGCTTTTTGGGCTAGACAGTTTTAGTTTTCCAACATCTTTTCTCTGCAACAAGTATGACCAAAATGGCCTACCTCTAATTTCATGCTCCCTTTACAGTATATTACGAAGTATTTGCAGCACAAAAACAACCATGCAGCCCAACAGGGCCCATAGTGAATCAGTAATTTGTCTTACATTGCACATGATTCTCAAGAGCCTTTGCCATTGACATCAATCTTGTCCTTTTGTCTATTTACCTTTTATCCCGCTCCCCCTTGGTGCTTTTGTGAGTTTTTTGAGGAATGAAATATTGTGATAGAGTTGTGTTGCATAGTAAATATTGAGAATATAGTGTAGTGAGAAGCAGCAATCAGCAGTCTTCATACTTGCTGATCAAGAAAACACAGATACAACTGTGAACCACTCAGTCTTTGTCCTCTGGCCTCAAAAATTGTATTGCATACAGACCCCTGAGGCCTCCAATTCTACTCACTGAGAATGAAGACCAATGTTGTTCAATCATTCCAGTTTGTTGCTTTCCACCCTGTGATCTTTCTACCTCTGTACTGATAAAATAGAATCTAATTACATCACTTGCATGAAATAATTATATTGAACAATATCATGCATCCAGGCAGGGGAAAAGCTTCTAAATCTTCTACAGAATGGAAAAAATCTTCTGCAGTTTATGTGGTTTGCAAGTATTGAATCTTCCCCCCAAATATGAATTTACTATCACTATGTTCATAAAGTGCAATGTGCAGAACATGTTAATGGGGGTTGAGGCAGGCACCAAAATCAGTGTTATTGTCTTGCACAGTGTTATAAATAACTAATGGAATATTTACCTGTCAAATTAACAATATAGCATGATGCTATTAAAGTAGAATTTGTACACTCTGGTTTGTTTAATAGTTGCAGTGGGATCACCTAGAGGGTGCACACAAACTAACACTGTGTTATATTGTTACTGTCCTGAATATTAATGACCCATGCGGCATATAAATCAGATGATATCTGTAACCGGATGTCAACAATAGGCGTTATCATTTTACTAGGACTTTTCTGTGATTGGTGAATTGATTGGTGAATCTTGAAAAGGGAAAAGATATCATGCATGATTAAGGGGGAAGGTTAAGTTGGCGGGGGGGGTGCATGTGGAGTAAGGGGTCTGGAAAGAGGAGAAGCACCAGGGCTCATGATTTCTCTCTCTAGCCTTGGTCTATGCTATTCACCTCACCAACTCCCTGTGTTAGCGAGTACCACGCTCTGGGTAAAAAGGTTTTTCTGAATTCTCAACTGGATTGATTAGTGACTATTTTGGTCTCAGCTGCAAATGGAACCATCTTCTCTACATCTACACCATCAAACCTTTCCTTAATTAGAAGACCTTTATCAGGTCACTGCTCAGCCTTCTCTTTTCAAACAAAAAGAGCCCCAGCCTGTTCAATCTTTACTATAACTAAGAGCTTATACCTAATCATCTTTTAGACTACATTTGGATTACTGTGTACAATTCTGGCACGGTATACCTTAGGAAGGATACCTTGGCCTTGGAAAGGGTACAGCACAAATCCAGAATGTTACCAGGGCTCCAAAGGTTAAATTATGAGTGATTATAGACTTGTATTCCCTGGAATATAAAATAGTTAGGGGGTAATTTGCATGTGGGTTTTAGAATTGTGAAAAGAATTGATAGGATAGAGATAAACATTTTCTGCTAATGGTGGAATCTAGGACCATAACGTTAAAATGTGAGCCAGGCTATTCAGGAGCAAATTAGAATACATTTCTTCACATCGAGGTGTGGAACACTCCAGCATAAAAAGAAGTTAAGGCTGCTAGCTCAGTTAATAATGTTTGATCTAAGATCAATATATTTTAGTTAGCCAAAGATATTAAGGGGTATGGAACCAAGACAAATGAATACAATCAGAAAACAGATAAACCATGATTTTGTTGAATGGCAAAACAAGTTTGAGGGACTGAATGACCTGCATGTTCCTATGATTTTATGTAACAGTTCAAATTAGTTAATTCCTGAGCCAGAGAGGTTGATTAGCATTGTGCGGACATTGTTAATTAGCTGCCCTAAGGTTCTGCAGTGAGTTTCATGGGAAGTTAATGTGAAAACCCAATAAGTTCTTTAAAATAATAACAAGGCCAAGGGCAAGATGCCCTTTGTGTGAAGCAGCATAGCATAAATTACTCAGCAAGTTCTGAAGATTCAAAGCTCACACTGTATTGCTTAATCTCCAGAACTTGCTGGCCAATTTGCACAATAGTAACATTGTGTATTGTTAACATGCCATTGTTTTTCCATCATGATCCAGACTCCAATGTCCCATGTGCTCCCATATGCATCTGGTGCTAAACTCAAATGAAATACCAGAGGAAGTTCAGCTGTTCAGCTCTTGATGTCCATTAATTACTCTCCTAAACAGCACCAGAGAGGAAAATTGTCTCTGATCTTTCTACTTATCCCACCTGAAAGAAAATTGCATACATTTGGCTTGATTGACAACTCTTAATGAGTGGTTTTGTGTAGGTTGACTTCCATAAATCCATTTAAGTGTTGGAGGGAAAAAAATCTATTACTGTTTTCTACTGATCTCGCTCACAAATGTACTCACATCAATCTTTTTATTCACTTTTAGCTGGAGAAGAATATACACCCCTAAAACTTCTATATGTCAATACTACAAAAATCAGACTTCAGAAATATATATAAGCATAATTGTTACCTCCTGTGAACATTTATATTGAGAGGAGGTGTTTGTTTCAGCAGACTAATGATGTTTTATTACTGAAGAGCTGAAACTATGGGCGGAATCATCCCAGATTTGCACTAACTGCAGCAGCAGAAGGGAAAAACCACAATGGCGGCTTTTCAGGCCGTATTGTCCCAATCCAATCCCGCCAAATTAATCATGCATACCTGGGAAACACGCCATTTCAATAGTGAGCAGCCTCCGTTTCGCCCGCCATGCCATCACCTCGCCACTTCATCACGCCAGGCGCCATATTTAAAGTGCAGCCACATGCATACCTCTCAGTGCTTCCAGCCCAGGACTGCTGCAAAGAAGACATGGCCCTGAGAGGCATGAAGACTGCAGCCCCCTGATTCAGTGACTCACCCCAGAACACCTTTTGGATGCCATGGAGGCCCACTCTGGCCGCAGGAGGGACAGCAATATCACCAATCCGGCCTAGGAGGCGGTGGCAGTGGTGGTTAGTGCCAACACCCTGGAAGAGAAGACAGCCACCCAGTGCTGCAAGAGGATGAGTGATGTCCTTCGTTCTGCCAAGCTAAGTCACTCTTCTCGTCACTCTCAACTCATACACTCACAAACCCATCACATACCCACAGGGATCTCACTCACTGCCAGTTCAAGAGACATCGTCACTCATTCTCTCACACACACCTTTAATGTCTTCATCGTGTCCATGGGACCACACACCACCACACATGCCAAGCATACTTATCACCTGCCCTGGCAGGCATCCTGTTAACACTCTCTCAATTTCTATTCATGCAGGACAAGCTGTCACAGAACAAGAGGGAGAGACTAGTTGAGGAGTGCCCGACAACAACATGCAAATAGACTTTGAAAATAGAGCCATCCAGCTGGCCGGCCATGATCTGAACCATTCCTGTGCTGACGGTGAGGTCGGTGGTGCTCAAGCATTTGAAGATCCAGCAGTACAGCATCCATCAGACAACCGTACTGTGAGTAATATGTCCTGTTTCACAGGCCACTGCCATGCACTAATTATCTCTCCTTGCTTTCACAGGCACATCTGGGAAACAGCCAAGGGAGTCCAGGTCCCAGGTCCTCAACTCAAGAGGAATCTACTGGAATCCCAATTGAAGACTCATTACAGCACTCACCCATACCCTTCACCAGCGCAGAGACACACACCGTGATGGCACCAAGCTTTAGAGTAGCCTCCGGGTCACAACCTGGTGAGCACATCACACTGTCTGATCCACAGCAGGCAACGGCAAGGACTTTCCAGGTTTCCAGCACTTGGAGGACTGCTGGAGGCCAGATAGCTGCTGAGTCTAAGTCAGATGATGAGCCTCTGGACTCAGTCATGTCACAGATGCTGGAGCTGCAAAGACAAGCTCGGGAACATCAGGAAGGGATGTCTGCTGCACTCCTCAGATTGCAAGACACAATGGAGGAGTTCATCCGCATTAAGCCTGAGGTGATAGCGCTGACATACCAACACACCGAGGTCAACACTGGTAGGTGGCAGCCGCCATAGAGACCTTGGTCCAGGTCCTCGGTCCTGCTCTGCTACATGGGCTGAACTCCATTGCTGACGCCATTGTTGGCCTCCAACAGTGTTAACACGAGAGGGGTGTGGGGCAACTCAATCTCACTCCAGCTTCCCCTTCTCCTCAAGGAGTCAGCAGTGGCCCTCGGGCACCCATAGAGAGGAGGATCAGCAGGTCCACACCCTGGGGTCATCCACCCAGGTGACTTCAGGAGTGTCAGGGCCATCTGAATCCCCTTTTCCTGTGAACCCAGTAGCCCCAGCTCCACAGGCCGAGGACGGTGCCACAGCCACACAGCAGGACCCCAAATGCAGGCCTGGGCCCTCCAGGTCTTGGCCTTCCAGACGGCTTCCACCAAGGTCATCACAAACAGAGCTTAGTAGTCAGCAGGCTGCCTTCACCTCCACTCTGGAGTGGCAGAGTTAGGAAGGTTAAGAAGATATAGTTGCACAGCCTAGGCACGGGTGTTAATCACTTGTGCATAATGTTCACTGCTGCAAATAAACTCACAAGAATGTCTCCTTGCCTATGCTTCCTTGTTCTGATGAGCAGCGTTCTTGTCACTCAAATGTGAAACATTAGTTCCTGCAGGTGTCTCAGTCCAGGGCCTCTTCCCTGTGCGTTGTGTAACCTTCAGACCAAAGTGATGGTCCAGCCTCGCACTCACTGGAAACATTATTAATCCCTGCACCTCGGCGGTGCTTGTCATTGCTGCCAGAATGTCATGAGCAGGCGTCACAAAGTTCTGACATTCTCTCTGTGCATTCCCAGCACCTTTGAGGTGGGGCTGGCCCCCAATTTCTTCAGCATTTATGACCAGTGATCCTATGCTCCTGAAGGGGTCAGATGCTGGAAAAGGGATCAGGTGTTTTTAAAGTTTCACGGCCATGTCTCCATGTTATCACCCCGTTCACAGAGCGCAAGCGAGCTGCCTTCAGCCAGAGAGGAATCAAACATTCACAGAGGCCATGTGAAGATCTATGGAGTGTCCTCACTGAATGTCATCATCATCCTCCTGGAATCGAGTGGCAATTAGGGCCTCCACTGCATCTCCATGACAGGATCCTCATGACGGAGTGTATATGTGTTGCCGTCAGCCAGAATGGAGTCATCATCGTCTTCCACAAATCTGCCCAGTGCAAGGGCCTCATCACCATCATCATCGCCTTCGAGGACCTCCTCATCTTCATTCCCATCAATGTCCTCCTCATCAGAGGAGACATCCAGCTCCTCCATCTCCTCCTCAGCCAGCACCTCTCCACGTTGCAGCACCAGGTTGTGAAGGGTGCAGCAGGTGCCGAGGCTGTGTGACCTCCCTGAGGACGGTATTGCAGGGCTCCACCAGACCAGTCTATTCACCAAGACCTCATTTTCAATATTCTGATGGTTTGCTCCACCAAGGTGCAGATTCAAGTGTGAGTCTCATTATACTTTCTCTCTGCTGCACTGTGGCTGCTGCATGGGCATCATCAGCTATGTCCTCTGCGGGTAGCCCTTGTTCCATGGGAGCCAACCCTGCAGCCTCTGTGGTCCCTGGAAGATGCCAGGGACCTGACATCTACTTAGAATGTAGGAGCCGTGGACACTCCCTTGGAACCATGTGCAGACCTGTAGGATACAGGTCCTGGAGTGCTGCTTTGAGGTACATTAGAGTGCTTAAGTTGGAGTTTGGTGAGAGAGGGACTTCTAAGGGTTAATTTCGATCTAAAGTCTAATCTTTCTTTAATTTAGCAACCAACTAAAAGTTGATCTTTGGATTGGGAGAAGGTGAGTTTTAGTCCAGCTTTAAAACAGGGGTTATACTGGCTCTGCTTGCAACTGCAGCCAGTTAATTAATTAACTGGCTTAAAAAGGTTTCCGGAAGCTATACTCAGACAGCGTAAAAGGGAGATATCAACAGTTCCTTTGCTGCATTAGAGTGCTTAAGTTGGAGTTTGGTGAGAGAGGGCGTTCGGTGAAGAGGGAAGGAGGGATCCTTTCATTTACTATCTTTCCTCAGTAAGAAGAGCGGTGGCCTTGGTAAGTAGGACCTGGTGAGTATTTCTTCTGTCCTTAATATTCTCTAAGCTAGAGCAAGTAAGAGTAAATGGGAGAAATTTAAGGAGAAGTCAGGGCAGGGCCAAGTGGAATGCTCCTCCTGTGCAATGTGGGAAGTCAGGGTCACTTCCAATGTCCAGGGCGACCATGTGTGCAGGTGTCTCCAGCTGCCTGCTACTCGAAAGCCACATTTCAGAGCTGAAGCTGCATTTGGAGTCACTGTGAAGCATCCACAATGATGAGATTTTCGAGAATAGCACGTGCAGTGAGGCGGTCATACTGCAGGTAAAGAATGCACAGGCAGAAAAGGAATGGGTGAGCACCAGTCAGAGTAAAAGCACTAGGAAGGTAATGTAGGAGTCCCCTGGGTACATCTCCCTCTCTAACAGATTTTCCAATTTGGATACTTTGAGATGCTTTCTCAGGGGAATGCAGCAAAAGCCAGGTCCATGGCACCACGAGTGGCTCAGCTGCATGAGGTGGGGAGAAAAAAGAGTGATAGGGAATCCTATCGTAAGGGGAACAGAAATGTTTCTGCGGCCACAGACATGACACCAGGATGGTATGTTGCCTCCCTGGTGCCAGGGTCAAGTATGTCACTGAGCGACTGCAGGACATTCTGAAGGGAAGGCTGAACAGCCAGCGATCATGGTCCATATCAGTACCAACGACATAGGTGAAAAAAGAGATGAGGTCCTGAAAGCAAAATAGAGGAAGCTAGGAAATAAATTAAAAAGCAGGACCTCAAAGGTAGTAATGTCAGGGTTGCTACCAGTGTCACATGCATGCGAGATCATGAATAATACAATAGACCAGATGAATGTGTGGCTGGAAAGATGGCGTAGGAGGGAGGGATTTAGATTCCTGAGGCATTGGGACTGATTCTGGGGAAGATGGGACCTGTACAAGCTGGATGGGTTGCACCCCAGCAGGACCAGGACCAATATTCTCACAGGGGTATTCGCGAGTACTGTGGGGGAGAGTTTAAACTAGCTTGGCAGGGGGATAGGAACCTGAGCAGGGAGACACAAGAGAGGGAAACAAAGATAGGAGTGAAAGTTAGAAAAGTAGAAAGCAAAAGTGGAAGGCAGAGGAAACAGGGGCTAGCAGCAAATAGGGCCATAGTACAAAAACAGACGTGCAAAAGTGTTAAAAAGACAAGTCTAAAAGCACTGTATCTGTGGAGCATGAAGCATTCACAATAAGGTAGATGAATTAATAGCACAAATAGATGTAAACGGTTAAGATATGATTGCGATTAGGGGAACATGGCTGCAGGGTGACCAAAGCTGGGAACTGAAGATCCAAGGGTACTTGATTTTTAGGAAGGACAGGCAAAAAGGAAGAGGAGGTGGCTTGGTGTTGTTATTTAAGGATGAAATCAGCACAGTAGTGAGAGAGGATATTGGCTCTAAAAATCTAGATGTAGAATCAGTCTGGGCAGAGCTAAGAAGGAACAAGGAGTGGAAAACATTAGTGGGAGTTGTCTATAGGCCTCCAAACAGTAGTGATAAGGTCCTGAAGGCATTAAAATGGAAATTAGAGATGCATGTAATAAGGGTGCTACAGTAATCATGGGTGACTTTATCTACATATAGACTAGGCAAACCAAATTAGCAATAATACTGCAGCAGAATGAATTCCTGGAGTGTTTACAAGATGGTTTTTTAGACCAGTATGTCAAGGAACCAACTAGGGAACATGCTATCCTAGATTTGGTATTGTGCAACAAGAAGACGTTAATTAATAATCTTATTGTGTGGGGTCCTTTAGGGAACAGTGACCATAACATGATAGAATACTTCATTTGGATGGAGAGTGAAGTAGTGTGATCTGAAACTAGGGTCCTAAATCTAAACAAAGGAAACTACGAAGGTATGAGTCATGAGTTGGCTAAGATAGATTGGGCAACTTAATTAAAAGGCACGACAATGGAAAGACAATGGTTAATATTTAAGGAACGAATATATGCATTGCAACAGTTATACAATCCTTTCTGGCACAAAAACACAACAGGAAAAGTGGCCCATCCATGGCTAACAAAAGAAATTAAGGATAGTATTAGATCCAAAGAGGAGTCTTATAAAGTTGCTAGAGAAAATAGCAAACCTGAGGATTGGGAGCAGTTTAGAATTCAGCAAAGGAGGACCAAGAGATTGATTAAGAGGGGAGAAGTAATGTATGAGAGTAAACTTGCAAGGAATATAAAAGCAGACTGTAAAAGTTTCTGTAAGTATGTAAAAAGAAAAAGAACAGCAAAGACAAATGTAGGTCCCTCACAGTCCAAAATGGGAGAATAAATAATAGAAAACAAAGAAGTGGCAGAGCAATTAAACAATTACTTTAATTCTGTCTTCATGGAGTCAAATAACTTCCCAGAAATAATAGAGAACCAAGGGTCTAATGAGAAGTAGGAATTGAAGGAAATTAGCATTACTAAAAAAATAGTGCTGGGAAAATTAATGGACTGAAAGCCGATAAATCCCCAGGGCCTGAAAATCCACATCCCAGGGTAGTAAAGGAAGTTGCCATGGAAATAATGGATGCATTGGTTGCCACCTTCCAAAACTCTGTAGATTCCAGAACAGTCCCAGCAGATTGAAGGGTGGAGGGAGGGAGAAAACAGTGAATTACAGACCGGTTAGCCTAACATCAGTGGTAGGGAAAATGCTAGAGTCTATTATAAAGGATGCTTAGAAAATATCAACGGGATTAGACAAAGTCAACATGGATTTATGAAACGGAAATCATGTTTGACAAACCTACTGGTGCTTTTTGAGGACATAACTAGCAGAATAGATAAGGGAGAACTAGTGGATATGGCGTATTTGGATTTTCAGAAAGCTTTTGATAAAGTCCCACGCTAGAGGTTAGTGTGTAAGATTAAAGCACATGGGATTGGGGGTAATATATTGGCATGGATTGAGAATTGGTTTGCAGATAGAAAACAGAGAGTAGGAATAATGGATCTTTTTCAGAGTGGCAGGTGGTGACATGGGGTACCGCAAGGATCAGTGCTTGGGCCCCAGCCATTCGCAATATATATCAATGATTTGGATGAGGGAACCAAATGTAATATTTCCAAGTTTGCTGACGGCACGAAACTTGGTGAGAATGTGAGCTGTGAGGAGAATGTTAAGAGGCATCAATGCGATTTAGTCAGGTTGAGTGAATGGGCAAATATATGGCAGATGCAGTATAACGTGGATAAGTGTGAAGTTATCCACTTCGGTAGGAAAAGCAGAATGGCAGAGTATTATTTAAATGGTGATTGATTGGGAAATGTTGATGTACAAAGAGACCTGGGTGTCCTTGAATATCAATCACTGAAAGCAAGCATGTAGGTGCAGCAAGCGGTTAAGAAGGCAAATGGTATGTTGGCCTTCTTTGTACAGGAGCAAGGAGGTCTTACTGCAGCTGTACAGAGCCTTGGTGAGACCACACCTGGAGTATTCTGTGCAGTTTTGGCCTCATTACTTAAGAAAGGATATACTTGACATAGAGGGAGTGCAGTGAAGGTTCACCAGACTGATTCCTGGGATAGCAGGATTGTCGTATGAAGTCAGATTGGGGCGACTAGGACTGTATTCACTGGCATTTAGAAGAATGAGAAGGGATCTCATTGAAACTTATAAAATTCTGAAAGGGATGGACAGACTGGATGCAGGGATAATGTTTCCTCTGGCTGGGGAGATAAAGGGTAGGCCATTTAGGACTGAGATGAGCGGAAACTTTTTCACTCAGAGGGTGGTGAACCTGTGGAATTCTCTACCACAGAAGGCTGTAGAGGACTAGTGCATGAATATATTTAAGAAAGAAATAAATAGATTTCTTTACTCTAAAGGCACTAAGGCGTATGTGAATAGAGTGAGATTATTGCGTTGAGATAGAGCATCAGCCGTGATCATATCAAATGGCGAAGCAATCTTGAAGGGCCAAATGACCTACTCCTGCTCCTATTTTCGACGTTTCTATGCGTTTGTAGTGGTTGCACATTTGCTGAAAATTCAGCGAGTGGAAGCCCTTGCGATTGACATTGTTGATCACTTGTTACCACAGAAATCTGAGTACCTATGGGAAACCTGAGATCTGGGAACATCCCAGCTCCCTTGCTTCCTGGCTTTCCTGATCCCAGGTGAAATGCACAAAGTTGTGTGCCTTCGTGAAGATGGCGTCTGTGACCTCACGGATGCATCTGCGCCTAGAGGCTTGTGATATCCCACAGCGGTCACCTGTGGAGCCCTGAAAGGAGCCGCTAACATAAAAATTGAGCGCAGCGGTCACTTTCACGGCCACTGGTAGTGGATGCCCTCCATGTCCCTGTGATGCCAAATTGTATAGCCGGTGGCACATGTGACTGAACAGTTCCCTAGACATGCGCAGTCTTCAGCGACACTGGTTCTTGGTCATCTGCAGGAATGACAAGTGCCATCCATAGACCCTGGGTCTAGCTAGGTGCCAACCAGCGACGGTTCACTGTGGCTCTTAGCAGGGCACACAGGAGCCCAAGCCGCCCCTTCTTCCTGAGGGTACTGTTTCTCCGTCTGCCCAGCCAGGAGCCTCCATCGCTCTCTTTGTCTTCATCTCCGCTCTTTGTAAGCCATAAGGCATACAGATAGTTCATCAGGATCCATGCTCCTGATATATTCCTCCTGCACGATGAATGAGAGAAATGCATGGGTTAGCTTGGTTAAGTCTGAAGGCCCCTTAATCCATCCCAGAAAGTGTTGGCCACCACTTGGACGGCCAGTGTGCTGCATGGCTGCCTGAAACTCCACCCACCTCCACCTGACTGATTGGCTGCAGCTTTGCCCATTGGACTGCATGCTGTGCTCTCAGCTCAGGCACAGGCATTCTCCTAACCCGCACTGCAACGCTGCGCTGTTAGCCTGAACCATGGGGGTGTCTGGTCCAAACCTGAACGATGACATTGCAAGGGGCTGTGAGCATCTCCACCAGTGACTGCTCCATGGCTAGCTTTCGCAAGGAGATTGTACAATGTCTGCAGACATCCAACTGTTCTGCATTCCACTATAATGCTCATTAGATGGCAGTCTGTGCCCTAGGGATGAAAAGCCCCGGAGCACTTGGTGCCTCTGCATTGCTTGAGTGGGCAGATAAGCTAGAGGCCTGACTCCAAGCATGTCAATGTGGCTGCATCTGAACTGTTTCAGCTGCAGAGGCATGGTCACTTTATACAAGGTTTCCCTGGCATGTGACCGCTTCCCTCCACCCCGGCTCCTCTGCCCCCAGCAAGTGCTTGCACACTACCATCAACCAGAGCGCAGTCTTTGCACCCCTACAACTCGGCTCAACCACATCACAGCCCTTGCCCCCACCCCTGTGGGGCCCGTGCCCTCACCTGAGTGCGCAAACTTGAGATCCAACAGGCGACCCTCGTGAGCGCTGTGCAATGTTACTGTGCGTTCACCTCCGAGATCCCCTCAAAGTGCAGCTCACCAGATGCACGCCTAATAAATGCTGTTGTGAAACACCACCGACACGCTCAAATGACCCAGTATAGAGGGATGATTCTGGCTTATAATGATAGACAGATGTATTATAATGAAGTTGCCTACATCCAGCGGTGGGAAAATGGCCCATCGATGGGCCGAGTGGACGATTGCGAGCGTGTTTCTCGACGGCGTGAAACCAATTTTTGGCCTTCTCGCCATCTTATCTGCTCATGCCTGACACCAGTGGGCACAGAAAATTCCGCCCTACATTTCAGGGAGAGCTGCTTACTTTCATGGCACAGCTTGCTTATTATTTTGAAGCTTTAAAAGTTCACTTTTAAATTGGCAATTTCTACGGAATTTGAAAAATGGCATGAGCAATTCATAAAGCTTGCCTGTACAGTTTTAATGGCTGGAGGCCAAGGCCTGCTAATATACACAAAACTAATGGAGTGGACTCCGTGGAACAATGCAAATTAACTCTGGAATATTCTTGATAGAACATGGCAGCATGTCTAGTTTAAAAATGAATGTGTTGAGATCCTTCCCATTCGCGACATGAATGTCAATTACTTTCATTAAATTAAGTCATAGAATAATATGGTAGCTATTTGACAATATAAGCTGCAGCTCTTGAGCTGGAGAAACACATTCACCCAAAGTAACCCTACAGTTTCTTTGGTGTCCATCAATTTTAAGGTTGTCAGACAGACTAATTTAAAGAAATCATAAATAAGAGTATTTTTTTTCCCTATTGTCTGAACAGCTTGTAGTAAATCTCATCGATGTGATGGGACTTTGTACTGTCGCAGATGTAATTATTTGACTGAATTGGAGAAGAAACAGAAAAATAAACAGCAATCACGACATGCCTGAAAAGAAATAGTGCCTTTTTCACTTTATTGAACACTGAGGTTTCTGTGCTTGACCATCAGTCAAAACGATCAAGCGAGTTTTAGGGTGGATTTACAACCATAATGTCGGTGTGAAATGATTTTGCTTCACGCCTGTAAAAATGTACAGACCCTTTGCTCATGTGGATATTAAAGTGCTTTGCCAGCCGAAAAGACTTTTTGAAGTAAAATAAACCTACTGAATGTAACAAGCTGCCTTTCACTGATAAAAGGAGAACAAGAACATTCTTTAATTCTTGCTCTGAGGATTTATGGAGAGGGATAACAAACTTTGATGAGCAAAGGCCAAGAACTCAACCGAATTCATCAGCGTGCTTTGAGAAACATTAAGCAATATTGATGGGTAAATTCCTTTTGGAAATGCTGGTATGTTGCTGAACTGTGATACATTTAGCTCATTTTCTATATGGTTGATAATGCCAGATATTGCAATTGGTTTGGGTGGCTGATAAAAACAGATAACGCAATCAGTTCCAATAGCTGATAATGCTAGACAATGTAAACAGTTTGGATGGCTGATAAAGGCAGACAATGCAAGCAGATCTGATGGCGCCACGGGGGTTATGAAACAAGACGTCTGCAGCTGAGGGGAGCTTGCAAGACAGGACACAAGTTAATGAGTTTTGCAATATGTGTATTGTGACTGAGCAACTCGAAGTCTGATAAAGCCAGCTAGCAAATAACAGTTGGTAGACACAGATGTGGATATTTGAAAGACTGTCAACTCAGGCAACTCAAGCCAAACACTTGGTGGTGGCTGGGGTCAAGGGCTCCACAGCCTCCGCAGGATGGGAATTCAGTGAACAGGATAAGAACTGTAAAAAAGACAGTGACAAAGGGAATAACCAGACTGCAGTCAGATGAGGTAGTCTGGCCCATCATTTCACCTATGAGTACACACACACTGGACAGGTCACCTTTGAGATGAGTTGCATATATAAATCTCTTGTAATATTATTGCTGTACCACCCCAATTCATAGCAACAGTGATAGGAATTTTGACTCTATCCTAAGGAAAATAAATCTTAAACGTGGAACTCAGCTATCTTGTGTAATTTCTCATAAATCTCATGCATGAATCAGTAACCTGTAGGTCTCAGGAGAGAGGCCTTACACATCAATGTTGCAGTCAATTTGAGCATCACCTGAATGCATAATCAGTGCAAAGCTGACAGTGCAATGAAGAGGAGTGAGACCAGTAGGTAGGTAGTATCACTCCACCTTGTTTCACAGTCAAAGCGAGCCCTGATACTTGACTGCATCCCAAAGCTTAGTGCATACATGAGGTTTAAATTGCTATGCATGCAAGACTTACCTGACATCTGAATGCACCCCTTCGGCTGTTCCAGTTGTTTCCTATACCAACATCTAGGAATTCACTTGACTGCAACCAGCAGGACAATTTGTCTGAAGTTTCATTCACACGTCATTCAAACCAGATTGATCCAAATTGGTTCAATTTGTAACCTGGTTAACCCTAGATAATTACATACAAAGCATATGGAACTGACTCTAAAGTATCCAAAATTTTCCAGTTCAATTTCTCTGTTATATATGGTAAACTTCTCGCATTCAGTGTCATAACTTAGGTCAACACTCCAGTTCAGTGCTGCAGTGTCCGAAGTGTTGTCACGATGATGTGACATGTGCATGTGTGATATTCATTTTTAATTTCATAGGCTGGTCAAATATATTGAACTGTTTTAAAAGGCATAGTGGCAGAGTGGTCAGCACTGCTGCCTCACATCTCTAGGGACTCAGGTTCAATCCTGACTTCGGGTGACTGTGTGGAGTTTGCACATTCTCCCCGTGTCTGCGTGGGTTTCTGCTGGGTGCTCCAGTTTCCTCCCACTGTCCAAAGACATGTTGGTTAGATGGATTGGCTATGTATATTGTCCCCCAGAGGGTGTGTCTGTGTGTGTGACTTTGTGCCCTCTGATAAACTGGCATCCTGTCCTGGGTGTACCCCACCTAGTACCCATTGCCTGTCAGGATAGGCTCCGACTCCCCCCGACCCTGAATTGGATGAAATGGTCTGGAAAAGTGAGTGAGTGAGTACTTTAAAAGGACTCATGAAAAGCAAGTGGAGACACAGGTCACCTGACATGTCTGGTATTAAAAGTTGGTCAGCTTCTGGAAGTTCCCAAAATGGATTACAATTAGGGTATGGCAAGACAATTTCCTATGGAATTTCACACTTGCTGATGTCAAGGATTACTTCAAATATATACTGAAACTGTACTGGCCCTCACCATTTGCATTTCTATAAAGCTCCCTGTCAGGCAGAGACAGGAAGTTTACCAGGACAATGACCGTGTAGAAGGTGTTCTTCCTAGCTCATGTCAGAAGTGATAAAGAAATATATAGATATAGATGGGTTAAGTGAGTGGGCAAAGATCCGGCAAATGGAGTATAATGTGGGAAAATGTGAAATTGTCCATTTTGGCTGGAAAGATAAAAGACAAGAATATTATCTATGGTGAGAGATTGCAGAGCTCTGAGATGCAGAGGGATCTGGTCATCCTAGTGCATGAATCACAAAAGGCTAGAATGCAAGTACAGCAAGTAATTAGGTAAGCCAATAGAATGTTATAATTTATTGTGAGGGGAATTGAGTACAGAAGTAGGAAGGGTAGGCTTCAGTTGTATAGCACATTAGGGAGACCACATTTGGAGTACAGTGTACAGTATTGGTCAACTTATTTAAGGAAGGATGCAAATGTGTTGGAAGCTGTTCAGAGAAGGTTTACCAGGCTAATACCTGGAATGGGTGGATTGTCTTATGAGGAAAGGTTGGTGTGGTAATTATGATTTTATTTAGTATGTTATGCACCTTTAAGAATAATACTTGTTAGGCAAGATCACATGATCTGTAATAACCAATAAGAGAGTAGCACGGGCTACCTCAGGAGTCAGTGTAGAGATAGAGTTGGAGTTAAAAGCACACGTGTAGTTGTTGCTGAGTAAATAAATTTAATGTTTCCGTCCAAGAAGTGTCTGCCGATCAACTCTATCATTAATAGCACAACTCGGCCACTCTACAACAAACTGGTGATGAGGCTAAAACATGATTGATCAGAAGAAATCAAGTTAGAAAGAAATCAGTACTGTACTTTGCCCAGTGATTGTAAATAGCAAGCTCCGTTAGAATTGAAGAAATTATCATGTCTCAAAATGCCACAATTTGGAAGAATTGATCCTTTTGAAATAGTCACAGATGATTGGTCTCAACACATAGAATGCCTCATGTTCTTTTTTCAAGTGAATGAGGTTACGGGGAAGAGAAGAGGTGAGTGATCCTCTTGAGTATTTATGGGAGAAAAACCTACAGTCTGATTCGAAGTTTGACAGCACCCAGTGCCCCAGATTCTAAGAATTTCAATGAACTTGGCCACCCTCTCCCCACTCTCCTCACTCCCACACACACTCACTCTCCTCACTCCCACACACACTCACTCTCCTCACTCCCACACACACTCACTCTCCTCACTCCCACACACACTCACTCTCCTCACTCCCACACACACTCACTCTCCTCACTCCCACACACACTCACTCTCCTCACTCCCACACACACTCACTCTCCTCACTCCCACACACACACACTCTCCTCACTCCCACACACACTCACTCTCCTCACTCCCACACACACTCACTCTCCTCACTCCCACACACACACACTCTCCTCACTCCCACACACACTCACTCTCCTTACTCCCACACACACACAGACACTTACTTTCTCAGTCACACACACACACACACACACACGCTTACTCATTCTCTCATCGCACACACACACTCACTCTCTCATCCAACACACACACTTACTCACTCCCTCACTCCCATGCACACACAAACGCTTCCTCATTCTCTCATCCCACACACAGACACCCATTCTCTCAGTCCCCGTGGCCCCTCCCACCACACACACACACACACACACATACTCACTTTCTCACTCCCACGCACACACACGTACTCACTCTCTCATCCCACACACACACTCACTCCCTCAGTCCCACACACACACACACACTTACTCACTCTTTCACTCCCACACACACACACACTTACTCACTCTCTCACTCCCACACACACACACTTACTCACTCTCTCATCCCACACACACACGCACACATTCAATCAGTCACTCTCCTCCCTTCCACACACACACTCACTCACTCTCTCACTCCCACACACACACACACACTCACTCTCTCAGTCCTAGACATATGTTTAGCAGTCAGCCTCTTCCTCCCACCCCCATCCCCACAATGACCTGGGGCTCCATTTCGCAGTGGCTCACTCCCAGAACTCGCAGCTAGCCTCCCCTCCCCGGGGCCACGGACCTCACAGCCAGCATCTCCTCCCCGGGACCCCGACACTCCGCTCTACCACATTCTGCTCTCCGGGCCTTGGTTGGAAATGCCAGAGCGGCTACACCACTGGTTGGGGAGCCACACTTAGCATCAATGGGACTGCCACCATCTCATAGGCCTTGCAATGAAGAACATTGACTTAGGCCATAAAATGACATACACAGTTTGTCCAGACATAAGCTAATCAATTACCTTCTGAAATCAATATGAGGAGAGAAGTCACATGACCAGAATTGAAATGCCATTTTGAAATGCCTTTTATTTCAACACCCTAGTTGCTTAAGGACAGTCTGGAAGATATCTGCCATTGAAGCAGTAACAACATCTCTCTCTCCCATCTCTCTCAAGTTCAAGACCATATCTCTGTTACACTCTGGAATCCATCACAGAGATGGAGAATTTCAAATGAAAGGAACATCAGGTGCAAAATTATCGGCTTGTGGAAAAGACGGATTATGCTTAATAAGAGACTATCTCCAGGAATTTCAGAATCTCACCTCCACTGGAATTTCAGCACCACCTTGGAAAAGCTCTGCCTTAGCCACAGATATCAGCAAAGGATTCATATACAGTGAACTCTATTTTTTTTTACCTTATCGCATTGAATTTTCATTTGGCCAAAACGTAACTTCCTACTGTATAAATTGTAATTTTGACGGGGAGCCTTGCACATTGTGCAAAAGACAAGGCTGCAGCATTCACAACCATCTTCAACCAGAAGTATCAAGTAGATGAACCAGCACAGCCCCCTCCTGAAGACCCCAGCATTACAGATGACAGTCTTCAGCCAATCCAATCCACTCTACTTGATATTGCATTCGATACTTAATGGCGAGAATTCCGGACAACATCCCATCTGTAAAACTGAAGACTTGTAAACTAATTGCACCTCTAGCCTAGCTGCTCCAGCTGCAACATTGGCAAACTTCCGAACAAAGTGGAAAATTGCCCAGCATGTCCTATCAACAGAAAGCAGGTCAAATCCATTCCAGTCAATTACCACCCCATCAGTCCAACCTCAGTCATCAGCACAGTGATGGAAGACGTTGTCGACAGTGTTAACAAATGACACTTATTCAGCAATAACCTACTCAATGACACTCAGCTTGGGTTCCGCCAGAGCCACTTGTCCCAAGTCCTTATTACAGCCTTTGTCCAAATATGGACATGCGTACATATGAACATACATGCAAATTAGGAGCAGGAGTAGGCCACTTAGCCCCTCGAACCTGCTTCGCCATTCAATTTGATCGTAGCTGATCTGAATGTAACCTCAACCCACATTCTTGCCTACCCCGATAACCTTTCGCCCCCTGGACAATTCCAGAGGTGACGTGAGAGTGATTGCTCTTGGCATCAAGGCAGCATTTGACTGAGTGTGGCATCAAGGAGCCCTCGCAAAATTGAAATCAATAGTAATCAGGGGGTAAGTTCTCCACTAGTTGGAGTCACACCGAGCACAATGGAAGGTGGCTGTGGTTGTTGAAGGTCTATCATCTCAGCCCCAGGATGTTGCTGTAGGCCCAGATACGGAACCTCAGATGAGGAAGCAACAAGAGGGAACCTTGACCTCATCCTCAACAACCTGTCTGCCACAGATTCACCTGTACATGACAGTATCGGTAGGAGTGTCCACCGCACGGTTGCTGTGGAGGCAAAATACCGTCTTCACATTAAGGATACCCTCCATCGCGTTGTGTGGCACCACCACCGTGCTAAAAGGGATAGATATCAAACAGATCTAGCAGCTCGAGACTGGGCATCCATGAGGTGCTGTGGGCCATCAGCAACAGCAGAATTGTGCTCAACCATAATCTGTAAACTCATGGCCCGGAATATCCCCCACTCTACCATTACCATCAAGCCAGGGGATCAACCCTGGTTTAGTGAAGAGTGCAGGAGGGCACGCCAGAATCAGCACCAGGCAGACCTAAAAATGAGGTGTCTATCTCATGGTGAAGTTGGTGAAGCTGTAACACAGGATTACTTGCGTGCCAAACAGCATAAGCAACAAGCGAGAGAGAGCTAAACGATCCCACAATCAATAGATTGATCTAAGGTCTGCAGTACTGCCACATCCAGTCATGAATGGCAGAGTCTTCAGCCATTTCAGTTCATTCTGCGTGATATCAAGAAAGGGCTAAAGGCTCTGGGTACTGCAAAGCCTATAGGCCTTGACAACATTCCAGCAACAGTACTGAAGACTTGTGCTCCAGAACTTGCCACACCACTAGCCAAACTGTTCCAGTACACCTACAACACCGGAATCTACCCAGCAATATGGAAAATTGCCCAGGTATGTCCTGTACACAAAAAGCAGGACAAATCCAACCCAGCCAATTACCGCCCATCAGTCTACTCTCGATCATCAGGAAAGTAATGGAAGGGGTCATCAACAATGCTATCAAGCAGCACTTACTTAGCAAAACCTGCTCACTGATGCCCAGTTTGGGTTCTGCCAGAGCCATTCAGATCCTGACCTTATTAGAGCATGAACAAAAGAGCTGAACTGCCGAGATGAGGTGAGAGTGACTGTCCTTGACATCAAGGCCACATTTGACTGAATGTGGCATCAAGGAGCCCTAGCAAACCTGGAGTCAATGGGAATCAGAGGGAAAACTCTCCGCTGGAATTATACCTAGCACAAAGGAAGATGGTTGTGGTTGTTGGAGGTCAGTCATCTCTACCCAGGACATCACTGCAGGAGTTCCTCAGGGTAATGTCCTCAGCCCAACCATCTTCAGCTACTTCATCAATTACCTTCCTTTCATCATAAGGTCAGAAGTGGGGATGTTTACTCTTGATTGCATAACATTCAGCACCATTCACAACTCCTCAGATACTGAAGCAGTCCATGTCCAAATACAGCAAGACCTGGACAATATCCAGGCTTGGGCTGACAAGTGGCAATTAACATTCACGCCACACAAGTGCCAGCTAATGACCATCTCCAACAAGAGAGAATCTAACCTTCGCCCCTTGACATTCAATGGCAGTACCATTGCTAAATCCCCCACAATCAAATTCTTGGGGGTTACCATTGACCAGAAACTGAATTGGACTAGCAATATAAATATTATGGCTACAAGTGCAGGTCAGAGGCTAGGAATTGTGTAATGAGTAACTCACCTCCTGATAACAAAAGCCTGTCCACCATCTACAAGGCAGAAGTCAGGAGTGTGATGGAATACTCCTCACTTGCCTGGATGAGTGCAGCTCCCACAACACTCAAGAAGCTTGACACCGTCCAGGACAAAGCAACCCACTTGATTGGCACCACATCCACAAACATTCACTCCCTTCACTGTAGCACAGTAGCAGCAGTGAGTGCCATTACAAGATGCACTGCAGGAATTCACCAAGGCTCCTTAGACAACATCTTTCAAATCCACAACCACTACCATCTGGAACACCACCACCTGGAATTTCCCCTCCAAGTCACTCACCATCCTGACTTGGAAATGTATCTCCGTTCCTTCACTGTCGCTGAGTCAAAGTCCTGGGACTCCCTCCCTAACAGCACTGTGGATGTACCTATACCACATGGACTGCACCAGTTCAAGAAGGCAGCTTGCCATCACCTTCTCAAGGGCAGCTCAGAATGGGCAATAAATGCTGGCCCAGCCAGCAAAGCCCACATCCGGTGAATGAATTTTTTAAAAATTAAAAATATGCTCGTCTAGTTTCCCCTTAAATGCATCCATACTATTCACTTCAACCACTCCGTGTGGTAGCAAGTTCCACATTTTCACCACTCTTTGGTTAAAGACATTTCTTGTGAAACACCCATTGGATTTCTTGGTATATGGATGGCCTTTAGCTGTGTCTTCCCCACAAGATACAAAATTCTCTTTGTTTCCACCCTATCAAAATATTTCATAATTTTAAAGATCTCTTCGGTCACCCCTCAGCATTCTTTTGTAAAGAGTAAAGAGAAGCAGCCTGTCAATCCTTTCCTGATGTGTATACCCACTCATTTCTGGTATCATCCTTGTGAATCTTCTCTACATCAACTTCAGTGCCTCTATATCCTTTATATAATATATGGCAACCAGAACTGCACGCAACACAGTGTGGTCTAATCAAGGTTTGATATAGGTCTGGCATAACTTCCCTACCTTTCAACTCCATCACTCTAGAATTAAAATCTAGTGCTTAGTTTGCTTTTTTATGGCTTTAAATCCGTGGTGCAACTTTTAGCAATTGATGTTTTTGTACTCTGAGATCTCTTTGTTCCTCTCTCCCACCTAAACTTGCACCTTCCAAGTAAATGTGATTTCTCTATACTTCTGATCAACATGTACTACCTCACACTTATCTGTGTTAAACTTCATTTGCCAATCATTTGTCCTAATGGGATAGCTCTTTCAAAAAATCAGCAGAGGCATGGTGGTCAAAATTGCTTCCTTGATGCTGTGTCAGCCTATTGTGTGAAATCTGGATGTTTTTAATTTTCTTACCAATATTAGTTGTATTTTACTGAAAGATATGACAACTCTGTAATGAATGTGGCAACTGGCATCTCTAGCCCATTATTACCAGGACATATATTGTAGCTCACTTACCTTAGTCTACAGGAAAAAGGTCTTTCGAATTGCATATAACTGATCAATCTGAATCACATCCCTTCACAATGTATTCAGTTTGCCAAGGAAATATTGAAGCTGATTTTCAACTGCCTTCCCATCCCATTTATACTGGAAAATTGGAAATTTGAATTATGAAAATTGAAGCAAAAATTAACAGACTCAAGGCCCACTTGACAAAGTTTTTAGGAGGGTTTTAAGGCAGGCAGGAGCTATTTTAATATTTAAAGTGGGGTCCTGACAACTAAGCTGACTGTAAGCCATTCAGAAAATATCCTCAAAAGATTATTCTGAAATATGCAGTTTAGTTACCATCCATTGTCCATATATGTTCACCTAACATATTGGCCCATAACTTCTGAGCTCCGGGGCATTGTAATTTGGGAATACCCCAGAGATGCACCGGGGAACCCCCACCAGAAGGTTCCCAGGTAAGGATTGCATGGCAATTGCCCAGTAAGTTCAGGCTTCTGTTGGGCAATCGCCCTGCACTGGGAACCATCCGAAAGTACTATTTAAATTGCAAACTTCGGGTGGTTACGCATGAACATATGAATTAGGAGCAGGAGTAGGCCACTCGGCCCCTTCAGCCTGCTCTGTCATTCAATAAGACCTTGGCTGATCTTATTTTAACCTCATATTCCTGACTACCTCTGATAATCTTTCACCCCTTTGCTTATCAAGAATCTATCTACCTCTACTTTAAAGTATTCAAGGACTCTGCCTCAACCACCTTTTGAGGAAGAGAATTCCAAAGTCTCACAACTCTCTAAGAGAAAAAAAAAAATTTATCTCTGTCCTAAATGGGAAACCCCTTATTTTGCCCTTAATTAAGTATAAAATGCTAGTCTTAGGCCCAGTCTTCTCTCCCTCAAACTGAATGTAAAATTCAATCATATTATGATCATTGCAACCTAGGAGTGCCTTCACCTTAAGGTCATTAATTAATCCTGTCTCATTGCCCAAGTCCAGTGTAGCCTGCTCCTTGGTTGGCTCCAGAAGGTGCTGATCTAAGAAATTATTCTAAAAGCATTTGATGAATTCTTCACCTATTCTAACTATGCCCATCTGGTTGTTCCAGTCTATATGTAGATTAAACTCTCCTATGATAATCGCCATACCTTTTCAGCAAGCTCCCACTATGGCCAGAATTTTACGTCCTGCAGGTGGGTGCATAACCAACCCAAACGGGCATAAAATCACGTGAGATGACATTGGGCGAGCATCCAGATGTCACTGTGCACTTGCACGATATTTTGCTCAGCTGGTGCACCTGTCAACAATTAAACAGGCAATTAAGCTCATTAATGGCTCAATTGTAAGCGATTTTTCATAGCCTGTCCAACATTATGGTTGGTGGACAGGCCAATTGGCCAGGCGGACTTTACATTTTTGATGAAACCTCATTCAGATGAAATCTCCATTAGGATATAAAATAGAAAGAAATATTGGGGGACAGCATTTTTATTAGGTGTGCTTTCAGGTGCTTGATTGTGCTGCATGGACATTTTTTGCAGCAATTTTGGGCTTTCTTTTATTATTTGGAGGTCTGCAGCTCCCTGAGGCAGCTGTCTGTCTTCAGGGAGCTCAGTGGAAGTGCTCACCAGCACCGGTGGAGATGTCAGCACCCGCCCTCTCCCGCCCCCACCAGCAGCGCTGAGCCTTTCTCTGGGCACATTTCAGGCTGGCTGGCCGTTAATTGGCCAACCAGTGTGAAATCATGGTCCCATCCGCTCCCGGGCCTGCCTACTTGTACCCAATGAGGGCAAAATTCAGGCCTATTTCTTCTTTGCTATCCCATCCTACCTTGTGATTACTGTTAGGGGTCCTGTACAACATTCCCACAAGCAACTTGTCTTTATCATTCCTCATCTCTACCCAAACTGCTTCTAGATCCTGGTTTCCTGCACTTAGACCATCCCTCTGTATTGTGTTAATGTTGTCTTTAATTAACAGAGCCACCCCTCCAACTTTTCCTAACATCCTATCCATCCTAAAGGTCACATACCCTTCAATGTTCAGGACCCAAGCTATCCCATCCTGTAGCCATGTCTCTGTAATAGCCATTAGATCAGACCTATTTATCTCTATTTGCACAATTAGTTCATCTGTTTTGTTTTGATTGCTTCATGCATTCAGACACCGAGTCTTAAGTTTTGTCCTTTTATTATTTTTGTAACCTCCAGCCTTATCTATTGGTTTATGCTTAGACTTGTACTCTCTGTACTTTCCGGAAATTGTCTGTTTATCATTTCCCATATTAATACTTTCCTCTCTTACCTTGTCTCTACTTTTTAATTTACCACATCTTCCTACATTTGATCTCTTGTCCCCACTATTTAGTTAAAACCTTTTCTACTTCCCTAGTTATGCGATTTGCAAGAACACTCGCCCCCAGCATGGTTCAGGTGCAAACCGTCCCAGTGATATAGCCCCTACTTTCCCCAGTACTGGTGCCAGTGCCCCACAAACCTGAACCCACTTCTCCAACACCAGTCTTTGAGCCATGCATTCATTTCTCGAATCTTATTTGCACTATACCAATTTGCATGTGGCTCAGTAATAATCCAGAGATCATTACCTTCGGGGTTCTGCTTCTTAATTTGATACTGAGCTCCTAATACTGACTATGCAGAGCCTCTTTCCTTGTCCTAACTATGTCACTGGTATCTACATGGACCACGATGACTGGATCCTCCGCCTCCGACTGCAAGTTCCTCTCCTGAGATTTCCCGAACCCTGGCACCGGACAAGCAACACAGCCTTCTGGACTCTCATTCTTTGCTGCAGAGAACAGTGTCAAACCCTTTCACTATACTGTTCCCTACTACAACTCTAAATTCCTTTTTGCTCCCTCTGCTTGAACAGTTTCCTGTACCATGGTGCCATGGCCAGCCTGCTCATCCACATTGCAGACCTCGCCTTCGTCCACACAGTTTGTGAGCACTTCAAACCTGTTTGACAACTGCAAAGTCTGAGGCTCCTCCACTACTGTCTGCTCGGTCCCTTTACCTTCCTCATTTGCGATCACATCCTCCTGTCCGTCAATGCTGACCAAAACTGACAACACTATTCTAAGAATGTGACCATCTTCTGGAACAAAGCATCCAGGTATTTCTTGCCCTCCATTATGTTGCGCAGTGTCTGCAGTTCGGCTTCCAGATCAATAATCCTGATCCAGAATTCCTCCAACTGCTTACACTTTTTGCAGACATGTTTGTCCTGAATAGCCTTGGCATCCAAAAACTCACACATTCCACAGCTGCAACATAACATCTGTGCTGTCATTATTGCTTATGTTATTTAGTTAATTTAATTTAATAACTTTAATTAACTTAAAGTAATTCCTATGTATGCTACAATTTGCTATGCTTATTAAATGCTAGTACCACTGACAACAAAAAGTTACACATTTCTTAACTAAACAGGTAAGTGTTTTAGGTGTTTACTTTAATCATTTTATTTTAAATTTAAAGTTTTAGTTCTATTTTATCCATAGATCTTTCTTAACTCCTGTGCCCTCTTCACACACTGCCCCTAACACTTTGCACTTATTGGCCAATCAACTTACAAAAGTGTAACTTATAAAAATACAGTGCCTATACTATTTTAAACCCTAGGAATAGAATAAACCTCAACCACTTACTAGATACTCACCAGATACTTATCAAATAGCTAGCTTCTTGTCCAACCAATCAACTTGCTTCTTTGCTGTGATGTCACTATTTGTTCTCTTGTACTGTTTTCAATCTCCCGTCTGGTTCTGACTGTCTTACATTAATAATTACCCAGGAAATGTTAGAAGAATTGAAATCACTTCTAACTATGGTACTGACCCGCCAACTTGCCATGGGATTTGCCCACACCCTGAGACCTCCACCGCCACCCCCCCACCCGACTACCCCACAACTAACCCCCAAACCCCCACTGACCACCCAAACCCCACACCCCACTAACCACCCGACCTCACCCCCCTACTGACCACCACACCCTCCCAACCAATGGACACCTCCCCACAATTAATGAACTCTCCCTCCCTCGCCCAATCATACCCACATACCTTACGAACTTAATTTCTCCTTGGCTTCTCAAAGCTTACCTGCTTTATGGCAGTTAGTGCCATAAAGAGGGGGCATGGCTTCCTTACCTCTCCTATCCTCGACACAAGGCCTCAGGCACCCATTGCACTACACTCTCACTCAGAATGAGTCAGAAGGTCAGTCGATAAAGGAATGATTGGATTGCAAGGTAAAACACAAGGAGCAGAGTGGCAATCTGACACTGACTGCCACTCCACGGAAGTTATGGGCCAGTTAGATGAAGTCCAACTACGAAAATGGTTCAGGCCTCTAACTGGAACCATTGGGTGGGTCGTGTACCTCCTCCCCACCCACTGACTGCCTGCTGTCCCCCCAGAGTTTGAAAACTGAATATTTCCAGGAATTTCCATTGGTGTGCTACTTATCTTTCATTTTGTTTGGCAAAGCCTGGAATGAAGCAAGTCAACAGGAGCTCCTGGGGGCTCTTTCTTATTGCAATATTTCGAACAGATCATGGGCAGCACCAAGGTTTTGGTAAGAAAGGAATCTAAAGAAATCCAATTCTTTTGAAATGTTACCATTTGTTACTGTAAATCTCTCCTCCGCACATCCATTTGCAATTGCACAAAATTCTTGAATTTCCTAACATGACTGATAGATTAGTGGAGTTAATATTGAAAGTGGTGTGACACCACATTATCAATATATAATAAAGAGAACTGACTGTTAACAAGATGCAAGAATGTTGCTCATTTATCAACTTATGAATTTAACACTTATAGATGGTTAAAATATAATTCTTTTAATTCCATCTCTCTGTCATCGTCTGTAAAAGGGCTGTCAATCAGGTTTGGATATTGAAGAGAATGGAATGATAGTCAGTTAATATCCAATAAGAGTTCAAATTAAATGCCAACACATTGGGGAGGGTTTTGACTTTGTGTGATAGTGCAAAATACGCAATCGGGAACAGGGAGCTCTTTTTACATCTCTCTCAACTCTGTTGGAAATAAAAATTAAGAGGAATGTAAAATTAGCTGCTGATCCACTATCACCTGATTTACACTATCACACAAAATCAAAATCTACCCCACTGACTGCAATACTACATCTAACCTCACATTTCTCTTCAATATTGACTTCAGCTACCAGTGTCGTACTCTCTGCACTCAACATTTTACCATCCTTTAGGGTTGCATTAGTTGCTGACTGACCTTCTGCTAAAAATGGAAGAGAGAAAAAAGCAATCTGTATAAGGAATTTGGAATCTAAAAAGGAACTATCAGGACAGAGAAATACAAGGGCACAGTATTGATCCAAGTCCCATTGGATTTCTCAGGCACCATTATTAAACCTAACACAGCTGCTCTCACAGCCATTACTACTCAGCAACATTTATTGTAGAAAAAGTCAACACTAAGTTGTGAGGATATTGATATTCTGTGTAATACCCATATCTTGGCACTTTCATGAAACAATTTTCTCTCCCATTACTGCATTGTGTCAGGTTTGTACTCCTTTTATTCAGCTGAAGTGACACAGTAAAAAAATTGAGACTGCTGTATTACATAGTGTCAGTGCTACATAGAGCTCTTTAATCTGAAGTAACTAAGTGATGCTCTGTTTGGAGGGCTTCTAAGTGCTTTTTCATATTATGAAAATGGATCTTAAAGAGCAATGCATGAAAGTCTTAAAAGTATCATTCATATTTATAGACTTCATAAAATGAACCTTCCATTTTGATCTGTTTGATCTTTGAAACAGTAAGGTCTATAATCAGCCAGCTGCACAACAGGTTACACTGGCCTTTCACAACTGGCACCTGGTATTTTATATTAGATGGCTGTTTGAGACAGCCCCACCAGACAGAAAAGTATTTGTTAATTTTAACTAACATCTAATCTGCTCAAGGGCCAGTATTGGTTTACAAAATAAAGAACATGGCAAAACTAAAATAGTGCTACTGATGATTGAATTTTAGGTTTCAAACAAATCATCAGTGTAACATTGGGAGAAAGATTGATGAGAAAAAAATATAAGTGTGGTTCAAATTGTGTCCTGTGGAACAAGAACTTGAGGCTTTTACATGTGGGGAGGTGGTGGTGTAGTGGTATTGTCACTGGACTAGCAAACCAGATAATGTTGTGGGGACCTGGGTTAAGTCCCACTATGGCAAATAGCAGGATTTGAATTCAATAAAATATAACCTGGAACTACAAGTCTAATGATGACCATGAAACCATTGTTGATTGTTATAAAAACCCATCTGGTTCACTAATGTCATTTCGGGGAGGAAATCTGCCATCCTTGCCTGGCCTACATGTGACTTCAGACCCACAGCAATGTGGTTGACTCTTAAATTCCTGCTGAAATGGCAATAGCAAACCACTCAGCTCTCAAGGGCAACTAAGGGTGGACAATAAATGCTGGCACAGCCAGCAATGCCCCCATCCCATGAATGAATAAAAAAAAAGCCAGTTGAGAAATACAGCCATCCCTCATCATTGTTTTCTATCAATGAGAATTGCAGATCCCAATCAAAGGCAATCTGTACTTCCATCTTGAAAGATTAACTGCTGTGGGGTAGTTAACTCAGAATTCTATAAATACTCAATTTGTATCATCACCACAAAAACTGTAATGATTCAAGGTAATGGTCCACCACCAATTTCTCAGGTCTTTGGCAAAAAGATGGTCTTGCCATAATTACCCATCTAAAGAAAACAAGACATTTGTATGTTTCTAAATAAACTTGTGGAAATTGAGAAATTAATTGAGGATGATGTACTTGCTCAATACAGCCCAATTTTCCTTCTATCTTGACAATCTCATGTCAGAAATCATTAAAAGATATACAATTTCCTCCTACTCAAGCTTATTTTTTTATTCCTTCCCTCTATATCTCATTAACGTGAACCTATACAAGAAAGGCCAGAATTTTGAGCTCGTCAGGCGAGCACGCGCCTAACCCAAAAAAGCGTAAAATGACACCTGATATCGTCGGGCAAGCGTCCCGATGTCATCACACACTCGCATGATATTTCGGTCATCGCACTCGCTGACAGTTAACAGGCCCATTAAGGCCATTAAAATCCCAATTGAATTAAATTTTTTACTGCCCATCCAACTTTACAGTTGGCAGGCAGGCAAAAAGGTTGAATTTTCTAGGAAACCTCATCCACGGGACAGGATGAGGTTTCCAACAGCAATTAAAAATTAAATAAAAATTTAAGCCTTTCATTAATAAGAGGTCTCTGCTCATGTGACAGACAATCTTAAAATCTTCATCTCCCTGAGGCAGCTCTATGCCTCAGGGAGATTTTCCTGCACGCATCCACGCACATGCATGAAGTTCCCCGCTCGCCCTCCTCCCCTCACTCCTACACAGGCAGCGCTGAATGGTGCAGTACAAGTTTCATGCTGGGTGGGCCTTAATTGGCCCACCAGTGTGAAATCGCGGTCAGACCCCAATTGCAGTAGCAGTCGGCTTCCTAGCCGCTCCCGCCCACCCCTGCCGAGCCTGTCCAACGAGGTCAAAATCCTGGCCCAAGAGTATATAGACAAAATGAAGTAGTTATGATACTTTGACTAACGAACATTTACATTAACTCAGCAAGTGATTGGTGAGTTTAACTGGCATCCATTTTGGAAATCAAGCCTCCAGATCCCAGTTATAGAAAATCTATAACAAGATAGGCACATATCAGATTGATGACATCTCCAAAGGTGCTTATGTGAAATCCAAAATGTTTTGCGTTGTCTTATTTGTGGGAGGAAGATATTATTTTTAAATCATACAAATGGATGCTTATCTAAATTAAATTTTGCAAATATTAAATTTTGAAACTGATCTTGGAAAGTTAAATTTGATTTCACAAAAATGAAAAGATTATCCAACTAAAATAATTGAGATGTTAATTTTTAAAAATGTTTTGATTTAGTTTAATGTCACCAGCATTGAGGGAAGAGTGATCATAGCATGATGGAATTTCAAGTTCAGTTTGAGAGCGAGAAATTTGAGTCCCACACTAGTATTCTAGAGTTAAACATAGGTAACTACATAGGTATGAGGGTAGATTTGGCCTGGGCAGGAAGATTACAAGGTAGGACTATTGATGAACAGTGGCAGATATTTAAGGAGATATTCAATTCCTCCCAAGTAAAATATACCCCAATGAGGAAGAAAGATGGTAAGAGGGGGGAAAAGCATCCAAGGTTAAGCAAGGAAGTTAAAGATAACTTAAAGGCAAAAACTAAAGCATACCAAATTGCAAAGGTTAGTGGCAGGCTGGTAGATTGGGAAACTTTTAAAGATCAACAAAGGGTTACTGAAAAAATAATTAAAAGGGCAAAGGTAAATTATGAAAGAAAATTAGCGCAAAATGTAAAAACTGATAACAATATCTTCTACAAGTATGTAAAAGGAAAGAGAGTAGCTAAAGTGAATGTTGGCCCCTTGGAGGACGAGACTGGGGAGTTAATAGTGGGGAATGCAGAAATAGCAGAGACGCTTAATCAATATTTTGCCTCAGTTTTCACAGTGGAGGACATTAGTACCACCCCAATAGTAACAGATAGTGCAGAGGATATAGAGGAGGAACTTAGAACAATCACCATCACTAGAGAAAAAGTACTGAGCAAACTATTGGGATTAAAGGGTGACAAGTCCCCAGGACCTGAAGGCCTACATCCCAGGGTCTTAAAGGAAGTGGCAGCAGGGATAGTGGGTGCATTGGCTATAATATTCCAAAATTCCCTAGATTCTGGAAAGGTTCCAGTGGATTGGAAAAATGTTAATATAACACCCTTATTCTAAAAGGGGGGGGGGGGGGGTGGTGCAGAAGGTAAGAAACTATAGACCAGTTAGTTTAACGTCTGTTGTTGGGAAATTGTTGGAATCCATTATTAAGAAAGTAGTAGTGGGACATTCGGAAAGTCAAAATGCAATCCATCAGAGTCAGCATGATTTTATGAAGTGGAAATTGTGTTTGGCTAATTTGCTAGAATTCTTTGAAGGTGTGACAAGCAAAATGGACAATGGGGATCCTGCAAATGTATATCTGGACTTCCAGAAGGCCTTTGATAAGGTGTCACACAAAAGATTAATACACAAGATAAGATCACA
Organism: Carcharodon carcharias; assembly: GCF_017639515.1. Classification (NCBI taxonomy): domain Eukaryota; kingdom Metazoa; phylum Chordata; class Chondrichthyes; order Lamniformes; family Lamnidae; genus Carcharodon; species Carcharodon carcharias. Next base: position 65,607,299 of record NC_054481.1, on the reverse strand, counting down.
TGGAGTTAGGGGTAATATATTAGCTTGGGTAGAGGATTGGCTAACCAACAGAAAGCAGAGAATCAGGATAAATGGGTCTTTTCAGGATGGCAAGCTGTAACTAGTGGGGTGCCGTGGGGTTCGGTCCTTGGGTCCCAACTATTTACAATCTATATTAATGACTTGGATTCAGGGATAGAAGGTATTATAGTTAAAATAGGTGGGAAAGTAAGTTGCAAGGAAGAAATAAGAAATTTACAATTGATATGGACAGGTTAGGTGAATGGGCCAAAGTTTGGCAGACGGAGTTTAATGTGGATAAGTGTGAGGTTATCCATTTTGATTGGAAGAATAAAAAGGTGACTTATTATTTAAATGGAGAGAAACTTCAGAATGCTTCAGTGCAGAGGGATCTGGGTATCCTCGTGCATGAATCATTGAAAGCTAGTATGTAGGTACAGCAGGTAATAAGGAAGATAAATGGAATTTTGGCATTTGTTGCTAAAGGAATAGAGTATAAAAATAGGAAAGTGTTGTTGCAACTGTTCAAGGCATTGGTGAGACCACACCTGGAGTACTGTGCACAGTTTTGGTCTCCATACTTGAGGAAGGATGTAGTTGCACTGGAGGCAGTTCAGAGGAGGTTCACTAGATTGATTCCAGAGATGTGGGGCTTGTCTTATGAGGGGAGATTGAGCAGTTTAGGCCTATACTCGCTAGAGTTTAGAAGGATGAGAGGAGATCTAATTGAGGCATATAAGATGCTAAAGGATAGACAAAGTAGAGGTGGAGCGGATGTTTCCCTTGTGGGGCATTCTAGAAAGAGAGGCCATAGTTTTAGGCTAAGGGGTGCTAGATTTAAATCAGAGATGAGGAGGAATTACTTTTCTGAAAGGATTGTGAATCTGTGGAACTCACTACCACACAGTGCTGTGGATGCCGGGACGCTGAATAAATTTAAGGAGGAGCATTAGTAACGGGTTGAAAGGTTATGGGGAGAGGGCGGGAAATTGGAGTTGAGGCTGAAATGAGATCAGCCATGATCGTAATGAATGGCGGGGCAGGCTTGAGGGGCTGAATTGCCTACTCCTGCTCCTGGTTCCTATGTTCTTATGTTCATTGTGGGGTTATCCATGAATCATTGAAAGCTAGTATGTAGGTACAGCCGGTAATAAGGAAGGCAAATGGAATTTTGGCATTTGTTGCTAAAGGAATAGAGTATAAAAATAGGAAAGTGTTGTTGCAACTGTTCAAGGCATTGGTGATTCAATGATCCATGACAATAGCTGGTCTGGGTACCCCTTCAGCAATATAGTAAGGATTGATCTCAGGAAGTAAGTCAGATACTTTCGCCTGTTTCTGTGTTGTATATCCTATTGCTATGGACAGGGGAAAGAGGCAAACTGAATTTCTTTATTTTTCTTGCCATCTGTCCATAAGAAGTGTTTTAATTCTTGAAATAGGCTGTGGCATGTTTCCCCAAACCCTCTGTGAAGTCAATTTTTAAAGTGACTCGTTGCAAACTCTCTTTAGGGTTAAATCTGAAGTATTGTTTATTTATACATTCAAACCCGGGAATGGTCTTCGCAGCTACATACACGTACACAAGCACACAAGGAAGAAATAGGAAAGAAAAAAGTTTTACAACTGGAAATAACTTAAAACAAAAAAAAAACAAAACTGTGGATGCAGATTCACATGAATGTTAGAGTCCAGAATTTCAGAATCCAGCGAGAGTTCCTTCAGGTAGGAGTTAAAATTTAAGTGGGAGCTGCTGAATTCTTTCAAAATTGATGATGATTCAGCAAGATCAGGTTGGTATTCAGAGAGTTGCTCTACAGGCAATGGCAGGAATCTTCCAGAGGACCAGGCTTTGAGGAGGTTTAGATTTGAGGTAGGCTTTGTTGTCAGCCTGGAGTCCTGCCTCGGTGTTTACAGTGTCAATCGCGGGCGGCAGTTGGCTTCCTGACCACATCCGCCTGCCCCTACCGAGCCCACCTGCCATGGGCAAAATCCTGCCCTATGCGTTTCAGGCAAGCTGGAGACAAGTAAGCTAGACTCTCGGATTACTAACCACTATCCCACTTCAGCACAAAGTCTGGCAGAAATTGTTGTCACCTCTTTGATGTCGATGGTAATAAATCACAATTTCAAGACCTAGATGTGGAATGTTAGGGACATAGTGAAAAAAGTAATAGATTTCAAAAATTACTTGTTATTAGAATCATAGGGTGGAATTTTCCATGCCCACCATCATCGGGTATGTTCGGTGGCACGAGCTAACAATATGGCACGATTAGTTTCACAACGGCCTTAAATCAGGTTGCAATTGTCCACGCAGCTCGCCGATGGTGGGCCTCGTTTCCCACCATCAGACATTGGGAACCTCATTGTAATACATCAGCATATCATTATTAGGCCAGCCCGCCGGAATCGTCCCCCCTGCTGGATCCCCGCCGACGTGTTTCACAGCAGCATATAAAAGGAGTGCGCTTGGCAGCCTGCACTTTGAGGGGAGCTTGGAGGTGAGTGTACAGTAACATTGTGCAGTGCTCACCAGGGTCACCTATTGGCCTTCAAGTTTGAGGGGTGGTGGGGAGATGGGATTAAGGGCAGGCCAGCCATTGAGGCAACTGGTGGGGGTGAGGGTGGCAGGAGCAAGGGCTGCCCTGCCGTTGAATATTGCACACAAACATTCGGGTGGGGGTAGGATGGATGAGGGAAGTGGCCATGCATTAGGGAAACCTGTATAAAGTGACCATTCCTCTGCAGCTGAGACAGTTTAGGCACAGCCACATTGATATGCTTGGAATCGGGCCTCTAGCATATCTGCCCACTCAAGCAACACAGAGGCATAAAGTGCCACCAAGCGCTCAAAGCTTTACACACCACCCTGCCCGTGCGCCCCCCCCCCCCCCCCCCCCCACCCCCCCCCCCCAGCACCACCCCCCCACCCGCCCCACCCCCGGCACAGACTGCAAAATCATGAGCATTTTTGTGGACGGCAGAACAGTTGGACAACTGCATACATTGTACAATCTCCTGGCCGTGAAGCAGTCACTGCTGGAGATGCTCAAAGCCCCTTGCAATGGACCACTCCCCCCCATAGTTCAAGCTAACAGTGCAGCCCTGCAGTGTGGGTTAGAAGAATGCCTGTGCCTGAGCTGAGAGCACAGCATTCAGTCCAATGGGCAAGGCTGCCACTAATCGATCAGATGGAGTGGGGCGGAGATGGTGGGATTTCGGGCAGCCATGTAGCGCACTAATCTCTGGCCATCCAAGTGGTGGCCAGCACTCTCCGGGAAGCTTTAAGGGGTTTTCACACTTAACCAGGACAGGTTCTTAGTACACCCATGCTAATCACATGTCTCTCCCTCTCTCTCATCCTGCAGGAGGAGTACATCAGGATCATGAAGCCTGGTAAACTATCAGTATGCCAGCGCAAAGAAGACAGAGGAGAGAGTGACTGAGGTTCCTGCCTGTGCAGAGGTAGGAGCAGCAAACTCATGAAGAAGTGGCAGCTGAGGCCCCCACAGGCCACCGAAGAGCCACAGCGAGCCATCGCTGGTCAGTGCCTAGCAACACCCAGGGTCTATAGATGCTGCCTGTCGTTCCTGCAGATGACCAAGAACCAGTGTCGGCGAAGCCTGCACATGTCAATCACATCTTCCAGCTACTGCAGGATTTGGCACCATGGGGACATGGAGGGCATTCACTGCCAGTGGCCATGAAAGTGACCGCGGCGTTCAATTTCTTTGCCAGTGGTTCCTTTCAGGGCTCCACAGGTGACCTCTATGGTACCTCACAAGCCTCCACTCACAAATGCATCCATGAGGCCACAGATGCCATCTTCATGAGAGCACACAACTTTGTGCATTTTGCCCAGGACCAGGAGAGCCAGGATGCAAGAGCAATTGGACTCGCCCAGATCTCAGGTTTCCCACAGGTACAGGGTGCGATCAACTGCAGTCATGTGGCACTCAGATCTCCATCGCAACACACAGTAAACTATATTAACAGCAATGGGCTCCATTCACTGAATGTGCAGCTGGTGTGCGATCAGAAGAAACACATCCTGCCAGTGTGTGCACAGTTTCCAGGGAGTGTGCATGACTCGTACATCCTCAGTCGGTCACAGATCCCTTCAAGATCCACAGAAGCTCCAGGGTTGGCTCCTTGAGAACAAGGACTAATCGCAAAGGCCGTGGCTGATGACACCCGTGCAGCAGCCTCAGACTGCAGCTGAGCGAGGGTATAATGAGGCTCATGCAGCAGCTCACAACTTGGTGGAGCAGACCATCAGGATGCTGAAAATGAGGCTCCGGTGCCTGGACCAGTCTGATGGAGCCCTGCAATACAATCCACAGAGGGTGTCACGCATCGTCGTCATCTGCTGCACCCTTTATAACCTGGCGCTGCAATGGGGAGACAAGCTGACTGAGGAGGAAATGGAGGAGCTGCATGCCTCCTCCAATGAGGACGCCGATGGGGATGAGGCTGAGGAGGTCCTCGGTGGTGATGATGACGGGGATGAGTCTCTCACACTGATGAGGCAGCCATGCTCAGAAGGCCCACATAGCTGCTTAATTTGTGGAGGATGAGGATGAGATGCAATGAGGTGACCCCACATTGCATCTATGAATGTTTGACTCCAGTCTAGCTTATGGAAGCGCCAATATCTCTGTGAGAATGCTCCTGTCATGGAGATGCAGTGGAGGCCCTAATAGTCACTCGATTGTAGGAGGATGATGACGACATGCAGTGAGGACACTCTATAGATCTTCACATAGCCTCTGAGAATGTCTGACTGCTGTCTGGCCGAGGGCAGCTCTCTTGCGCTCTGTGATCAGGGTCATATCATAGAGACACAGCCATGAAACTTTAGAAGCATCTGATCCTTTGTCCGCCTTCAGCACCTGAGCCCTTCAGCAGCACAGTGTCACTGGTTACAGATGTTGAAGAAATGGGGACCAGCCCCACTTTTAATGTGCTGGGAGCACACAGGGAGAATGACGGAACTCTGTGGCACAGGCCCACTACACTCTGGCAGCAATGACCAGCACTGCCAAGGTGCAGGCTTCACTAAAGTTTCCACGGAGTGTTAGTGTGGGCCATCACTTTGGTCTGAAGGCTGCGCAGAGCACATGGCAGGGGTCCTGGACTGAGACACCTGTCTTTATCTTGTGCAGAAAGGTTTCATATCTGAATGACAAGAACACTGCTCATCAGAACAAGCAGCCACAGGCAGGGTGACATTCTTGGGAGTTTATTGACGATAGTGAACAGTATGTACAAGTGACTAAGACCTGTGCCCAGGCTGTGCCACTAATTCTTCTTAACTTTCCTAACCCTGCCATTACATCTTGGTGCACCCCCAACATCCACACCGGAGGTGGAGGCAGCCTGCTGACTGTAACGCCCTGTCTGCGATGACCTTGGCGGGCATCCTCTGGAGGGCCGAAACTTGGAGGGCCCCAGCTTCTTTTCAGGATCCTGCTTATGTCGACCTGTGAAACTGGAGCTGCTGAGGTCACAGGAAGAGGGTTTTCAGATGGGACAGACACTCTCAGAGTCACCTGAGTGGATGGCCCAGGAATGTGCACCTGTTGATCCCCCTCCCTATGGGTGCCCGAGGGCCCCTGGCTGAATCCTTGGGGAGAATGGGTAGCTGGAGTGAGAGCGAGCTGCCTGGCACCCTTCTCTCATGCACGCTGTTGGAGGCCAACTATGGCGTCAGCTGAGCCCATGCAGCAGTGCAGGAGCAATGTCCTGGGCCAAGGTCTCCATGGCGGTTGCCACCCTACCAGTGTTGACCTCGGTGCGTTGACATGCCAGCACTATCACCTCAGTCTGAAGACGGACGGAATCCTCCATCATGCCTTGCAATCTGAGGAGTGCAGCGGACATCCCTTCCTGATGTTCCCAAGCTTGTCTTTGCAGCTCCAGCAACTGTGACATGACCAAGTCCAGGGGCTCATCATCTGACTCGGAGGCAGCAACGTTCTGGTCTCCAGCCGTCCTCCGAGTTCCAGACACCTGGGAAGTCCCTGCCGCTGCCTGCTGTGGAGGGTGCCTTCAGATCCCTCTTCTGAGGTTTCTTTGGAGCTTGATTGGAGGTCCTGGGTCATAGACTCTGTCGACTGTTTCCCAGATGCACCTGCAAAAGCAAGAGGAGACAATTAGTGCATGGCAGTGGCCTGTGAAACAGGACACATCACTCACAGCATGGTTGTCTGATGGATGTTGCATTGCTGGATCCTCACTTGGTAGAGCAGCGCCGACCTCACCGTCAGCACAGGACGGTCCAGACCCTCGCCGGCCAGCTGGATGGCTCTGTTTTCAAAGTCAGTGAGGACCTTAATTTCAGGCATTCCTCTACCAGTGTGTGACCTCTCCCTCTTGTTGTGTGCCAGCTTGTCCTGCATGAATAGAGATGGAGAAAGTGTAAGCAGGACGCCTGCCAGGCCAGATGGTATGTGTGCCTGGCCTGTGTGGTGGTGAGTGTCCCATGGACAGGATGAGGACAATGATGGTGAGTGTGAGAAAGTGAAATGTGATGTCCCTTGAACTGGCAGTGAGTGAGGGCCCTGTGGATGTGTGATGGGTTTGTGAGTGTGTGAGTTGAGAGTGATGAGAAGAGTGACTTACCCTGGCGGAATGGAGGAGATCATTCATCCTCTTGCGGCACTGGTTGGCTGTCCTATTTTGAAGGGCGTTGGTGCTGACCACTGCTGCCACCGCCTCCCAAGCCGGGTTAGTGAGGTTGCGGCCCATCCTGCAGCCAGAACGGGGGTAGAGGACATCCCAAATTCAGAATTCCACACCATCCAAAAGCGTTCCAGTGATGTATCACTGAACCAGGGGCCGCAGTCTTTTTGCCTTCAGGGCCATGTCTTCCCTGCAGCAGACGTGGTCTGGAAGCACTGAGATGTGTGAGTGCAACTGGACTTTAAATATAGCGCCCAGCACGATGAAGCGGCGAGGTGATGGCGGGTGGGGGAATGAGAGCCCACCTGCCATTGAAACAGTGTGTTTCCTGGGGGAATGCATAAATAAATGTGACAGGTTTGGAACAATACGGCATGAAAATGCACCATCGCGGCCGACAGGTAAAACGTTGTTTTACACACCCGCTGCTACACTTAGTGCAAATATGGGACGATTCCACCCATAGAATCCGACAATGCAGAAGGAGGCCATCCAGCTCAATGTGCCTGTACTGGTTCTCTGAAAGAGCTATCAATTAGTCCATCTCCCTTGCCCTATCCCACAGCCATGTACATTCTCCTTTTAAAGTTTATATTCAATTCCATTTTGAAAATTGCAATGGAATGTGCTTCCACCACACTTTTCGGCAATGTATTCCAGATCACAACAACTCACTGCATAAAAAAATACTCATCACCTTGCTGGCTTTTTTTTACCAATTATCTTAAATCTGTATCCTTTGGCTCCTGACCCTCTCTCTTCTTCTACTTTCAGCTTCTCCCATTTTCTTTCGGGGTCGCCACAATGCTGGTTGATCACCCCCTCCACCTCCACCTGTCAGTTCACCCATTCTTCTTCTAATCCCCCTGCCTGTCACCACCGCACCTTTCCATCTGGTCTTGGGACTTCCTCTTCACTCACCCCACCACATGTCATCTCCCTCTTCACAACATATGACCATACCATTTCAATCTTCTCTTGGCTACTTTCTTCAATGTTTCCACAATCTTCACTGATCTCCTGCTGTACTAGTTCCTGATCATGTCCTTTCACATCACTCCACACATTCATCTCAGCATCTATATCTCATTGCAATACAATTGTTGTTCCACTTTTCTTCTTGTTGCTCAGGTTCCTGCACTCAAGGCTGGTCTTGCAAATGTCCTGTAGATTCTTTCTTTCAGTTTCAGCGGTACTTTTCTATCACAACACTCCGCTGGACTTCTGATTATTCTAACCAGAGCTAACCCATTGCTTAATTTCCATTCCTGACACATTTTTTTTTTGCTGTCTTCACAGCAGCCCCGCTCCACTCCGACCTCCAAACTCACCTCCAAGGTGCTGGGAAAATTCCCTGCAAATTTATTCAGAATATTTTTTTTGTAACAGTGAAGATAACAGCAGAGATCCCTATTGATGCATAAGAAACAGAAAATTGAAAAATCAGTCACACATCCTTTAAGAAACACAAGTAATTTTATGATAGTGTCACCTGTGAGACCATTTAAAAACATTGTTATACAACATCCCTTGATCAGCAGTTGGAACTATATAACCCAGCACATCAATGTTTTTCCTATCCGCATTGTGCTTCGAAACAATGCTGTTTGGAAATGTTCTTGATGTTGCCTCTAAAAGTTAATGGCCTGTTTAATAAGAGTGGAATTAGAGATGATGAAGGGAGAAAGACTTTTTTTACTCCCTGTTTAAAACAAGATGACTGTCCAAAAATAACAGTGCAACAACACTAGTGAAAGTGCTTGGAGGGTACATAAATTCCCAATGAGAGAATGAGAAAAATCATGCTGCAAATGAAATATATTTTTTCAAAACCACAAGGATGCTAAACCTAATGTTCACTGTAAATCAACCAAATGTGCGAGATGGATCTCTATATGTGTGTTACTGATATTGAACTGTTTGTCATACCTGAATGGTCTTGGGATGCTGGTAATGAATAAGTGATCTACTTAATCAAACACTTGTCAGTTAGTTCTCTCTCCAAGGTATCACATTTTAAAAAACTTTTATTCCATTAATGTGAATTTTACAAACCTGAAATTATATATTTCACAGCAGTGAATTTAAAAGGCCATTTATTGCAACAATTTTAATTGAGGTTAATAGAAACTTGCAAGTGAACCACAAAGCAGAATGATTCAAACCCCATAAAGAGTGATGCTCAGCCACTTTATGAGATGAGTGTAACGCTTTCCATTTGATTCCTGCTATCTGTTAACATTTATACCATATAGTAATTTTTTATTAAAGATTTTTTTTTACTGTTACTTCGTATTAAAATAGCAATCTGCAGATCTCATGTCAGGTGGATAATATAACCAGTAATCCCTCTCTGCTCACTTTCTAACAACAGATTTCTAGAAAAATTGACATCTGGTATATATAAAAAGATCATTTGGTTACAGCAAATTAATCACTTAATGTTGTGATTTGCTAGGAAGGTTAATTGTGTTCATTGAAACATATGTGATAAATTAATTAATTTCATGACTGATGTTCTTCATCTTTTGCAAGAAATCACCATTAGTTTTTTTTAGACTCAAAAATATTCTTATTAATGATAGATACTGTAGATACCATTTACTTCAAATAATTTTGGAGGTGCACATAAGAAATACTGTGGATGAAATTGATCTTCAACGTGGTGGACAATTGAACAATTCACTGGAGGAGGATGCTCCACAAATATCCCCAGCCTCAATGATGGGTGAACCCAGCACATCAGTGCAAAAGATAAGGCTGAAACATTCGCAACAATCTTCATCCAGAAGTGCCGAGTGGATGATCCATCTCGGCTTCCTCCGGAGGTCCCCAGCATCACAGATGCCAGTCTTCAGCCAATTCGATTCACTCCACGTGATAACAAGAAATGGCTGAAGGCACTGGATTGTACAACAGTTATGGGCCCTGACAATATTCCAGCAATAGTACTGAAGACTTGTGCTCCAGAACTTGCCGCGCCCCTAGCCAAACTGTTTCAGTACAGCTGCAACACTGGCATCTACCCTGCTACGTGGAAAATTGCCCAGGTATGTCCAGTACACGAAAGGCAGGACAAATCCAACCGGGCCAATTAGCACCCCATCAGTCTACTCACGATCATCAGTAAAATAATGGAAGAGGTCATCAATAGTGCTATCAAGTGGCACTTGCTTAGCAATAACTTGCTTACTGACGCCCAGTTTGGGTTCCGCCAGGGCCACTCAGCTCCTGACCACGTTACAGCTTTAGTCCAAACATGGACAAAAGAGCTGAAGTCCAGAGGTGAGGTGAGTGACTGCTCTTGACATCAAGGCCGCATTTGACCGAGTGTGGCATCAAAGAGCCCTAGCAAAAACTGGAGTCAGTGGGAATCAGGGGCAAAACTCTCTGCTGGTTGAAGGCATACCTAGCACAAAGGAAGATGGTTGTGGTTGTTGGAGGTCAGTCATCTCAGCTCCAGGACATCACTGCAGGAGTTCCTCAGGGTTGTGTCCTTGGCCCAATCATCTTCAGTTGCTTCATCAATGACCTTCCTTCCATCATAAGGTCAGAAGTGAGGATGTTCGCTGATGATTGCACAATGTTCAGCACCATTCACGACTCCTCAGATACTGAAGCTGTCTTTGTCCAAATGCAGCAAGATCTGGACAATATCCAGGCTTGGGCTGACAAGTGGCAAGTAACATTCGCGCCACACTAGTGTTAGGTAATGACCATCTTCAACAAGAGAGAATCCAACCATCACCGCTTGATGTTCAATGGCAGTACCATCACTGAATCCCCCACTATCAACTTCCTGGGGGTTACCATTGATCAGAAACTGAACTGGGCTAGCCATATAAATACTGTGGCTACAAGAACAGGTCAGAGGCTAGGAATCTTGCAATGAGTAACTCACCTCCTGACTCCCTAAAGCCTGTCCACCATCTACAAGGTACAAGTCGGGGATGTAATGGAATACTCACCACTTGCCTGGTTGAATGCAGCTCCCACAACACTCAAGAAGCTTGACACCGTCCAGGACAAAGCAGCCCGCTTGATTGGCACCACATCCACAAATATCCACTCCCTCTACCACCGTCACACAGTAGCAGCAGTGTGTACCATCTACAAGATGCACTGCAGGAATTCACCAAGGCTCCTTCAACAGCACCTTCCAAACCCAAAACCACTGCCATCTAAAAGTACAAGGGCAGCAGATAGATGGGAACACCAGCATCTGGAAGTTCCCCTCCAAGTCACTCACCATCCTGACTTGGAAATATATCGCCATTCCTTCACTGTCACTGGGTCAAAATCCTGGAACTCCCTTCCGAACAGCACTGTGGGTGTACCTACAACACGTGGACTGCAGCGGTTCAAGAAGGCAGCTCACAACCACCTTCTCAGGGGCAATTAGGGATGGGCAATAAATGCTGGCCCAGCCAGTGAAGCCCACATCCCATAAATGAATAAATAAAAAAAGACAATAGAAAATCAGCAGCTCAATTTACATCCCACACAATTCTCCATTTCAGTTTCGCTTGTTGTCAACTTTGAGGGTTAAAGTCTAATAGTCAAACTTCTTTGTATCTTGGAGCAACTGGTTTTTCCAGATTAACAAAATGGTTTTGAAGTTTCATGACAGGAAAGCACGGCATGCCTTCTGTTTTTAGTGTCTTGAGTGTTGTATACGAGAAATGTTTGACAGTAATGATGTTAGCCATGGGTGATTGAGCTGTAACTTGGTGGCTAGGGTATTAAAAATAGAGGGATCTATTAACTATAGTATAGAAAGACATCAGTTAGTAATGTCTACTCTTCAAAGCATTCACAAACAGTTAAGGTAAGAAGATTTGTTTGAGCAAAGTTACTTTGAAGTAAACAGCCACAACAGTTTCAGTTAAAAGACTGTGTTCGAAGCATTCAGAAACAGATATGTTATTAGGTCTTAGCTGCGACTTGTACATTTGATGGAGAAAAAATAGAATGTGTAAAGGAACATGTTGTTAACGGTTCTTCAAAAGGCCTGAAAGATAGAACTCGAAACCAAAAGCCAATTTGTGTGTGCAGTTGTAGACCAATTATACTGGACCTCAATAAAGTCTGTTCCTTATACTCCACCATCATCTTGTGCCTACTCAAAGCATCTTGTTGTGAGCCATCAAAAGAGGAAAGTTACATACAAAATAGGAGCAGGTGTAAGCCATTCGGTTCCTCAAGCCTGCTCCAAATTCAATAAGATCATGGCTGTTTTGGTTGTGTTTCGAATACCACGTTCCCATGTAACCCTGATAGCCTTCGATTCCCTTGCCTAACCAGAGTCTATTTACCTCTGCCTTAAAAATATTCAGGGATCCTACCTCCGCCACCTTCAGACACAGAGGGTTCCAAAGTCGCACAGCCCTTTGAGAGAAAAACATTTCTCCTCATCTCTGTCCTAAATGGGCAACACCTAATTTTAAAACAGTGCCCCCTAGCTCTGTTAACAGTTGAATGTTAACATCATTTGGATAAGCAAAGGGGCTAATCCCCATTTAAGGTGATAGCCTGGGTCCTCTGAATATCATCAGAGACCAATAGATTGTCAGACATACTTCAGGCATCGTATGACAGCAGCAATCATCTTTTTCCTTAGTATTAGCTGCTCAGCAATCTTTTCAATACATCAATTAAAAAAATGAATGGTGCCACTCATGAAAATAAATGATGAAAATAACAAGAGATCAATAAAAAAACCCTGCCTGTTAAACGTCAAAATTCTTCTACAATTTAAAATAAATGTTCAAAATGAAAGTATAACCAGGAGTCCATAGGTAAGAATTTCTCATCAACAGTGTTTACTTGTTAGAAAATAAAGAAGTCATTTATTTGTGCCTTGTCACTTCTCCCAAACATCTTAAAACATCCAATAAGTTAACGCAACAAATGTAACCTGCAATTTCTTTCATGGTTCATTGGTTACAGAGGTAAATAGAATCATTTGGCCTTTCTGGTAATAAATGAATACCTCACCACTCATTCTTGCAGGACTGCATTGGGAAGCTGTCCTGACAGGGACCCACCCCCAGCCCCTCCCCAACCCCATTATTTTCCTAGCAACCGCCCCCATGGCCTTCAAATCCATGACCATGAGGTCAGAAAATTCCACCCATAGTCTATATACTCTCCTGGACAAAGCTAACTGTCACTTGGGAAAAAATGGGTTAATAAATAGCAGTGTACACAAATTTGTTAAAGGCAAATTGTGTTTGAGTTCTCTGATGAAGTAAGAGACAGTTGTTGAAGGTGGTGTTGTGAAGGAATCCAGCTGTAATAAGGAGTTATAAGATTAAAAAGAATGTTTCTCCTATAGAATAGGCTTTAAGAATTAAAAGCAGAGTTCATCTGCTGGACAAGGGTTCATAAGTTCATTAACATGTCTAGGTATAATTAAGCGCTCAAGAGCACCAACATCCTGTGGTATAGGATATGGTATATCCACTAACACAAGGCAGTTCTTGAAAAGCAGGAACTGACTCCAGAAAATCATGGATACATCACCTCAGTAAGGCATTGATAAATTGTAACATACTGCATTTGAACAATGGATAACCTTAATTTTTAAGGATGCCCCTAAATCACTTGTCAACTGAATCCAGGAAACTGAGTTCTAATCTTAAGAAACAAATGTGTACCAAGGAAGTTACCACCATTTGTACCTCTCAATATGCTGTTAGCTTGAAGGATGGTGAATAGAGCATAGGATGTTGTTACGGACAAGAAGAGGATTAAGTTAAACAGCCCTGATTTCTCCTCTCACGACCTGTCCATAAACAGAAAGGTGTATTTGATTTCTGAATTCCCCATTTATAAGTGGTGGCATAGTTTCCTCAACCCTTCAGTTTGGAGTGATCCAATCCTCTATTAATAACCCCACAGCAAACCCGAGATAAGGTAAAATTGGGGAGTTAGTTTATTTTACACACAAAATGCAGAAAGGGGTTTCACAATGTCCTCCCTTTTTTGCACTCATACAATAAAACCGGGATAAGGAAAAAAAGGGGTACAGAGACCACAATAAAAATAAGAGTTATGGTTTCATGTGAGTCCAGAGTTCAGCATCAAAAGTCCAGTGGCATATTCCTTCAGAGGTTAGCAGGCAGAAACTGTTGCAGGGTGATATGCCTTTCCAGAAGCAAGGACTTCCCCGACCGACGAGGGCACCTAGAGATGAATTAGTCCTATAGGCCGATACAGAAGATCTGACATTCCAATATTAGGGCCAGGCAATTTACCTACACAGAGCTCTTTCTGCTGCTACCTAGTTCGGTAGTAAAATGGTCGACTGCCTGGGTTCAGTTCCACACAACAATATTACAGGTTCTAGCAGCTTGGGGGAGGTCATGTGACATACCTCCCACTTCTCCTGGGGTTTGGACAAAGGATGCATTTTTCCAGGTTTGGAATTTGAAGAGGTTTAAGGGAAGAGTCAGCGTCCCTTTTGTCCTTGCAGACATACTATTTCTGTTGGTCACAGCTCTGCCTTAGAAATATAAAGGGTTTTGTTGCATTTCTTTGCAATTTGACTTTCTCTAGTCAGAGGTGCATTAGTGCTTCTTTAAAGGTGACAAGGTCCCTGCTTGTTTCTGAAGGTTAGAATTTCCTCTAGTATGAGTCATGACTAATCAGGAATGTCAGGGTAATGCCTTGTCCATTTTTAAAATAAAAGGATAATTTTATAAAGTAGCCAGGTTGACATAGATATATATTTTCCATCCTGTCTTCTGAAGGGGATAATGTTATCCAGCGCGTGCACTCACAAGCTTCCTGTTGGTTCAGCTCTTTTATGCTATAAATATCGGAGCCACACAGTAGGATTTTTGGATTCATTGGACTCACTTCAGTGCCTCTTGTAGTAGAGTATAACTAATGTAGTGTAGCAACAATAGTTCTCCCCTTATTTGGGATAGAGGCATCTCGCTAGGCTCTATAGCTTTCTACTTGGGGATTTAAGGTAAATATTGCATTAAATGTTAATGAATATCTTAAATATTTAGCTGCAACATTATTTAGACTTAAAACTTAGGTTCTGTATTCAAAACAATATTATACTTCCTTTTCCTAGAACTATTAATATTGTGATTGATTTTTCCATCAAATATGAATTGCATGTTCAGTTCTTTAAAAAACTTTTATGTAATTTAGAAAATATATTGGCCAGGATTTTCCCCTCAGCGATTTTGGGGTGGGGCCCGGTCTCCAAGGGGAAAATGACGTGGGGTGATGTTGGGAGGAACCCCCGATGTCATCCCAGTCCATTTAAATTTTGAGAAAGGTGGGCAGTGAAATCAGCTGTACGCCCGCCGACCTGTCAATGGCCAATTGAGGCCATTGACAGGCTATTTAAGGTAATTAAAGACCTGCCCATCCAACCTTAAGGCTGGCAGGCAGGCCAGGAGCCCCTGCGGGCTCCAGATTATTGATGAAACTTCATTTACTGGCAGGATGACGTTTCACGTCTGTATTGTAAAAAATTATTAAAGTTTATGTGGTCTTTATTAACATGTCCTATCTCGTGTGACATTGTCACATGAGGGGGACATGTTAATAATTTTTTAATGTTTCTATTTTTAATGTTTTTGACTGTCAGTATTCTTCCTAAGACAGGACTTTGCCTCAGGGAGAAGTGCGCTCGCATGCATTGTTTGCAGATGACATTTGAAAAATGGCCTGAAATGTGGCTAAAATTAGAGTTTTACCTTGAAAGATGATAACAACAGCTGGACTGAATATTTCTTCATTCATGGGATGTGGGAACCACTGGCTAGGCCAGCATTTATTTCTAATCCCCAACTGCCCTTGTTTAGAGGGCATTTTAAGAGTCAACCACATTGCTGTGGGTCTGGAGTCACATGTAGACCAGACCAGGTAAGAACAGCAGATTTCCTTCCCTAAAGGGATTAGTGAACCAGATGTGTTTTTACAAAAACCAGCAATGGTTTAATAGTCACCATTGGACTTTTAATTCACAACTGCTCTGGTGGGAATTGAACCCAGGTCCCTAGAGTCTCTGGAATACCAGTCCAGTGACAATACCACCATGCCACCACCTCCCCTTGGAGAGGGGGACCAGGAGGGGTGCATTTAGAAAGCCACCATCAAACCATCAATCAGACTTTTGGCCACAAAATCCTCAAAGCCAAAAGCCATAACCAAAAGCCTCTAGGTTAATTACGTCAAAAAGGTTAGTGTTCATACTGCTGACATCTGTAACATTGCGAGACCTCTTTATCTTGAGCTCAAGCCTCAGGCACCTCCAGGAACAAGACGATGTAACCCTCTCCATTTGTAAGAAAAGGAATTCCTGATAAATGCAAAATTAATAGTGGGGTGGGGAGGAGAAGTCCACCACAGGACTCAAAGGCAGCCAGTTATGACTGCAGAGACAGAAAAACAAGTTGCTGAGCAAATAGCCAAAGGAGCGAGCAAGTAGGCAACAAGTTTCCCCGAGGCAGCACTGGAGACATTTGGCAGTGAGCGGAGGAGGAAACTCCTTTTTCTCCCCAGAGGACAAGAGGCCTCCAGGCATCTTCTGAAGAAGCAGTGGAAAGGGTTTTCCAAAATATGTCAATACCAGGAGCATTGCACCACAAACATGACTGCAATTTAAGAAGAAAAACTCAAGGTTCGAAGTAAAGTTGTAAGGTAAGAATGATATAAAGTACTTTGTCATCACATCTGCAATAGGCAGAGCCTCATAAATTGTAACACTGACAGCCTCTACGTCACTGCCCTCCTCCAGTACTCTGCACTATCCTGGAATCAATGCACCACACTTCTCAAAGCCTCCAATGCTCACAACCCTTTTTTACCCACAACTAGTATTTTACGCAGAAACTGTCAGGTATATTTTTCAAATTTTTCAAACAACGTACAAAACTCACACAAACACACTTACATCGTTCTTGCAGGAGAAGATCACACACAACACAAAGGCAACAAACTGCTGCTGGAGAAGGAACAACCTCTCTGCATGCCCTGCACCATCATTTGATTTGACGCTTGCAAGCACTAGCTCAGTTGCAGGCAACACACAGACTTTAAAGCTTAGATTAGAGGAGGCATCTGCATGTGAAAAGGAAAATAAGGAAAAAGATTATACAGTAAATTGTTATGATCTGGAATGCACTGCCTGAAAGGGTGATAGAAGCAGATTCAAAAATAACTTTCAAAAGGGAATTTGACAAGTCTTTGAATAGGAAGGGTTTACAGGGTTTTGTGAGAGGAGCAACAGAGTAATAGGATGTTCATTCAAAGAGCAGCACAGGTGCAATGGTCCACTGTCCTAATTTTGTGCTGCATTATTATATGATTCTAGGAACCTTACATATATCACAGTTCAGCTCTCCATGTTTCAAAAAGGATATAAAATTACCTTGGTCAGTCACCTGACTCCTCTGGCATCTTCTCCTCTTTAAGCATCTCACCTTGCTCTATCACCACACCAATTTTCTCACTGAGATATCCTCACTGCTTCCCTCCATCAGCCTCTGAATTGTGGGGCTTCTCATTCACAGTAATTTCAACCTCCATCTCAACTCATCAGGCTTCTCCTGTGAGATCACTGCCTTCCTCTTCTCCATTGATTTCCCCTTCATACATATTCCCATACCCTTATTCACGGCCATCCCCTCGACATTGACATCTCATGTAACCTTGCTATGTGTCAATCACAGATAAGCCCTCCCTGATCACTTCTCTATTGTTATCAAACCATATCCCACTTACCTCTCTCTACCTTTTGTGACTGCCCCCAGACAAAACTCTCCCCCAATAACTTACAATCTACTTTCAAATTCCCCTAGTCTTTGGCCCTCCATTCACCATGACATTTTTGCAGCTACCATTCTGTTCAGCCATACTCCCTCCTCCATCTTTAAAGCCAATAATGTTTCTCCCTGGTATAACGCTGCATTATTCCTTATGAAAAATAACAATTTTAATTACATGTCTCTCTCTGCCTAACATAGTTCATTCCTTGAAGTCAGTGGGACACAGACTTGATTATTTATAATGGATAAGTGGGTTGACCATTCATCACTAGGTCCGGCTGAACCACATAAAACACAGAGGGATTCTAAACTCCTGTGTCAAGCCTGCTCACTATTCCAGGGTCAACCTCAATACAAAGATAACAGCCATCTTGTCTGCTTCGCTACAAACCACCCTTTTCATACCCTTTCCCATTGGCTCATCCACCCTCATCTTCAATAACAAATGTGAGGAGATCATGCATTTCTTTGTCACTAAGATTAAGACCATACATTCAGCAGCCTCTGCCATATCCTTCACTCTCTCTAGTCCACTGGCGGGGAGCTCAATAATTGATATCCCGCCAATGTGAAATGACAGTGGGAACATGCGCTCCCGCTCATGATGGCGGGTCGTCATTCCTGCCAGAGGCCGGTGTTAAGCCATTTTGCATCCCATTAATGGAATGCAGGTGAAGGCCCGACCCCAGAATTGTCCTCCACTGTCCAATTATCCACACTGCCAGCAGAATATCATGCCGGTCCAGAACACGTCCGGACCAATGTGGCATGGACATGTCGGGACTCACCTGGAAGAAGGCCTGGGGAAGCTTGCGGAGATTGGGAGAAGGAAGCCTCCAGCAACCGTGAACTCTGGAACGCTACATGCAGCAGTGGGTGGGCAGAGCATTAGCCATTTGGATCTTCACACTGCAGGAACTTCCAGGACATGGATCTTCATGCTATAGGTGCTTCCTGAAGGTGGATCTTCAAGCTGCAGCTGGTCGGCTGCATGAGGTAATGTTGGGCGGTGAAGGTCTGTGCTGTGGAGAAGCAGTTTAGACAGGGAGGAGACACATGAAGAAGTGGGGCAGGTGTGGAGGCCTACAGGGAGGTAGGGGAGGTTGGGGTTGGTAGGGGAAAGAGAGGGACACTGCAGGGGTTGTGGAATGGGTGAGGTGGCATGGAGCAGAAAAGTGGGGAGGGCCATGGTAGAGTGCAGTTGGGGGCCTGGAGGCTTGTGTGCAGGTGTGAACAGGCATGGGGATGTTGTACAGGTGTGAACAGCCATGAGGGAGTGTGCAGGTGTGAACAGGCATGAGGGAGTGTGCAGGTGTGAATGGATATGGGGGGGGTGTGAAGGTGTGAAAAAGCATGGGCATGTGCAGGTGTGAACAGACATGGGGTGGAGTGCAGGTGTGAATGGATATGGGGAGTGTGCAGGTGTGAATGTACATGGGGTGGAGTGCAGGTGTGAATGGATATGGGGGGGTGTGCAAGTGTGAAGGGACATGGGGGAGTGTACGGGTGTGAATGGATATGGGGGGTGTGCAAGTGTGAATGGACATGGGGGGGTGTGCAGGTGTGAATGGATATGGGGGGTGTGCAAGTGTGAACGGACATGGGGGAGTGTGCAGGCATGAACGGGATCAGAGGAAGAGGGGAAAGGGGTTCAGCAGGAGGGATCTGTGGTGTCAAATGATGAGTCCTGGGAACATACTGAGGGAATTGTTAAAAGAAGGGATGATGAGGGTTAAAGGGAGCAGTGGGAGCCGGTAGGGTGGGAGGGTAAGTGTCCCGTGATGAAAGGTGAAGGGACGCTGAGTGTTGTTGGAGGAGACATGGAAGTAAAACTGGATTCTGAGGGCCGGAGGATGAGGTGGGTGCATGTCTATTGTCATAGGGGTGGGCTCCTCGGGAAAGTAGGGGATGTGGGCCATCACCTGGGTGATGGGGGAGGGTTGTAGAGTGACTGTGGGAAGGTCTAAGGTCACACCAGGAGGGTCACTGGTTATTGGGGGAGGGTGTGGGTCATGGGGAGAGGTTGGAAAGTATTGGACTCAGCCTGAAAAGTCACACACCCCATAGCCACTTTCAACTATCGAGAGCCTCAAGGTGGAGATCTCAAGATGCTACATGGAAGTGGACAGAGCAACAGGTCAGCTCAACTGAACACCTGAATGGGAACCCCAGCATGTAGTACTGACAATGCAGGCTGCAGGAAGGGCTAAAGCTCAGTGTGCGAAGGAGGCTTCTTGCACATGGCTCACAGGGGCCCTTGCAAAGGTCCTTGTCTTCTTGCACATGCATGATTCTGGGGGACATACACCCAGCCTGGGATGGCCGCCTGAGGATGGGGGTGAGGGGGGGGTCATTCAGGCTTAACAACCAAGAATCGCAATTAAACCACACCAGACCTCATTAAAGTGCAAGTGTAATCTATTTACAAAAGTGTAAGAACATTAACAATTATAGTGCACCCGTGCAAGCACATGTGAAATCATAACTTCTTAATCTTTCATTCCCTACCACTTCTTCTAGATGCTCCCCCGATATCCGCAGCAGGGGTGGAGGCAGCCTGCTGACCAGTTTGCCCTGTTGCCTCGGATGACCTCTGGAGACCCAAGGCCTGAAGGGCCTCGGTTTACTTTGGCTGTCCTGCTAGGGGCGGCTGCACCCTCTTTGGTCGCAGAGGACAAAGCTGAAGGCATCACAGCCAAAGGGGTTTCCAAAAGGCCAGACACCCTCAGAGAACCCTGAGTGGAGGTTCCACGGGTGTCCAACAGCCACTCCTCCTCCCTTTAGGTGCCGAGAGCCCCTGACTAACTCCTTGAGGAGAAGGCGCACCTGGAGGGAGGTTGGGGTACCCAGTCCCCCTCTCACGTAGCCATAGCAAGATCTCACCCATGGCTACAGCAATGGAGTTCAGGTCTGCAAGCATCTCCCACAGAAACTTGGCATTCTGCTGCAAAAGGTTCTTCATTACTTTCGCCATCCTCCCCATGGAAACCTCCATGCACGCACAGGTCAGAAGCACTCCATCAGAGAGCAGGAGGATGGACTCCTCCTGGAGGAAAGCTGAAAGGTCTGAAGGTGGATAAATCAGCTGGACCAGATGGATTACACCCCAGAGTTCTGAAGGAGATAGCTGAAGAGATAGTGGAGGCGTTAGTGGTGATCTTTCAGGAATCACTGGAGTCAAGGAGGGTCCCAGAGGACTGGAAATTTGCTAATGTAACCCCCCCCCCCCCACCCCACGTTTAAGAAGGGAATGAGGCAATAGATGGGAAATTACAGGCCGATTAGCCTGACCTCAGTCGTTGGTAAGAGTTTAGAGTCCATTATTAAGGATGAGATTTCAGAATATTGGAAGTGCATGGTAAAATAGGGCAAAGTTAGCATGGTTTCATCAAGGGGAGGTCATGCCTGACAAATCTGTTAGAATTCTTTGAGGAGGTAATGAGTAGGTTAGACAAAGGAGAGCCAATGGATGTTATCTACTTGGACTTCCAGGAGGCCTTTGACAAGGTGCCGCACAGGAGGCTGCTTAGTAAGATAAGAGCCCATGGTGTTAGAGGCAAAGTACTAGCATGGCAGGAGGCAGAGAGTAGGGTTAAGGGGGTCCTTCTCAGGATGGCAGCCGATGACTAGTGGAGTTCCTCAGGGATCAGTGTTGGGACCACAACTTTTCACTTTATACATTAATGATCTAGATCAAGGAACTGAGGGCATCCTGGCTAAGTTTACAGATGATACAAAGATAGGTGGAGGGACAAGTAGTATTGAGGAGGCGGGGAGGCTGCAGAAGTATTTGGACAGGTTAGGAGAATTGGCAAAGAAGTGGCAGATGGAATATAACATGGGGATGTGTGAAGTCATGCACTTTGGTAGGAAGAATAGAGGCATTGACTATTTTCTAAATGGGTAGAGAATTCAGAAATCTGGAGTGCAAAGGGACTTGGGAGTCCTAGTCCACGATTCTCTTAAGGTTAACTTGCAGGTTGAGTTGGTAGTTAGGAAGGCAAATGCAATGTTGCCATTTATTTCAAGAGGACTAGAATATAAAAGCAGGGATGTGCTGCTGAGGCTTTATAAGGCTCTGGTCAGACCATATTTAGAATATTGTGAGCAATTTTGGGCCCCGTATCTCAGGAAGGATGTGCTGGCCCTGGAGAGGGTCCAGAGGAGGTTCACGAGAATGATCCCAGGAATGAAAGGCTTAACATATGAGGAACATTTGAGGACTCTGGGTCTATACTCGATGGAGTTTAGAAAGATGAGGGGGGATCTGATTGAAACTTACAGAATACTGAAAGGTCTGGATAGAGTGGATGTGGGGAAGATGTTTCCATTAATAGGAGAGACTAGGACCCGAGGGCACAGCCTCAGAGTAAAGGGAAGACCTTTTATAACAGAGATGAGGAGAAACTTCTTTAGCCAGAGAGTGGTGAATCTATGGAATTCATTGGCACAGAAGGCTGTGGAGGCCAGGTCATTGAGTGTATTTAAGACCGAGATAAATAGGTTCTTGATTGGTAAGGGGATCAAAGGTTATGGGGAGAAGGCGGGAGAATGGGGTTGAGAAACTTATCAGCCATGATTGAATGGTGGAGTATACTTGATGGGCCGAATGGCCTAATTTCTGATCCTATGTCTTATAGTCTTATGGTCTTTCGGTCCTCCACCTCACATGCCACTCTACTGAAGGTCTCCATCATCTCTGGCTGATATTCCTCCACCTCTCGCAGCAGCCCCAGCATCTCGGGTAGGGCCGAGCCCAGAGGCTCCTCAGCTGACTTGGATGTCGCAGATGCCTCTTCCCCAGCAGTCCTTCGAGTGCTGGTGAGCTTGGCTGACACTGCCACCTCCTGCTGTGGGCACATGTCCATGCAGTGACCACCAGAATGTGAGACCCTGCCCGAACTGGATCTAGTAACCACCAAAGTGTGTGTCTCTGGGCTGGTGAAGAGTGCAGGTGACTGCTCTACGGGTGCACTTTCTTCCTCCTCCCCAATGTCCTTGGTCCCCTGTGGGCTGGAGGTACTGCTGGACCAGGATTCTTCTGACCTTCCCAACTTCCTGCTGGCACCTGTAAGTGAGAGAGGAGAGAGCGAGTGACTGCATGAGCTGCCTCCAACACAGAGGAACGCATGACCTTTCAGTTTCTATCTGACTATGTTATGAATGCATCCTTACTGGATGGAGGCTGTCCGCTGACTTCTCCATCCGCATAGGCTCGGCTCAGTTCCTCCCCTGCCAGCTCAGCTGCCTGCTCCTTGAACTCTGTAAGGTCCCTCGGTTTAGGCGGGCCCCCTCCCAGCTCCTCTCTCTATCTCCTGCTGTGCTGCAACTCTTCCTGCACAAAGTAAGAAGATGGGTTGACAGCAGTCAGATTTCAGATATCTTCCTCATGCTTCAACTCTTAAAAATAACCCACTGGATTGTGTGCCATGTGATTGATGCACTGTAGGTTGTCCACAAGGGTTCTGGGGTAGTGCCCTCTGAAGCGGTGAGCCCATGTGGATGGAAGGATAAGGCTTACAGAGACATGCCATTAGTGGTGCTTGCTGGTGCCCTCAACACCTAACCCCCTTCTCCCCTCACCCCTCAGACACCATCTGAGTTTTCTGTGTGGAAGGGTCAGTGACCCACCGTGGCCTCTCCACCTGCAGATTAGATGGTCCGCAGTGGGGCTGTGAGGCATCACCTTATCACATTGAGTAGCTCTTTTATGCACAGGCCACATAGATGGTGCCCTTGCCACTGAGGCCCATGTCTCCTGTACCATTCAGTGAGGTGAGTGTGAGCAGTTGAGGGTTCACTTACCTTGGCGGCATGGATGAGGTCATTAATCCATTTCCAGCATTGCAGGGCAATTCTCTGGTGGAAGTCGTGGGCACTGACCACCCTGGTGACCTCCTCCAAATGCAGAATTGGTCACGCTACTCGGCCCCCTCCTTCCGTCCTGGGGGCCGCAGCGTCCTGGGATCGCTGGCCCTGGGATCGCCGGCCTGTCCCCTCCTTCTACAGTGGGTTCACGACAAAAAAGTTGATGCCTGGTTACCTTTTAAACATGGCACCTAGGTATGATGACAGGGCACGCATCATCCAGCCCACCCTGCAGCGCAAAAAATCAGGAAACCCCTGACTGCATAACTAATCTCAGCATCTCGAAATTCAGCGCAAATTCCCACTGCGCTCTGCAGCGAGAAATACCCCTGGTTCCCACCTAAAGGACTTAGGCCCAGAATGGAAAATCCCAGCCAATAGCTTTGACCCTGTTTTTGTCTCCCAAATCCAAGCGCATCTTTTGCAGAATTCCATGTTTGAATCCCCCAATCAGGTCTCCACACTACCACATTAGCAAAACAGCTCTTATCAAAGTTACAAACAACATTCTATGTGACTGCAACATGGTAAACAATCGCACTCATCCTTCTCAGCTTGTCTGCAGTCTTTGACAGGGTTGACCATACCATCCTCCTCCAATGCTTCTTCACCATTGTTCAATTAGGCATGACTGCACTTGATTGGATCATTCCTTACTTATCCAATCCTAGCCAGAAAGTCACCTGCAATGGCTTCTCTTCCCACTCCTGCATCAATATTTCTGGAGTCCCCCAAGGATCTATTCTTGGCCCCCTCATATTTCTCATCTACACGCAGCCACTCAACAACATCATTCAAAAAACATCAGTTCCCTTTTTTTCAATCCATTCATGAGATGTGGCCATTGCTGGCAAGGCCAACAGTTATACTGACAATGGTTGGTGCTCCCTCACCACCACCACAATCAACCCTTACACTGTCTCGAATGCATCACGTTGCTTGTCAGACATCTAGTACTAGATGAGCAGTAATTTTCTCCCACTAAATCTTAGGAAGACAGAAGACATTGGGCAGAATTTTTCCGTCAGCAAGCAGAGGGTGGGGCCCGCTCGCCGACGTGTAAAATGATGCAGGATGACATTGGGCGGAACCCCCAACGTCACCACTCCTCATGTAAATTTTCAGGAAGGCGGGGGCACAGCCAAATCAGCTGTGCACCCGCCAACCTGTCAATGGCCAATTGAGGCCATTGACAGGATCATTAAAACAATTAAAGGATCTGCCTGTCCAACCTTAAGGTTGGCGGGTCGACCAGGAGCCCCGGCGGGGAATAGAAAAAACATGAAACCTCATCCCCTGGCAGAATGAGGTTTCATGTAGGGTTTTAAACAGTTTAATAAAGTTTTAATGTAATTTATGAACATGTCCCATGAGGGGGACATGTTAAGGATTTTTTTTCTATTTTTTACTGTTTTTAAAAGTGTCAGCGATCTCTCTGAGGCAGCACTTAGCCTCAGGGAGATGTGCGCTCTTTCGTGCGCATGCGCAAAAGAGCGCAGTCTCGCTTTTGGGGAATCCCCCCACACGTACAGGAAGCGCATAGCACTTCCCGCCGGGCGTCATGCTGGGCGGGCCTTAATTGGCCCACCCACTTAAAATGGCAGCGAGGCCTGCTTCTCTGGTGGGAATCGGCTCCTCACTCGCCGGAAATTGGGTCAGGCCCACCCGCCCGACAGGCAGAAAATTCTACCCATTGTCTTCTGAACCCACACAAACTCCACTTCCTGGCCAGCGATTCCATCCCTCTCCCTGGCATGTTAGGGAAGCGTATTAAGTGTTACAGAACAAGGGCCGGTAAATGGAGTTAAGGGACAGATCAGCCATGCTGCAATTGAGTGGCAGAGCAGACTGATCGGGCCGAATTATCTATCCCTGTCCCTATGTTCTTAAATTCTATGTAATTCTATGTAATTATTTTTCAATCAAGAATCTGCAGCACGCATTTACTGAAAATATAATTTATGTCATGCTTCAGGAGACATTTCATTCTGACATTATCTGGACAAAGTAACTACAGAAAATACTCCACTGGGACCTTTGAATTATGACCCACACTTGAGTGGGTTTGACTTCTGATGTTGTGACAGAGGCTTCTCACAAGATATGGCAGTATTCACCATTTCACCTTGAAATTTGTGAAGATTGAATAGGTCCACAATGATCCTGTGGGGTCAGTTTGACTTTTACAGGGAATATCAATAAAGTTAACAATAAAACCTTCAGTCCTTTGCTATTCCCTTAACTGAAAATTAATTATGAAAGGCTTAATTAAAAGAACCTAACTCTTTATTGCTGAACACATTCCTCAACAGCATTGCAATTCAAGATGTGTGATGGTGTGGCTGATTATAACAGTTGGTGTTTCAAAGGTAAAAGAAGGAAAGTATAGGAAAGTATAGTTCTTTGTGCCTTATGCAGATATTACAAAAGATTGCCATTAACTTATCTTAATGGTATAGAAGCTGTACTTGTAACTCCAATTAAAAAGAAAATCGCAATAGGAATTCATTAACAGTGTTACGTAAATGATGTATCCAAAAGATTATTCAAAGCCTAATGAAATCTTTGAGAACTTGGATCTTTGTTCCTATTAAGCAGCACTGCCTCATTATTCTTAATGAAAAATAAAAGTCTTAAACACATGCTCATATTCTTCCATTTTTAAATACCCTTGCATTGAATCAGTGATGATAATTAGCTGATGAGTTGTCACATGTTAATAAAAAGTAACTTAAAATAAAACTAACAATTAACCAGCAGGCTAAACAACATGACTATTCTCCCACTGAGGGCATAAAGTGCAGATTATCACTTGCACAGAACAGTTTTATTGGTAAGGGTATTGTGTGCTGCAGAATGTCACATATTGTAAATAAACCTCATGGAGTGATGGTTCCTGCATACAACATAATTTGCATTTGTTTCATTTTTTGGCCATGTAACTCTTTCTCATCCATTGCATTTTAAATGAAAGGTTAAGTTCAAGAATATAGAGAAATAAATATAAGTAATAGTCTTGGATTTATAAGATAACTCAAGTTTTAGAAATGTTACAAGTGATTTTTTGTTTCTGGCCTCAAATACTATGGGAGGCTTAACTGCCCCAAGAACAGGTGCAGGGATCACAATGTACCATTAGTCAGTGCCCTCCTATTGCTCATCTACATGCTGCCCCTTGGCGACATCATCTGAAAGCATAGCGTTAGCTCTCAAATGTGTGCTGATGACACCCAGCTCTACTTCACCATCACCTCTCTTGGCCCCTCCACTGTTGCCGAATTACCAGACTGCTTATCCAACATCTGGAGGAGCACAAATTTTATCCAGTTAAATATTGAGAAGGTTGAAGCCATTGTTTTGGTCCCCGTTCCAAACTCCATTCCCTAGCTACCGACTCCATCCTTCTCCCTGGCAACAGATTAAGCCAGTCTGTTCACAACCTTGCTGTCACATTGATGCTGAAGTGAGCTTCCAACCTTATATTCATGCCATCACTAAGACCATCTATTTCTAAGTCCATAACATCACTGACTTCGCCCCGTCTCATGCCTCCATCAAACTTGACTATTCCAACACACTCCTGGCTGATCTCCCACATTCTACCTTCTATAATCTTGAGGTCATCCAAACCTCTGCTGCCTGGGTCTTAAATGGCAGCAGGTCCCATTCCCCCATCACCCCTTTGCTCGCTGGTCTACGTTGGCCCCCAGTCAAGCAATGTCTTAACTTTAAAATTCTCATCCTTGTTTACAAATCCCTCCATGACATTGCCCCTCCCTATCTATGTAAGCTCCTTAAGCCCCACAACCCTCCAAGGTACCTGTGCTCCACTAAATCTGGCCTATTGTGCAACCCCAATTTTAATTGCTCCACCATCGGTGGTTGTGCCTTCAGTTGCCTCGGTCCCAAGTTCTGGAAATACCTCCCTATTCCTCTTCACTTCTCTACTTCACTTTCCTCCCTTAAGGCACTTCTTCAGACCTATCTCTTTGACCAAGCTTTTGGTCATCTGACCTATTAACTCCTTATGTGGGTTGGAGTCATATTTCATTTTATAATATTCCTGTGAAATGTCTTGGAATGTTTTGTTATGTTAAAGATGCTATATAGATATAAGTTGTTGCTGTTTGCTGTCGGATATAATGCAGTCAACATGCTGTCTTTGTGCTGTCTGTTTATTTACATGACTCCTGAATGCAGAAACACGCTATTGATAGTGTGGTGGAGATGAATTCAATCATGGCTTTCTAAAGGGATTTGGATAAGCACCTGAAGAGAAAAGAAGTGCAGGATTACGGGGAAAGGACAGGGAATTAGATCTCAATTCTTCAGCTAACATCCCCGCCTAAGCTCGCATAGCTGAGCATACGTTAAGCACCATGAAGGCCCTCCTTCATCCCCACAACCCACTAACAAGATAGTCAACTACAGGACAGGATGCCCTGGAAATAAGCAGACCAGGTAAAGCCAGTACCACCATGGAAGGCAAGACTGGCAGTTTACCAGAGCAGGGAGTCTGCATATTACAACCGTTCCTTCACCTCAGTAAAGGTGCAACAAGCTATACAACATCAGGATGATTTTGTAGAGGTTATTTTAAAAGGCTATTATATGCAAATATGAAGCTTCTATTTCCGATCCTAGCTCGTGTTCCATTTTTCTTTCCTCTGGGTAGCTCTGGCAGGAAGAACTCCCAGCTGGGCCTTCACGACGTGATCATCCAGGATTGCTGAATAATATCCAATTCCTGTTTGGTATTCAAACTCTTAGATAGCCCTGACTACATCTGTTTACATCAATTAGTAGTTCATAAACTAAAGGAATTCCGGAATTCACTGCCCATGAGGGTGATGGAAGCAGAGACGATCAATGATTTCAGAAGGAAATTAGATGGGCACTTGAAGGAAATAAAACCTCAGAGCCATAAGGATAGAGCAGGGAATGGACTGACAGGGTTGCTTCATGGAGAGCCAGCATAGACTCGAAGGGCCAAATGGCCTTGCATGCTGTAAACAATTCTATAGGCGGAATTTTCCAGTCCCCCACTCTGGCGGGTTTAATAGCAGGTGGGGTGAGAACAATGTGGCAGGAACTGAAAAATTTGTTCCCCACCAACATAAAATTGTGCTCCTGCCCATTGTGACGGATCGCCATTCCCGCCAGAGGCTGGCGTGAAACTGTTTTGCATTCCATCAATGGGGTGAAGATGAAGGCCTGACCGGAATTGTCCCACCCTGTCCGATTTTCCATGCCACCAGCGGGATATCACGCAGGTCCAGAACACATCCAGACCAATGTGGCGTGCACATGTTGGACTTACCTGCAAGAAGGCCTGGGAAAGCTTGCGGAGATCGGAAGGGAAGATGGAGGTCTCCAGCAACCGAGGACCCTGGAACACTACATATAGCAGTGAGTGGAGCATCTATCATGTGGATCATCCCACTCCAGGATCTTCCAGGAGGTGGATCTTCTCCTTCAACGGTGGGTAAGTTGATGTCAGGTGGCTTTTAAATATGGCGCTTGTATATGATGGCGGAGCACGAGCAATTCAGCCCGCCCCACCGCGCAAAACATTGGGAAATCTCCAACTGCATAATTAATTAGGCAAGCATCGCGCAATACGGTGCAAATTCCCACCAGTCTCTGCGGCAGGAAACACTCTTCAGTCCCACTCTTGTCATGGGACTTAGTCCTGGAATGGAAAATTCCACCCTCTGAATCTATGACTCTAAACGTTTAACTTTATGTTTATGTACACAATAAATAGCTGTATATGACTTGTTGCTGACTCCTTCCAAGGTGATTTGGTAGGATTCACTCAGTAATATCTGGATATCCTAAGTGAAGGTGGTATGAAACTCAAGTTTAAATCTGAACCAGTTAATGTAAGATAGTTTGTTGGGCCAGTATCATTCAATCCTAGACCTAAGATTGGTGGTAAACTACTGCTACAAAGGAATTAAGCAGGAGGTTGAAGAATTTGTTTGGTTCCTTGGTAAATAGTTACCGGGAAAGCAAAACCCAGTGCTCTTACACAATGGGCAGTGGCTTCCAAACAGGTATGCAAAAGCAGCTGCTAGTTGCAGCCTGACAAATTGGAGCTGGCTCCAACACAAAGCTGGCACACAGGTAAGCCATGCTAGGTGGGAGGTAAAGCTTAGGGGGGGGGCAGCAATGACTCATATTCCCTTGGATTGCTGCGGCTTTGGTCCCATCACATGGTGGAGCATATTAAAGCATTGGGAAAAGTCACAAGATTGATTCCTAATTTTAAACACCATATTACCTAGAAAGGCTTAATAAAAGAGTTGGCTCTGTATACCTTAGAGAATCATAGACTCGGGTGGTTTCATTGAGGCTAATA
Source organism: Carcharodon carcharias (assembly GCF_017639515.1). Classification (NCBI taxonomy): domain Eukaryota; kingdom Metazoa; phylum Chordata; class Chondrichthyes; order Lamniformes; family Lamnidae; genus Carcharodon; species Carcharodon carcharias. Next base: position 65,577,584 of record NC_054481.1, on the reverse strand, counting down.
AAATAATGATTGTGTTTGCATGAACCATTTATTTCAACTGTATTAATTGATTATGTGAAGTGCTTTGAGATTTTTTGATGTTAAGGCACTATGTTAATTCAATTATCGGCGCTAGTGAGATCCACTGTGAATCACAATTGCCCATGGACCCTCACAAAATTTTGTAATCCATGAATTATTGGACTCTTTGGAATTTATATCTATTCCTATGGTTGGGAGGGGGGGGGGGGGGGGGGGTGGTGGTGGTGGTGGCTGGGCAGAGGGGTAGGGGGGATGGGTGTCCAGTTAGCTCAATTGGCTAGATAGCTGACATGTGACTCAGAAAAATGCCAACAGCATGGATTTGATTCCTGTCCTGGCTGAGGTAGACTTGGGACACGCTTCCTCACCCTGCCCCTGAGAGTGGAGGACAATGACAAACAACCACTGTCAAAAAACACTGCCAAGATAATGGGTGGGATTTTCCAGCCCCATCCGTCACTGGGATTCTCCAGTCCCGCCAAAAGTCAATGGACCTTCAGCTGGGCTGCTGAATCTCTCGCGGTCAGTCCCACTACAACAGGACTGAGAATCCCAGCCCGTGGCTCAGGATGAAGCATCAGCAGACCATGAGCTAAGGACCTGCCTTTAGGCAGAGCACACATGACAGCTATCCCTAAAACCTCCATTCTCCATTAGCTATTCATTTCTCTGAGAGAACCTTTGCTGGGAGTCTGTTTCTTCAATTTTGCAGTGGAAGGAGTTTCCATTCTCCACTCTTATTTGCGTCTATTAATTTTAAGCCTGTTCTTGCTTCTCAATTAAATGGCCTTTTTGCACCATTATCAGATAAGACTTTCAGCATATCGATCATGTTTACCTTTAATTTTCTTGACTTCAACAACAAAAACTCTTCTCACAGCCTAGACTGAAGTTTTTGAATATTCTTTGTTGCTCTTCTCTATGTCTACTTTGTCAAAGCATTTTCTAATGCATGGCACATATAGCTGCTCAGAAAATTCCAAATGGCACTTCAGCAGAGATCTATACAAGGTTAGAATAACCTTAATGCCTATAGTGTACCTTTGTGTTTGACTGGGATTATGGAAATTTTCAGTGAGTGATCAATAGACACAGACAGGTGATTAGTGTATATTTGCTATTTCTGGTTCCAAAATATATAACTTCGCATTTAAGAAAGAAAGGTTGCATTTATATAGCACCTTTCATGACCTCAGGGCACCTCAAAGTGTTTTACAGCCAATTAAGTACTGCTGGAATATAGTAATATAGCAAAAGCCCCCAAAAAAGAGATGGCTACAGACAGAGATAGTAAGTGCATTGGTTTTGATCTTTGAGAATTCTCTAGATTCTAGAACAGTCCTCATGGATTGGAAGGTAGTATTCATAACAATGCCTGGATAGCCAGATCTCAGTAGCAGGAAAAATGGGAGAATCTTTGTCTATCTGCACCTAGGGATGTGGTAACAAGGCACTTGGAAATTCATAATATGGTTAGACAGAGTCAACATGGATTTATGATAGAAAATTGTGCTTGATAAAGCATTTTGAGGACGTGATTAGAAGTGTGGATAAGGGGGAACCAGTGGATGTAGTATATTTGGATTTTCAAAAGGCATTTGATAAGGTGCCAAACAAAAAACTTCAGGCTCATGGGATTGGGGGTAATAAATTAGCATAAACAGATGTTTGGTTACTGAGCAGAAAACAAACCGTAGGATCATTTTGAAGTTGGCAGGCTATAACTAGTGGGTACTGTAAGGATCAGTGCTCGGGCCTCAGCTATTTATAATCTATATCAATGACTTAGATGAAGGGACCAAGTATAATGTATTCAAGTTTGCTGGATGATACAAAGTTAGTTGTGAAAGTAAGCTGTGAGGTGGATACAAAAAGGCTGCAAATGAATATAGGCAGATTAAGTGAACAGACAAGAACATGGCAGACAGAATATAGTATGGGGAAGTGTGAAGGTATCCATTTTTGAAGAAAAATTGAAAAGCAGAATATTTTTTGAAAGGTGATTCACTGGGAAATGTTGGTCTTCAGAGGGACCTGGGTGTCCTTGTACACAAATTGTATGCAGATACAGCAAGCAATTAGGAAAACAACAGGTATGCTAGCCTTTATTACAAAGGGATTGGAGTATAAGAATGAAGAACAAGGGAATCTTACTGAAATTATATGTGGCCTTTTCAAAACCACACCTGGAGTACTGTGTACAGTTTTGGTCTCCTTACCTAAGTAAATGGTCACAGCACAGGATGTGGCCATTTAGCCTATTGTGTCCATGCCAATTTTCTGTAAGAACAACTCAGATAATCCGCCTCCTCATTTCCACGTAGCCCTACAATTTTCTTTCTTTTCAGATGCCTGTCCAATTCCTTTTTGAAAGCCACAAGCTTCATGAAGATGCACTTGACTGATTCATGGGATCAGGGAATTGTCCTATGAAGATGATTAAGTATACCACGCCAATGTTCTCTAGAACTTAGAAGAATTTAGAAGGATGAGAGGTGATTTTATTGAAATTTATAAAATTATGAAGGGGTTTGAAAGGGTAGATGCTGGGAGGATATTTCCCCAGGCTGTGGAAACTAGAATTAGGGATCACAGTCTCAGAGTAAGTGGTTGGCCATTTAGATCTGAGATGAGGAGAAATTTCACCACTCACAGGATTGTGTATCTTTAGGATTCCCAACCCCAGAGATCTGTGGATGCTCAGTCATTGAGAACATTCAAGATGGAGATCTATAGATTTTTGGATGCTAAGGGAATTAATGCTTCTGAGGCTACTGTGGGAAGGTGGAATTAAGGTAGAAAATCTGCCATGATCTTATTGAATGGCAAAGCAGGCTTGAGGGGCTGAGTAGCCTATTCCTGCTCCTATTTCTAATGTTTCTTATGTTAACCAATCTGACAAGTCAGATGTGATGGAGGAGTCGAGAGAGAGGTGGAAGTGAGCTAGAGCTGGGTATTATCAGCATTCATGTGGAACCTGATATTGTGTCCTCAAGTGATGTCGCCAAGGGGTAGCATGTGGATGAGAAAAAGAAGAGGATGAAGAATGGATCCTTGTGGAAGTCCAGAGGTAATGGTTTGGGAAGAGAAGCCATTGTAGGGGATTCTCTGACTATGACTGGATAGGTCAAAAGTGAACTAGGCGAGAGCAGTCCCGCTCTATTGGAAGAAAGGCATTGAAAGTGGACAACTTGGTCAACTGTTTGTGAAAGATAGATTTGATAGACAAGGGAACAAGGCTGGGCTTTTTGAGAAGAGAGTAATGGCAGCAGAGGAGGATGTTTTCCCTGCAGACATCAGGAGGTTCAATTATTGCCAACACAGGAAGCCACTCAAGCTGGTCTCAACATTCCAGAGATAATCTTCCTGACTTCTCAGAGGTGGACACAGTGACTGTGACACCAGTTAAGAAGTCAGCACCTCTTAAAGTGGAGGTGCATTCAGACTGCACCGAAGAAGGAAGGAGTTGGTGAGCAAATGATTGAAGGAAGAAGCAAGTGAGGCCAATTTTCTCCGATGCTTCACTGAAATCCTTGGTAAGGCCAGTGGAGAGGACAACATCCTCTTTCCTGCAAGGGGCAGGAAGCCCTCTACATAGAGAGTACTGAGTATGTCAGTGTGAAGAACTTTGTAACCACCACACGGCTGCAGTGCATTAAGAAATTTAATGATCTGACTAGAATTGTTAAATTCAGAGGAACATTCTCATACTTTCTGCTTACAGCTGCACTACATCAATGATTAAACTGCCCTCCCCAACTACTCTTCACTAACCTACAATCACTGCAACACACTTCAATACATCTCTTCCTCTTCATACTCACACACCCACCATTATTACAACTCTCACTTACCCATAACTCATATCTCATATAGACTATTAACATGGCTCACACATTCTTCAAACACCACACAAGACTCTCAACAAGAAACTTTCTTCTGCCTTGCAGGAGAATGCAATACACAATGCTAGGCAACAGGACAAAGAGCCTCCCTGCATTGCCTCTCCCCACTTGAAGAGAGTGTGCCACCCATCATGGGAAGGAGAAAATGTAGTCAACGGCAACTGGCAATACTGGAAGAAACATCATGTTGGGTTTCTTCATACCTAATGTCTCTTCCACCTTCTCCCTCATTCCATTCTGCACAGCAAAGTGCCAAAATTTTTCATATCCACTTATGTCTCTCTTCTCTCCCTCACACCACAAGTTAACCCTTATCCCTCCCTTTCATTTTAGCGATGGAGGAAGAGGAGTGGTTTGTGAAGGTGGGCTGTCACTGGATCCAACTCTTGGAAGCATCAGCTTAGATACTGGCACCACATGGATTTTAGAGGTTAGATTGGAGGAGGTATCTGCATGTGGTGACTCACTTAATGCAAATGTGCAGGAGCTATGCGGGCACCAACTCACTGAATGCAAGATAGCACAGGACTGCAGCCAAGGACTCAATTGCAGACTTTTGGGCCCAGTCTACTGAGCATCTATCAGGAAAATGCTAGGTGCACTGGGCATCCTGCCAGGGAGCTTGTGCACTATGTCATTAGCATAGAGGACTCCAGTTCCAACTTGTCTCAAGAAATGGAGACCATTGTGTCCAACGTGGGCAGATCCATCAACACCATAGTGCAGCTCCCCATGTTATGTCAATTCTGACAGCTTCCATGGAAGCATGAAGTACTGCCAAGAAAGCTCACATGACTGCCACCATGACTTTCGGGGACACTGTGCAAAGGGGTTTTGCTGGGTGCAATATCAGTCATCTACGAATTCTTCAGCAGAGCCCTAAGCACGGTGAAGATGCTGCCCCAGGGCAGTGGTGTTGACATAGGGGCTCTGCTGGTCATTGCCTTTCCTCTTCCTGCTCCTCCTCCTAAACCTGTTGCTGCCCAGGTGATGTTAAAGGTCCATCCCTCATGGTGGTGAAGTTGTGCAGCATATAGCAGGCAATCACAAATTTGGAAACCTGTTCAGAGCTGTATTGCGAACCTCATCTAGAATGGTCCAGGCAATGGAGTAATTACTATAGCCTATTGATTTTTTGCTCCATAGTGTTCCATGTGGCTTTCATGTTAAGTGTGCTCTGCAGCTATGCACGGAGGCCCTGACAGGAGTCATGAGCCTGGAGTCTGGAGAGAAAGCTCTTGTCATCCCATAGCCAGCCTATAATTTGTTGGCTTTATTGGGATAAAGGTTAACAGATAACTGGCACGGAATAAAGGTATCATAGTTGCACCCGGGATAGCAGGCATAGACTAGCATGCTGCTTTGCCTGTATTTGCAAACCAGCTGCACATTAAGGTGATGAATTCCCTTTCAGTTGATAAAGATGTGAAATTGATAATGGGAAGCATGCAAGACATTGTGGATGCAGTCAATGGCACACTGTGTCCTGGAAAAACTGACATGCTTGTGAAACCTGGTAGTTTTTTCATCCTGCTTCTCTCTGTCCATCTGGAGGAAGATGTATGTGTTTCTCCTGGCTTAGAGAGTGGTGGTAACCTCCTGTATACATCACTATACTCCAAATTATGAGATATTGCTAATGTCACCTATTAAAGCCTTAAATGACCCAGTGGCATAAAAGGTCAGAGAGCAGCAGTGATGTTGGCAGCCACAGCCAGCACTGTCTATGCCCTAGTGCAAGGCTGGAGTTGTAGCTACAGCCGATGACCATACCTCAGTGACAACCTCCTTGGTGAAGCAAACGCACCTCATGCATTGTTCAGGAATAAAATTAATGTGGGAGATGTACACCCTGAAGATCCTCTGTGGATATGACAGTGCCTCTTCCTCCCTCTTTTAATGCTTCTCTTGCTCGTTAGTATCTTCCTTAATGCTCCGCTTCATTCTCCAGCCCCACATGCTGTCCTATAAGACCACCTACATCTGCAGCTAGACTACTGTGAGCCAAAGAGCATGAACAGTGCAAGACATCTCTCCCTGTGTTGACAAAATGAACTTCCCAGTGTGTCACAGCATGGCAAATTTGTTCAGAAGTGAAACAATAAATTATAATGATAAATCAACAACTGACCTGTAAGTACCACATGAATAGTGCTGGTGAGGCGGCTCTTCCTGCCAACTTGCTGTGGCGTTCAAGTTCAGCATCTACAGCTTTATGTACTGGGGCGATTGAACATCTATAATAAAGGCTAGCAGTGCAGGATCCCAACTCACATAAATTAGTCTTGACTTTCAATGTATCTGTTTGGCGTTCCTGTCACCAATATCCTTTCCCAATATGGCGGGTGATACATTACTAGCCAAAAATTAATGTACGCTTCCTGGCCGCCATGTAATAGGTCGGTTAGCAACTATAAGTCAGGTGTTGTGTGGCCTAATTCATAGGCCCATGTATAACTGCACTTGTTGAAATGTTGAGAGCTTTGAGATGGTCAATAAATCGGAGTGTTACAAGCTGACATTTATGGCACAAGGAAATTCTCACCCAAGGCAGCTACAAGGTCTGCCTTAACTGATTAAGTGAGTTATCCATCCAGCGATAAAACAGGAGAACATTAGAAACGTGATTTTAGTCTTGTTCCATTAGTTTGATACATTGATACCACTTAGAACATTACCCAGTAGCACCTATTTTACACGTGGATTCATTTCTGATGGCATCTACATCATCAGTTTTGAACGTGTTACAGGGTAACGACTATGAATGACTTTGCAACATCCTGCCCTGCATAAAGCACTATTTAAAATGATCTTGGGTTTTCAAGGGCAGCATTATAAGTCCATGATATCCAGGAATGAGTAATATTTTCATTCTTTCATGTTGTGTTTTTAACACTTCAAGAACATTGGATGAGTTTATTAGACTAGAAATTGTTGGATTGCTGGGTTTTTCTCATCAGCAGCAAGCATTTTGGGATTTGAACAAAATTTTTCTGTCAAAGATTGACATGGTCTCACTTTCTTTACAGCGTTAAAGCTATTCTTGGGTACCATATTTGTGTGATATAATTGCTTAATTATGTTACTATATATAACAGAAACATCAGTCATTTTAAAACAAGCAAAACTAATTAGGCCAAGAAAATAGGAGTTTTCTTAAAGCTCTTAGAAGTCTAAGGGTCAAAGGCTTAGTTTAGAAATAAAAGCAGGGCTTGGCAGAGAGCAATTGACTGAGTATCTAAACTTCAGCTGGATCTATCATATTCACCATTGTTCAGATCATGAGTGATAATATGGCTTATACAAAAAATAGCAACAGCATTTTTCAAAAGTACTAACATTTCAGTAAGTGTTGAGAAAGCTGCCTCTACTTCTGCTAAAGCCAGAGGGAGAAAGGAAGCTTTGTAGTTGCACAAAGTTATGCACATAAATTTATGAGAGAATGTTATGATGTGAAGTTTCTGATCTTTAGTAGAATCAAATGCATTTCATCACTTTCACTTTCCTGTCTTGTACATTGCTATCTTGCTGGGTGACAAGTCACTTCTCAACTTGATTGGAACTGATGGGAGCTTGAACAAGAGGCAGTTGGTTACTTGCAAAGCTGCTTTCAGTTGACAGCATGGGGAAAGGGTGGGGGAGGGGGGGTCAAGGGGGTGAAGCTTTTGTTGGCAGGAAGATTTACTATTGCATATAGTGCAACCTAAATGAACCTTACATTAAGAGGGACATTCTTGGCATCCCCGGCAGCAATGTGAGCAGCTAGCACTGCATTTTGCTCATCACCTCCTCATCTTCCTCAGAATCGTCCGCACATGACCTGCGTTCTGGACCTTTTCTCTCCTGCAAGTCCAACTCTCGCTGCTGTGCCAATTTGTGCTCAGCACAGCACCAACACGACCATTCTGGCTGGCATATGCTGAATGGCATCTCCAGGGGCAGAATTTTACATCCCGCAAGCGGGCACGCACCCAACCTGATAGGGCGTAAAATTGCGTGCGATGCCGTTGGGCGAGCGTCTCAGCGTCATAGCACACTCGCACAATATTTTGCTCACCAGGTGCTGGAGATGTGACCACTATCACTTAAGCGCAAACTTAAGGCCCTTAAGGGCCCAATTAACTGCGATTTTTTTCTTGCCCGTGCAATTTTCAGCTCATCAGACAAAACGGGGAGGTGGCCTGCCGACATTTTCACAAACCTCATCCAAGGGTGGAATAAAAAGGGTCAGCAGCATTGCCAGTGTGAGTAATGAGGAGTTTTGGAGATAGTTTGCAGCTGGTTGCTTTTGGTACTTGGCAGTCTCATCTCTGTTTGGGGCTTCATTCTTAGCATTTCCAGGCTTCGTTTCAGGACTCATTGCTGTCCACCAACCCCCCGGAGGATTCAGACCATGTGGACCCTTCCAGGTATCAGACAGCCTTCCCTTACCCTGGTAATGGGGATTGTGGTCTCCGCTGGAGGCACCTCCTCTGAAGAGGAAGAGAGGGGCAGAAGGGAGAGGAGGCCATATGTCCCACTGCAGCTTCCTGGGGCGTGACTGGTGGGAGGAGAGGTGCAGGTGCAAGAGGTGCAAGGCCAGCAGGTAGTCCAAGGTTGAAGGGGCCACAAAAGGTGCCACTATCCTGCTGCCAGGGTTTACAAGCGGCGATGAAGCTACCTCAATATGACTGAGGTGCAATGCTGAAGGAAGCTCCGGCTCTTAATGGAGAGCATGACCTCCAGATGATTGGGCCTGAGATCAGCTCTGACTGTGTGGGTGGACTCCCCATGCCAGTAGCCCTGAAGGTCACAGTGGCCCTCAATTTCTCTGCCTCCGGCTCTTTCCAGGGGTCAGTGGGGGATCTGTGTGGAGTGTCCCAATCAGCTGTTCACAATTGCATCAAGCTGGTGGCAGAAGCTCTGTTCAGGCAGGTACTGACTTTTATTCTTTACTGTACAAGACAAGGCCAGCCATACAGAGTGAGCCAGAGGCTTTGCAGTGATTGCTGGGATCCCCCATGACCAGGGTGCAATTGACTGCACACATATGGCCATCAAAGCACCAGCAGGTCAGCCGGGTGCCTTCGTCAACAGGAAGGGCTTCCACTCCATGAAAGTGCAGATAGTGTGTGACCACAGGATGCAGATTCAGCAAATCTGTGCAAGGTACCCTGGCAGCTCCCATGACACTTCCATCCTGAGATACTCCAAGGTGCCAAGGCTCTTCAGTGCTCCAGCCCGATTGAATGTATGGCTGCTGGGTGACAAAGGCTATCCAATGACAAGGTGGCTCTCCGCCACCCAAGAACAGAGGCAGAGACGCGTTACAGTATGAGTCATGCCTCCACAAGGACAGTGGTAGAGAGGATCATAGGTCTTCTCAAGATATGCTTCCAATGCCTGGACCGTTCAGGGGGGGCACAGCAGTACCCCCCAAGCAGGTGTCACTGATCATGGTTGCATGCTGAGCTCTCCACTATCTGGCATTGGAGGAAGAGGATCTTGATGCAGCTCCACAGGCCACAGATGATGAGTCTGAAGAGGAGCACAATGAGGAGAACGCTGAGGGTGTGGAGCCAGACCTCGGTAACCTGCATGGAGGCAGGACACCCAGGACGCCTTGATCCAACGCTCCTTCAGCTAGGCTGCCACAGATCAGCTTCAAACGCATGTCAGGGCTGCCACCTCCATCCTCGATGTCTGAAAGGATGCTCTCATTTGAACATAAAGAAAACTCAGTGCCTGTGAAATCAAGTTCAGAATCACCCATATCCAGCATTATATGCTGGCATTTCCCACACCAATGCAATAAGGTGACGATTACTCAGGCAATGACAATAAAAATACAATTTACGTTAGTCTGACAGTTCAAAAACTTTAACAGAAACATTTCTGGTATTCAACATCAGACTTATATAGGTCAACCAAGCTTAAATGGCCAGAAAATCATCCGTGACCAGTCCGTCTTGTGATCATGGTGCCTTTAACTTATGCTTGCGTCTAGGTGCTAGCCTCCTCGCTAGGACCAGCATTAGAGACAGGCAGCCAGCTGACTCTGCTGTCTGGTTGGCCTTGATGAGCTCGGTGGTCGTCCTCTGGCCAGTGGAACCTGTGCTGGCCCCATCTGGGAGGGAGCAGCCAGTGCCATGGCTGGCATCTCCTTAGTCTCCGCAGCCTCATCAGATGCCATGGTCACTTATGGAGGGGCGGAGGAGATGCTGCCACCATCCACAGTGCCCTGAAAGGAGCCCGCAGAGATGGCAGGCAGCTCATGCGCCAACATAAGGTTGCTCTGGACCTCCTTGCTCAGCATTGATGGACAGGCACCTAGCTAGGATACTGGGTGCCTCATCTATCCCCTACACTGATACTGACCACCTGAGGTCAGTGCCTGTGTGAGGGCTGGCAGGTCCGAGCGCAACCTCAGGAACCCCTCATTCTTTCCCCGGAGCTGCCTCTCGATGAGAGTGGCCACTCTCTCACTAGAGGAGGCAGTACACTCAGCCATGATGGTCAACACAGTGCTCAAGCTCCGCATGGACTCCTCCACAACAAAGATTGTGGCACACATACCCTCATGGATCTCCACCAGATCCTTCCGCACATCTTGCTGGACGTCCAGCACTCCACTTCTAATGGACGACTCCAGAGGCTCATCATTAGCCTTTGACTCAGCATCATCCTGATCTCCAGTAGTCCTCCAACTGCTGGCGCACTGGGCACTCTCTGTCTCTGCCTACATCTCAAGTGATTGTGAAGTACCCTCACTAATGTGCACTGCTGCACTAATGCCCACTGAGGTGCTGGTATCTGCGCTGTGCCTGCTTCAGAGAGCGAATATGACGCAGGTGCAAATGATGTCTGGTGGTCCTCCGGTGTCAGGGGTGGCCCTTCAGGATCTGGAGAGCGAACGCTCGCTGGCGAATCTAAAAGGGAGAAGGAGGACATGTCATTAGTTAAATTCATCACACTGTCACTGTGCATGCCAGGCACCCCGGTGAGACAATGAAGATCTGCATCATGGTGCCCCTGTCTTCCGATGATCAATGGGGACTTCAGGTTCGAGACTCACATCAATGAAGAGACTGCACTAGAATGGTTGCACAAGCCAAAAATCTCACCTCTGTGCCCTGCACCCTTACCTCCATCTGGTACCCCCACTTCTCCACACCTGATTGTACATGGGGTGCTAGCTCTCGAGCTCCAGGGTCTCTTGCTCTTATTTCGAGAGGGTTAGGAGGCTAACGGGGCCTCCTCCTCCGACTTTTCTACATTGTTCTTGACCGTCTTCTCCTGAAACAACAGAGGAGCACTGATTAGTCTGCTCTGTACGTGCAGCCCCATTTCAGCCTGGCCAACCCCAGCTGGGGAGCACCTGGCAGGGCACATCCAAGTCGTGGCCCTCAAGCCGCAAGGCACTCAGTCCAAGCTCCCACGGCTCACCCCCTTGGCTAGCTCTGGCGTGATTGACAGTTGGCACTCAGACTCTAGCACCCCTGAGGTCCATGGGGGTTTGATCAGACCATAACACATCTGAACACTGACCTATGCCAACATGGTACTCACCCTTCCTGAGTGTAGCAGGTCATTGAAGCACTGCATCCAGGAGCGCCGCACCATGTCACGGATGCTCACCAGCGCTACCATCTCCTTCCATGTCCTCTTGGTGAGGTGCGGTGGCCTCCTCCTCTCATCCCTGGGGATAAGAGTCTCCCTCCTATCAGCCACCTCCTCCAGGAGGACAGCGAGTCACTCATTAGAAAAGTGGAAGGGGGGGGGGGTTACCAAATGCCCACATGACCTGCCCTCCCGCCTGCCGTGTCCAGCCACACTCGGGTCCATGGCGAAGGTTCAGGGGACATCCTCCCTGGCAGCCTTCCAGGGGCTGCCTGGGCTACAGGTTCGCTATTGGACCCGGCAGCCAACAGTGCAGAGCTGCATTTCACACTGATAAGGCCCATTGGCATGAAATCGCAGTCGGAGTCTCGAACCTGGAGTCCCCATTTATCATCGGAATCGCAGACGGTGATCTGTTTGGTGGCTGCTCCCGCCACACGTGCCCGATGACTGGAAAACCCTGCCCCAGATCTGTCAAGGTACCTTTTTGCTTATTTATTCTTTCATGGGAGGTGGGCATCGCTGACAAGGCCAGTATTTGTTGCCCATCCCTAACTGCCCTTGAACTGAGTAGCTTGTTAGGCCATTTCAGAGGGAAGTTGAGATTCAACCATATTACTGTGGCTCTGGAGTCACATTTAGGCCAGACCAGGTAAAAATGGCAGATTTTCTCCACTAAAGGGAATTAGTGAACCAGATGGGTTTGATGACTATCATTGAAAGTTTCAAGGTCACTATTACTCGGACTAGTAATTCAGTTCTATGTTTAGTTTATTAATTCAATTTAAACTCCACCCACTGCCATGATGGGATTTGAACCCACATCCCCAAAGCCTCCAGATTGCTAGTCCAATGACATTACCATTACACCACCATCTCCCATGGAATGTTGATGGCCTGTTCAATTAAACATCTGGTAGTTGTATGGCTTTCATTGTAGCACTTGTTGGTCGAGCTTCTGACAGGTTTCATCAGACAAGTTTGTCCCCCAGCAGTCCAAACACTTGCAGGTCCAAAGTGGTTGGGAAGCTTTGACTGCTGCAGGATGAAAGTATCATGGAAGCTCCCCAGGAATCTTGCAAATACCTGGTGCAGTATCTTCCTGTGATTACACACCAGCTGCATAATGATAGGTTGGAAGATCTTGCGGTTCATGAATACTTCTGGGTTACTGATCTGGGAAAGCTGGATTGCCATGTGTGTGCAGTTGCTGGCATCCTGTGTCTGTAAGAAGCCAGTCAGAGATGCAAACCTGAGTGACCACTCATTCTGACTGTCGTCACTGCAGGTGAAGTTCACCTAATGTCAACCCTGACAAACAAGCCATCAGTCACCTACCTTTATGCTTCTTCAGAGGCTGCAGATATCTGACACCATCTGATGCATCAACCTGAGTCCCCTTAGCACTGCTGTTTTGATCTGTCAAGGAAATGCAGCCTCTGCCTCTACACCTTAGGTCATGAGTTGTGCCCTCTGCTGCTCCCCACCTGCTGCTGAAGGTCTCTCAACAGCAGCCTGCTGCCACTGGTCGCATTGCTCCCCATCCAAGGCCCAATCTAAGGCAGCCCAGGTGTCATCCATCCTGTCATGAGCCCTGAACCTCCCAATAATAGTTCAGTGAGCAAACCCTTTCCCACCAATACTTAAGAAAGCAGCTGGGAATACAGAGTATTTGTTGCAGTATGTCCAGGAGTTTTAATCAGCCCCCTCTATTAATGTGTTCTCACCTTGCTTTCACTGGCAAGTTACAGGGAATCTGGGAAACCCATGGATGCAACATTAAAGTTAAAACTCAAAACTCTGTTGAAATATTGCTCCAATTTGGCAATTACCATATGTTAACAGGCAAACCACTTCTACCGAAGTAACGGGCAACCAGCCTAGCACCTCAAGTTAGAAATTTGAAGTTGGTGAGTTGGAGCCAACTTCCCAATATGCTTGCATTTTTGCCAGGTTTAGCTCCCCAACTCCACCAAAACTCATGCACTCTGCCAGGTTAAAATTCCCCCATCGGATTCTGAAGCTTACAGTGGATTTATGGGTGACTGTAATATTTTGCATTGCCACAGGCACAAAAAAACATTGAAGTGTGTAAACTTCGAGAAGAGGCATATATTGAAGAGACAAATTAATTAATAAAAAGGCAAATGCAAAGCAAGTATTTTAAATACATAAACATTTGGAAAATGAAAGGAGATTTAATCATGAAGTTAGTAAATAGATCCAATTAGTCTAACATTCATTTCTGGCAGCCAAGCTCATTACTACCATAACTCTCAAACATACTTGGTTTATACTCACAGAAGGCCATGACAGGTTAACAGGATAGACAAATAGGTGGTTTATGTAGTTTAATAGAGTTAAGTAATGCGTTTTGGGAAAGTAAGCATACCCTAATTGATATAACGCTTAACAGAATGGTATAATAGACGTATTTAAGATTGGAGAAATATAAATATTTAAAAGCAGGAGTACAGGTTGATAAGTCTATGAAAGATAAATGAGACAAAGAATTTTATTTCTAGATGTACGAAATACAAAAACAGGAAAATGATGTACAAGGTATGAGACCATGTTGGAATATTATTTGGAGTTCTGATCACTCCAATATACAAAAGAACTTTAAAACCACAGAAAGAGTTTAATGAATATTCATTAGAACTATTCTGGAAAGATAATAATTAGGAAAAAAAAACGAGAAAAATTGGAGCTTTTTCACCGGGACAAAGAAAGCTAAGAGGGAACTCAATGAATGCTTTCCAATCTATGGGAGGTTTTCAAATGATAAATAGTGCAAAACTGGCCTGGGATTCACTGCAACGGTGATAGTGGTAACAAGCATCATAAGTTAGACCATTGTACTCACTGATCCTCCGGTATCAAATTTACAGTGCAGTTTTAAGGTCTACGAGATACTTGGCTTTTTAATAGAGGCAGAGAGTACAAAAGCAAGGACATTATAGTAAACATTTATAAATCACTGGTCAGGTCTCAGCTGGAGTACAGTGTCCAATTCTGGGCACCACACTTTAGATAGGATGTCAAGGCCTTGGAGATGGTGCAGAGGAGATGAAGTTATGTGAAAAGTCTCAGAGAAGCTGAGATTGTTCTCTTTAAACCAGAGAAGGTTAACAAGAGATTTAATAGAAATGTTCAAACCAACCATCCCTAATCTCTGATTGATATATATCACTATTTTAGTCTATATTTGTACTCAAATTCCAAGGACTAAAATCTCCTCTAATCCCCAGGAATTCAGTATATCATCCTGCTAGACATGATTCTCATGAAGATATATTGTGTTCACACTTGTTATAAACCGTCATATGAAATTTAGGCAAATAAAGATTTATATGTACCAGACCAATCTTGATTTTTGTCACTTTACTGGAGAGAAAGACTTGTGCTTACTTAACACTTTTATCTCTCCCAGGGCATCACAATGTTTAGGGTGGGGTGCAGAGTTCCTGGGCAGAATCGTCCACTCCTGTTGGTGGCAGGCGTGCTTGGCAACGTGAGCAGACAATATGGCGGGAAGGCCAAGAATCAGATTCACACTGTGGTGGAACAAGTTTGTGATCGATGCTGTGCCCGTCATTGGCGGGCTGCATCTCCCGCCGTCCAACGTCGGGAACGTAAGTTTAATGCATTTGCATCTCATCATCATGCATGCCCGCCCCAAAATCACCCCCACGCAGGATCATCCAGGCATGCCTTAGTGACTGCACACCGACATGTTTCACAACTGAACATAACCGGCGTGCACCTGGCAAACTGCGCTTCACTCGGGACTTCGAGGTTTGTTTGCCTACCTTGCTTCGGGCAGCACTCACAGCCATCAGTGCCAGGCTTCACAGGCAGCACCACATCACTTTTAGGGGGGCTCACGGGCAGGTCTCTACCCACCAGACCAGCCGTCAGGCGAAGGTGGCTTTTCAATGGCTGCAGAGCTGCGGTTTGGTTGGCAAAGGGGGACAAGTGACCTCAGGCAAGGGAAGAGGCTGCAGGACGAGGGCTGTACTGGGGAAGTGGGGTATCCCAGGCTGTGTGTGGGGCACATGTTGATCTGTGCAAGTGGTCTCAGGATGGTGAGGGCTGAGGAGGCAGTCTCCAGAGGAGATGAGGCCAGATGGAGATGTGAGGGTGTGTGTGAGACAGTGAGTGGTGATGACTCTTAAGTTGGCAGTGAGTGAGATGCCAGTGAATGTGTGATGGGCTTGTGAGTGTGTGAGTTTAGACTGATGCACTCACAGGTGATGGTGTTCCCATATGCCTTCTGCCCTTATCCTTTTAGGTGGTAGAGGTTGCGGCACAGATGAGATCATTCATCCTCTTTCTGCACTGGATGATGAACCTCTTCTGTGCAGCGTTGGTGCTGACCACCACTGCCACCACCTCCCAAGCCGGAGTGGTGACACTAATGGATCTCCTCCGGCCAGAGCAGGGGTAGATGACATCGCGGATGCCCTCCACAGCATCAAAAAGGCATTCCCGGGATGCGTCAGGAAAATAGGGAGCTGCAGTCTTCTTGCCTTATGGGGCCATGTCTTCTGCAGCAGTCCTGGGTTGGAAGCATTGAGAGCAGTGATCATGGCTGCAGTTCAAATATGGTGCCAGGTGTGAGGAAGTGGCAAGGTGACGGCATGGTGGGCAAAGCAGAGGGAGCCCGCCAGCGAAACGGTGCATTTGCCACGACTGCGTAAATAATGAGGCAGGAAGGGGACAATATGGCGTGAAAAGCTGTGTTGTGGCCGGCAGGTAAAACGACCTTTTACACACCTGCTACTGCACTTAGGGCTAATTGTCGATATGTATTATAATGCACAAGGCATCACAATTCTGTGGGACTGTATGGATGGACTAGAGGAACTATTTCTGTCCATCGTTCTAGCTTTATAATAAAAAAAATTGCCTGATTATAGATGTCAAACCTCAAAGAAACAAGATAGATTTTGACAGCAAGCGGTTTTCAGGCATCAGGCCAGTAAAGTGGGATAACTGCCTGTCTGATGTTCCCATTTTGGGAGCCAGGTTTCTTTCTCATAGGGCTGGTGGCCTGCAGCCAGAAAAACGAGGCCCAGGGAACCCCACTCTCTCCAGTGCATGACAATATTAGCACACGGTGCAGTAACAACGCAGTGCTGCTTGTTTTTGTGGAGCTGCTCCTGGTCTCACAAAAGCAACTTAAAGCCTGACCACTGATCTCTTCGTGCTTCACCCTATACCATTCTGAAATGGCACTTGGGGTCCTATTTTCATCATAGGACCCTAATTTACATGTTAAAAAGCACACTGCCTGGTTTAGGGGCCAGTCCAGCCATCTAGTAGTTTTCCCTGGGGTAGAAGGACTTTCAGCTGGATCCGGACGGTAAGCCATTTTCAGGGTGCTATAACGCCCTCTTTCAGCCAATGCTAGGATTAAAATGGGTGATTGAAGCTGCCAAGGTTTAAGATTCAAAAAAATGTAGATTTTCAGATTCAGTAGAGTAACATTTCTAATAAAGTAAAAGCATCAAAGGCCACATTACTCTGGTTTGCTCTCATATTGAAAAAGTGACTTCAACATCAGCTGTAAATTGCTTTGGGACATCCTGAAGTAATGAAACATGCTATATAAATGCAAGAGTTTCTTTTTACACCTTCCAATTGCCAGTTGCAGAGCAACATTGACAGGAAGTGACTATAGTGCCTGATGCTAAAAAACATATAAGAAAATACACTATTAGTGTGACACTATCTGTAAATATCAACATTTTATGGATACATGCAAAATTCTTTTAATTATGGAAGGAAGTCAGTCAGGGTATCTCTGTGCTTAATTTTAATGCATTGATCAAATGTACAGTAAACACTCCAAACTTGCATATGATACTAAATGGAAGGCAAGATAAATAATGAAGTACAGTACAACGAGATTCAAAGGATTTAAACCATTAGGTAGCTAAGCCAATAAGCAGCAGATTCAATTTAACTGAGTAAGTGCAAAGTAATTAGTATGACAAACAGCATGACAATAAAAAGCAAGGGATTTAAAAGGAGTTAAATTCAATTAATTATTTTATTTGTTCCTATGATGTGTGAACATCACTGGCAAAGCCAGCATTTAGTGCCCATCACTGATTGCTCTTGAGAAGGTGACAATGAGCTGCCTTCTTGAGTCACTATGGTCTGTGTAGGTATATGCACAGTGTTGCCAAATAGGGACTTCCAGGATTTTGACCCAGCAGTATTGAAGAAAGAGTAATATACTTCCACGTCAGGATGGCATGTGACTTGTAAGGGAACTTGCAGTTGATGGCATTCCCTTGTGCCTGTTGCCCTTATTCTCTTAGATGGTAGAGGTTGTGAGTTTGCTGTTGGAGAAGCCTGGAGAAGCTGCAGAGCAACTTGCATATCGTAAAAACTGCTACCGCTGTGCATCGGTGGTTGTTGCACTGTCTTTGAACTCGAAATGTGGTGTCAGGAGTGGGATGTCTATCAGGAGAATATCATCTAGAAGTAGATGAGAGTACAAGACCAATTCAGCATCTACCGAGAAAGAGTTCCAGTTGCCCTCAAGTCAAGCCTAAAAGACAAGACAGAAGAGCTGAAAAAGAACGGAGTAATCAAGCAAATGACAATTCCTACGCAGGCTGGATTAGCAGCACGGTAGCAGTGAAACAACCTGGAAAGCTGTGCGTATGCCAGGACCCAAAGGATCTAAATAAAGCATTGAAAAGCTCTCACTACCCCATACCAACCATAGAAGGAACTTTGCCTCAAAAATCTTTACTACCCTAGATGCAAAGGCTAGTTACTGGCAAGTGAAACTGGATGAAAGCAGCTACGTTCTGGACACTGTTCAGGAGATACAGATAGTTGTGCATGCTGTTTGACATTTCTATGGCTCCAGAAGAGTATCAACCGAAACAGCATGAGATAATCAGTGATCTTCTCAGAGTGGAAGCCATAGTGGATGATCTACTAGTCTATGGATGTGGAGACACAAGGGAAGAAGCTATAGCTGACCACGATCAGAATCTATGAAGCTGCTGGAGAAAGCTTGCCAGATGGACCTGAAGCTGAACGAGAAAAAATTGCAAGTGAAGATGCCTGAGGTCAAGTACACAGGTCATGTACAGACAGCAAAAAGTCTTTGCCTGGATCCTGACAAGGGGAGAGTTGTAGCAGCGATGCAATGACCAACAGATGTGAACTCAGTGCAATGATTTGTTGGATTCATGAACTATTTAGCAAAATTTTTTGCCCAATTTGTCATCAGTATGTGAACCAATACGCAAGCTCACTGCCAAGGAGGTGCAGTGGTATCGGGGCACAGAACAAGAAGCAGTGTACACTAAAATCAAACAGTTAGTGATGACAATGCCATTGCTGAAGTACTATGACGTCAATGATGAGGTCACCTTCCAGTGTGACACCAGCAAGACAGATCTCGGAGCAACCCTAATGCAGCAAGAACAATTAGTTGCATTTGCATCCAGGTCACAAAAGCAAATGGAACAACGTTATGCTCAGTTTAAGAAAGAGTGCCTGGCTATTGTTTTTGCTTGTGAGAATTTTCATCAATACCTGCTTGAGAGAGACAAAATTGCAGTGGAGGCTGACTACAAGCCACTTCAAAGCATTTTTCTCAAACTGCGACTATCTGCTGCAAAGTGTCTGCAAAGAATGTTACTTCATTTACAGAGATAATCTGGGCATGACATACAAGCAAGGGACACAGATGCACATCGCCAAAATGCTTTCGAGAGCAGCACTCCCCATGAAGAAAGTTCAGGATGCAACAACAGAATGTGAAATCTTCCAGATTCAATGTGAAGCTGCAGCTCACATGCTCTGAAAGTCATCAACCCAGCAGAGACATTGAATCTAACAGACAAGTGCCTTGCTCAAATCAAGTGAACTACCCAACAAGATGCAACTCTCCAAGTGCTACAAGAAGTAGTGATGAAAGGATGGCCTGAGAGCCTTATGGACACACCTGTGGTCATAAGAGCATATTAGGCACACCGAGATGAATTGACACCCCAAGATGGCATCTTGTACAAAGGAAATAGAGTCATCATTCCTAAGGAGGAGAGAGGAGAGATGCTGAAGTGTATCCATGCAAGCCATCAAGGAATTGAATCGAGTCTGAGAAAGGCAAGAAAATAGGCAATAAAATTAAAGACCACATTGGCCAGTGCGGTACTTGTAACTAATACCAAGCTAAACATGCTAGAGAACCATTGATGGCACATGACATCCCAGACAGACCATGGATGAAGCTGGGAATAGACCTCTTCACCCTAGCAGGAACCGCCTATCTTACCACTGCCAACTACTATACTGACTACTGGGGGTTAGACCAGTTGACTTCAACAATTACAGGAGAAATAGTAGAATGCCTGAAACCATGCTTCAGTCATTACAGCATTCCAGGCATTGTGATGAGTGACAATGGCCTTCAGTTCACGAGTGAAGAATTCAGCCATTTCACAAAGGATTGGGAAATTCAGCACTACACATCATCTCCGCACCATCCCCTGTCAAATGTAAAGGCTAAGGCTGCAGTGGAAATCGACAAAGGAATCATCAAGAAATTGAGCAAATTTAGCACAGATTTATAAAAGGCAATCCTCGAGTGGAAAAACACACCAACTGAAGGCATGGAAAGTAGTCCAGTCCAAAGACTAATGTTGCGCCGCACACAAATAACTCTTCCAATATTAAAAAAGCTACTGGAAGCAGAAATAGTAACAGGTGTGAGTGAAAAAATCAAGGTGGAATGGCAGAAAGCCGAATTTCATTTTGACAAGACTATCAAACTATTGCCAGAGCCAAGCACTGGAGATCCAGTCAGAGTACAAACCTTCAACGCTCTCAACAGGAGTCAGGCCACATGGCAACTTGGGACATGTGTACAGAAGTTGTCACCTTGATCGTATGCATTGGAAGTGAATGACCACATATACTGGCGTAACTATAGGCATATACGAACAATTGGAGAAGCTGTTTCTTCAATACAGTCAGCCGGTCAGAAAGGTAGAATCTCACCAGATGTATTGAGTACAGAATTGCTGTCAATAGGAGAGGTCTACGGGTCCCCAACAATGGCAATAGAACAACAACAGTTACCACGGCAACAAGTGCCACAGGAACGACACACTCTGGACAAGGAACATCACCCAGACAAACAGCCAATGACCATGTGCATGTGTACCAGTAAGAGATCTGCACAGTTTAAAGACCATGCAATGTGTACAATGCAGGTGCAGAGTCTGAATAATAGAACAAAGTTGTTAATGCATGAGAACAGTGGGTGTACAGTAGGTAACTTGGATAACTCAAGTTACACATGACTGGGCATGTAAATTCATCTTTTGTTCATTAGGAAAAGGGAGGAGTTTGTGTCTTTTGTACATTATGAAAAAAGGGGTATTTGGGTTTTGAAATGTAACAGTACTATATGTCCTATCTGGTTTGCTGTCATCATGTGACCTCTGCCATGAGGGAAGCTCTGTAAGCTGCCATCTTACAATCAGTTCAATAAAGGCTCTCACTGAGAAAGCACTGATGTCTTTGAATTTGAAATAGTGGTAGAGAGAGAGTGAATGCTTAACATGGTGGGTGAAGTGCCAATCAAAAGAGCTGCTTTGGTGTCAAGCTTCTTGAGTGTTGCTCAAGTTTCACTCATCCAGGCAAGAGGAAAGTATTCCATCACACTCCTGACTTGTGCCTTGTAATGGTGGACAGGATTTGGAGAGTTAGGAAGTGAGCTATAGAATTCCCAGCCTCTGATCTGCTCTTGTAGCTACAATATTTGTAGGACTGGTCCAGTTCAGTTTCTGGTCAATGGTGAACTCCAGGATGTTGATGGTGGGGGATTCAACAATGGGAATGACGCTGAATATTAAGCAGAGGTGGTTTGACACTCTCAAGTTGGAACTAGTCATTGCCTGATACCTGAGTGATACAAATCTTACTTGTCACTTACCAGCCCAAACCTGATGTTGTCCAGGTCTCTGCTGAAACAAACCGTTTCAATACCTGAGGAGTTGTGAATTTTACTGAACGCTGTGCAATCATCAGTAAACATCTCCATTTCTGACCTTTTGTTGGAGGGAAGATCATTGATAAATCAACTGAAGATGGTTGAGATTATCCTGAAGAACGCCTGCAGCAATGTCCTGGGGCTGAGATATTTAGCCTCCAAACATCACAACCATCTTCATTTGTTGGTTCTGCATGCTGATTAGAAAACAAATCTAGCAGCATAGTGAACATAACTATGAAACATATGAAAAGGGCAAATAAGAAACAAGGTTACATGAGCAGGTGGTTGGAATAGAAAGCTAAGATGTCATATGTTGCCAAAAAACAGACACTCAGAAGTCTCGATCCACAGCATTATGTGCAAGTCTGATTACCTAATGTTATTAAACTTGGAAACAAAATACATGATTCCAGGTGTCAGGAATAGGTTAGAAAGAAAGGCCCAGGAAGTCAAGCTTTTCTTCTTTACAAGACATTTCAAGGTAAATGATTGAAGTTTTCAACATTGCAAAGGGAATTGATAAAAATAGATCAAGGCAAATTCTTCACTATAGTGCAGGATTCAGGGTTCAAACACCTTGGGGATTGAGCTAAAAATTCAGAAATGAGGATCGGGATAACGGGTGTGAGGGATGCAGGAGGGTCAGAAGAAAAGTCAACTGTTTCTGCACAAAGTACAAGTGTAGAATAAGTTACCAGGAAAGGCTGTTAAAGCAGATATTATAAATTGATTCAGAAATCAAGTAGATACATTTTTTTTAAATGCTTGCGCTGGTCAGAGTATAGGATGTTAATGCTGGGAAAGGGAACAGTTTCCTATTTTATTTACCTGTTGTAACCATCAGGCATTTATAAAGTCACATCTACATTAACCTAATCAACCCAAACCTGAGGAGAATACATTATTCCCTTAATACATGGTTTTAATATAAATAATTTCTTATACCACTTTTCTGTATGTCATCTTCAAGGAAGGCAGATGCCAAATTCTAGACAGTTGTGTACTGTAGACTTCTTCCAACTAAGAAATGAATTGAATTTGCCTAAACTCATTTTTACAAGACTCTAATAGCTGTCAGGGTTTTTTTCCACCAGATTGGGATACAATTAAATAAAGATCCCAGGAGTGAAAAAAGCATGTTCAAAAACCACGCTATCACTCATATCACTAGGCCTGCCTGTGTATGCAGATACCAATGGGAGGTTGTCCTGCATTTTATTATGACTTAGTTTAATGGAATGTGTGCCTTGCATGACTATTTGTTAAGTCAGGATAATGTTGCCAGTTTAAGAATAAAATTGAATGGTGTCTTTAACATACAAAAAATCAAGACTTCCCATCAGCAAAGAAAATGCTCAATGAAATATTTAAGTTGTAAAAGAGCAATTTTTAACCATGAAACATCAGAACATTTTGGAAACGTGATGGAGTTTAAGATTTTCAGGAGCATTCGACAATTGTCAGATCTCGCTACATCGTAAAATGAAACTTAAAAATCAACTAGAATAAGAAAGGTGAATACCCTCAACAATATATTGGTATCGCTACTTGCTTAAGATTGTTATCTATCCTTGGCGCTAAAACTATGCAAGCCAATGAGCTACTTATTATTAATGCACTTCAGGATTAATGAAGGCATTGAGTTTTGCCTGGGGTCTGCACTAATCTAAAATACATTAGACCTAAAGCCTACATTAATCTTCCATGGATTAATCACCAATCAAAACTCAATTTATTCGTTTTCCTTTAGTTATCACTTTGTTTTAAAAGGATATCCTGAAAGCCAAAGAATATCTACATTATTTACTGGACACAGCAAAGGAAATGTAGCAATCAAAGGGTTACAGTTGAGTGTCAGCATGCAAGTTTTATGCTGAATTGGTTACATCAGCACTCAGCATTCCATCCATCTAACTGTTAATACCTCATAGAAGATCGTTTTTAAGGCTGTCATTCTATCTTGTAATTTACTGCAATCCAAAGCACACCAACCATTTGCAGCCCAACCAGCAACCTTCAACTAGAGTCATACACTAGAATGTTTAAACCAAAATTACATTGCTACTGACTCTGCACTTATTTGCAATCTTCCATTCATAGCTTCCAGTGTCTGTACATTTATGCAGATTGGCCTACATAGAACATGGGATTTTTAAAATATAGTTATAGTAAAGGTAGTAAGAAATGCCACCTGGTGGCCAAAGTGAGAATGAAGCAATGGTTTGGCAAGTGGCAAGGAGCATTTGCCTCTGCCAGAACTCAAATAAATGACTGCAGATAAGTGAGGTATGTGCACATTTGGAATACAAATCAGCCAATCCTGAAAACTTAACTCACATAATAAATAAGAGGAGTGTTCAAATTTGAGGCTGCATTTAGCTTTTCTATGTTTAAAAAAACCTGAGCGACTAAGTGTTGAAATTTTAAAGAGAATCGATTCAATTTATGTAACTGCACAGATCAGGCCCACAACAATGTGCTGCTAGATTTTTGTGACCCCAAAATTTTTGACACAATAGCAGTGTTTGAAGAAATACAAAGGAAAGTTGTTTAACTGGAGATTAACATTATATTTTTCAAAATGTTGAGCATTGAATAATTATTATTCATATTGCATGCTCTAACATTTTGGAAAAAAAGGAATGAAATATAAGGAAATATAATATAAGGAACAATATAATGTAAGTAAATATATAATAATAAAAAAAGAAATGAAATACATTATTGGTTCAGGAAATTAAATTAAA
Organism: Carcharodon carcharias; assembly: GCF_017639515.1. NCBI lineage: Eukaryota > Metazoa > Chordata > Chondrichthyes > Lamniformes > Lamnidae > Carcharodon > Carcharodon carcharias. Next base: position 65,553,276 of record NC_054481.1, on the reverse strand, counting down.
AAATAGCAACTTATCATAGAATATTCAAATAATTCATTTGTATAAAGATTGCCCAGCCCTCTAATATAAAGTAAAATGAGTTCCTTTTCACAGGGCTCTAATTATGCAATAAGCAGTATCTTGTTATTGATTTTTGCATATTCAAGTAAACCAAAGATCTGTTATTTAACATACACAGGGTATGAATCACATCTGTGTTGCTGCAGTTCAGGCTTACAGGGCTAACTATTTGATAGTCCCTGAAAATGGACATGAGGATCGTTTTGTGCAATTAAATTGCACCCGGTTCAAGGTTATGCAGACAGCATGCAAACACCATGCTGCCTGCTGATTTATATGATCGCTGTGTGCAGCCCAGAGCTAAACACACTGTTGTGTGGCTGTGCACCGCAACCAGGGACCCAGGTTCATGTGAGACTGGAATCAGTTAAAGCTAGCCTGCACTATGTAAAACCACTTTACTCCTCTTAATGTCGGAGTGGAGTTGGCACATATGGCCAAAGCAGATGGTTGAAGTTGCTTTAAGACAGTGTGTGACCTAAAGGAAGAATGAAAATGGTAAAAAAAAATGGCAGAGAACGGGTTCCCAGACATTTTGATGCAACAGTGGAGGCCATGGTGCAGAAGATGGACAGGACATGAGATAACCCACAAGAGGCTACAGAGGAACGACAGTTACATTTGCTGCTTGCCCAGCACTGAAAAAAGAATTGATGGGCCAGATATTACTTCATCAGTTAAAAATTGTGATTCGTTTCGAAATATCAAGGGTTCTGATTTAAAAGGTTAAATTAAGGTCTTTGCATAGGCAATATTTTTGCTGCTTCCAGTGCACTGCCAGTGCAAATGCAAAACTGCACTTTGAAAGTAGCCAAGGTCACATCAAAGTTGGCCTAGGTTCATTCTTTGACTTGGCACTAACATGCTCAGAGTCTTGAACACAAAGAAATAACACTTCACATCATTATTGCTGGGTTCTTTCACTCTCAGACACTTGATCCATGAACCCCCTGAAGATTCAGCTGCAATTGAACTGTGTGCATCAGTAAGAGTTCCACCCAGAGGTCTCACAGCTTGTGCACTGTATCACAATTACATTTAGAAATTACTTCTATTTTTGGATTTTTCTCATTTTCCAGCACTGCCATAGCAGCCAATGACTGACCAATGGTTATCACAAACAAATCATGATTTAGAAAATAACAACATGGCATAATGATTTCTCAAGCAATATATATTAAGTATAATTCAGAGATGGGAGGGAATGAAATTCACAAGCACCCAGTTTTACTTCCAATGTCACCACAATCTCAGGCAAAGAAATAGAGCTCCCAAAAATTCTTAAAATATCAACAAGAAAGTTTCACTTCAAATAAAGTTAACGTTAAATTGCTGCATGGTTATCAAAATTAGGAAATAAAATCAGCTCTTTGTCATCGTCATCAGCTGTCCCTCGATTCGAGGATGACATCTACTCAGGGGTGCAAGTTTCTGTCATGGGTCTTCATGTGACAGAATAGGCTGATTCTTGATCCACAGATGTTTGGGTACATGGGGCAGGACATAAGGTAGCAGGATAAGGAGTGCAGGATTTACTTCCTTTTCTTTCTTTCTCTGCTGCCATTCTGCTTCATCATTAAAACTTTGTTACTCAAAGCGTGGTGTAGCTTAATGGACAAGTTGTCACCATTTTGAATAATTGGTAGCAAGATCCTCCTAGTCATTAATGTCAATGCTGCTGCACTTCAAAGAGAGCTTCAGAGCATCTTTGAAGTGTTTTCTTTGTCCCTCCCTGGAACATTGGCCATTTGAGAGTTGAGAAAACAGGATCTGGCAGAGGAGACGCTTTTTGGCCATCTGGACCCTGCATCTAGTCCATCGAAATTGATTTTTCTGGAGTTTTACCTGAATGTTTGAGGAGTTGGTTTCAAGGAGGACATTAGCCTTTGTTCAACAGTGTCCCTATCGAATCCAGAGGATGTGGCAGAAGCGTTGCTGATGGAATTTCTCTAGCACACTTATGTGTTACTGATACACAGTTCAAGTCTCACTGCAGTATAGGGGTGTGGTGACAACATCTGCTCTGTATATTAGGACTTTTGTTGACTTGTGGAGATTTATCTCCCTTCTTATGATAGTTACAATTACCACGTTCCTGAAGTCAGGTTGAGAGGGCAGGGGCTGGTGGGTTGACAGGAGTTCTTTTTCCTTCCAAATCCATCACATGGAGTCTTGATGTGAGCAAAAGCCAACCAGCTTTGAAGACCTCAGCTGATATACCATCAGGGATGCAGGCTTTGTTGTTGCTCATCTGTTTGATTGCTTGCTGCAGCTCTCCCATCGATGGTGGTTCACTCATAGATTCTACCTCAGGGTACTGGGGGATAGCCTGGAAAGTATCGGCTGCCATTGTGGATTCACTGTTGAGGAGTTGTTGAAAATGTTCTCTCCAGCATTGACTGATGGCATTGTCATCTATAAGAAAAAAACCATCCAGGGAGCAAAGGGGATTTTTTTCCATTTGACCTTGCTCTAGAGTTGACCATGGTGGCTTCAAAAAAGCTTTTCATGTCTTGGTGGTCTGCATATTGTTGGAACTCTTAGGCTTTCTCTTCCCACACGTCATTAATCTTCCAGATATGTCTTTAGATGTCAGCGGTGAGCTGTTGGAATACTGCCTTCTTCAATTGCAACTTTGGGTTGTTCTGCCAAGCGATGGAGGTCTAAGGTCTAATAGTGTAAGACCTATTTTGATAACTCTGTTAATAATTGAATTTATTCTAAATCTACAATGGAAAAGTTATTCACAGAGTGATATTGGCATGGAAAGTTTTGACTTACAGAATCACAGGTTGATTGTTTTGAAGTGTTCCACCATGATCGGTGTCATTAAAGTATTAAAAAGTATTAAAAGTATTAAAGTATTAAAAGTTATTTTTACAGCGTCATAAATTAAAGCTTTTAAATTGCAAATTCTTGAACTGCAATGCAAGGGTAATACTTGCACTAGTTTCTTTTTAAATTTTATGCCTCAGAGAAACAAACAAACCTGCTAAAATCCAATTATAGGTTTGAAAACAAAAACAAGTTATTTTAGATCATATTTACATAAAAACCTTTAACTGTAAAATAAAGAGAAAATCCAAATCATTTTAACACCAATTCTTATTGCATCAGTATGTTTATACTAAGCCCTACAGAGGGAGTACAAGTTCAAATCACAAACATCAAGAACATGTTTTAAACAGATCAATTAGGAAATGATTTCTTGCTTAGAAAAATCATTTTCTTCTCACTAATCACCAACTTGTGGGCAATATAACGGTTTGTCCGCTGTCTCACTTCAAAGAACCACATTTTCAGTTCCTGCTGGTGTCAGAAATAGAGGTGGACAGACCCTGAAAATTACAAGACTGGCCAGTGTGCCAGCTTCCCTGATCTTGTTATCAATGTTGGCCATTTTGGACTCAAGAAAGCCTCCCGCTCCCGCGAGGCAGGCAGTTAGGCTCACTGAGAACTTTGTTGAGCAGAGGATGAAGGAGGTCAACTGGGATTTCCAAGTCAACCTTCAGTTTCCTGATGCAACGGAGGCAGATTAACAGCCTGGAGGTGGGCAACCAGCAGCAGACCCAAGAGCTCCAGGCAGGCCTACGGGTACAGGTCCTCCCTGCCGGCCTGGGTGGAGTACAACCAAAGACCACCCAGTAGAGGGGCTTCCCCTTTTGGGTTATGAAATGCAACAGTACTACAAGTCCTATCTGGCTTGCTGTAGTCGTGTGACCTCCGCCATAAGGGAAGGTCTGTAAGTTCCATCTTACAATCAGCTCCATAAAGACATACTACAAGAAAGCACTGTTGCCTTTGAAAGCAAAACCTTATGTCAGGAAGTGGAGATAAAATAGAGTTTTGAAATCCTGGAAATGCTGCAAAGAAAACACAGCTCAGAAAGGCACACAGAAATGTTCAAACCTGCTAAAAAAGCTACTGAAAAAGGACAAGGAAAAACAAACATATACCGAAGGTAGGGCTGCAAGTAACATACTGGGTGAGTGAACATGGCAGTAAACTAATCACTCCCAACTCCCGTCAAAAGGGAAGTTGATATGTGACAGAACTGGCAGTTTTCCATTTGCAATGCCAAAACTATGAGCTGGCAACAGATTTAATGAACAAGCTGGAACTGATAGGAGTAGCCACAATTCTAAGACTGCTAGGGAGGGACTGCTACAAATTGTGTTCCACCTAAATCTAACCTATGAACTAAGAAAACAGACGACAGATATTTTGAACTACTTGAATGCAAATTTTTAACCCCAAGTAGACATTATTTATGAACACTAAGTATACACATCATCTCTGCACTATCCCCAGTCAAATCGAAAGGCTGAGGCAGCAGTGAAAATCGCCAAAGGAATTTTTAAGAATTCGAGCAAGTCTAGCACAGATGTATACAAGGCAATCCTCGAGTGGAGCAACACACCAACTGAAGGCATGGAAAGTAGTCCAATCCAAAGACTAATGTCATGCTGCAAAAAAACAACTCTTCCAGTAGCAAAACACCACAGATTCCAGAAGGAGCAACAAGTGTGAGTGGAAAGAAAATCAAGGTGAAACCGCAGAAAGTCAAATTTAATTTTAACAAATCTACAAACCACGCCAGAGCTGAGCATTGGAGAGCCAGTCAGAGTGCAAACCTTCAATGCTCTCAACAGGAGTCAGCCCATGTGGCAACATGGGACTTGTGCTGAGAAGTCGCTACCTCGATCGTATGCAGTGGACGTGAATGACAACATGTACTGGTGCAACCAAAAGCATATACGAGCAACTAGAGAAGCTGTTCCTTCACTGCAGTCAGCTGGTCAGTAAGATGGGATCTCATCAGATGTACTGAGAACGAAACAACCATCAATCCCAGGAATCCACAGAAACCCAACAGCGGAATGGAACAACAACAATTACCATGGCAACGAGTGCTATGGTAACAGCCCTCTCTGGGCAAGGAACATCACCCAGACAAGCAGCCAATGACAACATGCACATGTACCATTAAGAGACCTGCACAGTGTAAAGACTATATATGCAATGCAGGTGGAGAGACTGACTAGTAGAACAAACAGCTGTTAATGCATGAGAACAGTGGGTGCATATTGGGTAATTTGGGTAACTCAGAGCTCCACATGAACCTGTATGCAAATATGTCTTCTGCTCATTAGGCAAAGGAGGATACTTGGGTTTTGAAATGCAACAGTATTACATGTCCTATCTGGCTTGCTGTAGTCATGTGATCTCTGCCATGAGGGAAGCTCTGTAAGCTGCCATCTTACAATCAGTTCGATAAAGACATTCTGTCAGAAAGCACTGCTACCTTTGAACACAAAACCGCACACCCCACCGCAACCCCCCCCCCCACCACCCACCACAACAACGGCAACCTGGCTGCTTTATGTGTCTTTTAATTAAAACTTTTTAAAAATGGCTGAGAGGAAACCTTCTTGTGGAAGTGCACTCCCAGTTATTTAGCTTGTACTGCAACTGAATGCTTCTCTGAAGCTGGAAGGCCTCTGATTTGCCCTCCAGCTTTGAGAACCCATCCATCACCCTTTATTGGACAGGGAACCTGTCCCCATGCCAGTTAAGGGCTCCCCCGCTTGAAAACGTTGACATTAATCAGTTTCCCAGTGAAGGCAGGTTTGGGACCTGAAAACAATCCCAACTCCAGCTTCCTGCCTCCATGGGGAAAAATTTAGCCCAAGATATACAGAGGATCAAGACACCAGGGTAGAAATCGGAACCTCATTGTACTCATTTTCCTGGCAGAATCTCAGGGCAAAAAGGTCTAATTTCTTGCTGCTATGTTTCACACCCCAAAGGTGCCTAAAATGTAGGTAAAATGGGTTGTCTCAAATGCAATGGATACTGGGCAAGCTTTCTTGCCATAGATGCAGCTGTCAATGAAAAGGAAAGCATTTTAAAAAATGACTTTCTAATAAGGGGATCAGTAACCAGAGCACACAGACTTAAGGTATTGGTAAAAGAACCAAAGGAGAGATGAGGAGAAATTATGCTATGCAGCAATTTTTTAAAATGTGGATTACACTGTCTGAAAGGGTTGTGGAAGCAGATTCATTAGTCGTGTTTGAAAAGGAATTGGATATGAACTTAAAAAGGAGAAATTTGTAGGAAAATGGTGAAACAGAAGGAGAGTTGGACTGATTCAAAATGCCTGCACATGTATGATGGGCCGAAAGGCCTCTTTCTGTGCTGTGTAGTTCCATGTCCAGGATTCTATGATTGATATACGGCCAGTGTTTATTTCCCCTCCCTAGCTTCCAGTGAGAATTTGGTGGTGCAATGCTCTCCAGACCCAGACTAGATCATTTCCACTGCTTCAACTGATGTGCTCCATTAATTACAAACTTGAGGCATTGGCAAATATGTTTGAAAAATGTTTTTTTGAAACACTTCAAAATAGTTTTAACCTCATACTCTTAAGATTAGATGCAACTACAAAGAAAAATTGATTCAATCTATCTACTCAATCTTTAACACTTACACTAAATTTTCATGTTAGGGTATTTGGTACACTACACTGACTCGCTAATCCCTATGGATGAATTAATGCAGTTGTTTTGCTGAGATCATAGCGCTTACTGTACAAATAAAATATTCAAAAATATTTGTAAAAAGTTAAAACTTGATTTTTAAAACATATTAAAAGTGGTATCTTCCACTCTAACAGGGAGAAGATATATATTTTCTCTCTTTACTTCCCCAATCATGCTACTCAGTGCTCCTAAAAAGATGGGCATGCAATCTGCTCCCAGCCATCAGCCTACAAGGGTACGTAGGTGGCTGGTTAATGATCACAATAGCACTCAGGGTGATTCACCTGCCACTTTTCATCTTTGAAGGAACTGAGCTGCCACTTAACTGTAGCCTCAATGGCATAGCTGAGATCAGAAATTCAGCGTGTGGGTGCTGAAAAATATGGTAAGCCGATATCCTTTCAATCATAGAACCAAGTGCTGGTACATCAGCTCAATGAATCACTTAATCGTAAAGATGCCTAAAGAATCCTCAGGGTTACAAGATTTTATGTTGCTAATTCTGCATAGACGCTTCTACAATCAGGACAAATGGCTGCTAAGATTTTAATCACCACTACCAATAGAGTACGCTGACAACCAATAGAATGATCAATAACTTCAAAAAGTAAATTTCCATATTTTATGTATGGAGTAATTCAAACTTTCTCCCTTCCAGCTTATAGGAATTAAAATGGGTTAATTATCAGGAGCAAATCAACCTTGTGCTGAAGTTGTATTATACTAAATGTATACTCTGGGCAAGTCAAGTAGGATGCTTGCATCAAAATGTAAAAAATGTACTATGCAATTCACTTAAATGGTTTGCAGCATCCACTGAGAGTTTTTATAGACCACTGTAATATGAAAAGCAGCATGAAACCACTTTTTAGCTGTCGGTAGCAGAAACCACACATCATTATTGATGTAGCCATTATTTTTATACAGTATTACATGCAAGATGAACTCGATAGGTTCACTGGGGAGTAAAATGGGCGCAATGTGTTCACAACCAATTATTCTGCATAGTTCCTACGCACGTTGGATATTATGCAGATCCTAAATGATTTGGACATTATACTTCTATCTCCCAACAGAACTGAGAAATTGAACTTGGAATGTCATCTTTAAAATGTTTATTTTTTTGTCTAATTGTTTGGGATGCAATTCAAAATCAAGTAAAGCCACAGGTCCTCTGCACATACCACATTTTCAGATGCTTCCAGAAACATTTCAAACAGCTTTCATATAAATTGGCTTTATGCAAAGTAGAAATGTTAAGAGTAAAGGAAACCATGAATGATTTTCATTAGTATAGTTCTCATCTGCTGAGGCTGATCTTACTGTGAAATTATTAATTAACTCTGCGTTCATCATCCAGTTAAGGACAGTGGCTGCAACAGCGACACGGGCAGACAATGAGAGGACCCACAGCACTTGACGGCTGGTAGTCCCACCATGAGAGGCAGGCACTGCAGAGGTAGATAGGGAAGCAGGAGGGTGCCTCAAAATGGAAATACTCATAGACTGAGGTGGCAACTCATTCCTAACTTGGAGCCACTAATGGCTACATCTCTGGAGCCAGTGCCCTGGCCAATAACTATCTCTCAACCAATATCATTAAATACATTTTTTTTAAATTCATTCATGCAAAATGGGCATCACTGGCTAGGCCAGCATTTATTGCCCATCCCTAATTGCCCTTGAGAAGGCGGTGGTAAGCTGCCTTCTCGAACCACTGCAGTCCCTGTAGTGTAGGTACACCTACAGTGCTATTAGGGAGGGAGTGAGGGGGTTCCAGGATTTTGACCCAGCGACGGTGAAGGAACAGCGATATATTTCCAAGTCAGGATGTTGAGTGAGAACTTGGAGGGGAACTGCCAGGTGGTGGTGTTCCCATGTGTCTGCTGCCCTTATCTTTCTAGAAGGTAGCATAGAGAGTTTGGAAGGTGCAGTCTAAGGAACCTTGGTGAGTTCCTGCAGTGCATCTTGTAGATGGTGCACACTGCTGCCACTATTCATCAGTGGTGGAGGCAGTGAATGTTTGTGGATGGGGTACCAATCAAGCAGGCTGCATTGTCCTGGGTGGTGTCAAGATTCTTGAGTGTTGTGGGAGCTGGACTCATCCAGGTAAGTGGAGAGTATTCCATTACACGTCTGACCTGTGCCTTGTAGATGGTGGACAGGCTTCGGAGACTCAGGAGGTGAGTTACCCACCACAGGATTCCTGGCCTCTGACCTGCTCTTGTGGCCACAGTATTTATATGGCTAGTCCAGTTCAGTTTCTGGTGAATGCTAAACCCCAGGATGTTGACAGTGGGGATTCAGCGATGTTAATGCCATTGAATGTTAAGGGGCGATGGTTAGATTCTCTCTTGTTGGAGATGATCATTGCCTGGCACTTGTGTGGCACAAAAGTTACTTGCAGCTTGTCAGTCCAAGCCACTGCAGGAACTCACCAAGGTTCCTTAGACTGCGCCTTCCAAACTCATTATGCTACCTTCTAGAAGGACAAGGGCAGCAGACACATGGGAACACCACCACCCGGTAGTTCCCATCCAAGTCCCCTCCGGTCTTGCTGTATTTGGACATGGACGGCTTCTGTATTTGAGGAGTTGTGAATAGTGCTGAACATTGTGCAATCATCAGCGAACATCCCCAATTGTGACCTTATGATGGAAGGAAGGTCTTTGATGAGACAGCTGAAAATGGTTGGGCCTAGGACACTATCCTGAGGAACTCCTGCAGTGATGTCCTTGAACTGAGATGATTGACTTCCAACAGCCACAAACATCTTCCTTTGTGCCAGGTATGAGAGTTTTCCCCCTGATTCCCATTGAACACCAGTTTTGTTAGGGCTCCTTGATGCCATACTCGGTCAAATGCTAGCTTGATGTTAAGGGCAGCCATTCTCACCTCACCTCTAGAGTTCAGAGTTCCAAGTAGATGATCCATCTCGGCCTATTCTGGAAGTCTCCAGAATCACAGATGCCAGTCTTCAGCCAGTTCGATTCACTCCACGTGATATCAAGGAATGACTGAAGGAACTGGATACTGCAAAGGCTATGGACCCTGACAATATTCCGGCAATAGTACTGAAGACTTGCGATCTTGCCCTGCCCTAAGACAAGCCATGGACAAATGTATGTGCAGCAGGCAGGTTGTTGAGGATGACGTTAAGTATGGTTTTCCCTCTTGTTGGTTCCCTTACCACCTGCCACAAGCCCAGTCCAGCAGCTATTTCCATTAGAACTTGGCCAGCTCAGACTGTAGTGGTGCTACAAAGCTACTCTTGGTGGTGGACATTGAAGTCCCCTGCCCAGAGTACATTCTGTGCCCTTGCCACCCTCCAAGTGGTGTTCAACATGGAGGAGTACTGATTCTTCAGCTGAGGGGGGATGGTATGTGGTAATCAGCAGGAGGTTTCCTTGTCTGTATTTTACCTGGTGCTATGAGGCTTCATGAGGTCCGGAGTCAAGGTTGAGAACTCCCAGGGCAACTCCCTCCTGACTGTATACTACTTCTGGGTCTGTCCTTCCAGTGGGACAGGACAAGGTGATGGTGGTGTCTGGGACATTTTCTGTAAAGTACAATACCATAGGTATGACTCTGTTAAGCTTGACTAGCCCATGAGACAGCTCTCCCAATTTTAGCCAGATGTTAGTAAGGAGGACTTTGCAGGGTCAGCAGGGCTGAGTTTTCCATTGTCATTTCCGGTGCCTAGGTCAAAGCCAGGTGGTTCATCCAGTTTTGTTCCTTATTGACTGGTTTTTAGCAGCTTGATACAATTGAGTATCTTGCTAGGCCATTTCAGAGGCATTTAAGAGTCAACCACATTGCCATCGATCTGCAGTTATATGTCGGCCAGGCCAGGTAATGATGGCATATTTGAAGCAGATTTATGACAATGGGCATTGTTTCATGGTCATCATTAGACTTTTTAATTCCAGATATTTTATTGAATTCGAATACCACCACCTGCCATGGGTCTCTGGATTACTGGTCTAGTGACAATACTGCCTCCCCTAGCAGCACATGATTGCACTGTTGTTTGTGGGAATTTGCTGTGTGCAAATTTACAGCTGCATTCATTACTTCACTACAGTGGCTACACCTCAAAAATACTTCATTAGCTGGAAAGTGCATTGGAGTGGCCTGAGCTTGTGAAAGATCCTATATAAAGGCACATTGTTCTTTCTTAATGCCTGCATAGCCTGGTATAACCTTTATTGTGCGATTAGTGTGGTGCCAAGAAGAGGGAGGCTGGATTGGGAGCTTGCAGGCAGTATTATTTGAGTCAAACCCACGCCACTGGGCCCTTGCTCTGTGATTGCAATGATCAACGGGTTGCCTGAGTGTAATATCGGTTATCAGATCCTGGAGGCCCTGAGACACAGCTTGCATCCGGGCTCCCAAAGCATTTATACCCATGCCCAGCATACTGAGTAATCAATCCTCTTGAAAATTTATGTTTCTGGAGTGGGAGAGGAACTAATTGGTCCTCAGCTGCTTTTTAGGTGGTGAAAGCTGCAGATTTCAGCTAAATGATTGACAAAAAGCATCTCTGATTTTGTTGTACGTGTGGGGGCTGTGAAGTCTGGAGGTGCAGCTGGTAGTTGGTGCACATCTTTGAAAAATAGTGCTGTCAGTGCACACGTCTTCATCTTTCCTCTCCCTGCACTGCAAGCCTAACACTTGTCCCTTTTTCACTTCAGCTCCCCATGAACTGGGAGCTCCTCAGTCAGTGGAAGAAGAAGAAAATAAAAATGATGATCATTTAATTTCACCCTCACAACCACCAGGTCAGAGGCTGTCACTCTATAGGTTTCAGAGTCTCAGATTCTGCTTGTGGCGAGTCAACAGGTAAAAATGAGGAGGAGCTAAGGAGGCAAGCTCACCAGAGCGTGAGGTTACTCACAACAGTAATTCTGCCACAGAGGACTCAGATGGGGCTTTCAATGGCAACGCCCCAGAGGAAATCTCATAGGCATATACCACAAAATGCTCAAATGAATGGAAAACCTTCCGGAAAGTTTGCACTCAATATCAAGAAGCATGGACAGGTTTACCTCTAACTCTATTTATAAAGCCAGGATCCCATGTGCCTTTTTAACAGCCTTCTCAATTTCTCGTGCCACCTTCAAAGATTTGTGTCCGTAAACCTTCCTGCCTCGTTGTTTGTGCGCCTTCTTTAAGACTGTACCAATTGATTTATGCTCCCTCTCTTCATTCTTGCTATCAAAATAAATCACTTTACCATTTCCTGTGTTAAATTTCATCTTTCATATGTCTGTCAATTTCACCAGTCTGTGTCCTTCTGACGTCTGCTACTATCCTCCTTATTGTTTACTGCGTTGTCAAGTTTAGTGTCATCTGCAAACCTTAACATTGTTCCCCTATGCCCAGATCATTAATCCACATGAAGGTGAGCAGAGGTCCTAATACCGAACCGTGTGTGGCATCACTCTATACCCACCTCCAGTCTGAACTGAAAAACAACTGTTCACCATTAATCTCTGCTTTCTGCCCCTTAGCCAATTTCATACTCAACGCCACTTTACTTTACTTTACTTTAATCCAATGAGCTTCAATTTTGTTAACAAGCATTATTATGTGTATGTAATAGCACCCTCTTGTGGCCATTTGTCCCTGTATGTATATAAATCAAACCAGATTAAATGAGTTCAGCTGGGTACTTGAACTCCATGCGCATGCTCCAATGTTTCTGTCCTGCAAAGATATCACAGTCTGGCAACAAGGTGGATTTCCCTTTAGCTGGACAAATTTTGGTTTGAGAAGCTTCTAGCAAACCAGCAGCAGAACCACAAGGTTTTGTTCACTGAGAAATAAGCTTAAAAATCTGGTTTTAGAGAAAAGGCTGTTTGTACATGTGGGTGGACTGACCTTTGAAGATAGCTAAATTAACAGGTATTGTTGGGCATTTGGGAGAGTACAGCCAAGTCTGAGAGTCTTTAGTTGCATATGTGAAGTAACTCAAGATGTTTTTTACTGCTAATAATATCGTCAAAGATCCCAATAATCCACCTGTTAATCAGGCAGTGGGAGAAAGGAAAGGGGTGATTTTTTTTAATAGAAGCAGGCCCAGAAGTGTAAGAAATGCTGAAGAATTTGCTTACCCTGCTAAGCCAAAAGGCACGCCGCTGTCAGACATTTTGTGCACACTTGAGCAGCAATACAGACCCAAAGCCATTAGAGATTGCTGAAAGCTATCGGTTTGGAACAAGGGATCAGTTGCCCAGTGAGAACATTGGGAGTTTATCATAGCTTTGAGAAAGCTGACCATCCAATGTAATTTTGGAGATCTTCAAGAGAGAGCGTTGAGGGGCAGATTTGTGCATGGTTTAAAAAATGAACAGGGTTGCTGAAATTGCCAAAGTTACCTTTGACATAAACAAAAACAGAATTACCTGGAAAAACTCAGCAGGTCTGGCAGCACTGGCGAAGAAGAAAAGAATTGACATTACAAGTCCTCATGACCCTTCACAGAACTGAGTGAATATAAGGAGAGGGGTGAAATATAAGCTGGTTTAAGGTGGGGGGTGGGGGGGAGTGGGGTGGGGAGAGAGAAGTGGGGTGTGGTGTGGTTGTGGGGACAAGCAAGCAGTGATAGGAGCAGATAATCAAAAGATGTCACAGACAAAAGAACAAAAGAACACAGAGGTGTTGAAGGTGGTGATATTATCTAAATGAATGTGCTAATTAAGAATGGATGGCAGGGCACTCAAGGTACAGCTCTAGTGGGGGTGGGGTGGAAAGACTAGCAGGGCATAAAAGATTTTAAAATAATTGAAATAGGTGGGAAAAGAAAAATCTATATAAATTATTGGAAAAAACAAAAGGAAGAGGAAGAAACAGAAAGGGGGTGGGGATGGATGAGGGAGTTCAACATCTGAAATTGTTGAATTCAATATTCAGTCCGGAAGGCTGTAAAGTGCCTAGTCGGAAGATGAGGTGCGGTTCCTCCAGTTTGCATTGGGCTTCACTGGAACAATGCAGCAAGCTGAGGACAGACATATGGGCAAGAGAGCAGGGTGGAGTGTTAAAATGGCAAGCGACAGGGAGGTTTGGGTCATTCTTGCGGACAGACCGCAGGTGTTCTGCAAAGCAGTTGCCCAGTTTACGTTTGGTCTCTCCAATGTAGAAGAGACTGCGTTGGGAGCAACGAATGCAGTAGATTAAGTTGAGGGAAATGAAAGTGAAATGCTGCTTCACTTGAAAGGAGTGTTTGGGTCCTTGGACGATGTGGAGAGAGGAAGTGAAGGGGCAGGTGTTGCATCTTTTGCATGAGCATGGGGAGGTGCCATAGGTGGGGGTTGAGGAGTAGGGGGTGATGGAGGAGTGGACTAGGGTGTCCCAGAGGGAACGATCCCTACGGAATGACGCCAGGGCGGATGAAGGGAAGATGGTTTGGTGGTGGCATCATGCTGGAGTTGGCGGAGGATGATCCTTTGAATGCGGAGGCTGGTGGGGTGACAAGTGAGGACAAGGGGGACCCTATCATGTTTCTGGGAGGGAGGAGAAGGTGTGAGGGCGGATGCGCGGGAGATGGGCCGGACACGGTTGAGGGCCCTGTCAACGACCATGGGTGGAAAACCTCGGTTAAGGAAGAAGGAGGACATGTCAGAGGAACTGTTTTTGAAGGTGGCATCATCAGAACCGATGCGAAGGAGGTGAAGGAACTGAGAGAATGGGATGGAGTCCTTACAGCAAGCGGGGTGTGAGGAACTGTAGTCGAGGTAGCTGTGGGAGTCGGTAGGCTTGTAATGGATATTGGTGGACAGTCTATCACCAGAGATTGAAACAGAGAGGTCAAGGAAGGGAAGGGAAGTGTCAGAGATGGACCATGTGAAAATGATGGAGGGGTGGAGACTGGAAGCAAAATTAATAAATGTTTTCAAGTCCCGACGAGAGCAAGAAGCAGCACCGAAGTAATCATCGATGTACCGGAGAAAGAGTTGTGGAAGGGGGCCGGAGTAGGACTGGAACAAGGAATGTTCCACATACCCCACAAAGAGACAGGCATAGCTGGGGCCCATGCGGGTACCCATAGCCACACCTTTTATTTGGAGGAAGTGAGAGGAGTTGAAGGAGAAATTGTTCAGTGTGAGAACAAGTTCAGCCAGACGGAAGAGAGTAGTGGTGGATGGGGATTGTTCGGGCCTCTGTTCGAGGAAGAAGCTAAGGGCCCTCAGACCATCCTGGTGGGGGATGGAGGTGTAGAGGGATTGGATGTCCATGGTGAAGCGGAAGCGGTTGGGACCACGGAACTGGAAATTGTTGATGTGATGTAAGGTGTCAGAGGAATCACGGATGTAAGTGGGAAGGGACTGGACAAGGGGAGAGAGAAGGGAGTCAAGATAACAAGAAATGAGTTCCGTGGGGCAGGAGCAGACTGACACGATCGGTCTATCGGGACAGTTCTGTTTGTGGATTTTGGGTAGAAGGTAGAAGCGGGCCGTCCGAGGTTGGGCGACTCTCAAGTTGGAAGCTGTGGGAGGAAGATCTCCAGAGGAGATGAAGTCAGTGACAATCCTGGAAACATCAAGCCATTGTTTCCAGGACTGTCACTGACCTCATCTCCTCTGGAGATCTTCCTCCCACAGCTTCCAACCTGAGAGTCGCCCAACCTCGGACGGCCCGCTTCTACCTCTTACCCAAAATCCACAAACAGAACTGTCCGGGTAGACCGATCGTGTCAGCCTGCTCCTGCCCCACGGAACTCATTTCTCGTTATCTTGACTCCCTCTCTCTCCCCTTATCCAATCCCTTCCCACCTACATCCATGATTCCTCTGACACCTTACATCACATCAACAATTTCCAGTTCCCTGGCCCCAACCGCTTCCTCTTCACCATGGACATCCAATCCCTCTACACCTCCATTCCCCACCAGGATGGTCTGAGGGCCCTTAGCTTCTTCCTCGAACAGAGGCCCGAACAATCCCCATCCACCACTACTCTCCTCCGTCTGGCTGAACTTGTTCTCACACTGAACAATTTCTCCTTCAACTCCTCTCACTTCCTCCAAATAAAAGGTGTGGCTATGGGTACCCGCATGGGCCCCAGCTATGCCTGTCTCTTTGTGGAGTATGTGGAACATTCCTTGTTCCAGTCCTACTCCTACCCCCTTCCATAGCTCTTTCTCCGGTACATCGATGATTACTTCAGTGCTGCTTCATGCTCTCGTCGGGACTTGAAAACATTTATTAATTTTGCTTCCAATCTCCACCCCTCCATCATTTTCACATGGTCCATCTCTGACACTTCCCTTCCCTTCCTTGACCTCTCTGTTTCAATTTCTGGTGATAGACTGTCCACCAATATCCATTACAAACCCACCGACTCCCACAGCTACCTCGACTACAGTTCCTCACACCCCGCTTGCTGTAAGGACTCCATCCCATTCTCTCAGTTCCTTCACCTCCTTCGCATCGGTTCTGATGATGCTACCTTCAAAAACAGTTCCTCTGACATGTCCTCCTTCTTCCTTAACCGAGGTTTTCCACCCACGGTCGTTGACAGGGCCATCAACCGTGTCCGGCCCATCTCCCGCGCATCTGCCCTCACGCCTTCTCCTCCCTCCCAGAAACATGATAGGGTCCCCCTTGTCCTCACTTATCACCCCACCAACCTCCGCATTCAAGGGATCATCCTCCACCATTTCCGCCAACTCCAGCATGATGTCACCACCAAACACATCTTCCCTTCACCCCCACCCCCGGTGGCATTCGGTAGGGATCATTCCCTCCGGGACACCCTGGTCCACTCCTCCATCACCCCCTACTCCTCAACCCCCACCTATGGCACCTCCCCACGCTCACGCAAAAGATGCAACACCTGCCCCTTCACTTCCTCTCTCCTCACCGTCCAAGGGCCCAAACACTCCTTTCAAGTGAAGCCGCATTTCACTTTCATTTCCCCCAACTTAATCTTCTGCATTCGTTGCTCCCAATACAGTCTCCTCTACATTGGAGAGACCAAACTTAAACTGGGCGACCGCTTTGCAGAACACCTGCGGTCTGTCCGCAAGAATGACCCAAACCTCCCTGTCGCTTGCCATTTTAACACTCCACCCTGCTCTCTTGCCCATATGTCTGTCCTCGGCTTGCTGCATTGTTCCAGTGAAGCCCAATGCAAACTGGAGGAACCGCACCTCATCTTCCGACTAGGCACTTTACAGCCTTCCGGACTGAATATTGAGTTCAGCAACTTTAGATCTTGAACTCTCTCCTTCATCCCCACCCCCTTTCTGTTTCTTCCTCCCTCTTTTTGATTTTTCCAATAATTTATATAGATTTTTCTTTTCCCACCTATTTCCATTAATTTTAAATCTTTTATGCCCTGCTAGTCTTTCCACCCCACCCCCACTAGAGCTGTACCTTGAGTGCCCTGCCATCCATTCTTAATTAGCACATTCATTTAGATAATATCACCAACTTCAACACCTCTGTGTTCTTGTGTTCTTTTGTTCTTTTCTCTGTGACATCTTTTGATTATCTGCTCCTATCACTGCTTGCTTGTCCCTACAACCACACCACACCACCCCCCTACTTCTCTCCCACCCCACCCCCATTCCCCCCCCATCCCCCTCTCCCCACCTTAAACCAGCTTATATTTCACCCCTCTCCTTATATTCACTCAGTTCTGTGGAAGGGTCATGAGGACTCGAAACATCAACTCTTTTCTTCTCTGCCGATGTTGCCAGACCTGCTGAGTTTTTCCAGGTAATTCTGTTTTTGTTTTGGATTTCCAGCATCCGCAGCTTTTTGTTTTTAACTTTGACATAGCTAGATGAACAGTATTGTCCATGGACGTGACAGAACTTGACTTGAGAGAAGTCAGAATTAACAACTGCCAGTCATCTGCTGAGATAAATATGCTGCAGCTGAGTAAGCAGACAGCAGTAGCAGAAGTACAACAAAGTCCTGTTACTGATGCTTTGTCCAACTTTGGGTACAGAATTGTCCATTTGTAAAGTCAGTGTGCTCCAAGAAGAAGGGTCATCTTGCTGAGTCATGTCACAAGAATGTAAACAGAGAAAACACTAGCTGGAGGAAACGGCAGTCACCGCATGCAGTTGTGGAACAGGTTGACGAGGGGTCAGTTGAGACCCATGCGATCTGAAACACAAGAATGTCTCACGGCATCATAGCCCGAGTGGCATTAGATGGTGCTCCAGTAAACATGGAGGTCGACACAGGTGCGTCAGCTAGCATGATTCCTGAATCACCAAACCATGAAAAGTTGGGTCAACATTAACTGGAGAAATCACTCACAGAATTACGAAGTATATTGGTTCCGGTCATATACAAGGAGCAACGTGCAAAATTGTCCATCATTATTGTGAAGGGTGACAAACCAGGCTTTGTAGGAAGAAACTGGTTAACAGCACTTAAGTTAACTTGGAACAAGTTTTTCCGCATGTAAGTGAAATTTGCAAGGGGACATGATTGCCAAGTACCCTCAGGTGTTAAGTGAAGCTGGCAAACTGATTCAAGGATGTAAGGTCAACATACGAATTCAGAGGAACAAAAGATCATTTTACTTCACACCTCGTACAATGCCCTGTGCTCTAAGGGAGGAAGTAGAGCAAGAACTGAGGATATTGGCCCAGATTCTCCAGATTCCGGATACTCAGAGACTGGATGTAACCCGGATGATGTGATATGGGACCCCTTGGACATCCCAAAGCAAGGACTCCACTGGAATCACCCCGGAAGTTTGAACTTCCAATGGGCAATTCCCCTGAACCGTCTGAAAAGTTTCCAACTCTGATTTAGATGCAGGGACTTTGGACAATTCCGACTTACTGACTAGAATAAATACCAAGAAATGTTAGACAGGAAAGAAAACTAGTCTAACTCCTGAGTAACTATAGAACCGACCCCCCCAAGCACACACACTGACCCCCCAACTCCCCTCCCCGATTCTCCCCAACTGACCTGACTAGTCCATACCACCCGACTCTCTCCTAATCTCCTAATCTCCCCCAACTCAATCTGACTAGCCTCCGACCCATCTCCCCCACCAACCAGACCGGACTAGCCTCCATCACTCGACAACACCCCAACCCTTCTCTACCCTTCATGCCAACCATGCCTGACCCAACCTGGACTAGGTCCCCGACCCAACTTGCCCCCACCCCCACCTAACCCGACCCCACCATCCAACTCCCACCACTAACCTCCCAACTACCTCATGACTTGACTTGATTAGCCCCCCAACCCGACCTGACTCTCCACCGACCTGGCCTGACTAGCCCTTAACCTGACAATCCCTCCCACTCTACCCAACTATTCCCCAACCCATCTACCCACTCACCCATCTGCCACCCTACCCACCTCATTCAACTACCAACCATACCCATCTCACCCAAGATAAGATCAGGGCCAACATCTCCAAGGTAGAACAGAGTAAATGAATTACTCCCATAGCAGTAGCGCCAAAATCAGATGATAGTGTAAGTATATGTGGGGATTATAAAGTGTAAATCAGGTATTAGAATGCAATCCACCCAATACTTTTCCAAACGTGGAAAATCTGTTCAATGTCAGGAGACCAGATTTTTTTCAAAGTTTGATTTGACAAATGCCTATCGCAACTTGAGTTAGGCAATGGGTTTGAGTCATATTTGATTATTAATACACACACAGGTCCTTTTTCAGTTTCAGAGGCTGCCATCAGCATTCCTTCAGCCCCTGGAATTTTCCAAGAGGTGATAAACCAAGTTTTGAAAGGAATTCAGAGAGTCGTGTGCTATTTGGATGACAGACTTATTTCAGCTCCAAACAGGCAGGCCCACGGTGACCAGTCTCCAAACAGGCAGGCCCACGGTGACCAGTCTCCAAACAGGCAGGCCCACGGTGACCAGTCTCTAAACAGGCAGGCCCACGGTGACCAGTCTCCAAACAGGCAGGCCCACGGTGACCAGTCTCCAAACAGGCAGGCCCACGGTGACCAGTCTCCAAACAGGCAGGTCCTAGCTGAAAATGTACTCCAATGTTGGAAAAGCATGAAGTTGAGGTGGAGGCACACAAATGCAAAATGTTTCAAAACACTGTAGAGTATTTGGGTCATGGTAGACAAAGGTGAGTAACATCCAACCAAGTGCAAGGTTCAAGCAATAAGAAATGCCACACCTTCAGAATATCTCTGAGCTCAGATCGTTTTTGGGCTTAGTGAATTATTAATGTAAATTCGTGCCAAATTTGGCAACTTTTTTGCACCCTTTGAATGAACTCTTGGAGGCAGACATTGGCATAGTGGCAATGTCACTGGACCAGTAATCCAGAGGCCCAGGTTAATGCTCTCGGGATATGGGTTCAAATTTCACCTTAGCAGCTGGTGGAATTTGAAATTCAATGAATAAAATCTGGAATTAAGAGCTGGGGCAGAATTTGCCCCACATTGGTACAAAGTGCAGTAACGGGTGATGGTGGCTTTTCATGCCGTATTGTCCCAAACCCGCTGCATTCCCAGGAAACACACCATTTCCATGGTGGGGGGACTTTCATTCACCCGCCACACCATCACCCCACCGTTTCATCACTCTGGGCACCATATTTAAAGTCCAGCAGCGCACACACCTCTCGGTGCTTCCAGCCCATGACTACTGCAGGGAAGATGACCATGAAAGGCAATAAGTCTGCAGTCCCCCGCTTCAGTGGCACATCCCTTGAGTGTCCTTTGGAGCCATGGAGGCCTGCCACCGTGTCCTCTACCCCCGCTCTGGCTACGGGACGGGCAGCGGCATCACCAATCTAGCATGGCAGGTGGTGGCAGCAGTGGTCAGCGCCAATGCCCTGCAAAAGAGGAGGGCCACCCAAGTGCCACTACAGGATGAATGGTCCCATCCATTCCATCAGGATAACTCACTCTTCTCATCACTCTCAACTCACACGCTCACAAACCCTTCCGCAGGGATCTCACACCTCAAGGGGCAATGCTACTAACTCTCACACACACCCTTACATTCCATCAGGATCATATCCTCTTGAGCTCGCATCCTCATCCTGTCCATTGCTCCACTTGCCACACAAACATTCTGTGCAGTGCCATACATCCTGCTCACACTCTCTCCATCTGTTTTCATGCAGGAGAAGCTGGCTCACATCAGCACGGAGAGGTCCCAGACCAGGGGTGGAGTGGCTCACATTAGGCCCCTCACTCACTTTGAGGAACGTGCCATCGTGCTGACTGGTGAGGAGATGGACCATTCCTGCAGTGACAGTGAGGTCGGCTGTGAACACCCACCTGAGGATCCTGCACCACATCATCCCTCTCTCAACACAACTGTGAGTGCTCTCTCTCTCTCTCTCTCTCCTGCTTTTGACTCTGCTGCCATGCACTAATTATCTCTACTTTGGTTCACAGGGAGCTCTGCCAAGGGACCAACACCCTCAGCCAGCCAGTCCCTCAACTACATTCAGGGCCTCATCTGCAGCCAAGACGACACCTCATCCAGTGTAAATAAGCAGCCTGAAAGACCCATCACAGCGCTTACCCACACGCTCCACCAGTGCCGAGACACACACCTCGGTGGGACCTAATCTACAGCAGGCTCAGGTTCACAATCTGATGGTCACCACACGGGCACATGTCCGCAGCAGGAGGAGGCAGGTCCAGCTGAGCTCCCCCGCACTCAGAGGACTGCTGGGGAGGAGGCATCTGTGAGGTCCGAGTCAGATGATGAGCCTCTGGGTTCAGCCTCCCAACTCATCCTGGAGAGTCAGCAGAAAGTGACGAAACACCAGGCAGAGCTGTTGGAAGCTCTCAACGGAGCGGCATGCAAGTCGGAAGAGTGCGTCTGCCTGCTCTCTGATGCAGTAATGCCCACATATGTGTGTATAGAGGTCTTCATGGGAGGATGGTGGATGCCATGGAGACCTGGTCCAGCAGAATGCAAAGGTGTGCGCAGACCTGCACTCCACCACGGTAGCCATGAGTGAGTTCCTGCAGTGGCAGCACAAGAGAGAAATGGGCACCTCGATATCTCTCCAGGTGCTCCCTCCCCTCAATGAGTCAGGCTGGGGCCCTCTGGCACCCAAAGGGAGGACGAGCGGCAGCTAGACATCCCTGGATCATCCACTGAGGAATCTCAGAGGCTGCTCTTTCCAGGTCACCATTGCCTGTGAGCCCCTCAACCTCATCCTCTGTCACTGCAGAGGGAGCAGCCGGCCCATGAGTGATCCTGGAGGGAAAAGTGTGTGTGTGGCAGGGCCTTTGGAGCCTCGTGCAAGCACTCTCCCATACGCACGCAGATCCTTCACGTATCACATTCCAGACCCCTTCTCACCCCTTCCCCCTTCACAACCCTTCCCCCTGGAACCCCTTCCCCCTTTTGCACCCTCCCCCTGAAACCCTTCCCCCCTCAGAACCCCTTCCCCACCACTAGTCTTCCCACTGCATCCCCCCAGACTTCCCCCCTCCTTAGTCCCTCCCCCTTCCTGATTCCTTCCTCCACCCTTACTTCTCCTGCCACCCTTAGTCCTTCCCCCACAGACTCCTTCTTCCAGCTTTATCTGTTCCTCAGTCTCACTCCTTCCTCCAGCCTTACTCCTTCCACCTTCCTGACTCCCTCAGACACCCTTACTTCTTCTTCCAGCCTTACTCCTTCCCCATTCCCGACTGTCTCCTCTACTCCCACTTCTTCCTCCACCCTTACTCCATCCCCTTTCCACACTCCTTCCTCCCCCTGGACTCCCTCTCCCCTCTAGATTCTTTTCTCCCCATGGATTTCCTGCCCTTGCTGCACTCCTTCCTTTACACCTTATAACCCTCTTACACCTACCTCCCTAGTTGCCATCTTCCCCACATTAGTCCCTCATAATGCCAGCCCCACTCCCAACCTCTCGCCCATGACATCTTCATTCCCCCCGACAACCTCACCGTCCTGACACCTTCAACCCCACCTCCCAACCTCACACCCCCGACACCTTTTCCTCTCCCAGTCGATCCTAGACCTTCCTGTCCCACCCCCTGACCATCATCCATTGTTAGAATCAATGGTGACTTTCCACCTTCCGTGAGCCGCTTTGCGGCAGAGCCATGTCCATGAGAATCCACCCAGCATGCCATGGAGGTTCCTCCAGGGTCCTGTTGCTGTTGGATTCCCGCATCTTCTGCTCTTCGGACGTCTGCGATGTGAACAAGGCCCTGGTGGGTAAGTTCTGACTTCTGCACGTCACACTTGTCAAGACATGTTCTACGCCGATGTGTTTTCCCACCAACGTGGGCGGACGATCCAGCGGTGGGGGCGGGGATGGGGGAGTTAGGATGATTTCAACAGGCTGGTCTTATAATGATATACAGATGTATTATAATGAGGTTCCCGACGTCCGACAGCAGGGCACGTGGCCCGCCATTGACGGGCTGAGTGGACGATTGCAATCATTAAATGTGGTGCCTGGTGTGATGAAGCGATGAGGTGATGGTGCGGCGGGCGAATGGGAGCCTGCCCTGCCATGGGAACAGCGTATTTCCTGGGAATGCATAAGTAATGCGTCGGGTTTGGGATAATACAGCGTGAAAACCACCATCGTGGCCTGTGGGTAAAATGTCATTTTTCCTGCCCGCTACCAAACTTACTGCAAATGTGGGAGGATTCAGCGAGCAACATTATGCTCAAATAGAACATGGAGCATTGTCTCTGATTTTTGGAGTAAGAAGATTTCATAAACAACTTGTATAGTTGTAGTTTCAAGATTAAAACTGTTCAGAAGCCACTCATGGCTATTTTGAATCCAAAGTCTCTAGTACCCACTTTAACTGCAGCTGGAATGCTGAGATGGCCTTTGATTTTGTCTGCTTATCAGTATGACATTAAGTACAGATAATCAGAAGATCATTGTAATGTCAATGTGATGTCTAGATTACCATCCCCCTCAGAGGTAGAGCCCAAAAGGGAAGATGTGTTTTTCTTTTTGTATATAGATGAGTTGCCAGTCACAGCAGATGACATTAGTACATCGTTGGGACCCTGTTTTGGCAAGGGTCTAGGGCTATGTTGCAAATAGGGGCCAACACAGATACTGGATTTAGAAATCAGGTCATTTTTTTATGCGTAAGCATGAGTTGTCAGTTGATAAAGGTCTTGTTATGTGGGAGACTGGGTTGTAATTCTCCATTGCTATGCGATCTTCATGATCAACACTGGGGAAAAAGTCTAGCAAGAAGTTATCTCTAGTGGCCAGGGTTAGATAAGGACATAGAAGACACAGGGAAACTGTAGAATATGTCAAGTGGTAGGGAAGAAGCTGCCATCAGTCCATTTGCAAGCATGTAGATGGCCACCTAAGTGTGACAGAATTTGAAGGGTAACAGCTATTCATTGTAATAGCTAATCATTTGAAGTGGGTCAAGGAGTTTCCAATGAATTGAACAATAACTAGCAAGACTCTGGATATTTTGTGTAGTTTGTTTGCTGCTTATGTGTCCCCAGGGGAAATTGTGTCTGACAATGGACCTCAGTTTTGTTCAGAAGGATTTATAAAATTCATGAGAGTGAATGGGGTAAAACACACCACATCATCCTGCTTCAAACGGAGCAGTACAAATTGTTAAGTGTGCTCTTGTTAAGAAAATGCTAGATGCAAATTAGAAAAAGCATCAGTTGTCATTGAATCACAAACTGGTGAATTTTTTGTTTATTTATCACAACACACCCCACACTACTACTGGCAGAATGCCAGCCGAATTGTTTCTTAGAAAACAGCCTATAATGAGGTTTTCATTGCTGAAACCACATTTAGCGCAGTCAATAGAAGAAAAACAATCCAGGCAGGAAGAGGGTCATGATCGGGGTAGAATGAGAGAAAGAAGTCTGAAGTTGAGTCAGAAGATTAAGGTGAAAGAACATCATCAAAAGTGATTAAATTAGTTATCAGGAAGAATCATGAAAATATGTGGACCTTACACATATTTGGTCACGACATTTGTTAGTGGAAAGATTAGGCTTGAAGGGGGAAATGGTGGTAATGTCACTGGATTAGTAATCCAGAGGCCCAGCCTAATGCTCAGGGAGCATGGGATCAAATCCCACTGCAGCAGTTTATGGAATTTGAATTCAATAACTCCAAAATATAAAGCCAGTCTCAGTAATGCTGCCTATGAGAACAATCATTGATTGTTGTAAAAACCCATCTGGTTCACTAATGTCCTTTAGACAAAGGAAATCTACCATCCTTACCCAAATTATAGGTGGGTTGGTCCAGAGGGATACACCCCAGATTCCTCAAGTAAGAGTGGAAATAGCAGAGGTTCTGGCTACAATCTTTCAATCTTCCTTGGATATGGAAATGGTGCCAGAGGACTGGAGGGTCACAAATGTTCTATCCCTGTTCAGGAAAGGGATAAGTCTGATAACTACAGGTTAATCAGCTTACCATCAATAGTGAGGAAACTTTTGAATTAATAATCTGTGGCAAAACTAGTTGTCACTTGGAAAAATATGAGTTAATAATTGACAACCAGCATGG
The DNA here is from genome assembly GCF_017639515.1 of Carcharodon carcharias. NCBI lineage: Eukaryota > Metazoa > Chordata > Chondrichthyes > Lamniformes > Lamnidae > Carcharodon > Carcharodon carcharias. The sequence goes on along the minus strand of NC_054481.1, from coordinate 65,528,196 downwards.
ATTTATTAAAGGTAAATCATAACTGACAATCTTGATTGAGCTCTTTGATAAATTAATTGAGAGGATTGATGAGGTAGCATGGTTGATCTTGTGTATGTGGGCTCTTGATGAAGTGTCATGTGATATTTTTGTAGGACAGGCACACTGAAGCAAACACATGGTGTTCAAGTACCCAAATTAACTGGTTTAATCCAGTTTGATTTATATACATACATACACAAATGGCCACAAGAGGGTGCTGTTAAACTCCTCCCTCCCAGTCTGGCCTACTGTGACTCCAGATGCACAGCAATATGGTTGATTCTTAACAGCCCTCTGCAATGGCCTAGCAGGCCATTCTGTTCTAGAGTATTTAAGGATAGGCAACAAATGCTGGCCTTGCCTGGCAGTGCCCAAATCCCATGAAAGAATAAAAAAAAATGATCATGTTTTACCTTCAAAGTTTCACAAAGAAAAAGGAAGTGTGGAAGAATTAAATTAGTCTGATGAATTGGATAGTTGGGATATGAGTAGAGTATCAATAGTTACTGCAAAACCACTTGTGCCTGAATCTAGTTCAGATCCAAGTCAGTCAGACAGGCATAGAACCATAAAAACCATAGAAAAGATACAGCACAGAAGGAGGCCATTCGGCCCATCTTGTCCATGTCAGCCTGAGGTCATGCAGGTGCCCTTTCTAATCCCACCTTCCTGCACCCGGCCCATAGCCCTGCAGCTCACAGCACTTTATAGGTGCAGATCCAGGTACTTTTTAAAAGAGTTTAAAGTTTCTGCCCCTATTGCCAACTTGGGCAGCGAATTTGACAACCAGCTATCCTCTGCGTAAAAAAGTTCTTCCTCATGTCCCCCCTACACCTTCTGCCACTTATCTTGAATCTATGTCCCTGGTTCTAGAATTCTCCATCAAGGGAAACAATTTTATCCTTTCCCACTATCTACTCTCCTGATAATTTTGTCACCTGTCTGATGAAGTGGAAAATTCAATTGAAGGTCAAGGGAAGGATCAGTCCTTTTTGGAGAAAACATCTCCTCAGACTCAGGCCTAGATGGATCAAGGTCCTTCCCCAGTTCTGAAAGTTTGGGTAAAGAAAGAAGGTATCAATTTAGGAATATGAAACCAGTGGTGAAGTTAAATTTGTAAATAAATGATAAACAAGAAATGTATATAAGCTGTAAGGAATTTTGAATACTGTGTAACTTCATTATTAAGGAGGGAGAAATGTAATAGCACCCTCTTGTGGCTATTTGTGTATGTATGCATACAAGTCAAGCCGGATTAAACCAGTTCATTTGGGCACTTTGAACTCCATATGTTTTCTCCATTGTGTCTGTCCTACAAAGATATCACAAGAGCCCACATACACAAGATCAACCATGCTACCTCATCAACCGTCTCAGTTAATTTATCAAAGAGCTCAATCAAGATTGTCAATTATGATTTATCTTTAATAAATCTATGCTGGTTGTCAAATATTAACTAATATTTTTCCAAGCAACATCTAATTTTGTCACAGGTTCTTCGTCCAAAAGTTTCCTCACTACTGATGGTAAGCTGATTGGCCTGTAGTTACCAGACTTATCCCTTTCCCCTTTCCTGAACAGGGATAGAACATTTGTGACCCTCCAGTCCTCTGGCACCATTTCCATATCCAAGCAAGATTGAAAGATCTGGGCCAGAGTCTCTGTTATTTCCACTCTTACTTCCTTCAGGAATCTGGGGTGTATCCCTCTGGACTAGCCCACTTATAATTTGGGCAGCAGCAAAGATTAAAACCTCTCTGCGACTTCTCCACGATCCATTTAAATACCATTGGCAGGAATCCTCCATGCTGCCTGATATCATATTCTGATGACTGCAGCTACTGCAGGGCATCCAATTGATGGGTCTTGCAAAAAGGTAATGGTAGCCTAACTCCGGTGTTGCCACCAACCCACATCACGATCTCCCTCCTCTGTATGTTTTCACGTTCCTTAATATTCAAGCTAAACCCGTGACCAAAATGGCATGCCGATGGAAGTGTGAATGCACTTTGGATGCCATGTTGGGATCTTAATTGGCTGTGTAATACCTAAAAATGAAGGGCACTATACTGCCTAATTTACTCCCCAAGTGGAGTAAATTTTCAATTTTGTGCATATTAAATTTTCTGTTTTAATATTCCCCCTTTCCTATCTTAAAGCATTGGAGGCAATTTTCAACTGCTGTCCACCATATTTGTTTGAGAGCTGCCAGTCACAATTTTCAAGCAGGTCTCAAAATGGGTACTTAGTGCTCCCTTCTGAAGCAAGCTGGACCCTTATTTAAAAAAATTAATCTGTGCACTTTGCAGCTTGTAGGACCCAATGCTATTTTCATGTAGCAATGGATCACTTGGGACTACTCAGAAAACTGCTCCAAGGAACTTTTGTTTACAGTGACTTTAGTAGAACCATGAATGATGTACCTCATCCAAAAAAATCTTCAAGGGTCCACTGTCAACCTCTCATGCTCTGTTCCATGAATTGCCTTCACTCGCTACTTGAAACATAGGCTGGGCATAGTGTGCATACCACCCATTGCCCTCTGCTGAATGCTGCTGTTGAAAATCACCCTTTTAACTCCATAATGCAATAATTTTCCAAATTCAAGTGATTCCTTCCAATGGCTGTAATTTATATGTGAACTTGCATAGCAAGCTACAGAATACTAGTTGAGCCTAGGAGGTATCCAGCTGAACTCAAATCCATCCCACCTCTCCATTGGTACTTCCAATGGAGGTCTCTAGTCAGTGTTCAAACAATGCAAACCTTCACTAATTTTCTCCTTGCTTGTCTGGGGCCACCGAGTCTTAAGCATAGCATCTTGCTGCTATTCCACTGAGATCAGCCACTAAGTCATGGAATGGGCTCTGAGCCAGATGCAATTATTACATAATCCTGGTTTGTGTTGCTTAGCTACTCAATAGTTACTTTTTCTGAGATAGCAGGCAACTTTTAATGCATTCCAATTACCTGATATTGAATGTAAAATATTGTGATGCAGCTGATGGTAAAGGCTGAGTTGTTCAAGTCCCAGAGGGAAAATTGAAACAACTGTCATAACCAATTTTTGCAAATTGTATGTTTTGAGATGCAGGCTTTGAATTCAGTAGTAATAAGACCACTGAGTCTCAAGAGATTTTAATAAAACTAAATTAATTGTTTATTAATACAAGAAAGATTGTAAACATATACATGTGCCTACAAAATTACTACTATAATAACTGCAAAAATCCTCTAATTAATCTGACTCTCAATTATACCCCCGTTAAGGCAACGATAAATTTCATAGATTTAAACAGACACCTGGCAAAGCATACCCCGGGCAGTCGCATTCAAAATGAGCTTCTTTCAGCTCTGGGTTCTTGCAGACAGCAGTTTGAGGCTTAAGGGCTAGAGACTTCTCACACTTGTTGGATCTTAAAATGTCTCTGCCTCACCCACAATCTCCTTTCTCCATTATTCATATCTTTCTCTTTGAATGTAAGTTTTCCATTGTATCACTAGGCTTTTAACTTTACCTCATTTAACAATAACATCCTTTCATCCCACCAATTTTATTAGTAAGCTGAAAATAAATAAACACATTGTTTGGCATCTTCTAGCTAGGTGTAAGATTTTACCCGCAGTCTTGAATGGTTTCTTTTAACAAATGCAAATTTACACTTTACCTTCTATCCTCCATATGTTTACCTAATTAACATCTCAAAACTAGCTAATTAAACTAAAACTAATTAATTAACATCTCAAAACATCTCAAAGCACCAAGACTTTTAATCCAAGACACACACAGACACACAAGTATAGACACAGACCCCACTAGAACTCTATTTTAAAAAAATAATTCCAATAACATTATAGACATTAATATCTCTTCATGACAAAAAGCTAACAAGTTGGGCCAGATATCAAATTGGTCATGTATGCAAAGAATGCACCAAGCTTCACAGTCAACAACCATATAAAAAGCCAAAGGTCATAGGTTATGTTCTTTCTGTTTCTGCAAAATTAATGCAGTGAAAAAAGTGACAAAAAGCCATGTATCTCTGAAGGACTTGCACTGATGGCTATCCTGTCTCCAGCTGAGACATCCAAAGTCCAATAGAAGCAATTTTGTTTTTGGAACAGCCAAAAAGCTAAAACACTGCACATGGTAAATAAGATGTGACAGTGTAACCATCGTGCTCTTCTTATTTAAATCTACACTAATTACAAAAGTTATCAGCACAAATATGCATATAAATGAAGCGCAAGACTCAATGTGCAGTCTCTAAGGGGATGCTCGTCTTATTTACCCTCACATCAAACAGCAATGTCAACGTAACAAATTTCCCAATATTCTAAGGATTGGTTGAAAACCAAAAGATCTCTTATATCCTTTAATACCTGCCCCTCTTGGGGCATTTTCTGCCTTGCTTTAAACATCTGTTCTAGCCTTGATGCAGCAAGAATTTATAACCCTGATCTAATAATGAAATTTTGGCTAATTTATGCAGATTGTCCTGCCATTCTGAAGCCAGATGGTGGGAAACAAATAGAATATGCCACTCATTTTGATTACGTGACTGAAGTGCTGCTCTAACAAAGTCCTCATTAAATGCATTTCAGCTCAGACATGGCTCTCATTAAATAATACATACTCAAATTGTTTTAATTAATTGCTACTGGCTCGCCTTGTCCATTGCCATTTTTTTTGCAATGCTATCAGGCTGCACCTTTCAGCAGTGCTGTACAACTTAAAATTATCAATTAAGTTTACACAATGGTAGGAGAGCGGTTCTTTCAAGGCTGTGCTCCTGCTCCGTTGGGTATTGGGAAGGGCATTAAATGAAAGTATCATGAATAATTCAGTGATTCGTTTCCGAATGCCGGAGGATAAGCAGAAGTAAACTGGAGCGATTTGACAGAAGGCAGTTATTAATGGGCATGGTCAGCAGTGGGGTCCTGTAGGGTTTGGTGTTATGGTTGTTCTTCTTCATCATCTTTATCAATGATCTAGATGAAGGCATTGGGGGAACTGCCCACATGATTTGTGCTGGTGTTAGAACTTTGATGAAATATGTAAGTTACAAAAGGATCAAGATGCAATCGGGACATTAGCCAGCAGAGAATTATATAAGACAGAACTATATACAGAAACAGGCCATTCAGCCCACCCAATCCATTCCAGCATTTATGCTCCACTCGAACCTCCACCTACCTTCCTCATCTAACTCTTTCAGTATAACCCTCCATTCTCTTTCTCTATCATATGCCTATCTAACTTCTCCTTAAAAGCATTTGTACAATTTACTTCAACCATTCCATGTGGTAGTGAGTTCCGCATTCTCACCACTCTTTGGGTAGAGGAGCTTCTTCTGAATTCCAAATTTAATTTTGTGGTGACTGTCTTATATCAATGGCCTCTGGTTTTACTCTTCCCCACGAAGTACAACAATCTATCTGTGTCTCCACTATCAAACTATTTCATAATTTTAAACACGTCTGTCAGGTCACCCTTCAGCTTTTGCTGTTCAAGAGACCCAGCCTGCTTTTCCTTTCCTGATAGGTATAATCTCATAATTCTGATATCATCCTTATAAATCTTTTTGCACCCTTTCCAACACCTCTACATCCTATCTATAATATTGCGAGCAGAGGTGTACACAGTACTCCAATTGTGGTCTAAACCAGATTCTACCCAAGTCTAGCATAGCTTCTCTATTTTCAATTCTATCCCTCTAGAAATAAACCCTAGTGCTTGGTTTGCTTTTTTAAGGCCTTGTTAACTTTAGCTGCTGATTTGTGTATTTGTACGCCCAGATTCTTTAGCTCCTCCACCCCATTTTATATTTGCATTTTCCAAGTAATATGAAAGCTGCTTATTTTTCTTCCCAAAATGTAATACCTCACACTTGTGTTGAAATACATTTGCCGATTATCTGCTCATTCAGTCTTCTTGTAAATTGCTGCAGATCTTGACAGGATTGACGACCTCCTCCGCCCTCATCATTTCCGGGATTTTCCAGCCTCACCATGGCAGGGCTGACTGCGGGAGATTCGGCAGCCCAGCCAAAAGCCCACTGGCTTTCAGCCGGAGCAGACAATTCCAGTAGCGGGCGGGGCCAAAATATTACATCCATGCCATCCACATGTGGCTGAAATATGGGTAATATGCAACCCAGTTTAACCACCTATAACGCTGCTAAAAGAGAAGGCTCAGAAAGAAGGATTTTCTCCATTTTGAGCAGCTTGGTACTTCGTGAAATTGTACTTAATATCCCTGGAAGGAGACCTTGGCCTCAAATCTCACGCGCAGGAGAGGGTACTGGAGTCAACAAGGTGGAGGCCAGGGCAATTTGAATGCAGGGCCTCATTTAAATAACTACGCATTGTTCAGCATGACAGCTGTCCCGACTGACTATCTGGCCAGTGAGCTGGAGTGTGCGTCAAAAAGCAGCAAGCTGCAGCTGAGGACATTATTAACCCCTGACAGTCAGTGGGGTGGGAGTGCAATTCTGGTATTGAAATGTGGGCTGAGCCCGGAACCAGGAGTTGGCGAAGGGTTGTGGGGGGGGGGGGGGGGCGCGGAATGCAGTAAAGGATGTGGTCACCATCAGGAGGTGGGAGGGAAGCATCTGTAAAAGCATCTGGGTGTCAGGGGAGGGTGGGGGGAGTTCTGGCTATGGCCAGGGGCAGCTCAGCAACAAGGTGATCCAAGGTTTCCTTGCGAGTCTTGGAGGAGCACTCCTGTTTCTCTTGACACACAAGCAAGTCGACAATAAAACTTTGAAACTTGTCTCCTGGATCTCTTCTGGCACAGGTTCAGTTTGGAACAGTTTTGCTTGATGGAGCTAGGAGCTGCCACTGCTCAGATATCAGCTTCAAATTGCAGATCAGGACCTGATGAGACCAGATCAGGTATTGTGACGATATACTACCTGAAAGGATGGAGGGAGCAGATTCTATTGGACATGCACTTCAAGAGAACTAATTTGCATTGAAAAATCTGGGGCGTGGGACTAAATTGGGCAGTTCTTTGAAAGACCTGGCACAGTCTTGATGGGCTAAATGGCTACCTTCTCTGCTGTAAGCTTCTATGATTATATGCCTCCACTTCCTTCCTGCAGGTATCTGCTTGCCTGTTCAAAAAGAGCAGGTTAAGATTGGGACATAACAGGATCAGAGCAGATAAAGTCTCTCATGTTATTTTAATTGCCAGTCAGAGAAACTAATCCCACAACAACAATTTGCATTTACATAACACCTTTAACACATTAATGATCTGAAGCAAGAGGAAACATAAACTAAATTGAATAATTTTAAAGGGGGGCAGAATCAAAAGCAATGGGGGGGGTATGTATCTTCAAACTTTTGAAGGTGGCAGAACAAGTTGAGAAAGCTGTTAAAAAAGGCATGAAGGATCCTTGACTTTATAATTAGAAGCATTGAGTATAAGGGCAAGGGAGTTATGTTAAACCTTTTTAAAACTTTGGCTAGGCCCAGGCTGGAGTATTGTGTCCAATTCTGAGCACCACAATTTAAAATGTCAAAGTTTTGAAAAAGATGCAGAGGAGATTTTTTTTAAGTCTTTCATGGGATGTGGGCATCGATGACTAGGCCAGCATTTCTAGCCCGCCTCTAATTACCCTTGAGAAGATGGTGGTGAGCCACCTCCTTGAACCATTGCAGTCCATGTGGTGTTGGTACATCCACAGTGCTGTTAGGAAGGGAGTTCCAGGAGGCCAGTGACAGTGAAGGTACAGCAATATAGTGCCAAGTCAGAGTCATGTGTGGCTTGAATGGGAACTTGCAAGTGGTGGCGGTCCCATGCATCTGTTGCCATTGTCCTTTGTGGTGGTAGAGGTCCCAGATTTGGAAGATGTTGTCAAAGGAGCCTTGGTGAGTTGCTGCTGTGCATCTTATAGGTTGTACACGAGATTCTCTCTTGTTGGAGATGGTCATTGCCTGGCACCTTTGTGGCACGAATGTTACTTTCCTCTTATCAGCCCATGCCTGAATGTTGTCCTGATCTTGCTATATACGGGCACGGACTTCTTCTGAATCTGAGGAGTTATGAATGGTGCTGGGCATTGTTCTCTCATCAGCGAACATCCCCACTTCTGACCATATGATGGAGGGAAGGTCATTGATGAAGCACCTGAAGATGGTTGGGCTTAGGACACTCCCCTGAGGAATTCCTACAGCAACATCCCAGGACTAAGATGATTGACCTCCAACAACCACAATCATCTTCCTTCATGCCAGGTATGACTCCAACCAGTGGAGAGTTTCCCCCTGATTCCCATTGGCTCCAATTTTGCTAGGATACCTTGATGCCACTTTTGGTAAAATGCTGCCTTGATATCAAGGGCAGTCATTCTTACAGCACCTCTTGAGTCCAGCTTTTTTGTCCATGTTTGGACCAATGCTGTAATAATGTCAAGAGCTGAGTGGCCCTGGCAGAACCCAAACTGGGCATCAGTGAGCAGGTTATTGCTGAGTAAGTGCCACTTGATATCACTGTTGATGAACCCTTCTGTCACTTTACTAATGATCAAAAGTAAACTGATGGGGTGGTAGTTGGCTTGGTTGGATTTGTCCTGCTTTTTGTGGACAGCTTATACCTGGGCAATTTTCCACATTGCTGGGTAGGCATCAGTGTTGTAGCTGTACCGGGACAGCTTGGCTAGTGGCACCGATAACTCTGGAGGACAAGTGTTCAGTGCTATTGCTGGACTGTTGTCAGGGCCCATAGCCTTTGCAGTATCCAGTGCCTTCAGCCATTTCTTTATATCACATGGAGTGAATCGAATTGACTGAAGACTGGCATCTGTGATGCAGGGGACCTCCGGAGGAGGCCAAGATGGATCATCCACTCTGCACTTATGGCTGAAGATGGTTGCAAAGGCTTCAGTCTTGTCTTTTGCACTGGTGTGCTGGGCTCCCCTATCATTGAGGGTCGAGATGTTTGTGGAACCTCCTCCTCCAGTGAGTTGTTTAATTGTCCATCACCACCCTCGACTGGACGTGGCAGGACTACAGAGATTCGATCTGATCTGGTAGTTGTGAGATCGCTTAGCTCTGTCTATTACCTGCTGCTTCCACTATTTGGCATTCAAGTAGTCCTGTGTCTAACACTTCATGTTTAGGTATGCCTGGTGCTGCTCCTGGCATGCCCTCCTGCAATCTTCATTGACCAGAATGATAGAAAGGATGAGGGACTTTGCTTATCTGTAGAGAAACTGGGGATTGTCCTCATTGGAGCAGAGAGCGCTAATGGGGGATTTGATAACAATGTTCAAAATTCTGAGGGGCTTTGATAGAGATGAGGAGAAACTATTATCACTGGCAAGAGGGTCAGTAAAAAGATGACATATGTTTAAGGTAATTGAAAAAAAAGATTCACAGGGGATTGAGTAGAACTTCTTTTTATACAAGTTGTGATCTCGGATGTATTACCTGAAAGGGTGGTGGAAGCAGACTGGGAGGGAATTGGATAAATACATGAAAAGGAAAAATTTGCAGCGCTATGTGGAAACAGCAGGGCAGTGGGACTAATTGTATAGTTCTTTCAAAATGCCAGAACTGGCACACCGGGCTGATTGCCCTCAAATGATTCTCTGATATTTGAGACTGCTGCCTTGCTAGCAGGATGCCTGAAGTGAGTCCAGTGGTAGAGGGTTGAGGGAGGAAGCCTGACAGGGAGAAGGTTAGATGGGAAGCAGTCATGGGGCATCAGCAGCCCATAGGAATGCTGTGCAGCCAGGATGAGCACTACTGCTCTACAGGGAAGTAGGTTTTTTTAAAAAAGAAAACTTATTTTGTGTTGGCAGCCGTAGCACTCCCACCAAAACTGGACTGGACTGGACCAAGCCGGACACCAGCTCCATTCAGTGTTGACCAAGGAGCAGAAGGGCCTTAAAGTCAGTTTTTCATTCGGATATGCATGTGGTCCCATTCCTGTTGATCATGCTTACACGAACATGTCTGAGGTCAATATGGGTTTGGGTGTATTCAAGGCATCCTTGGTGCAGGGCGTAGTTCTGTGAAATTGGTTGCTTTTCCCACAATTTCTGCTTGGAAAACACGTGCAATCAGGACCAATTTCTACTTAATATAATGCCAGCCCCAGAAAGGTATTTGGAACTGAGAAACGTTTCTCTACCAAGGTCTCTCACAGAACTCTGAAATTAATCCTCTGCAAATCATGTATTCTTATGCAAATACAGCACACATCTCCAGCTGTTAGTCTCATATTAAGTTTACACCAAGGTTGGCACTATCTAAATGGAGTCCTAGAATTGGACCAGCATCAATCATTTGTCTCTATTAACAGACAGATGCTCAAATTGTGCTGCAACATCACTAGACTGCCATCTGTTTCATGCACCTGGTTAAGTACATTTAAAAGGTTGGATTGTGTGCTTTGGCTAAATTTATGTCATTTTTTTGGTTCAAGTCACAGGGCATCTGGAGTTTGTTAATCATTTTGAGTACCAGTGTAAACAACTCCCTGCATTTCATGTCCATAAAATTTTTATTTAAATAAATGATGCAGGAAACATGTTAAAGGCTAATCAAATGAGGCCATATGACCAACAAGCATCCTACAAACAAGGAAGGTATAAATGAAAATATTCCAATTAACCACAACTGCAGAGTTCCAAGTAGCAGTTGCAGAAATGTTTTGTGAAAGTAATTTGTGAATAATGTAGAACATTTTAGTTACAAATAGCACAACCTCTGGCAATTAGCAGTGAACAGGTCATTGTCACACGCAAACACATCTAGCCCAGCACCTTGATCTCTGCTACTAAATAGTTTAATATCTTGCAAATGGACCACATTGCAAACTCATGTTTTAGTAAGGAAATGGGATATTGATGTTGAATTTTATATTGTTTAATTTTAGGCATCAGGGGTAAAACTGAATTTTTCCACAGCTACAAAATGGGTTGTAATGGGTTGACCGCCCATTTTACATCCCTCCCAATCTTCATTCCCAAAGGATAAAAACACTGGGCAATCCACTACCACTTATTCTACGACCCAGCAAAGTTGAATTTTATTCCCTCTGTGTTTTTTATGTACAATTTAGGGATGAATTGCAATAGTGGAAAAATGAAAATCCACACATAAATTCCTACTTGTAGCTTTGATATAAAACCGAGATCTCACCATCTCATTCTTATAAAGATTAAATAAATTATTTATATCCTTTTGTTTCACTGTTCAAACGCAACTATTTTAACAGCACTCCTCTTTTCCCCAGTTCCAAGTGGTGGATCAAATGGCTCTGCTCTCAAGCCGTTGTACACTAAGAATAGCATCAGAGGTCACATGACTATGGCAAGGCTATGGCAAGCTACATTGCACAAAAGCACTTCTCCAAACAACCCCCTTTCCATAAAAATAAAAAAAAACTTGCAAACACTATCATTTGCAGTCACAAGTCAGGCACATACAAGGTGAAAATTATCATGCATGTACAGAAAACTTCATTCTTGCCTGACTAACTTTCATCTGTCCCTAAGCACACATTGTACACATAATCTTTAAAGTGTTCAGGTCTTCTAATAGTATGCGTGCGGGTTGTTATTGGCTGCTGGTCTGGTAACTGCTCATTCCTGGGTTGATGTTGCCTCTCCGGGGAATTCCACTGCCATGACAAGTGTTGCTGCTGTGATAATTGTTGCTGTTGATCTGTTGCCTCTGTTGGCGAATGGTTGACCTCTGGGAGGGATAGTTGATCAGTTACTAGTGCAATTGGTGAACTCACATCTTCCTCATCAGCTGTCTGCTGTGAAGGGGCAGTTTCTCCAGTTGCACGTACATGTCTGCGGTCATGACTATGTAACTGGTCATTCATTTTTACTGTGTACAATCGAGGTGACAACTTCTCTACACAGGTCCCAAGTTGCCAAGTGGGCTGATTTTTTTTTGAGTGCATTGAATGTTTGCACTCCAACCGGCTCTCCAATTCTCAACTCTGGCAACGACTTGGCAGCTTCATCAAAGGGAAATTTGTCTTTTTGTCATTTCACTTTGATTTTGTTACTCACGCCCATTACTACTTCGAAATCAGTAGTGCTTTAGCTATTGAAAGAGTAGTTAGCTATTGAAAGAGTGTGACATGGTCACTGAACAGGCTACCTTCCATGCCTTCAGTAGGTGGTGTATTTCGCTGCTCGAGGATTTCCTTGTACACATCTCTGCTGGATCTGGTCAATTTTTTGATGATCCACTTGGCTGCCTCAGCCTTTCCATTCAACTGAGGGTAGTGTGGAGATGATATGTAGTGCTGAATTTCCCAATCATTTACTAAGCAGCTGAATTCTTCACTTGTGAATTGAGGGCTATTGTAACTCATCACAATGTCAGGAATGCTATAATGACTGAAGTGTTCTTTCAAGCATTCTTGATCTCACTGGTGACTGTTGACATCAGCTGGTCTAACTCCCAGTAGTCTGAATAGCAGTCAATGGAGACAAGATAACCAGTTCCAAAGAGAGTGAAGAGGTCTATTCCAAGTTTCATCCCAGTCTGTCTAGGATGCCATCAGTCATGAGCGGCCCTTTAGCTTGCTTAGTTTGATGTTCATTGCAAGCACTGCACTGGCTAATGTGGCCTTTGATCTCATTGCTCATTTTTGGCCAATAGAGAACTTCCCTTCCTCAGATGATTCGGTTCCTAAATGGCTTGCGTGGATGTGCCTCAACATTTCTTTCCTCATCTCCTTAGAGATGACGACTCTAGTTCCTTTGTACAAGATGCAATCACTCCATCTCTGTATACCCCAATACTCTCTTATAGCAACAGGCGTATCCTTGATGGTTTCAAACCATTCTTTCATCACTGCTTCTTGCAGCATTTGGAGAGTTGAATCGCATTGCGTATTTTGCTTGATCTGAGCAAGACACTTGTCTCAGATTCAGTTGGGGCAGTACCTTCCATTCTGGAGTATAAGTTGGGTGGTGGGAGCGAAAATGGGAGTGTTTTCCGCTTGGGACTGTTATGGCTGGTTACACTTGATCTCACACTGTTCAGCTCATTACATATACATGCACGAGGAGCACAACGAATCCCGTGCTGGAAGGTGGGCAGGAAGTCGCCATAACCACTCTTACCTCTGGGGGCGGGGTTGAAGGTCCTTGTGCCATATTTAAAGGGAACATGGACAGTCATTCACTCACTGCAATCCATGAGCTCTGGATTGTGAATCCCTCGTGATGCCCCAGAGCAGGCAACATGTGGCTCCCCCACCCCATTCCAGTGATTCCCCAGGATGGCAGCAGGAGGCCCTCCCATTTGACCATGGTGGTCAAGGTCACACCAGGTGTTAGCTGGGGGAACACATGGGAGAACTGGCCAGCAGGGTAGAAAAAGTATGTACAATCTGTTGCACTCAGGTAGAGTATGCTGCACAGGCTACTCACTGCAAAGTATCAGGAAGTGTAATTATACAAGAAGGGTGCCAGACAGGAGTTTGGGTTAAGGACTCAGCAGCAGATGGGACATGTGCACAGAATGTGTGCCAGGCATACCATGCTCTCAATTAGACATCACTTCTTTTGCCATCCCTAATTGCCCTTGAGAACTAAACAGCTTGAACTTAAGAGTCAACAACATTACTGTGGGTCTGAAGTCACATGTAAACCTGACAAGGACATTAGTGAATCAGGTGGGTTTTTACAACAATTGACAATGGTTTCATGGTCATCATTAAACTTTTAATGCCAGATTTTTTGTTGAATTCAAATTTCACTATCTGCCATGGTGGGATTTGAACCCAGGTCTCCAGAGAATTACACAGGGTCTTTAGAATCTAGTGACAATACCACTACTCCACCACCTCCCATTTGCTGGGGAAGGCTCAGCAGCTGACAATAGGCAAGATCCTAAACTGCTCATGCACACAATGGGATGACACGAAATCCTCCTATCTGTGTGCAGGACAAGAACAAGTCCAACCAGAGGGAGCAGGCCAACAATGGGCGGTGGCATTCTGGATATTTGAGTCCTAACCACATTTGAGGAGGAGACAGCAGAAATAGCCAGGAGGGAGTGGGAATGTGCCTGCGCTAAAGGCGAGACAGGACTCCCCCAGCAAGCCAGTGACGATGCCTCCAGTTGTCAGTTGTCATATGTGCCAACAGATTGGGACATTGTTTAGAAAAGAGAGCTTGCTTAGGTTTCTACGAATTCTTTCTTTCCTCTATTCCAGGTACCAGCAAGAAAAAGGGGAGGAAAAGAAGGGAGACCACCCACAGCTCCAACTCCAACCCCACCTCTGAGGATGATGACTCAGAATCCTCAGAGAATGCGCCATCACGACGTCCACCTGCACCCTCCACCAGCGCAGATACATTCACCTCAGTAGACTAAGCTCGAGGTCATAATCTAATGAGCACATCAGTGACACGGGTCCACTACTGACGGAGGAAGTGACAGCCGAGGTCTCTGACACTCTGAGAACTGCGGGCGACCATACCCCTTATCAGCCCTGTAATATAAGGGTCTGGCACATGTAGGGTTAATGTGGGACTGAGCTGTGTGTACCAGCAAGCATGGATACAGCTCCGACCTTGAACACTTTACTGTATATTTATAAGTAGTTCTAAGAGTTAATAAAGACTTACAGTTAACCTACATATGACTCCAAAGACTTCTTCCGACCTACTGAACTGTAACCAACACCCTACAACAAGCTCCATACAAATGATAAGCCACTGGTCTCAGCCATAAGAAGCCTAATGGAGATGCAGAGATAGGCAGGGGAGCATCACGCAGAGGTGCCATGAGCAGATTGGACTGAAGGATGGAGGAGTCCGTCCATGTTCTGTCAACTGTCATAGCATACGGGTGCTTAGCTGCCTGCATGGAAAGGGTGGCAGCCGCTTTGGAGAGCCAGGCCCAGCAGGACACACAGTGGTTGCTGGATGTGTGCTTGGACCTGCATTCCATTGCTCTAGTCATGGGTGCACTGCGGCAGCGGCTAGGTGAGAGGGGGATAGGACACCTCGACCTCCTTCCAGGTACCCCATCTCCTCAAGGAGTCAGGGAGGTGCCATTGCACTCTGACAGGGAGGAGGGGCACCACCAAGGCACTCCGGGGACTTCAGCCCAGGACACTCCAAGGGTGCCCTGCCATTCAACCTCCCCTCTTCCAGTGATCCCCATCAGGTCCAGCAGGTCAGACCGAGGAGGGTGCACCTGCACCTGTGCAGAAGACCCTTAGCGAGCCGGGGCCCTCACAGCCTCAGGCCATCAGAGGTTGGATACCAAAGTCACCACAGTCAACAGGGCATAACAGTCAGCAGGTTCCTCCACCTCAGCTGTGGATGCCGGCATAGCAGTAGGAAAAGAAATATTAAGAAGTTTTACAGGGAATAGGTGTACAACCATTGCATGCAGTTTTGGCACTTGTAAGTATATGTTTGCACTGTTTGGAAATATCTTGCATTCTCATCATGCTGCTAGTTGCTTCAATGGTCGCGAACATTTAAGGATGTTGAACTTGGTCTCCCATCAGAGTCTGATAATGTTTGCCTATAGAGTCACTTCTCTCACATTATAAATGCTGTGATTACTGAATATCCAGATATCTGGAAAGAGATCCCTCTGATATTGAAGACTTGAGAAGTTTTACAAACAGCACAACAACCTTTAGAGCTTCAGCATGGTGTATGTGAGGTTTGCCAGTGCATCAAGCATGTTCTACCCTCCCACTGTTACTCATCAAGTTCTCCCCATCCTTCTCCACAATCACCGCTTTGTCATTCCTCTCCCTCCTGTAACCATTCAGCCTTCCCCTGTCACCTTGGACCAAATTATCATTTTTGTGGGCATTCCTGCTCTCCCCCCATTCCCATAACAGCTGACGTGCCCATGCCCCTCCTGACCCCTCCCATTCTTGAGGCCAGCTGTACCCTGACTTTCTGTGACCCCCCCTCCCCCATGAGACCACCCACTGCCTGCCCATGGGCCAAGCACTTCCACCTTACGTGAATCAACTCCCTCCTCTGACTGTGACTGTACCCTCTGCCTCCCAGACCCTCATTCAAACCCTTAAGACTAAATTCTTCAGCTCATAGACCGCAACCTTTAGACCCATTTCTCTACATGCTCAGTCTCCAGAGAACCCATCCACTGCCCTGAAGCAGGACCAAGACATGCATGACATGTTTTCCCCCCTAACTTGCCCCAGGAAGTCTGGCTTTCTTTCCCGGACAACCCTCCCACTCTTCCCCGCTGATGCTGCCTCCCCTGTTCAGCCTTTGCTCCACCCTTCCTCACTGATGCGACTTCCCGTGTCCAGGCTTTGCGCAGCTTGGACTATCAATCAAGAAGGCTGACATTTTTGAGCAGCCCACAAGAAGCACTTCAAAGCCCAGGAAGAAGTCAACCTCTCCAGGTGCACGCGGCTTCTATGCCATGGTGGATGCAAACATTCTAATTTCTCATTGGCAGAGAACTTAATTTGAAGGGGGCACTTAGTTCTGGTGAGCTGGCCTCTTAATGAGCATGCATGACATGCAAATACATGCAAAAAGGCTTCCCGACATTGTTCGTCAGGAACCTTGACCCACCTTTAAAGTCCAGAGAACAGAATCACAAAAGTTCATCCCGCCAAATTAAGTTCTCCTGCCCACCAAGCTTCCTGTTGCTGGTGGGACCAGGAGATTCTGCCCTCATCTCTGCTGGGTCGTTGACTCCAGAGCATGTTGTGCTATTGCTTCTCGTTGAATCTGGAAGCTTTCACTAAGATAAAAGTTAAATACTGCAGGTGCTGGAAATCTGAAATAAAAACAGAAGCTGCTGGAAAAACTCAGCGGGGCTGGCAGCTTCTGTGGAGAGAGAAACAAAGTTAACGATTCAAGGCTGTATGACTGCTCTGAAGAAACGTTAACTCCCTCAGAGCTCTGGAGAAGAGTCATGCAGACTCAAAACACTAACTCTGTTTCTCTCTCCAAACGAGCTGCTTTGTCCTGGATGGTGTAGAGCTCCTTGAGTGTTGTTGGAGTTGCATTCATCCAGGCAAGTGGAGAGTATTCCATCACAGTGCTGACTTGTGGCTTGTAGATGGTGGACAGGCTTTGGGGAGTCAGGTGGTGGGTTACTCACTGCAGGATTCCTAACCTCTGACCTGCTCTTGCAGCCACAGTACTTATATGGTTGGTGCAGTCCAGTTTCTAGTCAATGGTAACCCCCAGGATGTTGATGGTGGGGGATTCAGCGATGGCAATGCCATTGAGTATCAAGGGGCAATGGTTTGATTCTCTGTTGTTGGAGATGATCATTGCCTGGCACTTGTGTGGTGCAAGTGGTACTTGCCTCGTGCCAGCTCAAGCCTGAATATTGTCCAGGTCTTGTTGCATTTAGACATGGACTGCTTTAGTATCTGAGAAGTCATGTGTGGTGCTGAACATTGTGCAATCATCAGTGAACATCCCCATTTCTGGCCTTATGATGGAAGGAAGTAGTTGATGAAGCAGCTGAAGATACTTGGGCCTAGGACTCTATCCTGAGGAACTCCTGTAGTGATGTTCTGGAACTGAGATGACTGACCTCCAACAACCACAACCATCTTCCTTTGTGCTAGGTATGATTCTAACCAGCAGAGACTTTTCCCCAATTCCTATTGACTTCAGTTTTGCTAGGGCTACTTGATGCCACACTCGGATAAATGCTGCCTTGATGTCAAGGGCAGTCACTCTCACCTCACCTCTGGAGCTCAGCTGTTTTGTCCATGTTTGAACCAAGGCTGTAATGAGGTCAGGAGCTGAATGGCTCTGGCAGAACTGAAACTGAGCATCAGTGAGCAGGTTATTGCTGAGCAAGTGCCACTTGGTAGAACTGTTGATGACCCTTTCCATCACTACATTCATGA
This sequence comes from Carcharodon carcharias, assembly GCF_017639515.1. NCBI lineage: Eukaryota > Metazoa > Chordata > Chondrichthyes > Lamniformes > Lamnidae > Carcharodon > Carcharodon carcharias. Next base: position 65,510,306 of record NC_054481.1, on the reverse strand, counting down.
TTGAGAGTAAACTGATGGGACAGTAATTGGCCGGGTTGGATTTCTCTTGCTTTTTGTGGACAGGAAATACCTGGGCAATGTTCCACATTAGATGCCAATGGTGTAGCTGTATTGGAACAGCTTGGCTAGGGCGAGGAAAATTCTAGAGCACAAGTCTTCAGTGCTATTGCTGAAATATTGTCAGGGCCAATAGCCTTTGCAGTATCCAGTACCTTCAGCCATTTTTTGATATCATGTGGAGTGAATTGAATTGACTGAAGACAGGCTGGGGACATCTGGAAGTGGCCGAGATGGATCATCCACTCTGCACTTGTGGCTGATGGTTGTAGCAAGTGCTTCAGCCTTATCTTTTACACTGATGTGCTGGGTTCCCCTATCGCTGAGGATGTCCACCACCATTCATGACTGGATGTAGCCGGACTGCAGAGTTTAGATCTGATCCGTTGGTTGTGGAGTCGCTTAGTTCTGTCTATCACTTGCTGCTTAAGCTATTTGGCATGCATGTAGTCCTATGTCATAGCCTCACCGTGTTGACACCTCATTTTTAAGTATGCCTGGTGCTGTTCCTCGCATACCCTCCAGCACTCTTCATTAAACCAACATTGATCGCCAGCTTGATGGTAATGGTAGAATGGGGGATATGCCCAGCCACAAGGTTACAGATTGTGGTCAAATAAAATTGTGCTCCTGTTTTTGGCCCACAGTGCCTAATGGATGCCCAGTTTTGAGTTGCTATATCTGTTCAAAATCTATCCCATTTAGCACAGTGGTAGTGCCATACAACAACAATGGAGGATATCCTCAATGTGAAGGCTGGAATTCGTCTCCACAATGACTGTGTGGTGGTCACTCCTACTGATATTGTCATGGACAGATGCAACAGTGGCAGGAAGGTTGGTGAGGATGAGATCAAGTATATTTTTCCCCCTTGTTGGTTCCCTCACCACCTGCTGCAGACCCAATTTAGCAGCTATGTACTTTAGGACTCAGCCAGCTCAGTCTGTAATGGTGCCACCGAGCCACTCCTGGTGATGACATTGAAGTCCCCCACCCAGAGTATATTCTGTGCCCTTGCCATCCTCAGTGCTTCCTCCAAATGATTTTCAATATTGGGATGTGCTTATCCATCAGCTGAGGAGGGACGGTATGTGGTAATCAGCATGAGCTTTCCTTACCCATGTTTGACCTGGTGCCATGAGACCTCATGGGGTCCAGAGTCGATGGTGAGGACTCCCAGGGCAACTCCTTCCCAACTGTATACCACTGTGCCCCTGCATCTGCTGGGTCTGTCCTGCCGCTGAGACAGGACATACCCAGGATGGTGATTGTGGTGTCTGGCACATTATCTGTAAGGTGTGATTCCGTGAGCATGGCTGTGTCAGGCTGTTGCTTGACTAGTCTGTGAGACAGCTCTCACATTTTGGCACAAGTCCCCACATGTTAGTAAGGAGGACTTTGCAGGGTCGACAGGGCTGAGTTTGCTATTGTTGTTTCTGGTGCCTAGGTCGATGCCAGCTCATTCATCTGGTTTCATTCCTTTTAGACTTTGTAGCGGTTTGATACAACTGAGTGGCTTGCTGTGCCATTTCAGAGGGCAGTTAAGAGTCAACCACATTGCTGTGGGTCTGGAGCAACATGTAGGCCAGACCAAGTAAGGACAGCAGGTTTGCTTCCATAAAGGACATTAGTGAACTTCAGCCATCTTCAGCTTCAGGTTCATCTGGTGAACTCTCTCAAACAGTCTCACTGGATTGGGATTGTGGTCTATGATGGCTTCTTCCATTGTATTCCATATCCATAGACTAACAGATCATCCACAATTGCTTCCACTCCTGAAAGTTCATTTGACTATCTCATGCTGTCAGTGTTGATACACTTCCAGAGCAGCATGTGAAACCATCTGTACCTCCCTAATGGTGTCCAGAATGTAGTCAGGAAACTACTGCTTTCATCCAACTTCACTTGTCAGTATAATAAAAACAGAAACTGCTGGTAAACCTTAGCAGGACTCGTAAATCTGGAGAGAGAAACAGAGTTAACGTTTCTTCACACAGTCATACAGACTCAAATCTTAACTCTATTTCTCTCTCCACAGATGCTGCCAGACCTGCTGAATTTTTCCAGTAGCTTCTCCTTTTTATTTCAGATTTCCAGCATCTCTAGTATTTTGTTTTTATCATTGACCAGTATCCACCCTTCCCATATAGGGTAGTAAAGACCTTTGCCTTGCGGAGTTGTGGTAAGATTTCTTCAATGGCATAGCAAAACTTTATTGAGGTCCTTTGGATCTGTGCAAACTCTCAGCTTTCCAGATTTATCCACCGCTACCAAGCTGCTCATACAGTCTGTAGATGTTGTCACTTTCTTGATAATTCCCATTTTTTCAAGCTCCTCTATCTTGTCTTTCAGGCCAGACTTGAGAATAGTTGGAACCCTCGTCAGAAGATGCTGAACCAGTCTCACACTATCATCTTCTTCAAAACAATATTCACCGGGAAAACTTCCAAGACCCATGAAAACATCTTTGTAATATTTTTAGCATCTGTTCAGCAGCCAATGATGCCGTGCACAACACTGCGAACCTCTTCTGGTACATGGAGGGTTACCAGTCTGAGTTATTGATTTGTATCAGCTGAGATGAGGGGATTTTATTATCTGGGACTGCAGGTCTTCTTTCTTCCCATTGCATTGGGCTCTCAGCTTAGTTTGTCCTCTTGGGGTGAGCATTGTTCCATTATAGAGCCTCAACTTTATTGTCAACAGCTTCATTTTTCGATCACCATCTTGAGCAACTTCACACAGGCCTGCGAAGCCCATGATGTTACCCATAGCACCAGTGTCTATCTGACACTTCATATTAACCCCAATCTTCTCCTTTTGCTGGAATCATTCCAACAGTCACAAACCATTTTTTTCCCTTGAGATTAGACAATGCCAACCTGTTCTAGGGTGTAGAGTGATTTGTCAGAATTATCATTTGACATTTTTATGGCTTGCTTATCCTCTTTCCAGCAAAACACCTGTGTGCAAAGTGATTCAGCTTATTGCAGTTGGAGCACTGTTTTTCTCCATGGTGGACATGTTTCCTTTTCTTTCACATGGTGTCTTCCACAATATTTACATCCTATACCCTGGCCTTGATCTTTCTTCTGGCCATTCTGTAAACATTTCTTCCTTTTTTCCATTCTCTTGCACTTGTAAGGCCTGAACGGTCTCTCAGCACAGTACAAGGCCTCATCAGTTCTCCCATCAATGCTCGCCAGCTGATGATTAACCACCTCAGAGCTTCTGCACATCTCAATAGCTTTCAGTATATGTGCTCTCATGGTGAGCTCTCTTGTTCCTAAGATAATCCTATCTCTGATCAGATTACCCTTCAGCTGCCCAAACTCATAAGGTTTAGCTAGATGTCTCAGTGCAGTCATGGGCAGAATATTCTCCTCCTTTTCCTGAACTCTAGTGTTGAACATGTAGCATTTATAAATAACATTAATGGCAGGTTCAAAGTGGGTCTTCAAGGCCTCCAGAATTTCACAAGACTGGTTTTTCTGCTCGTCATTGAGGTCTATGGTGCGATAGAGCTTGTAACACAGTTCCCCCAGCTCTGATAACAGAGTTGCTATTCTTATTTGTTCAAATTTCTTGTTTGCCTCTGTGACAATTTCCTAGTTTTCCACTGCAACTGGAAGAATTTCCAATTCATTCTCAAATCTCCCTTCATCCCTATAGGAGCAGGTGCTGGAATACTTAAAGCCATACTGACTCACCCAGTGACGAATGTCCTGTGCAAAGTTGCAGACTGAAGTTTTAATTACTCTCTGCTGTTTCTTACAGCTGCTGACTACCAAAATCTACTCAACCTCAACTGCACACTCCTGACACCATGTTCCAAGTGATGGATCAAATGGCTTCTGCACTCAAACCTTTATACACAAAGGAAAACAGAGGTCACATGACTATGGCAAGCCTATTGCTAGTCATGTTGTACAAAGACACTTCCCCAAACCGGGTAGATTAAAATTTCTCATGCTGTTTCCTTAAGATGTCTAAATTCACTCCATTAACAAACACCATAGCAATGAGAATAAAAAGCATCTGTGGTCATTATTAGAACTTTGTAATCAATCTGCCCTGATAGACAACAATCACTTGTAGATTGTTTACATTGGACCATGGAAATATATATGATTACTTTTTCTCTTTTTGGTCAGAACAAATATTCCCTTCCTTCACCAAACAAAAATCTTCAAACATCAAATAGGCCTGTGGAACTAATAAAATAATTGAGCAAATCTAATTTTACCATGAAGAGATTGTGTTCCTGTGCTGCATGGGGTCAGCAGATTCTCTCTTATCTCCAGTGCAGACCTGGCATCTAAAATACCAATTTCCAATGTTGCTGAAGCAAGACCAAGAAGACGGCTACAGTCAGTAATCCAGTTATAGCCCTCGCTTCCAAACACATTTGCAACTATAATTCGAAAAGCTCTGACAAGCATGAGGAGCCGCTATGAGAACTAAGGGTGAAATTGCATTTAACACAGCAAGTGGGAATTGTGGCGTGGGAATACACATCACAGCAATCAGGCTCATGACATAACAACATCCTTGTCTGAAAAAAAAGTAAGTGAAATTTACAAGCTGCTGTGCTTGATTCCACCTGACAGGTTTCCTACTTCAAACGTGTTGCACTGTCATTACAGTTGTACTTTAATGATGTTCTTTATCATGGTGCCAGAATCAGTCACTGAAGAGCTAGTAGATAATATAAATAGCACCTAATAATCAAATGAAATCACTTTATTGACATAATCAAAGTTTCTCAAAATACAGCCAATATACAAAGCTCACACACACTAATTCATAAATTCACGTAGTTACTGCAACAATGAAGAAAGCATTGAGTAGACACTGATAATTAATTCCCTGTTAATAAGATAATTGAACAAAGCATAACATTGGCTGAGCTGTATATTTTAATTTCTTTGCTAGAATTTCTTTTAAATGAAACACTCTGCAACTGCATCTAAAAGCGGATCAGTTATGTTTGGGTCCGTGTAATTAACATACAACAACTCTCTGCAAGGTGTGTATTCTTGGTAAATAATATCCTACATAATTCGTTTTGGCATTAAACGTAGTTTTTGTTTCATAATAAATTGATAACATTTGCATCCGCAATTAGCTTAGAAAAATAGTGCATTCCGCAAAAACGGGAAGTCATAGCAGTGGGTACTAAACACCTCTCACTGATGAGACAAATAGACATTTAGCAATGGATTTCATCCAGCTAGAAGGGGTCATGTGTTCGATTTGTGGTGCTATGTGTAAAACACCAGTAAAGTAAAATTACAGGGCAGAATTTTACGTCCTGCCTGCGGGCACATGCCCGACCAGATTAGGTGTAAAATTGCACAGGATGACGTCACGCAAGTGTCCCAACGTTATTGCGCACTCGCTCGGATATTCCGCTTGGCGGGTGCACGCGAAAGTCGGAAGCGCACCCGTCAACAATTAAGAGGGCAACTAAGCCCATTAATGGCGCAATTGTCTGCAATTTTTCATGTCCCATCCAACCTTATGGTTGGCGGACAGGTGAATCAGCCAGGCGGTCTTTACATTTTTCATCAAACCTCATCCAAGGGCAGGATTAAATTTCCATTGGGAAATAAAATAAAAATAAATATCCTGGGGACAGCGTTTTTATGAGGTATGCTTTCAGGTACTTTACTGTGATGGACAGATGGTTTTTTTGCTAATTTTTACAGCTTTATTTCATTATTTGCAAGTCTGCACCTCCCTTCAGAGAGCTCTCTCACAATGGCCATCTGTGCCCGCATTGACATCGTCGCCCGCCTTCTTCCTGGCCTCCCCCGCCTGCACTGGCAGCACTGAGCTGGCCAGTCGGGAGCCGATCGCAGTCAGGGGTCCATTTCCCCGCCGCTCCAGGGCCCGCCCATCACGCGTGCGTGCCCTACGACCGAAAAATTCAGGCCATGTTTTCTTCTCAGGTGCTGCACAGGCAACACAACATAGATCAAATAATTTTAAGAGGGAAAATGAAATGCACAGTAATACCAAAGTTAAAAATCAGCCCAGCTCAATTCAAAAAGAAAAGATGACCTCAAGATAAAAATAACAGCAAGAAATCTATTTTATTTTAATTGGGATGCCCCACTGGGGAGAAAGGGCAATAGCGCCAATATGGTCCTGAACATTTTAATTCATGCACATAACCAGCAACTCAAAATATCTGGCATTGAATCAATTTTTATTTAATATGAAATTTTCATTGTTACAGTGGAATTCAGTGCGAATCAGCACAACAATGCTCCTTTTGCATACTTTTGAAGCATGAGAGAGAACCCAACTAAACTACAAGAATCATTTTCTAGTTTTGCATTGAGTTTTATACTGTTCCTAAAAAGCTGTTATTCAGTGCTATATACAGAATATGTAAGATGACAACTAAGAAAACACTGCATCATTATCACTCGAAGTGAATTTGATGCAGGCCAACAATGACATTGTAATGTGCTTACACATCAACTGCACGCTTGTGGAATGCAGCCACCTGCAGCTCCTTCCACAACTTGTCCTCACTGCTGTTAATTCTCATTCTCCTCCTCCTCCTCAGTGCAATCAAGAGCAGCCATGGCACCACTCATCATGAGCTTCTCCATCTGGACAACTCAAAACTATCCAAGTATCTCTCTCATGCCAAGTACTCTCACCAAGTATATCCCATAAGGAACTGAAAAAGGGCTTATGCGTACTGTAACTTTCAGCCTTTAATCATCCTACAAAGTGGTGACCAATCTCACTTCCTTTTCACCATCAACTACCTGGGATTCACAACTGTCTCTTAGGGTTTTCGAGGTCTGATAGAAACCAGATCACCATCCTTCTGCTTAGTGGGCTAACAGATTCACAGCCTGGTATAATAGAAAAAACTTCTTGACGTACTTTTGGCTGCCATTGCACAGGGCAGATCTACATGCCTTACCTTTCAGCACAAGTAGCAATGTGAAAGCTGGCACCAGGCTGCTTTGGACCAAATTCAAGAGATGCAGCACGTGGCCTCTGCTTCCTTTGACCACACTGCCATGAGAAGAACATCACTGCCATCCCATGGATCTTTTACCCCACATTAGCAGCCAACAACTTTTTCTGATATTGGCCCTCTGGTTGTAACTAGGACAACCACAGTAACAGGAGAAAGGTAAGTATGTATAGTCACGCTTGGGGAGTATATTTGAAGAGGTAAAATGGCTTTCTTCAATTCTGAATTACATGTAGTAACAGGAAAGGCGCACTTATTTCATGCGCAGCCCTTGATGAAGATAAAAAAAGTCAGCTATTGACATGTAAATCCAAAGAAACATAGGAGCTCACAGCATAGAAGGAAGCAATTCGGTCCATCATGCCCATTGCTATTTGAAATAACAGTCCTGCCTAGTCCCACTGTACTGAATTTCGTCTGCAGAATTCCCAAGTTCCTCATCTAACTCCCTTTTAAAGTTATTTGTGGAACCAGCTTACAGCTTTTAGATAGAGCAATACGGATCCAAAAAACTATCTCAGTGAAAAAAAATCTCTTATTTTAGATCCTTTGCCAAAGGTTTTTAATCTATGACCTCTGGTTATTGGCCCACTCTCCAGAGGGAATAGATCTTCTATAGCTACTCTGTCAAAGCCTCTAATAGGCCCATATTTTCCCCATGTTGGACAGCCTTTCCATCATGGTGACAATCCTGGAAATGGCTGAAAATTCAAAGTCCTGCCCCTGACCACGGCATGCTCCATTTTCGCAGGCGTAGGGCTGGAGTCCGGCCAGGGTTCACGTCTGCACAGTTCACAGAGGGGGCTGGCTATTTAACTCACCAACTGCATCCACTCATGTCAGATTTGGGTAGGCCTGGAGTGTGAAACCTGAAGCATGCAGATTAGGCTAGGTAAGAGGAGGTCTGAACTTGGTGGATTCATTTGGATAGCCAGGGTACCTATTGTAGGGTGGTTGAGTTGTGCTATTAATGATAGAGTTGATCTGCAGACACTTCTTGGGTGGAAACATTAAATTTATTTACAATATACTTAGCAGCAACTACCTGTGTGCTTTCAACTCCAAGTCTATCTCTACATTGGCTGCTGAGGTAGCCCACACTACTCTTCTATAGGTTACTACAAAATCATAGAATCAGAGAATTATTACTGTGCAGCTTGAAGCCATTCAGCCCATCGTACCCGCACCAGCTCTCTGAGTATTTTAACTTAGTGCCAATCTGATGCCTTTTCCCTGTAACCCTGCACATTGTTTCTATTTAAATAAACATCCAATGCCCTCTTGGATGCCTCAATCAAACCTGCCTCCACCACACTTCCAGGCAGTGCATTCCAAACCCTAACTACTCGCTATGTGAAAAAGTATTTTCTCACCACGCATTTGCTTCTTTTGGAAAACATTTTAAAACTGTGCCCTCTGGTTCTCGATCCGTTTATGAATGGGAACAGTTTCTCCCTATCTACTCTGCCCAGACCCCTCATGATTTTGAAAACGTCTATCAAGTCTCCTCTTAGCCTTCTCCTCTCCAAGGAAAACAGTCCCAACTTCTCCAATCTTTCCTCACAACTGAAGTGTTTCATTCCTGGAACCATTCTCGTAAACCTCCTTTACACTCTTTCCAATGCATTCACATCTTTCCTATAGTGTGGCACCCAGAACTGTATACAATACTCCAGCTGAAGTCTAACCAGTATCTTATATAAGTTCATCATAACCTTCCTGCTCTTATACTCTATGCTCCTATTAATGAAGCCTAGAATACTATATGCTCTAGAAACAGCTCTCGACCTGTCCTGCCACCTTTAACGGCTTAGGTACAGATACACTCAGGTCTCTCTGCTCCTGCACACCTTTTAGAATAGTATCCTTTGTTTCATACGGTCTCTCCATGCTCTTTGTACCAAAGTGCATCACCTCGCTTCTCCACATTGAACTTAGTCTGCCACCCATCTGCCCTCTCCACCAATGTGTCAATGTCCTTTTAAAGTTCTACACTGTCCTTCTCACAGTTTACAATTCTCCCAAGTTTTGTGTGTCATCTGCAAACTTTGAAACTGTCCCCTGCACACCAAGATCTAGATCATTTATATATATCATAAAAAACAAGGGTCCCAATAACGACCCCTGGGGAATTCCACTACAAACCTTATTCCAGCCTGAAAAATACCCATTAACCATTACTCTCTGTTTCCTATCCATCAGTATTTTGTATCCATGTTGCTACTGTCCCTTTTATTTCATGACCTATAACTTTCCTCACAAGTCTGTGGTGTGGCACTGTATTGAATGTCTTTTGGAAGTCCATATACACCACATCAACGGTCTTTCCCTCATCAACCATCCCTATTACCTCTTCAAAAAACTCTAGCAAGCGAGTGAGACAGGATTTTCCTTTGACAAATCCTTGCTATCTCTTCCGAATCAATCCACATTTCTCAATGGACTGAATTTTCTAGTTGGTGGGGGGTGGCGGTGCGGGGGTGGTGGGGGGGAGGCGGCATTAGGGCGGAGGTCCATGTTGCCATTTTACATGGGCGAGCCAATTAAGGCCCACCAGCATACTTCACAATTCCCGTGCATAGCAGAAGTGGGTGGATGGCGGTGGGAGCGCTCAGGCCGCCGGGTTCAATGGTGACCCAGCGACCTGCATAAAGGAAGGCCCTGACAGCCTCAGAAAGGCTGCTCTCAATGGCTGGGTGAAGGGCTGTGCAGAGGGACAATGAAGTTCATGCAAGGCCGGAGGGTAGGCTATTGGGGCAGGCCAGGCTGGAGGATAGGCCATCGGGGCAGGCCAAGCCGGAGGGTAGGATAGGGGCCAGTGTGCCCCTTGTTTTTCAGATGACTGTCTTGCTGCCCTCCTCGAGGAGGTGGCAGCACGGCGGGAGGTGCTGGTTCCCCAGGATGGGAGGAGGAGACCCCCCCCCACATGACAAAACGTGCCTGGGAGGAGGTGGCGGAGGTGGTGAGCTCTTGTGACATGATGCAGCGCACCTGGATTCAGTGTCGCAAGCGCTTCAACGACTTGTTGCGCTCTGGCATTGGTCATTTAACCCAGTAGGTCGGCTTACCCGCTGCTGCCCCAAGTCTGAGTGCAGTGACTGGGTTGAATCATTGACGGCATCTGTCCTTTGCTGGGTGGGCCAGCAGATACTGCCCATGTTGAGGTCAGTCTGAGAGGGGTATGAAGGGATGTGTTTTGCCCCCACAGCATGTGTTATACTGAGTCCCACATGACTGGTCTGGGGGCAACCTGGAGGAGCTGCACCTAGGCTTGAACTGCAGGACATGTCCAAGTCAGGGTGATGACATGCTGGGAGGGGAGCTTCAAGGTGGCGTGGCAATGAACCATCTGCTACACTTGTGCTCCATGTGCTTGCACCTCCTTGCTATGGAAGGATATAGCATGTGGTTCCTAATGTGTTGTAGGCAGCACTTGGCCAACAGGACAGTGGGGGGGGGTTGGGGGAGAAACAGGCCTAGCATCTTTGTGTGAGTGTTCGGCAGCAGCGGGGTGAGGAGGTTCTGAAGCCCTGCAATGTCCCACTCTGGTTGGGGTGGGCTGTGCGCTAACAGAGCTCATGTGCAATTTGCACTAATCAATGCTCATCTCTCATTTTCAGGAGAAGAATATTCATAACGCGGAAGAGCGTGTGAGGACTGGCGGCGGCCAGGCACAGATCGCCATTCTTAGCCGCTTCGAACAGGAAGCCCTGGATCTAGAGAGGCGCCATGCACCCAGGTCCACTGGTGTCGTTGAGGCTGGGGTACCACGGCCAGGTATTTATGCCCAACAGTGAGGTCAGCATTGTTCTCCCAACAGCCATAGCAGTGTTGAATGTAATTGATTTAATTTTGCAACATGGCTGGACCATTGGTTATGGAAGGATGAGCGCATAATGATCCAGGGGCCAGGGAAGCACTCTGACATTGTCTCCACATTAACTAATCCAATGTCCTTGTTCTTCCTTTCAGCATCATCGAAGCAGAGCTGGGAGGAGGAGCAGCAGAGAAGCCTGAAGTCACACCAGCGTCACACCATCTCTGCCAGGCAGGGACCAGCACAGATACTAGCACCTCAGTGGGCGTTAGAACATCGGCTAGTGTTCCAGGGCACAGTGGTGGGAGCACTTCACAGTTGCTGGAGGAGCTGGCAGAGCTAGAGAGTGCCCATGGCGCCAGCAGTCGGAAGACTTCAGGGGACCGGGCACACACACAGTTGGTGCCTGATGATGTGCCTCTGGAGTCGTCCGCGACGCAGCAAACGCAGGAAATGGGGCCGGGTGTGCGGGAGCATCTGGGGGAGTTACATGAGGATATGCTTGGCTTGGTCTCCATGGTGGAGGAGTCTATGCAGATGATCGCCGAAGCAATGAGCCACATGTCTGAGCGCCATGCAGCCTCTTGTGGAGAGAGTGGCGACTCTCGTGGAGAGGCTCCCCCAGGAGACCCGTCAGGGTTTCCTGGGGATGGACTCTGACCAGCAAGCCCTCGCATCGGCATTGACCTCAGTTGGTCATTGCCAGTGTGGGAAATGGTCTGGGCTTCATGTTTCCCAGCTCGGTGCCCATCTATCCATGGTGACCAGTGAGTTCCGAAGCGACCTCACATCGGCGCAGCAGTTGCCTGTCGTCTCTGCGGGCTGCTCTCAGGGCACTCCAGATGAGAGCAGCAGCTCCTCTGCCCCTCTCCCAGTGACTGTAGCATCCGGTGAGGCTGCGGCGACTGGGGAGATGACAGCTGTGGAACTGGCAGCTCCCTCCCAGGCGGGGCCAGCACAGGCTCCATGCAGCCAAGGTCATCGAGGCCAACAAAACAGCAGTCAGCAGGCTGTCTCAGATGCCACTCCGAGCGAGGGGTCAGCACCAAGACGCAGCACCCGGAAATGAAAACATAAGGCACCTTAGGCACACCATGGGTTTTTCATTGGTGTTGGCCCAAGATGAGGTCCTTATGATTTGTTCTGATTTGTAACACTATTGTCTTTCTTTTTTGCATAAGTTTGTTTGCTTGACATCATAAATTCAGATATGTCACCATGGCTGAGGGTGCCTCTTTTCTTCTCCATGTGGATGGTTTCCAAAAATGTAATGAGTGCTTTGTTGGACATTCAGCTTTATTAACAAGGCCCTTAGTTAATGTTCCTAATCTGGCAGGTTTTGCACTTAGGGTCGATTATGGAGCCTACAGCCCAGGCTTGTCCTGGTGGTCCATCTGTGGTGTGCTAGCTGAAGGTTCATTGAATTAAAGCCTCCTGGGTTTCCCTGCCTCCCTGGAATGTGCCCGGGTCAGCATCTACCCCCTCAGCATTTCCCTGTGCTTGCTCATCCTCGGACTCACTGCCGAACTCATCATGTGCAGCCGCAAACACTGCATCTACATCTTCATCGTCCACAGCGTTCCCCCCTTTCCAGCACAAGATTGTGCAGAGTGCAGCATGCAATCACTATCAGTGACACATGATCTGGGGGGGTCCTGGAGTGCACCCACTGAACAGTCCAGGCATCGGAAGCGCATCTTGAGAAAACCAATGGCTCTCTCCACCACCTTGTGCAGGCATGGCTCCTATTGTACCGCTACTCAGCTTCTGTTCTTGGATGGCAGAGAGGCTTCATGAGCCACCTTCTGAGGGGATAGCCTTCATCACCCAGCAGCCATCCATCCAGCCGGGCCGGAGCACTGAAGAGCCTCGGCACCTGGGAGTGTCTGAGGATGTAGGCATCATGGGAGCTGCCTAGGTACCTTGCACAGATTTGCAGAATCAGCATCCTGTGATCACACACTATCTGCACCTTCATGGGGTGGAAACCCTTCCTGTTGACGAAGACACCAGGCTCACCTGCTGGCACTTTGATGGCCACATGTGTACAGTCTATAGCACCCTGGACGCGGGGGAAGCCAGCAATGGCCGCGAAGCCTCTGACTCACTGTGTCTGGCTTGCCTGGTCCCAATGGAAGTGGACGAAGGTCACTGCATGGCTGAACAGAGCATCTGAAACCTGCTTGACACAAGGGTGGACAGCTGATTGGGAGACACCACAAAGATCACCCACCAAGCCTGGAACGAGCCAGAGGCATAGAAGTTGAGGACAGCTGTGACCTTTAGAGCCACTGGCATGGGGTGTCCACCCACACAGTTCACGGAGATCTCAGGCCCAATCATCTGACAGATCCCTTGAGAGATTAACCCTCCTTCGGCACTGCACCTCAGACTTATTGAGGTAGCTGCTTCGCTGCCTGTATACCCTGGCAGCAGGATAGTGGCGTCTTCTGCGGCCCCTTCCGCCTTGGTCCACCTTTTGGCCCTGTGCCCCTTGTGCTTGTCCTCTGAAAGGTAGCCCTCCCTTCCTCCTCAGAGGAGCTGCCTCCAATGGACAGTTCAGCTCACTTTCCTAGGCTAAGGGAAGGCTTCCTGAGACCTGCAGGCCCAGAAAAGATTAGTCACTGCAGAGTGCTGACCTGAAGGTTGAGTCCAGAAACAGATGTGGAATGCGTTTTGAAGTACTGCAGATCACACAGAAAAATAAATACTTGACAGTGCACACTCGTGACCCCGTAGATGAAGTTTATACAAATGTGTCCTACCTGCCTGCCTGTTGCGCCCGTGCGCCGACCCGAGGATTGCACGGGTGGCGAAAAATTGGCGTCGATTGGTGACTCAAGGGCCCTAAGTGGCCTGTTCATTAATGGCAGGTGCGCATTGGACATCATCGCGAAATATCACGATGGTGCACAGTGATATTGGGATGCTCGTCGCACATCACCGCACGTCACTTTACGCGCAGGCATGCAGAGCCCACTCCCACACGCCAACAGGAAAATTCTGCCCTATGTGATTATTAATTCTCTCCCAAATAATTGTTTCTAGAAGCTTCCCCAGCACTGAAGTTAAACCAACTGGTCTGTAATTGCAGCGCAGATCTTTACAATCTTTTCAACAACTGTTTTTCCTGCCAACCTTTAGTTCCAATGTATCCAGCCCAGCTCCATTCTTGCCCCATTGAAGCCTGCTCTGTGCCAATTGATTATTCGTACTCTGGATTGACCAATGTCATTTTCCACCTTCATCCTAAACCTTATGATACAATGACCACTGTCCCCTTAAATGTTCCCCCACTGTTACTTGATCTGCGTGGCCCAACTCATTCCCAAGAACCAGGTCTAGCAGTGCCTCCTTTCTTGTTGAACTGGACACATTCTGCTGTAGGAAATTCTCCTGAACACAACCAGGAATGCTTGCCCCTCGCTGCCACTATCCCAGTCTACATATGGGTAATTAATGTCCCCCATTATAACTACACTATGATGTTTACACCTCTCTGTAATTTCCTTGCAGATTTGTTCCTCTATATCCTTCCCCCTAACTGGTGGTCTATATATTACACTGAACAATGTAATTTCACTCTTCTTATTCCTTAGCTCTAGTCAAATCAATTCTAACTTTGAATCAAACCATAGGTTTTGCTCCCACAAGTACTCAAGAGGATCGCTCAGCTCTTCTCTTCCCCCGTAATCTCATTTCGCTTGAAAAAGGAATGTGAGGCATTCTATGTGTTTGTGTTATATATTAACGATGTGAACATGAACGTGGGGGGCACGATTGGGAAATTTGCAGACGACACAAAGATTGGCCGAGTAGTGGATAGTGTAGAGGATAGCCATAATCTCCAAAACGATATAGATGGGTTGGTGGAGTAGGCGGTAAAGTGGCAGATGGATTTTAACATAGAGAAGTGTGAGGTCATACACTTAGGGAGGTCAAACAGCTACAGGGATTACACAATAAATGGGAATATACTAAGAGGGGTAGATGAAGTGAGAGATCTTGGTGTACAAGTACACAGGTCCCTGAAGGCAGCAGTTCAAGTAGACAAGGTTGTAAAGAAGGCATATGGAATGCTCTCCTTCATTGGCAGAGGTATAGAATATAAAAGTAAGGGAATGTTGGAATTGTATAAAACACTGGTGAGGCCACAACTGGAGTATGGTGTGCAGTTCTGGTCACCACATTACAGGAAGGACGCAATAGCTCTGGAGAGAGTGCAGAGGAGGTTTACAAGAATGTTGCCAGGGTTAGAAAAGAGTAGTTACAAGAAGAGATTGGATAGATTGGGGTTATTTTCCTTAGAACAAAGAAGGCTGAGAGGTGACTTGATTGAGGTGTATACAATTATGAGGGGAATAGATAGAGTGGACAGGATAAAATTGTTTCCCTTGCTGGAGAATTCTAGAACCAGGGGACACAGATTCAAGATAAGTGGCAGAAGGTGTAGGGGGGACATGAGGAAGAACTTTTTTACGCAGAGGGTAGTAAGTGTCTGGAATTCGCTGCCCAAGTTGGTGGTAGAGGCAGAAACTTTAAACTCTTTTAAAAAGTACCTGGATCTACACCTTAAGTGCTGTAAGCTGCAGGGTTATGGGCCGGGTGCAGGAAGGTGGGATTAGAAAGGGCACCTGGGTGTCCTTGGATGGCATGGACAAGATGGGCCAAATGGCCTCCTTCTGTGCTGTAACTTTTCTATGGTTCTATGGTTCTACATAACGAGACCAATCATCAGTGGCTGGTTCAAAAGGATCAATTCTCCCAAATTGTGGCATTTTCAGAAGGACTAACTTCTTCAGTTCTAACACAGCTTGCTACTTACAATCACTGGGTCAGGTACGGTGCTGATTTCTTCTTAACTTGATTTATTCTGTTCAACCCTGTTTATCCTCATCACCAGTTTGTTGTAGGGTGGCCAAGTTGTGCTATTAATGATAGAGTTGATCTGCAGACACTTCTTGGGTGGAAACATTAAGTTTATTTATAATATACTCAGCAGCAATTATACATGTGCTTTCAACTCCAGCTCTATCTCTACACTGAAAGCTGAGGAGGCCTGCGCTACTCTCTTGTAGGTTACCACAGATCATGTGATCTTTCTTAACAAGTATTATTCTTGAAGATACATTACACACTAAATAAAATCATAATTACTACAGTTTGGAGAAGTAAGGTACCCTTTTGGATGTGGTCCTGGCATACATTTGGGAGAGGTAAGGTACCCATTCAGAGAGGTAAGGCACCCTTTAGGATTGTTAAAAGTAAACATGATTGTGCGTAAAAAGTGTATAAGCTCATTGGAACTACCCAGTTAACAAAGAACAGTCCAGCTGTCAAAGAACTTGCAAAGCTGTCAAGGAACCATCAAAGCTGTCAAGGAAATGTCAAAGAATACAAGGTGATTTGGCATGGAATGGGTAAGTGCAAAGGGTGGAGAGTGGGGGCATGGATTGGCATGAGCTGGCACTAAATTGGAATAGGGACTATAAATGTCACAGGGATGTGAGGGCTGTGGAGTGTATGAGGGGCCATGGGTGTGGGTAGAGGGCATGGGTTGGCATTGGGGTATGATGGGCATGAGATGACATAGGTTGGCATGGATGAGGCATATGGAGTGTATGGGGGGTGAGGGCTGGAGGGCTGTTTTTAGCTTAATTCTTTTTTTAAATTTAATTCAACACAGTCTCATAGCACAGGGGCAGGCATTCTGCCCCGCCTGCTGAGCCTCATACTCATAGTGTGGGCAACGGACCCGACTTCCAATCCAGCCTGTCCCCCTGGAATGAGAATGCAAGCTGCAGGCGGCCATTTTTCAAGGTCGAGTTGACCAGAGAGTGAAAATTTAGGCCTTAGTTCGCCCCTTAACTTCCTTTGTTCCAAGGAGAACGGTCTTAACTTTTGCGGCCTTACTTCACAACTGAAGTTGCCCATCACTGGTAACTTCCTGGTGGACCTCCTCTGCACACTTTCTAAGGCCTTTATATCTTTGCTGAAATTGTGATGTCCAGAATATCCACAATGCTCCAACTGAGGCTCAACCAATGATTTATAAAGTTCTAGCATGATGTCTTTACTTTTCTATTCTATTCTCCCGTTTATAAAATCATGTAACATGTACTTTTTTAACCATCTTATCAACTTTCCCTGCTACCTTTAAGAATTTGTGATTATGGAAACCAAAGTCTCTCTGCTCACTTACACTTCTCAAAATCATGCAATTTATAGTAAAATATCTGGTCCATATTGGCCTTCCAAAGTGAATCATTTCACACTTTTCCATATTGAACTCCATCTGCCACATTAGAGCCATTTAACCACCCTGTCTATGTCATCCTGAAGTCTATAACAATCCCAATCAATATCTATTACATTGCCATTTTTCATATCATCTCCAAACTTTACAATGGTACCCCCTGTATCTGAATTTAGATCGTTTATAAAATTTGAGAAGAGTAATAGATCCAAAACTAACCTTGAGGAACACTGCAAACCATCTCCCAGTCCGAAAAACATCCATCCACGACCTCTCTCTGCTTCCTGTCACTGAGCGAATTCCATGTCCATATCCACACTTTAAACTTCATTTCATGGTCTTCCATCTTCATAACAATCCTCCTGTACAGCACTTTGACAAATGTCTTCCAAAAATCTCTACACAACATTTACCGCAATATCTCCATCAACGTCTCTGTTACCTCAAAGAATTCAATTGATTTGGTCAAACATAATTTTCCTCTAACAAATCCATGCTAACTCTGCTTGATTAACCCATGCCTTTCCAAATTATTTTGTCCTTGATAATGGTTTTGCAGTAACTTCCCCACCACCATTATCAGGCTAACTGGCTGTGAATACCTGGCGTATCTCTTTCCCCTTTCTTGAATAGTGGTATAACATTAGCCTCCAATCCTCCAGCTCTACTGCTATATATTCAGTGAGGACTGAATGATTGTGACTAGTGTCTCTGCCTTTTCTACGTTTGCTTCTTTTAGCAACCTAGGGTGCATTCCATCTTAGCCCGATGACTTAGCAATTTTCAATAATACTAATCTTTTTAGTACATTCTCTCTATCTATTACTATTTATTCACAACCTTCCTTCTCCTATTTCAGTGAATCATTCACATCTTCCACTTCCTCTATGAAGACAATGCAAAGTACTCATTTAATACTATTGCCATGTCCTCTGCCTCTTTAATAGGCCCAATTTTCTCCCCAGATAACCATTTTCATTTATATGTTTAGAAAATGTTTTAGGCTTCTACTTAATGTTGCCTGCTAATCTTCTCTCATAACCTCTCTTTACCTCCCATTAACTTTTAACTCTTTCAATTCCTTCCTGTACTTTCTGAATCTGGCTCCTGACATTTGTTATAAGCCTCCTTTATTTGTTTTATTTGAACTTAGCTTTGGATGCTCTATCTTTTCCTTGAAAGGAATACTTTGAACCTGAACTATTTCTTCCCTGAAAGCCTTTCATGCCTCATTACTGCTTTACCCTCAATTGCTTTTTCACATCTACTTGTGCTAGGTCCCTTCTTAAATCACTGAAGTTAGTTGAGCATTTTTACCTTCAATATTTTCAAGGCTCCTTTCATTATAATTCTAAACAGAATTATGTTCTGGTCACTGATAGCTAGCTGACCTTCTACTGTAACAAACTCCACTTGATCTATTTTATTTTCCAGAACCAGATCCAACAATGCTTCATTGCTTTTTGGAAACATACTGATTAAAATTTTTTTTCCAGTACACATATTGGAAATTCTTCTCCTTTCCCACTCATAGCATTATGTTTTTCCCTGTCTATATTAGAATAACTAAAATCTTCTAATATTGGCAACAGATCTGCTCATTCTATTCCATCTCACTGGTTGGAGCTCTATAGAAAAAAACCCAGCAACGTAAAGCTTCCCTTCTGTTCCTCAACTCAAGTCAAATAAGATTCAGTCTTACAACCATCTAGTAAATCCTTTCTGTTTAGAACTGGAACATCATACTTAATCAATACTGCTACATCCCTCCTCTTTTTTCCCTCCCTACTGTTCTTGGATACTTGGTAACCAGGAATGTTAAGAAACAATTCCTGGCCTTGTTTGAGCCATGACTTTGCTAATGCAACCATGTCATCATCCCATGTGGCAACTCATGACTGCAACTCACCAACCTTATTAGTTACACTACAGACATTGATGTACATACGATGTGATACCTCCTTTGTCATTTTTGTTATTTTCCTCAATATAGTCATTGCAATTTTTGTGACAATTCTAATTTTAGTGCTGTTTATATCTGTCCATTAATCTGACGTCTGATGCACTCTGAGATTTTAGGATGGGTACTGCATTAAAGAAACTTGAATTTTATCAAGACAATGGAATGAAATATAAAAGTTTGAAAGACACCCTCAACCAAATAAAGACACATGAATGATTTGCCAAGTTCTGATTCCCCTTTAAACTGTCAGAGGAGTCCCCAAAGCAGTTGTCTTCATGATGTTCCACTCCATGATCTTCTGCCTCCCAAACAGATAGGCCCAGAACGTCCGATCTCCAGGGGGGTCGTACCCAGGAGGTACCCCAGAAAATGCACTGGGGGACTCCCACTGGATGTCCCCACACAAGGGCTGCACAGCAATTGCCCAGGAAGTTCAAACTTCCGATGGGAAATTACCCTGATTGGGAATCATCTGATTTAAATCGGAGACTTTGGACAGTTGCGACTCTCTTTGCAGAATAGTTACCCTGAAAAAGTTATAAGGATTAAAACCACTTCTAACTCCTGGGTAACTATAGTACTGACCATACCCCCAACTCCAACTGCCCCCCACCCCACCAACTACCCTCCCCAAACCCTGACTACTTTCCAGACTCCCCAGTTGTCCTCCCCACCCTTAACTGCCTTTCCGATCCCTCCAACCACCCTCCCACCCCGCAACTACCTTCCAACTTCCCCCACCCCCTAACTACACCCACACCCCCTAACTGACCACCTGACCTATTCTATCCCCTCCCCCCATCCTACTCACCTCCCCCTGCTACCCCCTGCATCCTACATCCCAGAGGTGGGCTGGCAATATAAATATTTTAAGGAGGCTGACAGCCTCTGATTTAACCTGTTTCACAGATTTAACAGCAGTTGATTGAGTTCCCAGCCATCAGGAAACACAGCAGCTTCAGACAAAATGGCCTACTCCTCCTAAAGTCCAATGTTCCTATTTTAAGAATGATAAAGGAGCACAGGTTTAGTACACCATACTTCACTTCTGCTGCCTAGGTTCAGATCTAGCCTGGACAACTGAAACATATTTATGGATTGCTCCAAAATGAATCCTTTCCAATGTAAGTAATAATGGAAAACACGTTTTGCTGAAGCATAAATAGAAACTGGAGTTTTATGCTTTTGACTCACACACTGATGACTGTCAAATATTTCTCTTCGGTGTGGTGATTTCATTAAAGTGACAAATTTGAAGTGCAAATTAGAGCAACAACGTTTTTCAACAACATCTACAAGGGAGTCGAAGGTTATGGGGGCAGACAGGACAATGGAGTTAAGACCACAATCAAACCAGTCATGATCTGAATGATGGAGCAAGCTTGAGGGGCCACATAGTCTACTCCTGCTCATATTTCGTATGTTCTTATGTTCTTAAAGCAAGCAAGGGCAGCTTTGGGAAGAACTTAAGTGCCTTTACTTCACTGCTTGTGGGCCAGGAGTAAGAGTGTTGCCTCTAAGGTCTTCCCCATCACAATCCTCATACAAAGTCCACTAGGTCACTCCTCCACAGGGTCAGGAATAGGTCCACTGCCAGGATCTGACCCATCTACCCAGGTCATGGATTGGACTTAACTGTTCCTGTCACCTGTTCCAGAGTGCTTCCTGCCCAACTGAAAGTCAAGCCTATGATTCAGGCTGGCTTCAGGGCAGAACAAAGTCATATGCTGTGGAGTTAAAACTACACAACAGACAAAGTCACCCAGACTTCCACCAGGACCCATTATCACAACACCTATGTAACCTGCCCCTGATAATACTCAGGCCATTCTTTCTGGATATAATATTCAGCAGCAGAGCTGACCATGGAGGATTATTGCCACAATATTCTTGCTCCCATCAAGGGGCCCTCTAGTGTTCAATTCCACAATATGCAAATACAATACATATCACTTTATCCCACCAGAGCTTCAATGTGACAATAACCATCTCCAAAAATGAGCCTAATTAACAGTTAAAAACATCATGTAAAGAAATTCAGCAAAGATATTGTGCAAGAACGTGATTCAACAGCCATAGGTAAAGCAAATACATGTCATTCAGCAAGATACTACAAGGTCACTATTATTTGTGGGTGAATCACATCCTGTATTATGAAAGGGTTAATGGAAGAAAACTGAAGGAAGGGGCAGAAAAAAAACTGACAAATTATAAATAACATCTCAGAAGGACTTTTTTTTCATGCAACCAAGTAAAGTATCCTTATTTTCTCTATCAAAACCATTCATGGATTTGAACACCCATTATATTAAAACTTAATAAAGGGCAACAGTTAATTACAATAAAATATTTGCTGTTTTCCTTTAATAATTACTTGCTGATCCTCCAGGTGGAAAGAAAGATTGTTTGGGTTACATAACCTGAGAGTATGGAATGGGTAGGCTGGTAACCAAACTTGAAAGTTGCACTGGAGTGTGGGGATTAAATTCCATGATCAGAAAAATGCTGATTTATTTTAATATTTACATCTACCAAAACTCTCACTGAAGCCAGTCTCATCAAGTGACTTCTGTCCCTCAGCCCCTCAGAGTCAATTTCAAATGCCTGCACCTTGGCCAATGGTCAACGTGATGCAGAGTCAGTGGAGAGCAAGACATCTACAGAGTGAATGTATTACATTCTGCTAAAGCTGCAGCATCTTATCACAGTCCAGGGTCTGTGGGCAATTCACACCTTGAAGTTGTATTAGTTTAGAGATTGAGAAGTATTCATAACAGCTGTGTTGAATGAATAACCCCAGTCAACTTTATTCACGCAGAGAGCTGAGAAGTCTTAAGGCATTGATTTTCCTTTGTGTTAATATTGGTGAATGTCCCTGGTTGACAACTTTCAATGATTTATATGTTCACCAAGACCTAATTACTACAGAACCTGTAAGTCCCTTCTATACATTCTTGCATCAGCCCCTCTCCGAGCTTACTGTCCTTGAGAATCAACCCTTATGTTCCATTCCTCCTAAACTGCTGACAACCCAATTTCTCTTCCTGACCCCTATGTTCACTGACATTGTAAATGGGTCTCATTTCTCAGGTATTGTTCTGCACCCTTTCAAAACCATTGTCATCACCCTTGCTCCAAAAAAATCCAATCCCTACCACTCCACCTTAATCAAAGTCACAAACTACATCCTTTGTGACAGTTGCCATTGTACACTCTCCTTCCTCAACTCTAAGTTTATAAATATACCCCAAAATATAGTTTAAATTGCTGAAGAGTGCTATGATGATGTGCTCTAACATATGTGTATCATGTGAGTGAATGAACTGAGTAGGGAAAATGATCAAAATAACCCTGAGGTAGAAAGCCCTCTTACTTTACCAAGAAGGCACAGAGCCAAGAGGTTCTTATAGTGACATCTAGTTGGACCGATACTTAGCCTAACAATTGGTTCTGCTGCATCTGCTGCTGTGATGGCTACCAGTTCCAGCTCATTTTCTAACATATCAGCTGTCATTTGAGGGGGTGGGAGTTCAAATTGATTGTTGATTCACTTTGAGAATCATGTTTGCTTGTGTATGGGAGCAGATCTCTGCAAGAGCAGCAAAGCAGGTACAGTGACCTCCACTTGATTCCCCAGCATGATGAAGCTGTCCATGACAGCATCTTGAAGTCTAGAGCTCAAGGCCTCTTTAGCTCCAATCTGAACATAGAATGAATATGATATTCTGACTGGATTTAGGGCCTTTGTTTTGGTGACAGGCAGACCTGGAGTTCTTATGTTCTCCAAGCTGGATTGGAATTCTGTTAGATGGTCATGCTCAGCTGCTTGGGTGCAGGTAGTTTATCCTCAATTGTTGTTACCAGATAGGTTGTAGGGTGTTTAACATAGCCTCAGTGACTGCAGTAAACAGTGATAGTCAGATAGCACCCTTTTAAATGAAGGTCATGGAGGTCTGAAACACCTGCTCAGGTGGCACACAAGCTGGTCCTCTGGCCAGCAGGTTATCCCTCTTCCTCTGCCAGCACCAGCTGCTCCTGCTCAGTCATGTCCTATAATTCATTGATGTACCTTTGTAACATTCACTACTGTAAAGAACATATATTTTTATTTACGTTGGACTGTTGTAAAGAACATATCTTTATTTAATGATGTGGATTAAAATTACAATGACTGCAGTTTGAAAGACATGTCTATTGGAACAGTGTGAGGGATATATACAATGTTGCTGTCCTGGAACAGAGGGTGCCATGAAAGACAGGGTGGTGCCAAGGAGGAGCCCGGTCTAATGGGGAACTTCCTGGCAACAATGTTTTAATTGGCTCCTGACCAGGTGACAAAGGTTTGTTTGAGAACAGTGTAGCAGAATAGCTCCTAGCCTGAAAAGGGAAAAGACCTAAAATCTCTTGCTCCTGTATGTGTCAAAATCCAGCAATTCTACAATAATAGCTAGCTGGCTTTTTCTCCTCATATATCTATAACCTGCTATCTCACTAAAAACTCCTGTCAAGAGGCAAAGGGGAAAACCACAGTTAGAGACATTGAAAGGCAAGGCAAGTGCTCAACCAGTGAACTAAAGGCTGGAAGTGCTAGAAGACCACATTGTATCATCAACAAAGATCTGAAAGGAATTTGGAAGACATCGATCAAAATCAACCCATCGAATACTATATTCCGGAATTGTTGCTATTAAACTGTTTTTTCTCACCCTTAAAGTCTATGTTTTTTGTGTGTCTTATGTGTCTTGTATGTGTGTGTATAGGGATTTAAGAACGGGTAGAGTTTAGATTGTAGAGTTGGAAGTTAGCAGTTCATATTTCTTTCTTTTGCCACAGGTTAAAAACAATTTGTTCAATAAACAGTTATTTATTTATTAAGTTTACAAACCTGGTGCTTGTATTCTGTCAACCTAAATTAAACAATTAGGTGGGTTGATCAAACTTTTTCACATTTGTCACGGCTCAGGGAGCAGTGGGATTTGACATTGCAGCGCACTATCCCCAGGGAGTCATGGCACTAGCTAAATCCCCCAGCTGGATCTGATGTTTGCCATGGTTGCAATAAATCACGCTGACTTCAGTGAGTTATTGGTTTCATGGGTGCCACTCAGGCTTGCAACAACTTCTCCTATAGAAACAAAAATTGATGATGATGTTAGAAAGAATGGCTGCCTTAAATATAGTTTGCATAGATGAAATATGTCCCAGCGTATTTCATAGAACCTTAGAATAGTACAGCACAGAAGGAGACAATTCAGTCCATCGAGTCTATGCCAACAATACATTTGAGAGAGTAAGCAAAGAATGAAAAGGCCCAAATCTGGGGAGGCCTCCAGCTTCAAGGGGTGCCCTGCTCACTCTTTGGCTGGGATTTTATGGGGCCCCAGAGAATGTCCCAAGAAGCGAGGGGGAGAGGGCATAAAATCAAATGAGATGGTGGGGTAGCATGTTCATCACCTTCCACCACTGCTGGCATTTTACCAGCAGCAGGGAAGGTGGCGGCTGGCTGGCCTGCCCTTAAGCCAATTGACACCCTTAAGTAGATAATCAAAGGCTACTTAAGGGCCTCTTCCCCTTTGCCACATGAAGAAACTGCTTTATATGCCCTGGTGGTCTCCTTGCAGGATTGGGAGGGGGTTGGCCTTCTTGAACATTTGGCCCACAAAGGGTTCCCCCTCCACTGCAGTGGCAAGAGTGATCCCTCTGAAAGATCCCGCTCATGACCAAACCTCTTCCCTCTCAATGGGGCCTGACTGACTGGCTCCAGAGAGCCTGGCAAACCTATCAGCACTCTGGGCCCCTTTGAAATGTCACTAATGAAGCTTGCCCTGCTACACTGTAAGCATGGACATGAATTTGACTGTTTTCTGATATCTTAGCATACAACCTCAGTAAGATGAGTGAAAAGTGTTATGATCCTACATATTTGCTCATCTACTTAACATGGTTCCAACTTGTGCTTGGTGTGCTTCCTGCAACTATTAAACTTTTTACGTATCTGATCACATGTCCACTGGATGTTTGTCACTGAGAACAGAGGAGGATACCTGGTGAGCATAAAGCGCGGTGGAACTGACAAAAACAGAAGAAAATCTGAAAACTGGTGTAATAGGAGCAGTGAAGCAGGAACAGTAGAGCTTGGCGGAAAGAATTTTCGGCTTGGTGAGTGGAGATGGGGCCCGCTCCCGCCCATCCCCACACAACACCCCCGACGGGGGGAAAATTCTCCCCTAAGTGTTTGGTTTATTTACTTATGCTTTCATATTTAACTATATAAGAGGTAAGGGGCTGCTAAACTAAAACAGACATAATATCAGAGGCAAAAGCAAAACTAAACTTCAGTTAAACAGCCAGTAACTCTAAGTAAAATGGATGGCAACAGAGACCCACGACATGCATATCACATGCCAGTGGGAACTCCAAGACATGCCATGTGTCGTGAGCTACCATGTGCATAGGACTTGCCTCCAGCTGCTCAAACTCAAACACAAGGTTTCTGATCTTGAGGAGGGGCTGGTGTCACTGCAGGGTTTATGAGGAAGGCTTAAAAGTTCTTGGATCATGTGTTTCAGCAGGTAGTCACCCCACAGCCACACAGAATTCAGGTAGACAATCTGGTCATCCGGCAGGGTAGGAAGTTGAGGCAGGCACTCATTCGAGAGTACGGCACACATCAACTGATTTTCAATGCTGAATGCCAGTAAGAGGAAACGACACCTCAAGCGAGTGCAGAATACATCCACTGAATTAGGCAATTAACTGCAAAAGAGGTCAATGCAAAGTGGTTAAAAGGATTTCAGTTATCGGGAGTATGGATGGGCATTTCTGCAACCTCCATCATGAATCTCTCATAGTGTGTTGCTTTGTTTGTGTCAGGGTAGAAGACATCACTGAACAGGCACAGGGCACTTTGCTGGGAGATGGGACATCCCAAAGTCATGGTCCATCAATGACATTGGTAGGAAAAGGGTTGAGGTCCTACAGAAAAGGTTTCAGGAGCCAGGGGGCCAATTCAAGAGCAGGATTTCTAAAGTAGCAATCGACATATTTTCAGTGGCAGGCTAGTGAGAATACAAACAGTAAGGTGAAGTAATGCATGGTAGGAAAAATGGTGGAGAAGGAAGGGCTTCGGACACTTGGAGCATTGGGACCAGTTCTGGGGCTGGAAGAAAAGAAAAAAGAGGAAGACGTGCATTTATATAGCACTTTTCACCATTACCACCAGATGTCTCAAATTGCTTTACAGCCAATGAAGTACTTTTTGAATTTGTGACTGTTGTAATGTAGGAAACCAATATGCTCACAGCAAACTCATACAAACAGCAATGTGATAATTGTGATAACCAGATAATCTGTAGTTTGTGATATTTGAGGGATTGAGGGATAAATGTTGGCCAGTTCACTGGGGATGACACTCCTGCTCTTCTTCAAAATAGCACAATGGGTTCTTTATCATCCACCTGAAAACTTTGTCAAAGACTTTTTAAAAAGCATTAAACAAAACACAGCCCTTCACACCCTCTCAGCCCCCAAACACTCCCCGTGTCCCATCCATGCCAACAAATGCCACCTCATGCCCTCTACCCATCCCCCATGGTCCTCCATACCTTCCATTCCAGCCTATCCACCTCCATCTACCACCCCCCCCCACCCCCATAATGTCTATTGCAAAATTTATTTTTTTGCCGAAAAAAGAGACATGCTGAGGAAGCTTTTCATCTTACACTCATCAGGACAGGTTTGCAAGAATACGTATCTCAAAGGGAACAACAATTTATACTGCATGAGAAGAGGGTGCTGGTTGGAACTTAGGAACAGGAAAAGACCATTCAGCCCATTGCGCCTGCTCCTCCATTCAATACGATCATGGCTGACCGAACACTTCAATGCCTTTCACCCACACTATCCCCATAACCCTTTACATTATTGTTAATCAGAAATCTATCAACCTCTACCTTAAACATACTCAATGACTGAGCTTCCACAGCCCTCTGGGGTAGAGAATTCCAAAGATTCACAACCCTCTGAGTAAAGAAATTTCTCCTCATCTCAGTCCTAAGTGTCTTCCCCCTTGTTTTGAAATTGTGTCCCCTGGTTCTAGACTCCCCAACCAGGGGAAACATCTAACCTGCATCTACACTGTCTATTCTCTTAAGTGTTTTGTAGGTATCAATGAGGTCACCTCTCATTCTTTGAAACTCCAGAGAATACAGGCCCAGTTTCCCCAATCTCTCTTCATAAGACAGTCTCGCCATCCCTGGAACAAGTCTGGTGAACCTGCGTTGCACTCCCTCTATGGCAATAATATCCTTTCTGAGGTGAGGAGACCAAAATTGCACACACTATCCTAGGTGTGGTCTAACCAAGCTTCTATATAGTTGAAGCAAGACTTCACTAATCCTGTACTCAAATCCTCTTGCAATAAAGGCTAACATTCTATTAGCCTTCCTAATTGCCTGCTGCACCTGCATGTTAACTTTCAGTGACTTATGGACAAGGACACCCAGGTCCCTTTGTACATCTACACTTTATAACCTCTTACCATTCAGGAAATACTCTGCACATCTGTTCCTTCCACCAAAGTGGATAACTTCACATTTTTCCGCATTATATTCCATCTACCATGTTCTTGCCCACTCACTAAGTCTGTCCAAATCCTCCTGTAGCCACTTTACATCTTCCTCACAACACACATTCCCACCTAGCTTTGTATCATCCACGAACTTGGAAGTATTACATTTGGTCCCCACATCCAAATCATTGGATTGTGAACAGCTGGGGCCCAAGTACTGATCCTTGCGGTACCCCAATAGTCACAGCCTGTCCATGCGAGAATGACCTGTTTATTCCTACTCTCTGTTTTCTGCCTGTCAGCCAATCCTTAATCCATGCCAGTTTATGCCTCCTATACCATGTGCTTTTATTTTCCTAATCAATCTCCTGTGGGGGACTTTATCACAAGCCTTCTGAAAATCCAAGTAGACTACGTCCATCGACTCTTCTTTATCAATTTATTGGTAACATCTTCAAAAAAAGTTCAAAGTTCGTCAAACACAATTTCCCATTCGCAAATCCATGTTGATTATGCCCAGTCAGACCGTGATTATCCAAGTATCAATTTACTACATCCTTTGTAACAGATTCTAGCATTTTCCCTACTACATATGTAAGGCTAACAGGCCTGTAGTTCCCTGTTTTCTCTCTCCCTCTTTTTTAAATAGTGGGGTGACATTTGCCACCTGCCAATCATCAGGAACCATTCCAGAATGTATAGAATTTTGGAAAATGATCACCAATGCATCCACTATCTTTATAGGAACCTCTTTCAACACTCTGGGATGCAGAATATCAGGTCCCGGGGACTTATTAACTTTCGGTCCCATTTACTTCTCCAATACAATCTTCTTACTTATACTAGTTTCCTTTAACTCCTCATTCTCCCTAGTCCCTTAGATCTCTAAATCTGGGAGGTTTCCTGTATCTTCCTCGGTGAAAACAGACACAAAATAATAATTTAACTTCTCTGCCATTTCTCTATTTCCTCTTATGAATTCTCCTGACTCTGCCTGTAATGGACCCACATTTGTCTTAGCTAAACACTTCCTTTATACATACTTTCCACGGTGTTTTTAAATATTTAAAGGGCAAGAGTTTAAAATGCCTTGACAGCTCGACAGTTGCTTTTGAAAGTTCTTCTTCACAGTTGCTTTCGATACTTTTGACACTTTTGAAGTTGCGACAGCTTTGATAGTTCGTCTTGAGTGTTTGAATGAGTTTATGCACTTTGAAAGCACATTCATGTCCACTTTTAACAATCTCAAAAGTCATCTTACCTCTCCCAAAGGACACATTGTCTCTCCCAAGGGGAACTTCTCCCAAAGGGTAGTTTACCTCTCCCAAAGGTTTCCTGTGACCATACCCAAAGGGGTACCCTACCTCTCCAAAGGACTCCGCAAAGTTTAGAATTGCTCTTATCCAGTCTAATCTGCACATGGCATGTTTCCCACTCCTGGCTGATGAAAATCAGACATGACTGAAGACAGCTGCTATTTTATATTGGCAGCTGCCTCTGCGAAATGCGCATGCAAAAATCCCGAACCGGGCCCCATTCCCGCCCCTGTGAAAATGGTCGGTGTCTTGCTCGAGGACAGAATTTTCATATTTTGGTCTCCTCCACCATTTTTGCAATGATGGAGAGGCTCCCTTTTGCAAAAATTCAGGCCACAGAGTGAAAAGCAAGGGAATTATACTAAAGCTTTCTAAACACTGATTAGGCCTCAGCAGGAGAATAGTGTTTGGAAGGATGTTAAGGCCTCAGAGAGAGTGCAGAAGAGATTTACTGGAATTTTTTCAAGGATGAGGGATTAGAGTTACTTGGGAGTTACTTAGGCTGCAGATTTTGCTGTTCTTCAAGCGGGGAAGGTTAAAAGGAGATTTCAGGAAGCTGTTTAAAATCATCAATAGTTTTGATAGATTGAATAAGGAGAAGCTGTTTGCAGTGACAGATGAGACAGTAACCAGCAGGCATAGATTTAAGTTGATTGGCCAAGAACCAGAGGTGCCAAGAAGTTTTTTTCAAACACATGGGCCTGAATTTCCTCGGAGTGGCAATCAGTGTTGATTTCCACTCCATTCCCAATTTCTTATCTTCATATTTTTTTCCATCCTATCTCACCCACTCAGGCCGGGTGAGATTCAGGCAGTGCAGTGCATCCCTGTGGCCTAGCATCGATGTGCAGCCATGTTGAAGGGAAGGAGGCCACACCTTCGTTTTTACAGCACCAGCTGGGAAGGAGGTAATTGGATAGGATTTGGGGGGTGGGGGGGTAGGAAATCAGAGCTAAGGGGGCGAAATTGGAGGTCAGGGGGGTAATCGAAGGTCGAGGGGGGGAATCGGAGGTTGAGGAGTGGTGCTCGGAGGTCGGGGTTTTGGAGGCCAGGGTTTGGACATGATCGGAGGTCAGGAGTCGCAGGTTGGGGCATCAGGGTGGAGGAGGTTTTGGGAAGGTCAGAGGTGGGGTGTGTCAGAGGTCAGGGAGGTCGGGAGGCAGGTCAGGTTGGGTTGGGCCTCAGGGGATGGGGGTGGGGGTGGGGGTGAGAGTTGGGCCTGGCAGGTGGCAGGGTGGAAGGGTCCACATGGGGGTTGGGGAGACCCATGAGTTGGGGTGTTCCTGTCAGAAGTTGTAGTCCCTTGGGGGTGGGTGGAATCCCACAGTGGGCTAGTCAAGGGCTGTAGGGAGACACCTGGAGGGTCAGGGGGGTGGGGAAGTCCAGTGGAGGGAATAGTCGGGGATGCGAAGGGAGTCCCCGGGTCTGTACAATAGTTACTCAGAGGTTAGAAATGGTTTTAACCCTTGTTACCCAGTTGGAACCACCTGAAGTTAGCAATTTAAATGGCAATTTCAGATGGTTCCCAGTGCAGAGCAATTGCCTCGGGGAAGTTTGCACTTCTGGGCAATTGCCGTGCAAACGTTACCTGGGAACCTCCGAAGCGGATTCCCCAGCGCATCTTTGGGGTACTCCTGCAGTACGATGCTGGGGAGCTCGGAAGTTACAGCCCAATGAATTGTTATAATCTGGACTGCACTACCTGAAAGAGGAGTGGAAGCAGGCTCAATAGTAACTCTCAAAAGGAAATTAGTAATACATGAAGGGAGAGAATTACCAATCTTTGGGAACATGGTCGGAGAGTATGGATTAGTTAAGCAAAGCCAGCACAAAGTTGTTAAAGTCCAATCATGTTTAACTAACTTGATTGAATTTTTTGATGAGGTAATGAAGAGGGTTGATGAAGATAATGTGAATGATGTGGTGTACATGGACTTCCAAATGCATTTGAGAAAGTACAGCATAATAGGCTTAACAGCAAAGGTGAAGCCCAAGGCATAAAAGGATGGTGATATCATGGATATGAAGTTGGCTGAGTGACAGGAACAGTACAAGGTCCACCGCTTTTTGTGATATATCTTAATAACATAGACTTGGGTATGCAGGACACAATTTCAAAATGTTCAGATGACACAAAACTTGGAAGTATTGTGAATTATGAGGAGAGTAGGGATAAACGTCAAGAGGATATAGACAGACTGGCAGAATGGACGGACAAGTGGTAGATGAAATTTAATGCAGAACAGTGTGAAGTTATACATGTTGGTAGGAAGAATGAGGAGAACCAATATAAAATAAAGGGTATAATTCTAAAGGGGGTGCAAGAACAGAGAGGACTGGGGGTATATGTGCTCAAATCATTGAAGGTGGCAGGACAGGTTGAGAAAGTGGTTAAAAAGGCATATGGGATCCTGGACTTCATAAATAGAAACAGAGAGTATAATAGCAAGAAAGCTATGATGAATCTTTATAAAATGCTGCTTTGATCTCAACTGGAGAATTGTGTCCAATTCTGGGCACTACACTTTAGAAAAGATGTGAAGGTTTTAGAGAGGGATGAGGAACTTCAGTTACAAGGATAGATTGGCAAAGTCATGGTTGTTCCCCTTAGAGAAGGGAAGATTGAGAGCAAATCTGATAGAGGTGTTCAAAATCATGAGGCACCTAGACGGAGTAGGTAGAGAAACTGTTCCTCATTGACGGAAGAACCAGAGGACACTGATTTGAAGTGACTGGCAAAAAAACCAAATGGCGACATGAAAAAAAACATTTTAATGCAGCGAGTGGTTAGGGTCTGGAATGCACTGCCTGAGAGGATGGTAGAGGCAGATTCAATCATGGTTTTTAAAAGGGAATTGGTTGAACATGTGAAGAGAAAAGATTTGCAGGCCTACAGGGAATGGGTGAGGGAATGGAACTAGTTAAGTTGGTCTTGCAGAGAGCCGGCACAGACACAACAGGCTGAATGGCTTCCTTCCATGCTTGATCATTCTCTGATTCGATTCTAAGAATAAAGAGTAGACCACAAAAAGGAGAAATACAAGGCAGGCTAAAAGGATACTAAAGGTGGACTAAAGGGAGACTAAAAGGGGACTAAAGGGGGTCTAGAATGCATGTGTATAATTGCGCAGAATGTAGTAAATAAGGTTGGTGAACTACGGGTATGTGTTAACACATGGGATTATGATTATAGGATATTCAAATAATATCCAAATAACATGTTCAAACAAGGGGAAGTACGGAAACTTAATGCCCCTGTCAATACAAAAATAGTGAAGAAAAAATACACGGGTGGGTTCAGCAGTATTGGTCCCTCAGTTAGAACACTGGAAAGCAATGATGCTCTAGAGGGACCAAAGACTTTATTTGGGTAAAGCTGAGTATCAGAAGTGAATTTACACTGTATTTTAGACCACCAAATAGTGAGAAGGAGATAGGGGAGCAAATTTGCAGGCTGGCGGAATGGATGGACAAGCGGAGATGAAATTTGATATTTGATGCACAGCAATGTGAAGTGATACATGTTGGTGGGAAGAATGAGGAGAGCCAATATAAAATAAAGGGTACAATTCTAAAGGGGGTGCAAGAACAGAGAGGGCGGGGGGGTATATGTGCTCAAATCATTGAGGTGGCAGGACAGGTTGCAAGAGTAACTGAGTCATCATAATTTCAAAGGCAAAAAGGGGATCGAATTCCTGAAATGTGTACAAGAGAACTTTCCTAACCAGTAGGTTTCTAGCCCAATATGTAAGGAAACGGTGCTGGATTCAGTTCTGGGAAATGAAGTGGGGCAACTGGAGCATATTTCTACCCCACTAAGTTTATAGCAGTTATGGAAAAGGACAAAGAAAAACAGATGTGAAAATACTTAACTCACTCAGCTAATTTCAGTGAGTTGCAACAGGATCTGGCCCGGGTAGATTGGAATTAAAGATTGGCAGGTAAAACAGTTACTGAGCAATGGGAGGGAGATAGTTCAGGTACAGAATCGACAAAATCCCACAAGTGGATTCCAAAGCTAGAGATCCTAGATGATTAATGAAATAGAGATTAAAATGAAACAGAAAAAGATGACCTGATAAATGTCAGGTTCATAATGCGGTAGAAAATCAGGCTGAACACATGAAGTACAGAGGAGAACTGAAAAGGGAATAGCAAGGATAAAGTGAATTTAAATGAAAAGATTGGCATGTAAGATACCCCTAAAGTCATAACACATAGAAATAGTGAAAGGATTGTCAGAGGAAACATGGACTGATTAGCGACCAAAAATTAGTTCTTCTTGTAGAGACAGAAGGTATGGCTGAGATATTGCTTGTGTAACAAGTCAAAAGGTTTCCATGCCTAAAACTGTTGAAAGACAACCAAAAAAATTCTTTCTTGGTTGCACAGCTGAGAAAAATGGTTTCTAATGACTTTAATCAAAGTCTTGAGGCAGAATTTTTCTTTCGTCAGGAAGGCACATGTGTGACCCGAATGGGCATAAAATGATGCGCAATTACATTGGGCGAGCGTCCTGATGTCATCGTGCACTCGTGCGATATTTTGGTTAGCAGGTGTGCACAGGAGTCGGCAGTGCGCCTGCCAACAATAAAGCGGCCTATTAAGGCCCTTAATCAATTAATTGGCTAGAATTTTTTGCTGCCCGTCCAACCGTTCAATTGGCTGGCGGGCGAAAAGCATTTTAGCCAAAACCTCATCCACGGGCAGGATGGGGTTTCGACCAGTGATTAAAAAGGAAAATCTTTTAACACTCATATATAACAGAGTCACATGAGGGGACATGTTTTCATTATTTTTAATATCTTTATTTGTTATTTCAAAAATCTTCAGCTCCCTAAGGCAGCTCTGTACCTCAGAGGTTTTATTGCGGGCACCAGCACGCATGCGGGAACTTCTGCACTCACCCTCCTCCTGTCCCCACCCCGGCAGCACTGAGTGCTGCAGCGCGCGATTCATGCTGGCTAGCCATTAATTGGCCAACCAACGTGAGATCACGGTCAGAGCCCAATCGATGGCGGTGGTTGGCTTCCCTGCCGCCCCCCAGGCCCGCCCGCTGATCCCCGCCTGACAACTGAAAAATTCTAGCCTCGGCTCTATAACCTTTAATACCCTTGCCTAACAAATCTCTCTGCTCAGACTCAGTTTGAAATACTCTTGTTCATCTTTCTTCAGTCCAATGTAGATAAGCTCACACTTTCTGACATTGTACTCCATCTGCCACAGTTTTGCCCAGTCACTTAATCTAGCAGTGCCCCTTTGCAATTTTCTGCTCCCATCTACCCTATTTACTATGCCAGTGTCTTCAGCAAACACAAATATACGGCTTGCTATTCTTATATCCAAGTCATTCCTCACCCACTTTTCGACTATATTAGTTAGGTTTTAATTCTGGTTCAAATCACTTACTTTCTGCAGAAAATGATTATTTTGTTATTCTGTTGCAAGGAAGTGGAGGGGAAAAATAAATGAATTATTTCTTCCTTATCTGCAGCTATTAAAAAAGTACAAGTATGTAAGAAAGAGGAGAAAAATCTTGCATTTATAAATTGCCCTTCATGATGTGGGGACATCTCAAAGTGTTTCAAGACCAATAAAAGACATGAACAAATCTGGTCTGTGAATAATGGTAATGCAAAAAAACTTGAACAAAAGAAACAAAGCTATGCAGTGTTTATAACCTTAACTCTTTCTCCCTCATTTTCTCCCCAACAATTTGGAGTTGGGTCATTTGTTCTCTGTCCAAAAAGTAATAATTAAGCACTAGAAAATAGGTTTCCTGTCAAATCTGACCACTAAAAAGATTCATGTTCTGATTCATTGTGGCATTTGGGAGAGGAAAACTTGATTATTGTTATAGCTAAGGATTACATACAACAAGATCAGACTAAACAAACATCACCTTAAATGGATGAACAAAAATATTAGAAAAAGGGTGACATAAAGACAAAAACTTAACATAAATCCTATGTAGTCATGTGGAACCACAGAACTTGGGTATTGCTGAAAAAAGAGACCTGTCTAAGCTTTTCATCTTGCACTCATCAGGACACTTCGCAAAAATATCAATATAAGGGGAAAACAACAATTTATATTATATGTGAAGAGAGTACCGATTGGTTGGCAAGTGGCTTTGCCATGGACAATGCACCACTGGTGGTGCCTGACAACTAACTGCCAAGCATTGTTTGAAAGTTAAACCAGCCAGTTTGACCCTGATTGGTCAAGGCATTCATTGCCCTGAGGAATGAGTCAGCAAATGGTTGTAACTTATTTTGTTTAGCTGAAACAGGTGTAATGTACGTACATGTTCTTTCTGTCTGAAAAGAACAGAGGCCCAGTACACGCAAATGTACCACACTGCAAGCCTGAGTGACAATCTAAAATTGGTGTCAGAGTAATTCTTAGCACACTGAGGCTTATTTAGCAAATGTTGTCCAATTGTGGAATCACATCTAATGTTGAATACTGTGTTTTGCAAACACAGGCTGGTTAGGTACAGTCTGTATCCTGCTCATTGCGAACATCAGCTGGGACATGCTGTTTGGTACAATCCGCCAGTCTTTGGGACATACGGCCTACTTACCTAGCTCACACTGGCACTGAAATTCATATACCATAGTGCTCATTTGTATGAAAGGCAGAACGTCTTTTTGGCTTGACAGCAGCATCCTGTTAGTGGCG
Source organism: Carcharodon carcharias (assembly GCF_017639515.1). Classification (NCBI taxonomy): domain Eukaryota; kingdom Metazoa; phylum Chordata; class Chondrichthyes; order Lamniformes; family Lamnidae; genus Carcharodon; species Carcharodon carcharias. Next base: position 65,474,638 of record NC_054481.1, on the reverse strand, counting down.
AATACCACTCATGTTGCTACTGTATAGTAGCAGCGTGAAACAGCTAGCTTCATCTGTTGCTCAAAGTTTTGAGATACCATACCCTTCCAGGGTAATCTGAGTTGGACTAGACATTTTTCAGGGCTGAAAGTGATGGCCTTAGGCCCGTTCATGAGTTTGTGTGATACACAGCGTGAAATTATCTGATCAGGGTAGTCATTATCCTGCAGGATGCCTTCGATGCGCCCTATTTCAGCATCAAGCTTCATGGTGAGCAATTGGCTAGGGCCCTATTTATAAGGTTGCCGATAAGACCAATCTTATACTGTGTGGAATTATAAGAATCCCAGCGCATATATCAACGAGTGAAGGTAAGCTTGCGATGGATCGTGGTAGAGAACCCCTGGCAGATTTCTCAACTAATACAGCAAGGAAGGAGAGTTCATATGACTGCTCCATTTCAAAGGTGAATTTGAGCACAAAATGGAGCCCATAAAGACATGCAAGGAAATTGTTACGTGCAGCAATGGATTTAAATACAGCAAATGATCAGCCACATATCAGAAATATGAGAGGGGTAGGGGGTTAGGTGTCGTTCCATCGAAGGCACATGTCTCATGGAACCCAACAAAGATGCTAGCGAGAGCTGGACCGAGAGGGGATCCCTCGGCAACTGCAAGTTGCCACATTCATAAGTTCAGTGGATATTAATTCACGCAATGGTGGCGGGTCTTGATCACCATGATATAGCACTGCAGTGCAAATATCTACGGCTTTCTTAAGTAGAACATGGTGAATAGGCTAGCAAATCCTGCAGCAAGAAAGGGAAGGGGCCAACTAGAAAGAATATTTGAACACACAAAAATATGTTCAAAGGTGATCAGAGGTGTAAAGAGAGGCATGGAAAACAGCAAAGCAGCTGAGGTTAGGTATAACAGTAAAAATGCTACTTTAGTAATACAACAGCAAGGGAGTGGTCAGAGAAGAAGCTAAAACCATAAAAGCTGCTAATGGGCTTTAGGGTGTCTGCCGCTGGAAACTTCATTCATGCCTTTGTTACACCTAGACTTGACTATTCCAATGCGCTCCTGGCTGGTCACACGCATTATACCCTCCAGGTCATCCAGAACTCTGCTGCCCGTGTCTTAACTCATAGCAAGTCCTGTTCCCCTAATACCATTGCAGTCATTGACCTGCATAGGCTCCCAGTCAAGCAATGTCTTGATTTTAAAGTTCTCATCCTTGTTTGCAAATCACTCCGTGGCTTCTCTCCTCCCTATTTCTGTAATATCCTCCAGCCCTATGACCCTCCAAGATAACTGTGCACCCCTAATTCTGGCCTCTTGAATATCGCCGCTTTTAATCACTCCACTATTGGTGACCATGCCTTCAAATGCCTAGGCTCTAAGCTCTGGAATACCCTCCTTACACCTCTCCACCTCTATATCTTGCTTTCCCCCTTTAAGAAACACCTCAAAACCTATCTTTTTAACCAAGCTTTTGGTCATCTGACCTAATATCTTAGGTGGCTTAGTGCCATATTTTGTGTCATAATGCTCCTGTGTCACCTTAGGACATTTTATTACATTAAAGGTGTAATATAAATATAAGTTTTTGTCGTTACTGCCAAACAACATCTGTTGCCCAAAGAGAGGGCACAACATTGTCAGAGGATAGCATGAGCTCAAACTAGCCTGTACTTACATAAAGCAAGCCTGTGCCTCTTAAAGGAATGATACTGTTATGCCCAGTGAAGGCATATCCTGTTCATAACTTCAAACATGGACTGTATTCCTGTGGAAGCTTCTGGAATTGACTTTTATATTTTAAAATAGACACTCACAAGAAGGCTAAGATGGCTGACAAGAGTCAGGTGACCTTTGCAGCATCAACATGGATTATCACAAGCTTACAGAAAGTTCCAAATTGAATCATACTGGGTGGCAGCCTCCCCTTTGAATGGACATTTAGCCATAGAGTAATAGAGATCTACGACACAGAAAAAGGCCCTTTGGCCCATCAAGTCTGCACTGGCCAAACAAGTACCTAACTATTCTAATCCCATTTTCCAGCACTAGGCCCATAGCCTTGGATGCCATGGCATCACAAGTGCATATCCAAATATTTCTTAAATGTTATGAGGGCTTCTGCCTCTACCACCCTTTCAGGCAGTGAGTTCCAAATTCCCACCACCTTCTGGCTGAAAAAAATTCTTCCTCACATCCCCTCTAAACCTCCTGCCCTTTACCTTAAACTTATGCCCCCTGGTTATTGATCCCTCCACCAAGAGGAAAAGTTCCTTCCTGTCTACTCTATCAATGCCCCTCATAATTTTATACACCTCAATCATGTCTCCTGTCAATCTCCTCTGCTCCAGGGAAAATAACCTCAGTCTATCCAATCTCTCCTCATAACTAAAACTCTCCAGCCCAGGCAACATCCTGGTAAATCTCTTCTGCACTCTCTCCAGTACAATCACATCCTTCCTATAATGCAAATTCCAGAACTGCATGCAATACTCTAGCTGTGGCCTAACCAGTGTTTTATACAGTTCCAGCATAACTTCCCTGCTTTTATATTCTATGCCTTGGCTAATAAAGGCAAGTATCCCATATGCCTTCATAACCACCTTATCTACCTGTCTTGCTAACTTAAGGGACCGGTGGGCATGCACACCAAGGTCCCTCTGATCCTTGGTACTTCCCAGGGTCCTACCATTCATTGTGTATTCCCGTGCCTTGCTTGTCCTGCCCAAGTGCATCACCTCACACTTATCTGGATTAAATTACATTTGCCACTGATCAACCCATCTGACCAGCCCGTCTATATCCTCTTGTAATCTAAGGCTATCTTCCTCACTATTTACCACCCCGCCAATTGGGTCATCTGCGAACTTACTGATCAACCATCCTACATTCAAGTCTAAATCATTTATAAATACCACAAACAGCAAAGGACTCAACACTGATCCCCATGGAACGCCACTGGACACAAGCATCCAGTCACAAAAACACCCCTCGACCATCAACCTCTGCTTCCTGCAAGTCAGCCAATTCTGGATCCAATTTGCCAAATTGCCTTGGATCCCATGGGCTCTTACCTTCATTATCAATCTCCCATGCAGGACCTTATCAAAAGCCTTGCTGAAGTCCAAGTGGACTACGTCAAATGCATTGCTCTCATCTACACATCTTCGAAAAATTCAATCAAATTGGTCAGACATGACCTCCCCTTAACAAAACATTTGCCTAAAGCAAGTGCTGGAAGCTAATCTAGAAGTCAGTTTGATCTGAAAAAGACATAGGAATAGGCTGACATGACAGAACAGGCTCTAAGGTTCTCCAATTCAGCACTGGAATCCTTTGTGGAGGAGGTCAACAGAAGAGATGTCCTCTATTCATTAAGTGACTAGAGGCTCCCCAAACAAACTCTGAGAAGGCAGTGGGAGCAGATAACCATGCAATTCCTATGTCATTTCAGATCAAACTGGTGGATGGATGTGTTTCAGTCTGGGAGATGGCATGCAGCGGTGTCAGTTTGAGACCCAATACTCTTTTCACATGACCTAGCCTCCGCTTATGAGTAGAGCTTTGAAAAGTTAAACTTCTCTGTTTCAAACAAAAAGGTTCTATGAGGTGACTTAATGGAATTTTCAAGATGGTTTTGATAGAGTAGACAGAGGAAAACTATACCCTTTGATAAGTGGGTCGATTACCAGATATCATAGATTTAAAATCACGAGTAAAAGATCTAGCAAGTGTATGAGAAGAAGTGTTTTTGCTCAAAGAGATATCGGGGTCTGGGTCTTGCTGCCAATGATTATAAAGGGAAATTGGGCAGGTACTTGAGGATGAAGAATATCCAAGATTAAGGACAAGAAACAGGGGGTATGGGTCTAAGTACAACAGCTGTTTCAAAGGAGCAGCACGGTCAAGACAAGCCAAATAGCCTTCTTCTCTGCTGTAGGCTTCTATGATTCTATGAAATTGGCTAAGGGATAAAAAGCAGAGAGTGAACAATTATTTATCAGGCTAGAGGGAGGTATACAGTGGTGTCCCCAAGGGATCGTAATCAGGACCGCCACTCTTTTTGATATATATTAACCATTTGGATTTGGATAAACAGGGAATAATTTCAATGTTAGGACTTGGAAATGTAGTAAACATATATGAGGACAGTAATAGACTTCAGGAGGATATAGGCAGACTGGTGAAATGAGAAGGCATTTTAAACTTCATTCGATTCAATTTAATGCACAGGTCTATGAAGTGATACATTTTGGTCTAATCTAAATGGTGTAATTTTAAAAGGGATGCAGGAACAGTGAGACTTCAGGATGAATGTTCCCAAGTTGGCAGAACAAGTATTTTAAAAATTGTATGTGATTCTTGGCTTTGTTCATAGAGAAAAAAGGTTGAATTTTCGTCTCCCAATATGGAGCGATTCTACATCGGGAGGACAAAACTGGAGGCACCTTTTTAAACTTGCCATCTGATTCCCGCCACCTGCCATTTTCCCCAGGTCAGGAGGCATGGCGGTTATGAACCGAGACTCACGTAAAGTGACGATAGGTTCACTATTTAAATGCCTGCTTCAGGTTGAGGATACCCTCCATCATGTTCTGTGGCACTATCACCATGCTAAACGGGATAGATTTTGAACAAATCTAACGACTCAAAATTGGTCTTTCATGAGGCGGTGTGAGCCATCAGCAGCAGCAGAATTATATACAATCACAATCTGTAACCTCATGGCCTGACATATTCCCCCACTCTACCATCACCATCAAACTGGGTGATCAACCCTGCTTCAATGAAGATTGCAGGAGGGCAAGCCAGGAGCAGCACCAGGCATCCCTTAAAATGAGGTGTCAGTCTGATGAAGCTACTACACAGGGTTACTTGCATGCCAAACAGCGAAAGCAGCATGTGATAGTGATACGACCGGTCCCCGGGCAAGGTTCCCCCAATTTGTTATGATGCTGAACAAGGTACCCCAAATTGTTATACTCCCGGGTGAGGAGGGATGAACTGGCTCCCCTTCTTTACTCAACTCCCTCGATAGGTCACAACAAGGTGAATTTAAAAAGAATCCCTTCCCTTGTGGATACCTTTTCCCAGTACAAATGTGTTTGTGTTTTAAAAAGGAGCCAATTTAACCAAGGCTATCGTGAGTCAAAGGAAGAGTGAGTTTATTAGTTAGAAAATCATGAGAAAAATAATTTTAAAATGCAACACGCATACACAGAGATTAGAAATGAGAAGTGTATCCAGAAATAAAGCTTTTTAAAAAGTATACAAATCAGTCTTCTGGCTTCTCTGTGAGGAGTAGATGGTGAAGCGTTGCAGCTGTTAAATTAGGTGGTTCTGGCTGCATTGACTTTGGCAGCCAAGCAGTGGTTTTGGAGATTCTTGGTTCTGCAGGTTAGCTGAAAGGAGTTGTCCTATTTCCTTTTCGACTATGGCTTTGCTGATTGTGACTTGCTTCCAGCAATCAGAGAGAGAGGGCTTTTTTGCCTGCAATCGCAGGGATGACTGGTTGGTGTTCTTTAGCTATAAGTTTCACAGCACACACCCTAGCACCAGAACATGAACCAAGCACACAGAACCAGGGTTGCAGGCTGGCTTTTTTAAACCCTTTTCTTTGGGGAAGGGAAAAAACAAACATATCTTTTGCCTAGGTCTGTTTTCTTTTTCAACTCAGTTCATGTTCACAGTCTGGGATAGAATGCGGCAGGAGGTGGCTTCGGCTGAGATGGTAATCATTTTCCATTATCTTCACAACCACAGGGGATTACAGTTCAGTTTGCATTGTATCTTTTCCTTTAAAATGCCTCTGTCTGAAGTAGGCTGTGTCACACCTTTTAGGTGGGATATTCCATTCTCTCTGAACTAGGTGGTCAAGCAATCCACATGAAAATTTACCAGCAAGTGATTACCTTACATTCTCAGCCAGCTTTTGCTTGTATGTCCTTTTTTAAAAATAACACGTCTTACTTAAAAGCTGAATATGTCCATAAGCGAGGAATCTGTAAGGGTAGAGCTGAGAAACACTAAGAGGCAAAAACAGTTAGTGGGGGGTTGTATATAGACCCCCAAACTGTAGTGATGATGTTGAGAATGGCATTAAACAGGAAATTAGAGATGCATGCAGTAAAGGAACACCTGTAATTATGGGTGACTTTAATATGCATATAGATTGGGCAAATCAAATTAGTAACAATACCGTAGAGGAGGAATTCTTGGTGTGTATACAGGATGGTTTTCTGGACCACTACATTGAGGAACCAACTAGAGATCAGGCCATCCTAGACTGGGTATTGTGTAATGAGAAAGGAATAATTGGCAATCTAGTTGTGCATGGCCCTTGGGGATGAGCGACCATAATATGATAGAATTCTTCATCAAGATGGAGAGTGGTGTAGTTGATTCTGAGACTAGGGTCCTGAATCTTGATAAAGGAAACTACGGTGGTATGAGGCGTGAGTTGGCTATGATGGATTGGGAAACGTTACTTAAAGGGATGACAGTGGATAGGCAATGGCAAACATTCAAAGAGCACATTGGTGAACTGCAACAATTGTTTATTCCTGTCTGGCGCAAAATTAAAACAGGAAAGGTGGTCAAACCATGGCTTACAAAAGTAATTAGAGATAGTATTAGATCCAAGGAAGAGGCATACAAATTGGCCAGAAAAAACAACAGACCTGAGGATTGAAAGCAGTTTAGAATTCAGCAAAGGAGGGCCAAGGGATTGATTAAGAAGGGGAAAATAGAATACGAGAGTAGGCTTGCGGGGTACATAAAAACTGACTATAAAAGTTTCTGTAGGTACGTGAAGAGAAAAAGATTGCTGAAGACAAATGTGGGTCCCTTACACTCATAAACAGGGGAATTTATAATAGGGAACAAAGGAATAGCTTACTAACTAAATACATGCTTTGGTTCTGTCTTCACAGAGGAGGACACAAATAACATACCAAAAATGTTGGGGAACACAGGGTTAAGTGAGAGGAAGGAACTGAAAGAAATTAGTATTAGCAGGGAAATGGTGTTGGGGAAATTGATGGGATTGAAGGCCAATAAATCCCCAGGGCCTGATAATCTGCATCCCAGAGTACTTATGAAGTAACCCTAGAAATGGTGGATGCATTGGTGGTCATCTTCGGAGATTCTATAGACTCTGGAACAATTCCTACAGATTGGAGGGTGGCTAATGTAATCTCACTATTTAAAAAAGGGAAGGTAGAGAGAAAACAGAGAATTATAGACCAGTCAGTAGTGGGGAAAATTCTGGAGTCCATTATAAAAGATTTAATAGCTGAGCACTTGGAAAACAGAATCGGGCAGAGTCAGCATGAATTTACGAAAGGGAAATCATGCTTGACAAATCTAATGGAATTTTCGAGGATGTAGCTAGTAGAGTTGATGAGGGGAGCCAGTGGATGTGATTTATTTGGGCTTTCGACAAAGTCCCACATAAGAAATTGGCGTGTAATATTAAAGCGCATGGGATTGGGCGTAGTGTACTGAGATGGATAGAAAACTGGTTGGCAGACAGGAAACAAAGAGTAGGAATAAACGGGTCTTTTTCCGAATGGCAGGCAGTGACTAGTGGGTTACCGCAGGGATCGGTGCTGAGACCCCAGCTATTATATATATATCAATGGTTTAGATGAGGGAACTAAATGTAATATCTCCAAATTTGCAGATGAAAACAAAGCTGGGTGGGAGGGTGAGCTGTAAGGAGGATGCAGAGGGCTCCGTATGCCATTTGACATTTCTACTGCTCTGGAGGAGTATCAATGCATGCAGCATGAGATAGTCAATGATCTTCCAGGAGTGGAAGCAATCATGGATGATCTGCTAGTCTATGGGCGTGGAGACACAATGGAAGAAGCCATCACAGACCATAATCAGAATCTAATGAGATTGCTAGAGAGACCTCACCAGATGAACCTGAAGCTGAATAGGAAGTAACTGCAACTGAAATGACTGAAGTCAAATACATAGGTCATGTACTGACAGCAAAATGAACTCACCCTGATCCTGATAAGGTGCAGGTCATAGCAGAGGTGCAGCAACCAATGTATGTGAAGGTGGTTCAACAATTAGTTAGATTTACGAACGACTGAGCCAAGTTCTTGCCCAATTTGTCATCGGAGTGTGGACCTCTACGCAAGCTCACTGCAAAGGACATTCAGGGGTTTGGGGGCACAGAACAAGCAGCAGCTATCACTCACACCAAACAATTAGTGACAACAACACCAGTGCTGAGATACTATGATGTCAATGATACAGTCACCCTGCAATGTGATACCAGTGAAACAGGACTTGGAGAAACCCTCATGCAGCAAGGATAACCAGTTGGATTTGCATCCAGGGTGTTAACACAAAATAAACAACACTATGCACAGATTGAGAAAGAGTGCCTGGCTATTGTCTTTGCTTGTGAGCATTTTAATCAGCACGCCTTTGGGAGAGAGAAGGAACAGTAGAGTCTGATAACAAGCCACATCAAAGCATCTTTCTCAAATTTTTTCTATATGTCCGAAGCACCAGCAAAGGATGTTGCTTCATTTGGAAGTGAAGTACAAGCAAGGGAAACAGATGTACATTGCGAACATCCTGTTGCAAGCCGCACACCCTTTAAAAGAAGTTGAGGTTTGTATAGAATGTGAAATCTTCCAGATTCAATGAGAATCAACTCAACTCCTTCTCTGTCATACATTTTTCTACATTTTCTAAATATCAGAAAGGAAGGATGTGGGGAGAGGGCAGGGGAGCGGCAGTACATGAATTGCTCCTTTGGAAGGCCTTCCTCTGTGCTGTTATGATCCTATGATTCTACTCTATTCTACGCATGACATGCTCTGGAAGTCATCAATCCATCAGCGAGATTGAATCTAACAGACAGAAGTCTTGCTCAGATCAAGCAAATTATGCAACGTGATGCAACTCTTCAAGTGCTACAGGAAGTAGTGATGAAAGGATGACCTGAAACCATCAAGGACACACCTGTTGCTATAAGAGAGTGTTGGGTATACAGAGATGCAGAGATGGAGTGATTGCCCAAGATGGCACCTTGTACAAAGGAACTCGAGTCATTATCTCAGAAGAGATGAGAAGAGAGATACTGAAGCTTATCCATACAAACCATCAAGGAATTGAGTCTACTCTGAGGAAGACAAGAGGTGTGCACTACTGGCCAAACATGAGCAATGAGATAAGGACCACATCAGCCAGTGCCATGCTTGTAAGGAACATCAAGCTAAACAAGCTAAAGAGTTGCTCATGACTCACAACATTCCAGAAAATTAAGAATTTTTTGTTCATGTCTGATGACTTTCTTTATAGGCCATGGATGTGGGTAACTTAGAACTGCAAGTGAGTGCATGCAACGTGTTTTTTCTTTTTATGAAAAGAGGGCGTTTTGAGAAATGCCTTTGTGCACTGTTGCCTTTTGAGTACTGTGGCTTGCCATAGTCATGTGGCCTTCGAGGTCACTGTTAGTAAACCAAAGGATTGAGACAGAAGTCATTTTTACTTAGAACAATTACTGCTAGTGGATAATCAGAATCATAGGAACACAGGAAGTTAGGAACAGGAGTAGGCTATTCAGCCCCTCAAGCCTATTCTACCGTGCAATCAGATCACAGCTGATATGTATGTCAACATTTTTCCACCTTAGTTCCCAATGCCTTGGTACCCTTTGTAGAGCAAAACTGTATCAATCTCAGTCTTCAACATTTAAATTGAGACAAAGCCTACAGCCTTTTGGCAGAAAGACTTCCAAATTCCAACTATATTTTTTGTGGAAAATTACATCCTGAATTCACTCCTAAATGGCACAGCTCTGGATTTCCCCCTCCAGAGGAAATAGTTTCCCTGTATCTATGTTTTCAGAGCTTTAGTGTCAAAGGCTTCAATTAAATCATCCCTCTATCATCCAAATTCAAGGAAAAACAAGTCGTGTTTATGCAATTTTAATTAAACCTCTGAACGCTGGTGTCTTTCTGGTGAATCAGCATTGTACCCCCTCCGAGGTCAAGCTATCTCCTGTGACATTTAGTGCCCAGAATGAACGCAGTACCCCCAACAGGGTCTGCCCTCAGCTCTGGAAAACTGAAACAGAACTTCGACACATTAATGTTCCAAAGAAATATTTCATGTTAAACAAAAATAAATGCAATCAGAAAATAAAATTTCCTTTTTCTGTGTAAAGTTGCAATATTTTGTGAACCAAAAGCAGATTCCTTTTTTATAAAGGCTTGTGTCCTTCAGCTCATAAAAGAAATCATCATGTCACATTCAAACAGCTAGCAGCAGGCTCACTCTTCTGAGGAAACCATCACTTTCCTAAATTAAAGCTCGTTTATTCCCTCTGCCCAATTCATTTCACACCAAACACCTTATCTGAAGTGTAGAACTAAATTAGTAAAGGAAATGGCATCGAGTTCCCATCGCCTATTGCTAACGTTAATTTCCCTTGCTGTTCGTTGTCGATGAAAAGAAAAGTTAATTATGTCTGGCCCTACCAAATTGTTTTGCATTATCTAATTTTAAAAAACAGTTTTCATCTATTGTTTAAAATGAAATATCATCTCAGGTTACTGTAGACAGCAAATAGGATGTCTGTATGTTTAGTCTAAATATTTGGATTATTAATGTTTGAAAAAAATAGTATATCTTCTTTAATTGAAAAGCTTTTACTTACTATAATTGAATAATGTAGTCAAATGCCTCATAACCCACAAAATGTGCAAGCCCAGAATAATTGTACAATAGTATGAGAAGGTTAATTGCTGAATCTATTTAGAATCAACTATTAGGCTTTGACAATGGTTGAGAAGTGAAAAATTCTCAAGGAAGCAAATGATAAAAAAAGCCATTTAGCCTATTGTCTATGTTCCTCCCATCATTTACAAAATGTTCAATCCTGAGCTTCCATACACCTCACTTGGGGTAAAATGGGCCCTGGACCATTGCACAATATGGGCGAAAATGAAGAGGGAGCCCATTTTACACCATACCCAATTTCTTTATCCATTAAATCAAACAGTAATATTGACTGCAATCTTTGCACTGTAAGAAAAGCTTTAGGCTTGATTTAGTCAGCCTGACAGGAGTCTTATCCACCAGTCAGAGGGGAACAGAGGTCCAATGGTATTGTGCCCATCATGAACTTATGTGGCTACCGTCAGGCCTTCCCCAGGATTCAGGAACCCAGTTGCAGGAGTCTTCCTGTTGTGAATTCCACAACCAATGGCAGTTCTTTATTAACTACAAGGGTAATGGTGCTAACACAGTTAATAAGTTAGGCAAGAAGCGACTACAGTAGTTGATCATGCCCAGGAAGAACTTAAGTTCGGTTACATTGGATGGTGAGGGTGCATGTTTTATTGCTCGAACTTTCTCTTCTACCATTTGCAAACCCATGGCATCCACCCTGTGACCCAGGTAAGTAACTCCTGGTGCTTGAATTATGCACTTTTCCTTCTTTAACCTTCCACCAGCTTCCATGAGCTTTCTTAGCACCTCCTCCAGGTTGGCCAAAAGTTCAGTCTCGGTTGACCCTGTGATCAGAACATCACCTTGGAATACTACCACTCGGGGAAGCCTTTGGAAAAGACTCTCTATTGTTCTCTGGAAGATAGTGTATGCTGACAATACTCCAAAGGGTAGGCGAGTGTACTGATAAAGACTCTTGTGTGTGTTAATAGTCATGTAGTCTCTCAACATGCTATCCAATTCTAATTGTTGGTAGGAGTGGCTCATATCCAATTTTTTATAGGATTTGCCTCCAGCCAGCTTTGCATATAAGTTATGTATCCTTGGAATGGGATACTTGGATAGTTTTGCTGCCTTATTCACGGTCAATTTGTAGTCCCCACAAATGCATCTGGTTTGGTCAGGCTTAACCACTGGAACTATGGGTGCTGCCCATTCTGAGAATTGGACAGGTTGGATGATATCCAGCTTTTCTAACCAGCACGGTTCTGCCTCCACCTTCTCCTTCAACGTATAAGGCACAGGTCTGGTCTAAAAGAAATGTGGCGTCGCCTGAGGATCCACATATGTCTTGGCTTGCAGGCTTTTAACTTCCCTAATTCATCCCGAAAAACCACGTCATGTTTTCTTAGCAGTTCAGGAAGTCCTCCTGTTTTCAGGTGAAATATCTCAGACCAGTCAAGCTTGATCTCTTGTAGCCAGTCTTGCTCTAAAAGACTGGGTCCTTCTCCTTTCACTTTATCACAGGCAGCTGGGCTGTCCATTACCTGTAAGACACTGGTACTGTGGCAATGTCCTTTATCTGAACAGATCCTCCAGCGTATGCCTTTAATTTAACGGTTGTCCGCTCCAGGTTTATCGGCCTTCTACCTTCACTAAGGTATTTGAAGATGCCGCACAGGAGGCTGCTCAGTAAGATAAGAGCCCATGGTGTTAGAGGCAAGGTACTAGCATGGATAGAAGATTGGCTGTCTGGCAGGAGGCAGAGAGTGGGGATAAGGGGGTCCTTCTCAGGATGGCAACCAGTGACTAGTGGAGTTCCGCAGGGGTCAGTGTTGGGACCACAACTTTTCACTTTATACATTAATGATCTGGATGAAGGAACTGAGGGCATCCAGGCTAAGTTTGCAGATGATACAAAGAGTGGTGGAGGGACAGGTAGTATGTATTGAGGAGGCGGGGAGGCTGCAGAAGGATTTGGACAGGTTAGGAGAATGGGCAAAGAAGTGGCAGATGGAATACAATGTGGGGAAGTGTGAGGTCATGCACTTTGGTATGAAGAATAGAGGCATAGACTATTTTCTAAATGGGGAGAGAATTCAGAAATCTGGAATGCAAAGGGACTTGGGAGTCCTAGTTCAGGATTCTTTTCGGGTTAACTTGCAGGTTGACTCGATAGTTAGGAAGGCAAATGCAATCTTGGCGTTTATTTCGAGAGGACTAGAATATAAAAGTAGTGATGTGCTGCTGAGGCTTTATAAGGCTCTGGTCAGACCACATTTAGAATATTGAGAGCAATTTTGGGCCCCGTATCTCAGGAAGGATGTGCTGGCCCTGGAGAGGGTCCAGAGGAGGTTCACGAGAATGATCCCAGGAATGAAAGGCTTAACATATGAGGAACGTTTGAGGACTCTGGGTCTATACTCGATGGAGTTTAGAAGGATGAGGGGGGATCTGATTGAAACTAACAGAATACTGAAAGGCCTGGATAGAGTGGACATGGGGAAGATGTTTCCATTAGTAGGAGAGACTAGGACCCGAGGGCACAGCCTCAGAATAAAGGGAAGACCTTTTAGAACAGAGATGAGGAGAAACTTCTTTAGCCAGAGAGTGGTGAATCTTTGGAATTCATTGCCACAGAAGGCTGTGGAGGCCAGGTCATTGAGTGTATTTAAGACCGAGATAGATAGGTTCTTGATTGGTAAGGGGATCAACGGTTATGGGGAGAAGGCGGGAGAATGGGGTTGAGAAACTTATCATCCATGATTGAATGGCGGAGCAGACTCGATGGGCCAAATGGCCTAATTTCTGCTCCAATGTCTTATGGTCTTATGGTCTTATGTGCGCTCCCATCACTGTAGTTGAGGCACCCGTGTCCAACTCCATTATTAGTGTCTGCTCATTAACTTGGACTGTGACAGTGATAGGTTCAGTTTTTACAGTGGTTACATTATACAGGGAATAAATGACGGTGTCGGCAGCTTCAGGTTCTGCTGTATTGTTTAATTTTGCTGCTTTATGGGCTGTTCCGAATTTGCCCTGCATTGCCTTACTGTGTGACCTTTCTTATGGCAGTAGTAGCGTTCTGCCTCTTTGGATTTAGAGGTGTCTGGTCCATGGTCACCAGCACATCTATAACAACTTAACCTTGGAGTCACTGCTGAAGTGTTTCTACCAGGCCTTTCTCATGTTTCTAACAGCGGACATTGCATTTCGCTTCGATGCTGTGTCTCTGGTTGTCACGCCAAGCTGGGCAGTAGGTTCCCGCCCCACATGAAGAACACGCTATGTTGTATGTGTTGCAAAGCCTGCGAGTCTCTTGCAGCACTTTCCATGATGAGAGACATTTCTAGGATGCACTGGAAGTCGATGTTGACCTTGGCGAGTAAACAACGCTGAATGGCGTCGTCCTGAACTCCACAAACTAATCAGTCCCGCAGCAAATCATTTAATGTGTCCCCGAAGTCACAGTGTTCTGTCAACTGCTTAAGGTTCACTACATAGGTTGTGATGGACTACCCCGGGGGCTGAACTCTAGAATTAAACTTAAAACGCTGCATTATTACAAATGGCTTTGGCTGGAACTGCGTTTTCACATGGTCCACTAATTCATTATAGGACTTAGCTTGGGCGCATTCGGAGCGATCAGGTTGTGAATGAGACTGTACATCTTACTGTCACATACACTCAAAAGGATGGCTTTCTGCTTTTCCTCCGCATAATTTTGTTTGCTACGAAATAAAGATTGAGGTGCTCTACATATTGGCTCAAGTCACATCATAAGGATCGATACGGCTGAAGAGTGACATGACTGATGAGTAGTCTTTCTTTCTCTTAAGATTTGATGCACTCATGGTAACAAGGTGAGGTGCAGCATCGGAGCTATTTTACCCTTGTCACCAAATGCAATGACTTGATGGTACGGACAGGTTTCAACAAGAAACAAATAAACTTTATTACAAAGAGCTTTTTAGGTTCCACATGCTTGATCATGACTCGTCAGGAAGCTCCACCACCTACACCCCCGACCCCCTGGGATTGCCCATGCTTAGGGCTCATTGGTCAGGGCCTCCCAGAATATCACATGACCCCTGATAGACAGCAGAAGCGGTTATACCTTCAATTCCTACACTGGGGGGCATAGTTACCATAGAAAAGGAACATAGGAATAGGAGTGAGCTATTCAGCCCCATGAAACTGTTCTGCCATTCTTTAAGATCATGACTGATGAATATTTTAACTCCATCTACTTACCTTGGTTCCTTAACGCTATATACCCTTGCCAAACAAAAATCTATCAATCTCAGTTTTTAAATTTTCAATTGACTAAGCCTCAACAGCTTTTTGAAGAAAGAGTTATCTTTGTGTGAAGAACTGCCCCTGCTCCACCTAGCTCTCATTTTCAGGTAATGCTGCCTTGTTCTGGACACCATGGCTTCAGCTACCAGGGCCTTAAGCTCTGGAATTCCCTGCCTAAGCCTCTCTGCCTAGCTACCTCTCTCTCCTCCTTTAAGGTATCCCTTAAAACCTACGCCTTTGACCAAACTTTCTAATGTGCCTTGATATCAAATTTTGTTTGATAACACTCCCATGAAGCGCCCGGGGGCATTTTAAGATAGGGTATGAACCTTTTTGTGAGTGTTTTTGTCCTGCTGTTTCTTGGTTTCAATCCGGTCACCAACAATGGGGAACAACTCAACTATTCAATGACGTTGATTCACAAAAATAAACTCAGTAGGTTCACTGCCCCTATTTTTAATTAAATCTATGTAGGTTACTTGCAGACAGAGAGCATTGGGCTGGATTTTAACTCGACGTACCAGCAGCAGTGAAGCCTGACAGCATACGGGGCACCTGAAAGTAGCACATTTCAGCAGCCATTGCATTTGACTTCTGGGTTTCCTTACCAATTAGCGTGAACGAGTCTGATAATGACCCAAATCAGTACATTTCAGCTCAACCACTTAAAAGGACCCTGCCCCGGATGAGACTCGAAGCATTGTGCAGATAGCTAAACAAAGCCAGAACATGGAGCATTGGATTCATTATAATGCAAGGCTTCACTGATGTCTCCCTAGAGATGATGCTACAAGCTGTAAAGGCCTGTGGGCAGACTCTCTTTCCTGCCAATGGGATAAAGCATGCTACCGAGAACAAATCATGGTTAGAAGTTGCTGAGGAGGTCAGCAACAGGAGTATGTTGGTTCCTGGATATTGTCAGAAGAGATTTAATGACCTAATCAGCATTGGAAAAATGAGTGGTGTGGCACATTCAACTAGATCCCAAAGTGCATCTTACCCCAACCCCCTCACTGCCTTCCCAAGCCTATTCCAACAAATCACTCCTCATACCAACTTATCTTGCAGGTACACCCAGGCTATCTCTGCCTAGGTACCTCCTCACATCCCATCTGACCATCCACCATACTCAATTCAGTCCTTAATGCAATGTCGCACTTATTCTTCACAATAACTTGCAACAACTGTTGTCCTTTAATATGCTCTCAACACGTTCCAATTCTCACGCTAGTAAGTCTCTCTTTTTCTCCTTGCAGGAGAAGAAAGCTCAGAAAACCAGGGAGAGGCAAAGAACTGGATGGGGTTCTCCAGCACTCTCCACACTGACAGCTGCAGAGGAGAAGGCTCTGAAGATAAACCAAGTTTCAAACTGCTGGCAATTGGAGATGAGAGATGGGGTTTCACAGCATTCTGGCAACAGGATTAAATATTACACAGCCTCATAATAGACAACACTCAATCAAGTCAACTTGATGTCATCAGCCACTGAAATACGATGACACAAACAATGATGACTTAGTATCTTCTTAGCTTGTCAGTTTTAATTTATATCTTTCATCTCTGACAGGCCCTTCAAGCATCCATCAGGAAGTGGTAAAAGAGGAGGAGGAAGATTCCTCAGAGACAGTCACTAACACTGAAGATGCACTGTCATTGAACTCACGTGTATCATCCCAGATACACACAGCTCAGTGGGACAGCCAAGACAGCTGGTTGGGTTCTCACGTGGTGTCTCACACATCACAAGTGAATAAGGGCAAGTGGTGGAGTCAGGGCGAGCAGCAGAGAAACCTTATCAGAGGGCACAGAGCACTCCAAGCTCTGTTCATCTGGACACAGATGCTGAGCTTCGGGGACTGAAGACAAAGGAGACAATTCTGGAGCAGCAGCAGAAAATGTGTGAGGTGCAGTCAGACTTTTCAATCAGAACCTTCTGGGCACAAATCAGCCTTAGCAGTCACCTACATACCCACTGTAACCCTGCCAAACACTGCAGTTGATGGACATGGTCGTCTTCACCTCAACTGATGAAAAAGACACACTATTGGAGAGAATGAAGAAGTCCAATTTTAACATGAGTCCCACGATGACTCAGGCCTCCATAACAATGTCAATGCCCATGGACAGAGTAATCATCATGAAGCATCAGGCACGGCAGTGGACCAAGTGCTTGCTGTCCCTCATCAAAGATTTGCACAATCAGAATGCCACCTCAAACAAGATTTTTTAATACCTAGTCATGGCTATTCAGCACCTCCCTGAAGTACAGCAAAGTCCCCTCCAGCTCACTGTCATCAGGGAAGTGCAGTGGGATAAAAAAGGGAAGATGAAAGCAGGGGATGTGCAAGTAGGGACCCTATTCAAAGTGCTTCAACATCTGACACCTTGCCCGCACCCCCAGCAGCTCAATCAGAGCATGTCCCAGTGTCCAGATCTTCTCCAATACAGGTACAGGCAGGGGTCTCCACGAACTACAAATCCAAGACGACATTGGCCAAGACCCTCTAAGCACTGAGCATGGATATGGGCAGCCTGCCTCCACCTCTGCTGAAGCCACATGGTTAGCTTCATGTGGGAGTGGTCAAAAAAAGGAAGGGTAAAGAATTGGAGTTGCGTAAGGGTATACACATGGGTGTTTAACACAGCATTAGCTTGTTAACTTTCTGAACAATTAAATGTATTTGTCTCCTCCTTTTTCCCCCATGTTATCCAGTTTTGCCTGCTGCCTGCCAAATGAGCCTCTGACTTGCGAAGAATGGTAAGGTAAGATTTAGAGACGAACAATGGGTGTCTGTGAAGGATGAATTGCTCATTGTAGGACTGCTTTATGCTGGGGATTGGGGTGAGTGGAGGGGTTCAAATGGGTTCAGAATTTGGCTGCATGTTGGGTCTCAGTTTAAGTGAAGATGCCTGAATCAGGCCAAACTGGCAAAATTGAAGTCAGTGGGAATCAGGGGGAAAATTCTCCACTAGTTGGAGTCATACCTTAGCGCAAAGGAAGACGGTTGCGGATGTTAGAGGCCAATCACCTCAGTCCTAGGATATCTCTGCACGAGTTCCTCAGGGTAGTATCCTAGGCCCCACCATCCTCAGCTGCTTCATTAATGACCTTGCTTCCTTCATAAGGTCAGAAGTGGGGATGTTCGCTGATAATTGCACAATGTTCAGCACCATTTGCAACTCCTCAGATACTGAAACAGTCCAATGTCCATACGCAGCAAGACCTGGACAATAGTCAGGCTTGGGCTGACAAGTGGCAAGTAACATACACGCCAAACAAGTGCCACGCAATGACCATCTCCAACAAGAGAAACTCTAGCTATCTCCCCTTCACATTCTTTGGCATTACCATTGCTGAAAGCTTCACTATTAACATCCTGGATGTTACCATTGGCCAGAAACTGAACTGAACTAACCATATAAACACTGGGGCTTGGAATTCTGTGCAAAGTAGCTCACACCTTGACTCCCCAAAGCCTGTCCACCATCTACAAGACACAAGTCGGGAGTGTGATGGAAGATTCTCCACTTGCCTGAATGAGTGCAGCTCGAACAACACTCAAGAAGCTCAACACCATCTAGGACAAATCAGCCCACATGATTGGCACATCATCCACAAACATTCACTCCCTCCACTACCAATACACAGTGGGAGCAGTGTGTACCATCTACAAGATGCACTGCACAAACTCACCAAGGATCCTTCGATAGCACTTTCTAAACCTCCAATCTCTACCATCTAGAAGGACAAGGGCAGCAGATGCATGGGAACACCACCACCTGCAAGTTCACCTCCAAGTAACATGCCATCCTGACTTGGAACAATTAACACCACTCCTTCACTATCACTGGGCCAAAATTCTGGAACTCCCTTCCTAACAGCACTGTGGATGTTCCTACAACACACGGTCTGCAGTGGGGTTCAAGTAGATGGCTCACCACCATCGTCTCAAGGGCAATTAGGTATGGGCAATAAATGCTGCTCTCACCAGCAATGCCCACATCCCATGAATAAAAAATAAATATTCTGAATACCCAGGTTGGTGCATACTGAAAGGCACTGCTAGGTCTGCTGAAGCACAAAGCGCATCTTTAGCATGCCAATTACTTGCTCCATCACAGCCCCTCCGGTGAACAGGTGGCTTCTCTTTTATCATCTTTGTCTGAGCTCCTCACAGCCAAACCTTCAGAGAGCCTCCAAGAAGCACCCATTAACTCAGCTTCAAGGTGTGAAAATCGCAGGGAGGCTTGACTGAAACAAGATGAAAGGATTATGATGATTTCCTGAGAATCTTGCACAGAAATACATGATGGTCTTTTGGTGGTTGCAGAAGAGCTGAACATTGGTGCAGTGGAATTCTTTTTGGTTGCGGAAGACTCCAGAGAAATCAGAGGGTGCCTATATTGCCACATATATGAAGTCAACAACTTCCTGGACCTGTGGGAAGTCAACCAGAATAACAAAGCTGAGAACTCACTCATTCTGACTGGCCCCATCTGTTAACAAATACACGTAAGCCTGGGTTCTGTTAAACATGGCATCAGTCACTGTGAGACTCACTTGTGAGCAGCAGATTACGAGATACTGCAAATATTACCTGCAGATTTCTGGAAGGAACCAGGGGAGAAGAAATTAGGGGCTGGAGACAAAGTTTCCAATTTCTGGAGGATACATTTCTTCATATTTAGAGACCACGAGCATTGCTGTCACACCAACAAGTTGTAGGTTGCTCTTGGTCACTGGTGGTTTTGACCACCACTGGTAATGCATGCCCAGCTGGTACACTTGGCAGGGGGTCTTCTTCAAGGCAGTTGCTAATGTCTATACCCACCTGAACATCGTGCAATCATCACCGAACATCTCCACTTCTGCCCTTATGATGGAAGAAAGGTCATTGATGAAGCAGCTGAAGATGATTGGGCCTAGGACACTACCCTGAGAAACCCCTGCAGTGATGTCCTGGAGCTGAGATGACTGACCTCAACAACCACAGCCATCTTCCTTTGTGCTAGCTATGACTCCAACCAGCAGAGAGCTTTCCCCCGATTCCCATTGACTCCAATTTTGTTAGGGCTCCTTCATGCCACACTCTGCAAAATGCTGCCTTGATGTCAAGGGCAGTCACTCTCACCTCACCTCTGGAGTTCAGCTCTTTCGTCCATGTTTGAACCAGGGCTGTAATGAGGTCAGGAGCTGAGTGGCCCTGGCGGAACCCAAAATGGGCATCAGTGAGCAGATTATTGCTAAGCAAGTGCCACTTGATAGCACCGTTGATGACCTCTTCCATTACTTTACTGATGATGGAGAGTAGGCTGATGGGGGAGGGGTAATTGGTTGGGTTGGATTTGTCCTGCTTTTTGTGTACAGGACATACCTGGCCAATTTTCCACATAGCCAGGTAGATGCCAGTGTTGTAGCTAGGGGTGCTGCAAGTTCTGGAACACAGGCCTTCAGTACTATTGCCGGGATATTGTCAGGGCCCATAGCCTTTGAAGTATCCAGTTCCTTCAGCCATTTCTTGATATCATGTGGAATGAATCAAATTGACTGAAGACTGGCATCTGTGCTGCTGGGGACCTCCGGAGGACGCCAAGATGGATCATCGACTTGGCACTTATGGCTGAAGATTGTTGCAAATGCTTTGTTGGGCTCCCCCATCACTGAGGATGGGGATATTTGTGGAGCCTCCTCTTCCAGTTAGTTGTTTAATTGTCCATCATCATTCACAACCGGATGTGGCTGGACTTTGGAGCTTAAATCTGATCTGTTGGTTGTGGGATCATTTAGCTCTGTCTATCACTTGCTGCTTATGCTGTTTGGCACGCAGGTAGTCCTATGTTATAGCTTCACCAGGTTGACACCTCATTTTTAGATATGCCTGGTACTTTTCCTGGCATGCCCTCCTGCACTCTTCATTGAACAGGGCTGATCCCTTGGCTTGATGGTAATGGTAGAGTGGGGGAACATGCCAGACCATGAGGTTACAGATTGTGGTTGAGTACAATTCTGTTGTTGCTGATGGCCCATAGTGCCTCATGGATGCCCAGTCTTGAGTTGCTAGATCTGTGTGAAATCTATCCCATTTAGCATAGTGGTAGTGCCACACAACACGATGGAGGGTATCCTCAGTGTGAAGGTGGGACTTCTTCTCCGATACTGTCTTGGACAGATGCAGTTGGTGAAGATGAGGTCAAGTACGTTTTAACCTCTTGTTGGTTCCTTCACCACCTACCACAGGCCCCGTCTAGCAGCTATGTCCTTTAGGACTCAGCCAGCTCGATCAGCAGTGGTGCTACTGAGCCACTCTTGGTGGTGGACATTGAAGTCCCCCACCCAGAGAACATTCGGCACCCTTGCCACCCTTAGTGCTTCCTTCAAGTGGTGTTCAACATGGAGGAGCATTGATTCATCAGCTGAGGGAGGGCAGTATGTGGTAATCAGCAGGAGGTTTTCTTGCCCACGTTTGACCTGATGCCATGAGACTTCACAGGGTCCAGAGTCAATGCTGAGGACTCCCAGGGCAACTCCCTCCCGACTGTATACCACTGTGCCAACACTTCTGCTGGCGGGACAGGACAGACCCAGGGATGGTGATGGTGGAGTCTGGGACATTATCTGTAAGATATGATTCTGTGAGGATGACTATGCCAGGCTGTTGCTTGACTAGTCTATGAGACAGCTCTCCCAATTTTGGCACTAACACCCAGATGTTAGTAAGGAGGACTTTGTAGGGTCAACAGGGCTGCGATTGCCATTGTTGGTGCCTAGGTTGTCCATCCAGTTTCATTCCTTTTTTGTGACTTTGTTGCAACTGAGTGGCTTGCTAGGCCATTTCAGAGGGCAGTTAAGAGTCAACCATATTGCTGTGGGTGGGGGTCTGGAGTCACATGTAGGCCAGACTTCCTTTGCTGAAGAATATTAGGGAACCACTTGGATTTTTACAACAATCAACAATGGTTTCAAGGTCATCATTAAACTTTTCAATTCCGGATATTTATTGAATTCAAATTCTACCATCTGCCATTGTGGGATTCGAACCCAGGTTCCCGGAGAATTACCCTGGGTCTCTGGATCACAAGTCCAGCTACAATACCACAACGCCATCACCTCCCAGGATGTGGGGGCTGTGTGAGGGAGGAGGAAAGAGATATTCTTCCTTAGCAATGGGAGAAAGAAGCCTACAAGTGAGACCAGAAGTCCTGGTGGGAGTTTGCGGAGCAAGTCAGCAGTGGGACTGGGTGCCACATTGCTAAGTTCAATACAGAAAGCTGTCAATGACCTAAGCAGATCAGAAAAGGCAAGTAGAATGACACACTCACATACAACCAACAGTGTGCATCACTGCACCCCTCACTCTGCTTTCTCAAACCTACTTCAACACATCATTTCTCACACCCACTTACCTTGCAATTCGACCTATCCTTCTCCTTCAATGCATTGCCTCCCATCCCCTTCTATCCATCCACCACTCCCACTCACCCTAATTCTTATGGAGTGTCATGTCTCTCCCTCATGGCCACCAAGAGCACTCCAACCATGAGCTGTGCACATGCCATTACACTCACTCATGTATCTGTTCCTTCCCTCCTTGCAGGAAAAAGGAGTAATGACTCCAGGGAGAGGGAGAAAACCAAAGAGGCCTTCTGCAGATCATGCAGCTCGCAACTGCAGAGGAGGAGGAGGAACTGGAACTAAGTGGAGTTATGGTGCCCCTGGCTGTGGAAAATGGAAAGACAGGGAGCTCCTGGCTCCCAGGAGACACAATTAAACAAAAGGCACAAGCCATACCAGCATTCAGTCCTGTTGACTTGGCTTTCACAGTGAATGAAATATGATCATGTTCATAATGAAAACTTGCAACGCTCTTATCTTGTTCCAACTAATCTGTGCTTTTCCTTTCATCTCCCACAGATTCTTCACGCGTGCACCAGAAGTTGGTGGACATGACAGGCAACTGGTCCTCAGAGGAGCTGAGTCCATCTGAGAGTTCACCATCACTAGCCTGATTCAGAGCATGCAGCAGCTTAGATACTCAAGGCCAGTAAAACAGAGGATGGAATTTAATGGTCACAGCAGTGGGCCCGTCCACCGCTGGAAGAGCTGTTGGCAACGCCACTGGGAGCCCTGTCGGGATTAAAGCCCAATCAGGCAGCCTGCTGGCTGGTGTCAGGGATCCAGTTTCCTGCAGGAGGAATTTCCTGCTTTGGAGCAGTTGTCCCACCTCTGATAGCTGCCAGCCAATCAGAGGCCGGAAGCTCCGGGTAACAGCAGCGCCACCAGGAGTAATGGCCACTGCCAGTATTGCAATAGACCCAAAGGTGAGGACTGTCACTGGAGCCCTGGAATGCAGTTAAATTGGGTGGAATTGCTGGGACCAGGTGTTGTCCTGTGGGTCCCTCCCTTACTGCCAGCGGGCTCCTCTGTTGGGCACAGGGTGCCCAAGAAGAAAAGACCCCCCTACCAGGTCATGGGCATGCTTGCCAAGATTCACTTGGTGGTTTACCCATGCCTGCTGCTGGTTGAGGTCCTTAAGTGGCCCTTAAAGGGTCTCAATTAGTCTTTGGGTGGGAAAGCTGTTCTTGACCCTGCTGCGCCAAATTTGTTCAGCAGGGCCAGGGAGGCAACAACCTCCCCACCCCATGCCTTCCTGTCCCATTGTATGCTACCACACCCCACCAAACGTCCCAGCCCGCCTCCTGGTGGAGCATTAAATTCCACCCAGAGGACTGAGTTTTTACCTGGTGATTGGCATTTTACAAGTGAGCAAGAGCAGATGGTAGAGCAGTGGAGAGTCCGCATCAGAGGACTTAGCCTTCTCTAAGCTCTGCTCAGCTGGACACAGATGTTATGGCTTGCGAGCCTTCGATGAAGAGAATCATGAGGGTGATGGCACATTGGGCAAGTGCAGTCCAAGGTACTATGGGGAAAATAACTGTAAAGGGGAACATGGCAAAGAGCAGAAATACAATTGTCATTGGGAATTTGATAGTCAACTAGATAGACAGGTCTTTCTGTAACTGTCTATGAGAGCGTCACATGGTGTGCTGCCTCCCTGGTGCCAGGGTAAAGGACATCACAGAACATGTGCAGAATATTTTTCAGGGGAAAGGGGTGCAGCCAGAAGATGTTGTTCACATTGAAATCAATGACATAAAAAAGTGAGGTCCTACAGACCGAGAATCAGCAACTGCAAGTTCAAGAGCATAAGGCCTCAAAAGATAATATTATCTGGATTACTCCCAGTGTCACTTGCTAATATGAGATCAGTAACGTAAAACAGATTAGTGCATAGCTGGAGAAATTACGCAGGGCAGAGGGCTTCAGATGCCTGGGGCACAGGGATTTGTTCAGGAGGGAACTATACAAGGTGAGCAGGTTGCATCTCAACAGGGCAGGAATGCCCTCACAGGGTAATAAACTATGTGGGGGTGGATTTAAATTAAATTGGTAGGAAGAGGCAAGCCAGGATGAAACATGGAGGAGATACAAGGTGCACAGGGAGTCAGGGAGAGACAAACAACATTAGAGAAAAGTGTTGTTCAGAAACAGGAGGGACCTGATGTGGGAAATGTGAGGCAGGCAAGGATGGGTATGGAGTGCACATGCATAAATGCATGGAGCATAGTAAATAAGGATAGTGAGCTGCAGGCACATAAGATTACGATATAGTGATAATAATGGAAACTTGGCTCAAATAAAAGGAATGGGCACTTAGTATTCCTGTCTACAGTGTATTAAGAAAGGAGAGGGAAGGATAAAAAGAGAAGCAACATTGTTGATGAAATATACTGCGAGAGCACTGGAAGGGATGTTGTTGCTTGAGGGTTGAAACACAGAGGATAAATTTTCATTCCCGGGATGGGTGCACAGAGTTGGGAGATTTACCGGCTCTGCGGACCGGACCTGTAAAAATGTCTGCCCTCAGGTCAGATTTTCAGTCAGGACAGGGGGGTGGGCACAGGCTGAAATAGGAGTCAGGGTTGGTGACCCCAGTACGAGTGCGGAGGCTGCTAGGTGTGGAGGTGGGCTGAGCAGAAGGCCTGCCTCTGTGCACCAGCACTGTGTTTAAATAAAAAGGATTAAAACCATCCACAGCCATCCAGCCCTCACCCCCCAACATACTTCCTATGCCCCATCCATGCCAACTTATGCAAACCCATGTCCCCCCACCCCCGATGGCACCTCACACCACTTATGCCAACCCATGCCCCACTACCCACCACCCTTGGCACTCATCCTCTCCATACAAACTCACCTAGTATCCTTGGACACTTCCTTGACAGTTGGACAGTTCTTTGGCAGCTTCTCAATTCCAATGAGTTTGTGAATAAAAAGTGCATAATCATGTTTAATTTTAACAATCCCAAAGAGTGCCTTACCTCTCCCAAAGGGCAGATTACCTCTCCCACAGGTGTACCCACAGGGGTACAATACCTCTCCAAAGCGGTACCCTGGCTACCCAAACAAATCCACCAAGTTCAGACCTCCTTTTACCTAGCCTAATTTGCACACTCTGGGTTTCACACCCCTGGCCTTCTTGCGTGTAGTTGGAGCTGCACTCATCCAAGCAAGAGGAGAGTGTTCCATCACACTCCTGACTTTTGCCTTGTAGATGGTGGACAAGGTTTAGAGAGTGAGAAGGTGAGTTACTCACTGCAGAATTCCCAGTCTCTGGCCTGTTTTTGTAGCCACAGTATTTATATAGCTAGTCCAGTTAGGTTTCTGGTCAATGCTAATCCCCAGGATATCGATGGTTGGGGATTCAGCAACGGTAATGCCACTGAATGTCAAGGGGAGATGGTTATTCTTGTTGTAGCTGGTCATTGCCTTGCATTTGTGCATCACAAATGTTATTTGACCCTTGTCAGCCTAAGCCTGAATGTTGCTCAGGTCTTGCTGATTGCTTCATTATCTGAGAAGCTGTGAACAGTACTGACCACTGTGCAAACATCAGCAAACAACTCCACTTCTGACATTATAATGGAGGGAAGGTCACTGATGAAGCAGCTGAAGATGGTTTGGCCTAGGGCACTACCCTGAGGAATATCTGCAGCGATGCCCAGTAGCTGATATGATTGGCTTCCAACAACCACAACCATCTTTCTTTTGTGGTAGGTATGACTCCAAGCAGTGGAGAGTTCTCCCCTCTGATTCTTGTTGACTCCAACTTTACTCGGTTTGCTTCATGCCACACTCAGTCAAATGTTGCATTGGTGTCAAGGACGGTAATTCTCAACTTAACTCTGGAAATCAGCTCTTTTGTCCAAGTTCAAACCAAGGCTTTAATGAGTTCCAGAACCAAGTGGTGCTGGCGGATAATGGGGGCTTCAACTATTCTAATATAGACCAGGAAATAACAGTATAAAGGCCAAAGAGGGAAAGGAATGCCTGAAATGTGTCACGTACTTTATAAGGTGCTTCCCTAAAGTCACCCGTGAACAATGTATTTGTATATAAGTGTGTGTATTTTACCTTTGGAGTGAGTATTTCACAGAATCTCACAGTGCAGAAGAGGCCCTTTGGCCCATCGAGTCTGCACTGACACATGAGAAACACCTGACCTACCTACCTAATCCCATTTACCAGCACATGGCCCAAAGCCTTGAATGTTATGACATGCTAAGTGCTCATCCAGGTACTTATTAATTTAAAATAACCCAGCAGCAAAGCCTTATTACCTAAAAAGGAAAAGGTTAATTTATTTCACACTATTATTCTGGAAGTTACTTAAGAAATGATCAAGTTACTAATATACACACACAAAGATTAGTTACAAATGAGGAAAAAACATTACTTGTAAACAAGAATCAAGTTCAGTCTATATTCGGTGTAGGCCTGATCTGCTTTGAGGTTAAAATGTTGCGCTGTCTGAATTGAAGGGTTTGAGGTAGAACTGTCTCTGCAGCTGCAATGGATTCCATAGCCGAATTGCCAGAGGTGGCTTTAACAGGTGAACTTAGTAGGTGGAATCAGGTTTACAGGGAGGAGAGAAGGTTCCTTACTTCTGTTCCGCAGGTGTGCCACTTTTAGCTGCCTAGTTATTTATAACAGACGAGTAGCTGTTTTTTTCTGGATGTCCCTCTTTGCCTCTCCCTTTTGAAAGCAGCTTTTTTTCTGCTGCGCTGAAGATGTTTCAAGATGATTCCTCAAGATGGATTTGAAAAACAGGTTGAATTTTCCTGCTACATCTTTAGCAGAAAACCAAGATGGCCACTGTATCATGTGATCTGCACAAAATGCCAAGTCATCTTCCAAATAAGGCATTGACAATTCAAACAGCCTTTTTCCCACCTGTGGTTCTTAGCTTTTGTTCTGGCCAAGGCAAAATTTACATTCTTGCAGTGAGAGATCAAAAAACTTTGTTATCTCCAAGACAAGACCACAGTGAAACATAATTAAATTAAAGATTGCCTTTTGTCCTCTCAGAAGGCATTACAGTCTGATCCACAAATCTGTCTGCTATCTTGGAACTATTTTGAGAACAAGTCTTTAAACTCAGTCCAAGGTTTAAAATGTGACCTTTACAGCAGTTTTTTTCTAAAATAATTTGTAATATCATAACTTCAAGTCATAACAAATATGTACAAGAGAACTTTCCTGACCAGTGTGTTTCCAGATTTACAATATCAGATTAATAATTAAATAGAGAACAATATAGACTATAGGAATGGACGTAGGCCATTTAGACCCTCGAGTCTGTTCTGCCATTCAATGACTTCATGGTTGATTTGCATCCTAACTTGTATCCACCTTGCCTCCATATCCTTTAAAACCTTGGCTAGCAAAAGTCTAAAAATCTTTTAATTAAAAAAATGATAATGAATAAAGTCAGAGCATGGAGAGTCAGGGGACAAGTAATAGAATGGATACCTAGCTGGCCACAAGGCAGGAAATAGCTAATAGGGGTAATGGGTATCTATTCAGAGAGGCTGAAGGTGGAAGTGGGGTCCCACAAAGATAAGTGCTGTTGTACTGATGTCCACAACTTATATTAACAATTTAGATTTTGCAAGCTAAAACATGATTTCAAGATTTGCAGACAACACAAAATTGGAGGAGGCTAGTCATTACTGAGGAGGATTGGAACTAATTACAAGACATCAATAAATATGCAGAATGGACATATAATTGACAAATGCATTTCAACACAGATTAGTGGGAGGTATTACATTTTGGCAAGAAAAATAAGGTTGCATAGTACCTAGAAAATAAAAATCTAAATGTGGTAGAAGAACAAAGGCATCTGGGAGTACAAATGCACAAATCACTAAAAGTCGTGATGTAGGTTAACAAGGCCATTAAAGAAAAAGCAAATCAAGCACCTAGTTTATTTCTAGAGAGACAAATTTTACAAGTAAAGTTATACTCAATTTCAAACCTTGGTTACACCACACTTGGAGTACAGTGTGCAGTTCTGGGGCAGGGGCAGAAAATTACGCTTGCTGTGTGGGCGCCCGCCCAACACACCCGAACATAAAATAACACGTGATGACATCAGGCGTGCATCCCAGCGTCATCGCGCAGTCTCGCAATACTTCATTCAGCAGGTGCCTGCTGGGGTCGGCTGTGCACCCACTAATAATTAAGTGGCCTATTAAGGCCACTAACAATCTAATCAATTTCAAATTTACGCTGGCTAACCAACATTACAGTTGGCAGGCAGGCAGAAAGGCCAAGCGGCCTTTACATTTTTTAGGAAAGCTCATCCACGAGGGGGATGAGGTTTCCTAAAGCAATAAACATTAAATAAAAACTTTATTTTTGAATTAAAAACATGCCCCAGCTCATGTGACAGAGTCACATGAGGGGACATGTTTTATTAAATTTTTATTCCCTTCATTTTTTTTTAACACAGCGCTTCAATCTCCCTGTGGCAGTTCTATGCCTCAGGGAGATTGAAGTACTCTTTCTCGCTGGCTCACCCTCTTCCCCCTGCCCACACAGGCTGCACTCAGCACTGCCTCTCACAACCCACGCAGGGTGAGTTTTAATTGGCCCGCCCGTGTGAAATCACGACGCGGAGCCGATCGCGGGCAGAGGTCGGCTTCCTGACCGCCCCCACCCGCCCTGACAAGTACCCCCGCCAAGGGCAAAATCCTGCCCCTGGTCACCATATTGTGGAATTAAGGACAGAGACGCACTGGAGCTGGTGAAAAAAAAACATTTACAAGGATTATCCCAGAACTATGAGGTTATACCTATCAGGAAAAGGTGAGCAGACTGGGTCTCTTTTCTCTTAATAACTGGGGTAGTCTAATAGAGGTCTATAAAATTATGAGCTGTTTTGGAACTCACTACCAGAGGCAATAATCGAAGTGAGTAATATGGATGCATTTAAGAAGAAGCTGGATAAGCATATAGGAGAGAAGTGAATAGAGTGTTATGCTGATGGACCTACCTCAGGAAGGATGAGAGGAGGCACAAGTGAAGCATTTACACTGGAATGGACTGATTAGGCTGAACGGCCTGTTTCTGTGCTGTATATTTTGTGTGATTCTATGATTTTGGAATTAGAATTATTAATTGACCCGGCATCCATCGCCACGAACAGGCATGGAAAGGCCGCTGTCCCTGACAAGGGAAAGTTATGGCCCAGTGAATCTATTAACACTGACAAAATTGTCACTTTTGTATTAGGGTTGGTCTACGTGGGCTCCCGAAAGAACCGAACCATGGTGGGACCCTCGGATGGGCCATAAAGAACCAAGTTTACTGCGGAATTCTTGCTGGTCAGAAAAAGCAGGAATTGTCCTCCTGACCCCGGAAGCAATTCTTGGGTTTCCCTAACCTTTGTCTTGCCTCTCCAACCTATCTCTATTGATTACCGATTCCCCTTCACTTTTTATTGGGGACTGTTGTCTTGAATCCTTGGTATCCTCAGGTTCCCATCCTGAGTTTTTCCTCTCACCCACTGTCTCTGATATCATTCCTGGCCATTTCAAGCAGGAAACTGTCCTGCTGGGAAACCCGGATGCAGTTGAACTGGTCACAGTTTAAAATTGACCCCATAAATGTGACCTTGGCATTCCAGACCAAAAATTTACATTCTCTGCTGATTATCTATAAACATTTAATTTTAACCCGGTGTGTAACATCGCCAGAAAACAGGAATCTAATGAATAGTCCATTTGGTAAACTGTTCCATTTTTGTTATAGACAGTAACAGGTATCAGGAGGAAAAATCACTGTACTGGTAATGTTGAATGATTATTAGTGACCATGAAAAATGCTTTCTATTCTTCTGACCTGGAGAGGATATTGTTAAGAAATTATCCAGCATTCAGGTAAGCCGGGAAAGCTCAGCCTTAGAAAAATAGAAGGGTAAAAATCCATGTCATCGCAAACGCCACATCTGACTAATAGTATTGAATATATGGAAAGACATTGCGATAGGTTTGCAGATAATTATTTCTGCTTTTCCCCAATAACTTCTGTCTAATCAACATAAATAGCCTGGAACTGGGGCTGGTGTTCTCCCACATGCACATTGCTATTTGATTTTTTTCCCTTAAGCCAATTTCCAGGAATCCTCTTGTGCTTCCACTGTGCCAAATACTAAACGTATTTGAAAATTATCACAAATTGCTTCATCACCCCTAAGATACAATATTAATTCAGATAAGTGGGCTGTATTTTTACTTGAACTTTTGTTTGTCACCACTTGTACTTTATTTATTTTCAGTTCCTCCTAGCAATGCAATATTCTATTCCATACCAATATTGAGCATGCTTTTCTATGCACTAAACTCATTACTCATGCTAGTCGGTGCGCACATGTCAATAACAAAACTATGAATAAAGAATTGATCCATGGATTTAAAGCCTTTATTTTTTACTGAATTTAAGGAGTATGATGCAGTCTCATTCACAAAGGCAGGAGTTACATTGTATGGAACTCACACCAATTATTGGAGCAGTTTTGCCAAAGTTGGAACAAAACAATAACTTTTATTTTGAGAGTGCAAAGAAAAGTGGAACAGTTGTGCATGCATAGGCAAGATTTGTACGAAAGAAACTGCACAGACGCCACACTCACAACTTTAAAATCAACAGTGCAGATACAATTAGACAATTACCAAGTTCACAACTTTCTCATTTTGAGTTATGAAAACTTGCTAAGGTAAAAAAGAGCTTGTCTTATGGGTGGGCTAAGAAGCCAGAATAATAGAAGATCACAGAGAAGCACAATTTTATACTGATTTGAGTTGGCCTCTGGAACCAATTATCAAAAGCTCCACTTGGGTGGGTCACACTGCCTTTTTAAGATATACACAATCTTCCTTTTATTGCAATGCGTCCTCTGTTGCCAACACGGTAATATAAAAAAATTAACGCTTACTCACTTGCTTAGTGCTTAAATACTTACTGCTGGTCAGTGGCAAAACCAACACTAAGAAACATTTGAACTTATTCAAAACAGCACAATAAATAAGACTCACATCTCACTACCAGCATTTTATTTTATCTATGCAAGAGCCGTCTTCCTATTGTCGTTTTAAATGAGAATGACCAAATTGGAAAGACAGCTGTAACAAACAAGATAGTCAAGTGCTGATCACTGGCCCTCTATCCAGCTCTACATGCCCCACACCCCACACCTTAAACCAGCTTATATTTCACTTCTCTTCTATTTTTACTTAGTTCTGTTGAAGGGTCATTCGGACTTGAAACATTAACTGTGCTCCTATTCGCAGATGCTGCCAGACCTGTTGAGTTTTTCCAGGTATTTTTGTTTTTGTTTTGGATTTCCAGCATCCGCAGTTTTTTGCTTTAATCAAGTGCTGACATTACTTTTTCTTTCAGAACTGCATGTATTGTAGCAGAGCAGCTGCGCTGTTGTTCAAGTCAAAGGATATAAAGAGCAATTTCTGACGCAATTCCACCCACTTGCACTCAAAAAGAAGTGGGTAGCAGAACCACATTGGAGCAGCTAACTTCCCAATTTTTGGATAGAATTGAAACTTGGAGGCCTGATCTCCCGTCAGAACAGGTGAAAGCCTTGTGCATTCATGCAGATAGGAGTTAAGTGATATTTTTTAGACTCCTTCACCCTCACTGCCATTTATGTCTTTCCCTGATTGACTAGTGCCAGTTCCTGGTCCTTCCCAACAGCCATGCTGACAAACTGGGGGCAGTGATTTCCACTGATATTTAAAGGGATCCTCAGCTGCTGTCACATCAAACTGGATTGTGCTGGGATACATTTTTCTGTCAGCAGCTTGTGACTTTTCAGATTTGAAGAGTGATGTAGTTCCTTCCGAACACATTTCTTGTTGCTCCACAGATATTGTTCCTTTCTACTCCTGACAAAAAGCACACCTTCCCTTTTAAGCTAAAGTGCAGGCCCTTGACAAGCGGCTGGTCTGCTCGATCTCCTGCCTCAAATTGAGCCAACTGCCTAATAGGAACATGTTTTACCCTGGCAAGTCACTGAATGCATGATAATGATGGATGACCCCCATAATTTCACGGGTTCCATGCCAACTCCTCTTGACATCCACTAGACATGCTCCACCTACTCATTTATTGTGCGCAGGAAAAAAATTAATCACCCTACATGCTGTTTGAGAAGGACAGGAACATTTTGTATCAAATAATACATTATTCTGCAGCAAAATTAGAGCTGTATGGATCCGCTGTTTTCTTTCAAAGCCAAAATATCTAGTTGCTGTCAAGGTCAACTGCAAGCTAATTGCTATTGGAAAGCTGCTGAGGTCATTTAAAGGGCATTTCCTGTTGCTAGATATGGTTCTCTATAGATTGACAGGTGCTAATTAATCTCCAGTTCCTCCGTAAGGCCGGGAGAAACCACAAGAAGATAACTGACTTGTTTTAAAAATACTGTAAAACACCAATATTATGACACAGACATTTTACAGATGTGTCTTAACACATACATAAGAAATAAGAGCAGGGGCAGATCATGCAGCCCCTCAAGCATGCTCCATCATTCAATAAGTTCATAGCTGAAACTTGACCTGACCTCCACTTTCTCACTTGATCCCCTTATTCCACAATTCCCATGATTTCTGTCAATCTCAACCATGAATGACTGAGCATCCACAGCTCTCTCAGGTAGAGTATTCGAAAGATTCACAAGCCTCAGAGTGAAGAAACTCCTCCTCAGTACTAAATTGCCAACCCCTTATCCTAAGACTATGCCCCTTAGTTTTAGACTCTCCAGATGGGGAGAAACATCCTCTCAGCATCTACTCTAATATGCCAGCCTTATATGTTTCAATTGGATCACCTCTCATTCTCTATATTCCAGCGACTATAAACCATTCTACGCAATCTCTCCTCTCGGGACAATCTTCTCATCCCGCGCAGGAATCAATCTTGTGAATGAATCTTGGTTGCACCACATCTAAGGCAAGTATATCCTTCCTTAGGTGTGGAGAACAAAACTGTACAGTATCCCAGGTTTGGTCTCACCAAAATGCTGCACAATTGCAGCAAGACTTTCTCACTCTTGTACTTCAATGCTCAGCAACACAGTTCTCTTCCCAATTACTTGCTGCATGTTAACTTTCTGTTTTTTGTGTGGGGACACCAAAATCTCTCTGAACACCAACAATTGATAGATTCCCACCATTTAAAAAATACTCTGTCTTTCTTTTCATGTGGGGGACCATTTGCAGGTCCCAAACCCCTCGTGTCAGAAGTGTGCCCTGCAGTGCAACCTCACAGGAGGCGGCCAATTAACATGCTCCCCCCACATTCACCGTCCAATTAAGGTTAGCAGGTGGGACACAGACAAGGGAGGCCCAATGGGAGAGCCAGCAGGAGTGGGTGCTGAGGTGCCCTGCGAGGTGGGTGTTGTTGAGGCAGATGGACAACAAGAGGGTGCCCCAAAATGAAGGCAATGTCAAAAGGTTTCAGAGTCATGAATAAACCTGAAGGTCCAGAGATGTTGGGCCCATCAGTGTGGTGAGGGAGCCCTTGCAGCTCTGTGATAGTGGCATGGACAGCAGACTCACGTATCCTTCCCATTGTCATGCCAGCTTGCTAGTGGCAAGGAAGGTGGCAGACGGTTCTCTCACTCAGGCCAACTGAGCCACATCAGTGGGCAAACTACGGGCCTCTTGCCACCACCGCTGGCATTTTACCAGCAGAGGGAGCCCTCCACGATGTGGGGAGACTGGCAATGGCCGTCCCCAGGGCAATAACACCACCTGCCCTCACCAATACCCCCAACCCTCATTGGGGCCTGCCTGACTGGCCCTGCAGTCCCAGGTCCCACTTACCCAATTGTGACAATGCCGGCCATCCATTGTGTCCTGTTTTACTAAGCACAGTCCCCGCAGTAGCCACCTCTTCCTGTGGCACAGCTGAGTCTGCTGAGCTGCTGGCCCTCCAATTGGCCGACAACTATTGGGGCAGGCACCATCCTTAACAGGGACAAGACATGACCCTATGTCCCACAGACTCCCGAAGTGCCATCACCTCTCGCTTTCAGGCTGGTCAAATGGGCCCTGATGCAATGACTAATTCAGCCCAATTTGCAGCCTTCCAATCTGCCGGGGCCATTCCAGAATCTAGGGAATTTTGAAAGAACACAACCAATCTATTCACTATCCCTGCAGTCAGGTCTTTTAGAACCCTAGGATATAAGCCAACAAGACCAGGAAATTTGTCGGTTTTTAGTCCCAAAAGGTCCAGAGGGAGTTAGTTGGCTTTTACATATATAAAAATTCTCCGTCCCGATTTTAACTTGTGGCAGGAATTGGGTGTGCGGGCCAGCAGTGACCAGCAAACCATCAGCCCCCGGTGGGAAATGCTGGAGAGATTTTTACTCCGGGCTCTCGTAGTTTAGTTCCGACACTGACTCCCACCAGAAGCTAGGGGGAATCCTTAATTGGTGAGCAAAGATTACATTAATATTCAAATACCACACTGTAAGAAAAATTACAGATGCTGCACTAGATTGAACGATCAGAGGAAATGAAATAGGTGTTCGTCATTTGAGTTTTAAGAGGTGGGCATAAGGGAATTATATGGTATTCAAATTCATGTATATCTTTGCTACAACTTCAAATTCAAATAGCTGATAAAAACTTTTAGAATATGGTGCTCAACTTCTAGCTGAGCAGTTGGAATTTAATACTCAGTCATGGATGTTACTGAAAGATGTAATGCAACTTACCTGGAGTCCAAAATCAAACATTGCAAGTGTGGTTGCATGAAATTAATTTCTCATTTAATGTTCAGTTTGCAACATTTGGCTCTGTGGCACATAAAGCAGAATCAATTATGAAAGATTGTGTTACATCTCAAACACAGTCTCATTCTATTATTTGACATGGTTGGTTGAATTACTTCATTTTCTGATGTCAAAAGCATAAACAGTCACTGCAGTTAAAATGATTAACTTCCAGCCGTTTTAAGACATTTTCAGTTAACAAAGTCAGCGCTATTTAAAAAAATGAGCTAGCGTATTGTACCTTTTAACACGTATAATTTCCAAGTTCCATTCAGGTTTATAAGAATGCTGAAGTATTCAGTTAAGTCCTAACACTGTTACAAAATTGAATAAATCATAGCACTACAAAATGATTACACACTATCCTATTCTACTTCTCACTATACTAAGTATATGACATCCAGCAACAGAGTTCCAAATTAGCTCCTTCACCTAAACACAATCATTACATTTTGATCAGCGACAGAGTTATTAGCAATTCCATGTAGCTATTAAATCAGAAAACGCTGAAATATATAACAAGATGAAGTCACTGAACAGCTTACATCACAAGTTTACACTCTGATGTCCATCTTGGCCTGAGATAGACGATCAGAGGTTAATGATCATTCCTGCTGACGGACACAATTACAAATAGGGGTTAACTCTATATCAATTTACATACATACGCTTTACATAGATGCAGTATGACAATGATTTACTGTTAGCTTCATTTATATTTTTATAACATTTCTCATCCATATCATCCCATGAGTGAATGAATGTAAAACAGATACCTTGTAAAAAGGTGATCTACCCACTTAGAAAATAAAACTATAATTTAAAGCCTGTCTAATCAGAACTTATGGTTAAACATACAATTACTGTATGAATGGAGAAAGTAATTTCCGTACAAATCAAATATTTTTAAATTAGATGCCTCATTTGAAAAATAAATATACACTAGGTGTGCAAATAGTTATAGGCCGACACAGAGGATCCAGTCACATATCCTACCAGGGTGGTGTACAGGTGCACCTTATTCTTTTTGTGCAACTCCAAATGTTGCTGTCCTTCAGTTGTAGACCTGGCGATCTTTCTAAATTTTTGCTAGCAAAAGTCTCTGATTCAGTGTATCTCTGACTCTCTGACAGCTATTAATTCTGTATTAACAACCTACATTCCTCCACAGACATCTGGATGTTGAACAATATATCAAGAACTCTATTCCTGTTCTCTCCAAATCTCCCATGCCCTTGCTTGTTAGCATTTCAGTTAATTAGCTCTGAACAAAAGGTAAAATGTGATCAGCTGGGCAAAACTGGGATACATAAATTCCCATTTTGATATATTTACAACCTGTCTGAAAATTCCAATAATCCAATACTTCAGTTTAATGCCACAAGTAATTAAAAGCTGCTCTGAGGTCTGAAGCGATTAGTTTAGACAATTAGTGGCCATTGAAAAGGGTGACTTCAAAAAAGATCAAAGCAAGTAGGATAATTTAGAGAAGATGTGCAATTACTTGCTGCTTAGAATCACAGTTCTGAAATCTAGGGGGAATTTCAGAAAGGCAGATTTTTCTTGCCCTATAATTCCACTACTGTGAAGTATGTGCAATGAATTTATATCTCAATATCCTCATTTCAAATAAATTATAACTACTGTAAGAAAAAATAGATGTCAAGAGTTGATGCTTGGGAAACATAAACAGACTACATTCTTCAGCGTCACCTTTTTCCACAGCAAAGCATTTCAGAGTGCAATAAAACTAAAACTAAAATTCACATATCTCCAACTTTGCAGAGCATTTAATATTACATAACTGCATACTAATGTAAAAAATATGCAAATAGTGCCACTCACAACCTAGAAAAAAATAGGCTCGATTAAACTGCAACTGCACAGGGAATACCATGCAGTGAGCTTTCACTCAATAACAATCCCAGTAAGTCTTTTTTTTAAACTGACAAGCATGTAACATTAATACCGCTAGACTGCAAGAACTATTTGCATAAAAAGATCAAGGAAGGATCACTTAAACTAACCATAACAAGTCAGGAGAAGCCCAGATTCCTTGCAGTAAGCTTGTAGAGTTCCCTTCGGTGTCTCAGGTTTGAAGCAGAAGGCTGTATGTAGTCTCCAATGCAGAGGGTAAAATGCCAGAATATAGGAATGTGTTAGCTCAAACAAAGGATTATCTTTCTCAGTCTGCAATTCTCCTCAGTTTCTTGAACCTATCTATCTGCAGGCTACTGTAGCAGTGCTGATTATCACACTTCTGTGAGCAAGTACAAAGCACTGTGCATGCTGCAAGTTTTCCCTTTTTCTTAATTACTTCAATTCAGTCCAAAGCCTGACAACAATATTAAGTATATCAGGGTCCACAGAAGGTTCTTTCTGGAGGAAAGCGCTCTTTCTTCCCTGCTACACAGTGTAAATGCCCTTCACCCCAGGGAGAATGAATACAACCAACACAATCTGAATTCTAAGTGCACTGAATTTGGATAGCAAATGGCAGCACACATTTAGTGAACCCTAGACTCCTTTCATCAGATTGACAGGTAAAAATTCAGCTCAGCCAAACAGTACTTGAATATAAATCAGTCAGATCTGATTTTCCAATATTAAAAAAAATTAAAACCCCACTCTGTGGAACAGAAAATAAACACCTGATTTTCAAAGAAAGTCACACATCTTTGAGGTGCTCCTTTACAAGTCAAGGAATTTATTTTAATTTTGCAGATTATGAAAATGATTGGTCTTGGCTAACATCAGCTGGAATTATATTTTGTATAATTTAAATTCTGAATATATAACAAGCGGAATGCCTGGTGCTAGAAATGCATCTTTCTGACTAATATTCAGCAATAACCATACTCCCAAATAGTACTGTAGTTTAAAAATTGATTCAATTAAGGCTTTATCTTTTTAATGCATAGCAGTTTTCCTTCACACCATTCAAATCACAAATTTAAGCAAACTAATTCTACTCAAAATTACTATGCTGATGATCATGGTGATGTATGAAATGAAAGCAATATAGAATATTTGCTGATACCTGAATATTTAATAATACAGTATTCTTCCAAATTGAACATTGACCTATTCAATTAATTTTTAAGCAGTTAAAACTTTATCATACAACTGAAAAGGAAAACCTCAAAGAATCAGAATGCACTGTAATTTTAAATACAGAACTGAAACATTTCTGATCAGCTTTTTAAAAAATGTCAAAATCAGTAAATAGTTCCTTAAAAATGCACAATTAAAGGGAGTTTGGAGAAGGTCAGGAATGACATATTGTTACAGAGCTCAGAGAGTCATCAGTATTTTTAGAGCATTTCTTTATTTAACACATGCACACCTCACATTCAATGGCACACAACGTCTGAACTACGTAAGCCCCTGATAATCAATGACAAAGAAGTCACCTAGGCTGGTTTCTTATTACAAGCCTGGGACCAAGAGTTTCATCACCTACATTGGCAACCTTCCGTTATTCATCTCTATCTGTGTCACACAGTCCTCTGAATGTAATCCGACTTTAACCATGCAATTTATTGCTATTAATTAGACTGAGCACTACAGTAAGGATGCTGACAGAAATAGTACTGATCCACACTAACCTTTAGAAGATGTGAGGATATTAATCTAAATTTTAAATGTCAATTATGTGTTTTTAGGCCATTATGTTATCACCACAATGCTGGTTGATCATCCTTCATATCAACCATCATTTACCCATGTAAAATGGGAAAAGCCAAAAGAAGGAGCAAGCATGTTATCGACAAGCAATTTTAATTGATTTGGATTTGCAAATGAATAAATCATTTATAAACTGCTAAATAAGTCAAAACTCATTTATTTATGATTCACATTAACAGATGAGATTGTAGATAATTTTTTTTGTGTTTCATTTTGTTACCTTATTAAATAAATTTCAGACCAGTGCTGGATAGTTATTGGGCAGAATCTTCACTAATGATTCACATTTCAACTCAACTTCAAAAGGCAGCTTCAATCTGGTAACATTCCTATTTCCTCTTCTATTCCTTACCGAACAAATAGCCATAGGGACAGTTCCCAACATAAAAGAAGTCTCACAGTACTCCGACGCTTGATGATATTTTGGATTGCACCATTGGCCTACATTTCGCTGTAGCAGGGCACCTAACGTTATCTGTCGTTAGTTAGATTTCCTACCATATGTTTAGGGTTTTAATCTTTTTGTGTGGCAAGTTGCTGAAAGCGCAAGTTGTTAATGGCGCAGTGAGGAAACAGGGCACCTGGCAGCTGATATTACAGGGAATGCAACTGTGTATCCCCATAACCAATCTGATTGAATGATTGTGAAATAAACAGTGCATTGGCTGACTTAACAGACAGTCTCCTGTCATTGTCAAGGAGCATAGTGGAGTCTGACTCCAAGTTGGCAGAGGGCATCTATCAGAACGTCCCCTCTCAGCAACCTCTGCTCCATCTCCCTGTCATGTTGCAAACCCAGTGGCATTGCCACTGCTACCCCCATGCCTGTAAACAGTTAACAGATGGGATAT
Organism: Carcharodon carcharias; assembly: GCF_017639515.1. Lineage (NCBI taxonomy): Eukaryota > Metazoa > Chordata > Chondrichthyes > Lamniformes > Lamnidae > Carcharodon > Carcharodon carcharias. Next base: position 65,434,888 of record NC_054481.1, on the reverse strand, counting down.
GCTAATGTATGACTTAGATGATGACAAATCACTGACACTAGTCAGCCATATATTAGACTCTCTCTCAAGAGAGAAAGAGATGTTGGAATCATGCCTAAGAGCTACCTGCCTACTCTATAACCTGTTTAGAAGTAGTGTCAATAAACAAGTATTAAGCAGATACCAGATTATGTCTGGGTGGAATCGTCCCAAATTTGCACTAGATGCAGTAGCGGGCGGGAAAAACGAAGTTTTACTCACTGGCTGCAAAGGTGACTTCTCACGCTGTATCATCCCAATCCCACCACATTAATTATGCATGCCTGCTTGCAAACATTAAACCAAAATGTGATGAACAGAGTCAATAAAACACCTAGCTCTCATTCGCCCACCACCCCATCACCTCGCTGCTTCCTCACGCCCGGGGCCATATCTAATGTGCATCCGCGTGCACACCTCCAGCCCAGGACTGCTGCACTGCAGACAAGGCTCTGAAAGGCAAAAGAACTGTAGCTCCCTTGTTTAATGATGCATCCTTCAAGCGCCTTTTGGACACCGTGGAGGCCCCCCATGATGTCCTCTACCCTCACTTTGGCCACAGGATGGGCAGCAACATCACCAATCCAGCTTGGGTGTCAGTGGCAGCAGTGGTCAGCGCCAACGCCCTGCAAAAGAGGATAGCCACCCAGTGCCAGAAAAGGATGAATGATCACCTCCATTCCACTAGGGTAAGTCACTCTTCTCATCACTTTCAACTCACACGCTCACAAACCCATCACACATCCACAGGGCACTCACTCACTGTCAGTCCAAGGGACATCACTATTCACTCTCTCATACATACCTTCATTGTCCTTATCCCATCCATAGGACCACTTACCGCCCACACATGTCAGACACACATCATCTGGCCTGGCAGGCATTCTACTTACACTCTCTCCATCTCTATTCATGCAGGACAAGCTGGCACACAACAAAAGGGAGATGTTGCAGACCAGTGGAGGAATGCCTGAAATCAAGGTCCTCACTGACTTTGAAAACAGAGTCATCCAGCTGGCCGGCAAGGATCTGGACCGGTCCCGTACTGACGGTGAGGTCAGCACTGCTCTACCAAGTGAGGGTCCAGCAGTACAACATCCATCAGACAACCATGCTGAGTGATATATCCTGTTCTGAAGTCCTCCACCATGCACTGATTGTCTTTCCTTGCTTTCGCAAGCACATCTTGGAAACAGCTGACAGAGTCCATGACCCAAGGCCTCCAATCGAGCCCCGAAGACATCTCTGAAAAGGAATCTGAAGGGATCTTCCTTGAAGACCCATCACAGCACTCACGCACGCCCTCCACCAGTGCAGAGACACACACCTCAGTGGGACATAGCTTTAGAATAGCCTCTGGATCACAATCTAGTGAGAACATCACAGTTTCTGATCCACAGCAGGCGGCGGCAGCGACTTCCCAGATGTTCGGCACTCAAAGGACTGCTGGATGCCAGAAATTGGCCTGAGTCAGATGACCAGCTCTGGACTCAGTCATGTCAAAGTTGCTGGAGCTGCAAAGGTAAGCTCAGGAAAATTAGGAAGGGATGCTTGCCATGCTCTTCAGATTGCAAGACACGATGGAGGGGTCCTTCTGCCTTCAGGCTGAGGTGATAACGCCAACATGCCAATGCACCGAGGTCAACATTGGTAGGATGGTGGCTGCCGTGGAAACCTTGGTCCAGGATATTACTTCTGCACTGCATCATGGGCTGAACTCCATTGCTGAAGCTATAGTTGTCTTCCAATAGTGTGTATACATGAGGGGTACCAGGCAGCTCGATCTCGCTCCAGCTACCCCTTCCACTCACGAAATCAGCCAGGGACCCTCAGGCACATATAGAGAGGAGGATCAGCAGGTGTAATCCCCGGGGCCATCCACCCAGATGACTTTGGGAGATCTGGCCCATCCGAATCCCCTCTTCCTGTGACTCCAGCAGCTCCAGCTCCACAGGTCGAGGAGGGTGTCACTGCCACACAGCGGAACCCCAAAAGCAGGCCTGCGCCCCTCAGGTCCTGGCCCTCCAAGGTCATTACAGACAGGATGTAGCAGTCAGCAGGCTGCCTCCACCATCGCTGTGGATGACCAGGGAGCGTCAAGACATAGCAGCAGGGTTAAGAAGGTTAAGAAGATGTAACTCTTTTGAGTCAACCATGTGAACTAAATTAACAAAATGAGGGACAAAATAAATGCAGCCCCTAAATTAGAGAAACTGCAAAAACAAAGTCAAAGTTGAAAGGAAACTTGCAAACATTAAACCAAAATGTAATGAACAGAGTCAATAAAACAGCCAGTCCTCATGGTACCCACCGGGCAAGGAAGGCCTCGATGATGCCAGCAGACTCCCTTTCTAGGAACACCTGGCTGCGAATGTAGCCGCGGAAGAGGGGCAGATAGTTGGGTCAGATGACCCCCTCGATCATACACTGCCTGGGCCTGTCAATGGCTAAATTGGCCAGGCCCAGGAGCAGGTTCACGAGGAGGTCCCCCTCCCCCTCCGCATTGGGTGCCCATAGATCAGGAGTGTGGGGCTGAAGTGCAAACAAAACAACAGTAAAAGGTTTTTTAAATAACTGAAAAGGGAGTGCAGCCTACAACAGCCTATATAGACATGGTCCACGGACTCCACAAGGCTGCAAAAGACACAGGTATCTTGGGAGTCCGTGAACCTACACATTCTCCGATTATAGGGGACTGCTGCGTGCAACACCCTCCACCCCAGGACCCCAATGGAAAGCGGGAGGACACCTTCGTAGAGGGCCTCCCAACGGGGACCTCCACCGCCGGGCGGCAACAAGGCACGCCCAAGGCATGTCCAGGCGGCAGGTGAGGGCGAGGAAGTGAAGGGTGTGCAGCAGCAGCCCATACAGGAAACCCCTCTGCACCATGCTAAAGGACACGTAGGGCATTTCCTTGAGGCGGCTCAGGTTGCAGGGCACCAGCTCCCGACGGAGGGTTTGGGGCTTGGGGTCAATGTGGAATTCCATCCAAGCAAGGGTACGCTCAGATGAAAGACCACTGCGCACCTGTGCCACCTCGAGACTCAGTATAACGTCAGGGCCAAGCACGACCGTCCTGAGGCCTTGGATGGCATTGGCCGTGAGCCGGATGTCCACTGATGCGTGATGTGCCAATTCCTGTAGAATCATCAGCCCACTCCTCCACCACCCAGCACGTCCCTGATCCTGGTCACCCCAGCAGCCACAGCCCTCCTCTCCACCAGCCACCGAAAAGGACAGAAGGGTGGATTCCTGAGCAGTGGCTCCCTGACGATAGCCACTACTCCTGACGGGGGAGAGCTGCGTCACGAGGCGACAATGTTCCAGACTTTGATCAGGTCCTGGTAAAAGACGGGCAATGCCTGCAAGGAGCCACTAAGGCCCCTCAGCTCTATAAACAGGAGCTGCACATCATACTTCAGGCCGTGCACCTGGCGAAAGAAATACGTCACCAGGGCAAACCATCTCGGAGGGGGCTCAACGTAAAGGTATCACTGCAGGGCCTGAAGGCAGAATGTCGCCACCTGGGTGCGTAGGCACACTAGCGCCTGACCACCCTCCCTAAGCGGGAGACTCAGAACCTCAGCAGCCACCCAATGCAGCCTTTTGTCCCAGAAAAAGTCAACAAGCAGTCTCTGGATTTCCATGAAAAAGTCCGGGGGAGGCGTCAAAGTGACCAGCCGGTACCACAACATGGCGGCGATCAGCTGGCTTATGACCAGGACTCGACCCCAGTAAGACAGCACTCGAAGCAGTCCTGTTCAGCGCTGCAGGCGAGCGATGACTTTCATCTCCAGTTCCTGCCAATTCGCTGGCCAGGGTTACTCAGCAGGGCAGAGGTAGACTCCCAGGTAGTGGAGGCTGCTCCAGGTGAAAGGCCTGAGCTCCTCGGGTAGGGGATCCATCTGCCATGGGCAGACCAAGAGTCCAGAACATTTGCCCCAGTTGATCCTGGCAGAGGGCGCGGCAGTGTAGATCTCCTGGCACTCGCGCATCCTTCGCAGGTCAGCCGGGTCACTAAACATAAGGAGCACGTCATCGGCGTAAGCTGAAAGGACCACCCCGAAGCCCGGCCCACGCAGAACCAATCCCGACAACCTCCTCCGCAAGAGGAACAGGAAAGGGTCCACGCAGATAGAATACAACTGGCCAAACAGGGGGCAGCCCTGACGTACCCCTCTCCCAAAGCGAAGGGGTGCCGTCAGGGACCCGTTAACCTTCACTAGACACTCCGCAGCAGTGTACAGAAGTCGGATCTGGGCAACAAAATGCGTCGCGAACCCAAATGCTCGCAGATAAATATTTGTGATCCACCCTGTCGAATGCCTTCTCCTGGTCAAGGGACAGGAAAGCGCTCAACAGACCAGCCCCCTGGGAAAAGTGGATAATGTCCCAGACCACTTGGATGTTATCAAAGATGGTGCGGCCCAGGACAATGCAGGACTGGTCAGGGTGGATCATGTGGTCCAGCACGGTGCCAAGGCGAGAAGGCATTGGCCTGGTAAAAACTGTATAATCCATGCTGAGGAGGGAGACCGAGCACCAGTTTTTAAGGAGGCGGAGATCCCCCTTCTTAGGCAGCAAGGCAATGCCTACCCAGCACCATGAAAGGGGCATCTCTCCGGTTGCGATACTCTCCCCCAGGACCCCCGTGTGGTCACTCCCCAGGACGTCCCAGAACGCCCTGAAGAACTCCATGGTCAGCCGTCCAGCCCTAGGGATTTGCCCCTTCAGAGACCGTCGAGGGTGCCGGTCAGCTCCCCCAGACTTATCAGGGAGTCAAGCTTTCCGGTGCCTTCCGGGCCGACCTGCGGCAGGTCCTCCCACAAAACTCTGCGAGCATCCTCGCTGGACGGATCCGGAGAGAACAGGGCAGTGTAATAGTCTCGGGCAATGGCCCTGATGCCCTCCGGGTCCGAGACAAGGGATCCGTCGTCGGCCAGCAGCGTAAGGAGCTGCTGATGGACTCCGTGCCTTTTTTCCAGCGAGTAGAAGGGGGAGCCGCGGTCCAGGTCCGTGAGGAACCGGATCCGCGACCTCACGAACGCGCTCTGGGACCCAACGAGTTGCAGATCCCGCAGCGCGCCCCTCTTCTCATCGTACACCAGCCGCAGGGCCAGGTCCGCGTCGGGCTGACCGAGACCTGCCTCCAGGTTGAGCACCTCCTTCTCCAACTCCTTGACCCTGGATTTCCGCCTCTTTGTCGACCCCCTCGTGTACTCCTGACAGAAAACGCGGACCTGAGTCTTGCCCACGTCCCACCAGAGCCTCAAGGAGGGGAAGCCTCCCCGCTTCCTTATCCAGCCGGCCCAGAAATGACGAAATGAGTCCAGGATCTGCTCATCCTCCAGCAGCAGCTTGTTAAAGGGCCAGTAAGTGGACCCCGTCCAAGCACAGAACGGAGTGAGCTCTGCCTACACCAGACTGTGTTCTGTGCACAGAACCTGCCTCACAGAAGCCGACGGAACACAGGACATGTACGCCCTCGAAACGTAAAGGAGTTCGAGTCTGGACGCTCCGACTCCAGGTAACACAAAGGTGAAAACACTGGAGTCGGGGTGGAGATGTTGCTGGACGTCCACCAAGTCAAAGGACCCGACCAGGTCCCGGAACTTACTCACACCGAGCGAGCGGTGCTGGGCACCGTGATGGTCCCGGGCCTTGAGGGTACAGTTTAAATCCCCCCCGAGGATGATGCACTCGCCCGCGTCAATGGAGCCGAGGTGAGTGGACACTTCCTGAAAGAGTCTCACTTGCTGCTGCGCGCCCAGGGGAGCGTACACATTCACAAAGTGAAGCGCTGCACCCCCCCAGGCGCACAGTAAGGTGCAGCAACCAGCCTGGCACCGGCTCCTTAAACCCCAAGATCTCCGATTGAAAATATGGGACCAACAAGATAGCCACTCCACCAGAATTGGAGGCTGGGTGACTCATGTAGACCCCCACCTCACCACTCCAGGAGCCACGTAGCTTTGTCTCCCAGAACGGTCTGGGTTTCCTGCAGGAAGCACACCGCATACTTCCCAGCCCGGAGAACCGAGAAGTTCTGGAACCTGCACTGTGCGTCCCTGCTGCTGTGGGTGTTGAGGCTGGCTATGGTAGTCTTCATTGTCAGAAGACTGTGCAACATTCACCTGAGTAAAAGAAGGAGAGGACTTTTAATCCTTCCTCTCCTTCAGGAGCCCGGTGAGAAATGTATGGACCCTCCGCTGGGTGTTCCTGTCCAGCTCAGGGGCCCTGAGGGCGTCGCGAGTGGACCAGAACACCAGCGGAAACGAATACCACCGGTCCAAGGCCAACTGGACCCTGTCTCGGTGACCACGATGACTCGCTAAAAAGTCCTGGAGTTCCCGTGGGGGGATGAAGGGAGAGTCAGCGGGGGTCACCAGGGGATCCACCACCTCACCCGATAACGACTCTACATCATCCCCGGTGCTCACCACCGAAATGCCACCTCCTCCAGGTCATTGCCTCCAGCTTCCAGCCCCTCCCCAGTATTAAGTAATGGGGCTGGTTCGGAGCTGCCAGTCGGCTCCACCTCCACCTCGATCCCACCCACAGGATCAAGGCCAGAGGAGTCCTCTCTGGTCTCCGCTGTGGGTTTTGGGTCAGAGGGCGGCGGTATCTTGGATACCCACTCCCCCCAGGCACCGGGTCGTCCGGCGAGCTCAGGAGAAGCTCCTGCCCTAAAACAGGGACGCCCGGTGCTAAAGATTGGGAGGGAGCAGGAAGGCCTCACTCGCCACCGCCACCCAAAGACCCGGTCTTCAATATTAAAAATGGGGTGCTGCAGTCCCCCAACGGGCCAGATGATATCTCGGGGGTATTAAGTGGGACTGTGAGGGGCACCTCCTTAAGGGAGGTGCCCTCAGCGACCCCCAAGGGACCCTGCTCAGGGGACTGCAACACAGTGATGGGGGGTTTGTGTTTGGAGCTCCCCCAGAGGGAAGAGCGAGGTGTCGCAGGGTGGAGACGCCACCACCTCCTCACCGGGGGAGGGGACACACTCAACCTCTTCAGCCGGGGTGTCACCCTCCTCCTCTTCCTCCTCCAAGGGGTGACGTCTCTTCCGGGGTAGGCTGGGGGCTGGGGAGACCTCCATTTGCGAGGCCCCCTCCACCTCGTCCAGCCTACCCGGACACCCCAACCTCTGGGGTTTGGGTCTTTCCACCGGCTCGGGGCCACAAGTCTCGCCCCCACCGGCCCTGGGAACCTGCGCAGGGACAAAACCGGGGACTGACGTTTATATTTCCCCCAGCTGGTGTCTGCAGAGGGTTGGTGGTCCTGGGTGTTTTGGGAGGTCTGGGGAGTCTTGGGGGCCGCCCCCGGGTTGCAGGTCTTCCTCTGTGCCTTCTTACAGCGCGGGTGCTCTCCCCCCGCCTCACTGGCAGCCGAGATGGCGATGGCTGCTGGCGACTCCTCCCCTTGAGGGGAGGGAGATGGAATAGTGGCGGGGGGAGGAGCGGCGGTGCCAGCCCCGGCTGCTTGGATGGAGTTGGTGGCCTTGGAGGCAGGGCAGCTCTTCCTTACATGCCTCCTTACAAGCATGGCACCACACGCCATCCGCGATCCAAAATACCCGGTAGGCGGTCCCCTCAAAATTTACAGAAAAGGCCCCCTCTAGGCACTCCTCCCGGGCCAAGCAGACGAAAACCTGGCGCCAGAAGGAAACACGTGGCGAAGGGCCACGTCTCTAAGGCCGAGCGGGATTGTTGTAACCCCAGACCTAACCTCCCCAATTTGGAGGTGGGAGGAGGAGCTCACCGGTAACAAAGGGTGGGACGTTGGAAATTATAAGTCTCTGGGCGGTGGCCTCAAGGGGGTTTACTGCCAGAAAGGTCCCGCCCACAGTGAGCCCAGGTGCCAGGTGCACCGCCCACTTGGACCTCAGGAAAAAGATGGCTTTGCCATACATCTTAGAGGCTGCACCTATGACTGAGGGGCCAACGGCCCTGGCCATAGCCCTAACACAGGCCTCAATTGTCATCTCGGGGTGAGCGTAGCTCTTAACTCCCAGGGCCCTTGTGAGGAGGCAGAAAGGTGACGGGGCCACAGGAGCCGCAGAAGCAGCTGCCCCCACATAGGTCTTTTTCGGAGGCCCGCCACCGGTGACAATACCACCTCCGCATTTGCCCTTGAAGGCCCACTACAGATGACCCTGTTGTAGTTGCCAATGGGGCTGAGCCACACCCACTCCAAGAAATATGGTTTTTAATATTTTTTTTTAAACTCCTCCTCGAGCGGGAGGGGGAGAAAAGTGGATTAAACTCCCACTTAGATGGCAAATAGAATAGAGAGGACAGGAGAGGAGGGAGAGGGGTAGGGGACAGAGAGGCACAGTAGGGAAAGGGGAAGGTGTAGGTGGGTGTCTTTGGGTGGGAGATGGACAATGGGTGCGGGCCTTGATGATCTTCCAGGAAGGGGAGGGCGATGTCTTCACCAGGCAGCCAGTACTGCCTGACACACAGAAGTGAGGCCTGTCCCTCTTCACCAGGCAACACCAGCTACCTGGGCATTGACCTAGCGAGGAGTGATGGATTAGTGGGGAGGGGTGGTGGCTAGATTTTTAAAACAGCACACACTCCCCATTTTTCTCCCCCAAATCTCTAGGCAATCTTCTGCCCTCCCCCTACAAAACACAGTTCTTTGTCAGCCCCCACCTGACACCTTCCTAGGATGATAAAATCACAGTCCTGGCCTCCTGGCCTCCCTGTCCTGTAGTCGCAGCAGCAGCTCTTTCTCTCTCTCTTTCCTTCTCTCTGCTGGCCCCACAGAGGCCTTCTAGGCTTCAAATTCCCCCAGGCAATGGAGGATGTAGATAGAAAAATAAAATAAGGCACCATGGCACAGGAGGCCATTCAAGAGGGGGGAGCAAAAAGACAAGTGGTAGTTGTAGACGATTCTATAATTAGGGGAATTGAAAGCATCCTTTGTAAGCAGGATCAAGAGTCCCGCATGGTATGTTGCCTGCCCGGTGCCAGGGTGAGGGACATCTCTGACCGGCTTGAAAGGATATTGGAGAGGGAGGGGGAGGATCCAGTTGTTGTGGTCCATGTCGGGACAAGTAACATAGGTAAGACTAGGAAAGAGGACCTGCTTGGGGATTATCAGGAACTAGGAACTAAATTAAAGAACAGGTCCTCAAGGTTTATAATCTCCGGATTACTACCCAAGCCACATGCAAATTGGCATAGGGACGCGAGAATAAGGGAAGTAAACAGGTGGCTAAAGGAGTGGTGCGGGAAAGAGGGGTTCATTTTTGTGAGGCACTGGCATCAGTATTGAAACAGGAGGGATCTGCAACATTGGTATGGTCTCCCCCTGAACTGATCTAGGACCAATGTTCTAGCGAAAAGGGTAAATAGGGTGGTCAACAGGACTTTAAACTAGAAAGTTGGGGGGGGGGTGGTGGGGAGAAGGATAAAACTCCAAAAAGTATGACTAATGGGAAACAAAGCAGCAGGTTAGTGTTGGGGGGGGGCGGGTGGTGGATTCAACTTCATGGAAAATTATGAAAAAACTGAGAAGAAAGGAGAGCCCGGGAGAGGCTATTAAAGTCCCCAGAACACAAAATAGGATAGAGTGTTTGGAAAGGGCTAGGAATCTAACTTCAAGCACATCAGCTAAAGGGACGACAATGAGAAAGGGGACGGGAAATACAGAACTGAAGGTGTTGTATCTGAATGCACACAGTATACGAAATAAGTAAAATGAGCTTGTGGCGCAGATTGAAATTGGCAAGTATGATGTGGTGGGCATCACGGAGACATGGCTGCAAGAGGATCAGGACTGGGAGCTAAATATCCAAGGATATACATCCTATTGAAAAGATAGGCAGGTTGGCAGAGAGGGTGGGGTTGCTTTGTTATAAGAAATTAAATTAAATCGATAGCAAGAAATGACGTAGGGTCAGATAATGTAGAATCTGTGTGGGTTGAGTTGAGGAACCGCAAAGGTGAAAAAACCATAATGGGAGTTATGTACAGGCCTCCGAACAGTAGTCAAGATGCGGGGCACAAGATACACCAGGAGACAGAAAAGGCGTGTAAGAAAGGCAAGGTTACAGTGATCATGGGGGATTTCAATATTCAGGTAGACTGGGAAAATCAGGTTGGTAGTGGATCCCAAGAAAAGGAATTTGTGGAATGTCTACGAGATGGCTTTTTGGAGCAGTTTGTGGTGGAGCCCACTAGGGAACAGGCAATTCTAGATTTAGTGATGTGTAATGAGGCAGATTTGATAAGGAAGCTTAAGTTGAAGGAACCCTTAGGAGGAAGTGACCATATATGATAGAAATTATCCTGCAATTTGAGAGGAAAAACTTGGAATCAGATGTAACGGTATTACAGCTGAATAAAGGCAACGACAGAGGCATGAGCGAGGAGCTGGCCAGAATTGACTGGGAGATGAGCCTAGCAGGAAAGACAGTGGAACAGCAATGGCAGGAGTTTCTGGGAGTAATTTGGGAGACACAGCAAAAATTCATCCCTAGGAAGAAGAAGCATACTAAAGGGAGGACAAGGCAACCATGGCTGACAAGGGAAGTCAGGGACAGCATAAAAGCTAAAGAGAAAGCATACAATGCTGAGAAGAGCAGTGGGAAATGAGGGGATTGGGAAGCCTACAAAGACCAACAGAGGACAACTAAAAAAGAAATAAGGAGGGAGAAGATTAAATATGAGGGTAAACTAGCCAGTAATATAAAAGAAGATTGCAAGAGTTTTTTTAGATATATAAAGGGTAAGAGAGAGGCAAAAGTGGACATTGGGCCGCTGGAAAATGACTCTGGACAAGTAGTAGTGGGGAACAAAGAAATGGCGGAGGAACTGAATAGGTACTTTGCGTCAGTCTTCACGGTGGAAGACACGAGTGACATCCCCAAAGTTCAAGAGAGTCGGGGGGCAGGGGTGAGTATGGTGGCCATTACCAAGGAGAAGGTGCTAGGAAAACTGAAAGGTCTAAAGGCGGATAAATTACCTGGACCAGATGGATTACACCCCAGAGTTCTGAAGGAGATAGCTGAAGAGATAGTGGAGGCGTTAGTGGTGATCTTTCAGGAATCACTGGAGTCAGGGAGCGTCCCAGAGGACTGGAAAATCGCTAATGTAACCCTCCTGTTTAAGAAGGGAGTGAGGCAAAAGACGGGAAATTACAGGCCAATTAGCCTGACCTCAGTCGTTGGTAAGATTATAGAGTCCATTATTAAGGATGAGATTTCAGAATACTTGGAAGTGCATGATAAAATAGGGCAAAGTCAACATGGTTTCATCATGGGGAGGTCATGCCTGACAGATCTGTTAGAATTCTTTGAGGAGGTAACGAGTAGGTTAGACAAAGGAGAGCCAATGGATGTTATCTACTTGGACTTCCGGAAGGCCTTTGACAAGGTGCCACACAGGAGGCTGCTCAGTAAGATAAGAGCCCATGGTGTTAGAGGCAAGGTACTAGCATGGATAGAAGATTGGCTGTCTGGCAGGAAGCAGAGAGTGGGGATAAGGGGGTCCTTCTCAGGATGGCGACTGGAGACTAGTGGAGTTCCGCAGGGGTCAGTGTTGGGACCACAACTTTTCACTTTATACATTAATGATCTAGATCAAGGAACTGAGAGCATCCTGGCTAAGTTTGCAGATGATACAAAGAGTGGTGGAGGGACAGGTAGTATTGAGGAGGCGGGGAGGCTGCAGAAGGATTTGGACAGGTTAGGAGAATGCAAAGAAGTGGCAGATGGAATACACGTGGGGAAGTGTGAGATCATGCACTTTGGTATGAAGAATAGAGGCATAGACTATTTTCTAAATGGGGAGAGAATTCAGAAATCTGGAATGCAAAGGGACTTGGGAGTCCTAGTCCAGGATTCTCTTAAGGTTAACTTGCAGGTTGAGTCAGTAGTTAGGAAGGCAAATGCAATGTTGCCATTTATTTTGAGAGGACTAGAATATAAAAGTAGTGATGTGCTGCTGAGGCTTTATAAGGCTCTGGTCAGACCACATTTAGAATATTGAGAGCAATTCTGGGCCCCGTATCTCAGGAAGGATGTGCTGGCCCTGGAGAGGGTCCAGAGGAGGTTCACAAGAAAGATCCCAGGAATGAAAGGCTTAACATATGAGGAACGTTTGAGGACTCTGGGTCTATACTGGATGGAGTTTAGAAAGATGAGGGGGGATCTGATTGAAACTTACGGAATACTGAAAGGCCTGGATAGAGTGGATGTGGGGAAGATGTTTCCATTAGTAGGAGAGACTAGGACCCGAGGGCACAGCCTCAGAGTAAAGGGAAGATCTTTTAGAATAGAGATGAGGAGAAATTTCTTTAGCCAAAGAGTGGTGAGTCTATGGAATTCATTACCACAGAAGGCTGTGGAGGCCAGGTCATTGAGTGTATTTAAGACTGAGATAGATAGGTTCTTGATTGGTAAGGAGATCAAAGGTTACAGGGAGAAGGTGGGAGAATGGGGTTGAGAAACTTATCAGCCATGATTGAATGGCAGAGCAGACTCGATGGGCTGAATGGCCTAATTTCTGCCCCTATGTCTTATGGTCTAAGGCTTCTTGAAACAAGCAGAAGAATCAGAATAATCCAGCAGGAGGGAATTCAATAACTGAGCAGGAGCATGGAGCATACAGCCAGAGCAACCTCCTCTCCTCAGTCTCTAGCTCCAACTGAAGCGACAACGAGCAACAGGTGAGAGCAATCGAGGAGATGCAGATTGCGGAGCCTGGGCATGGATGTTAATCACTTGTACAGAATGTTCACTCTCTAAATAAACTCCCAAGAAGTCTCCTTGCCCATGGCTCCATGTTCTGATGAGCAGTGTTCATATAAGTCAGATGTGAAACTTTTCTGCACAAGACAAAGGCAGGTGTCTCGGTCCAGGACCTCTTCCCTGTGCTCTGTGCAACCTTCAAACCAAAGTGATGGTCCAGCCTCCTGGACAGAATGTCATGGGCAGGAGTCACAGAGTTCTTGCATTCTTTCTGTGTGCTCTCAGCACCTTTAAGGTAGGGTTTGCCCCCATCTCTTCAGCATCTGTGACCAGTGACGCTGTGCTCTTGAAAGGTTCAAGTGCTGAAGGTGGACAAAGGATTAAGTGCTTCTAAAGTTTAATGGCTGCAGCTCCATACTATGACCCTGGTCACGGAGTGCAAGCGATCTGCCCTCAGCCAGACAGGAGTCAGATATTCTCAGATGCTCTGTGAAGATCTATGGTGTTTTCTCACTGCATGTCATCATCATCCTCCATGAATCTAACAGCTATGAGGGCCTCCCAAGTGTGCCTGCCTCATCTGGCCAGTGCAAGGACCTCATTGCCATCATTGTCACCTTCAAGGACATCCTCACCCTTAGCCCTGTTGCCGTCCTCCTCATCGGAGGACATCTCCAGCTCCTGCATCTCCTCCTCAGCCAGCTCCTCTCCCCGTTGCAGCATCAGGTTGTGAAGGGTGCAGCAGGCGACGACAATGTGACACAACCTCTGTGGACTGTATTACAGGGCTCCACCAGACTGGTCCAGGCACTGGAACCTCATCTTCAGCATCCCGATGGTTTGCTCCACCAAGCTGTGAGCTGCAGTATGAGCCTCATTATACCCTCGCTCTGCTGCAGTCTGAGGCCGCCGCACGGGTGTCATCAGCCACATCTTCTGCAGGTAGCCCTTGTCCCCAAGGAGCTATCCTGGAGCCTCTCTCGTCCCTGGAAGACGTCAGGGATCTATGGTTTACTGAGGATGTAGGCATCATGCACACACCCTAGAAATTGTGCGCAGGCCTGAAGGACAGGTTTGTGGTGGTCACACATCAGCTGCATATTCAGTGAATGCAATCTCTTGCAGTTGACATAGTTAACCGTATGTTGCAACGGAGATCTGAGCACCATGTGAGTGTAGTCGATGGTACCCTGCACCTGTGGGAACCCTGAGATCTGGGTGAATCCAATCGCTCTTGCTTCATGGCTGTCCTGGTCCCGGGCGAAATGTATGAAGTTGTGTGCCCTCGCAAATATGGCATCTATGACCTCATGGATGCATTTGTGGGTGGAGGCTTGTGACATCCCTCAGAAGTCACCTGTGAAGCCATGAAAAGAGCATAAAAATTGAGTGCTGCAGTACTTTCACAACCTGGCAGTAGATGCCCTGATGTCCACATGGTGCCAAATCCTGCAGTAGCTGACACATGCGCAGTCTTTAGCGACGCTGGTTCTCAGTCATCTGCAGGAATGAAAGGCTGCATCTATAGACCCTGGGTCTAGCTAGGCGCTGACCAGTGATGGCTCGTTGTGCCTCTTTGTCATTGTGTGCGGGAACCCTAGCCGCCCCTCTTCCAGAGAGTGCTGCTCCTCCCTCTGCATAGCCAGGCACCTCCGTTACTCTCTTCTCCATATCTTCACTCTCTGTATACCACAAGGCATACAACTAGTTCACCAGGCTCCATGATCCTGATGTACTCCTCCTGCAAAATGAAAGATATATGCATGGGTTAGCTGGGGTGTTCTAAGAACCTCTCTTCCTTAAGTCTGAAGGCCACTGTAGTAATTATGGCTTTATTTAGTGTATAATTTACCTTTAAGAATAATACTTGTTAGGAAAGATCACATGATCTGTAGTAACCAATAGGAGAACAGCACAGACTACCTTAGCAGACAGTGTAGAGATAGAGTTGGAGTTGAAAGCACACTCATAGTTGCTGCTGAGTAAATTGTAAATAAACTTAATGTTTTCACTTGAAAAGTGTTTGCAGTTCAACTCTCTTACTAATAGTACAACTCAGCCACCCGACCACAAACTGGAGACAAGGATGGGATAAGATTGAACGGAAGCAATCAAGTTAGAAAGAAATTGGCACTGTACCTCACCCAGTGATTGTAAGTAGCAAGCTCCGTTAGAATTGAAGAAGTTATTCCCTCTAAAAATGCCACAGCTTGAGAGAATTGATTCTTTTGAACCAGCCACTGACGATTGGTCTCATTACATAGAATGCCTCACATTCTCTTTTCAAGCAAACGAGATTACAGGGGAAGAGAAGAAGCGAGCAATCCTCTTAAGTACACGTGGAAGCAAAACCTATGGTCTGATTCGAAGCTTGACAGCACCCTGTCCCCCAGGTTTGAAAAATTTTGATGAATTAGTGGACCTCTGGAAGGGTCACTTTCAACCCAAGTCCTCAGTCATGATGCAGAGCTTCAGGTTTAATTTGAGAAATAAAGTCCCGGGTGAGACAATTGCATGCTACCTGGCAAATTTGAAGCAGCTAATGGAACACTGAGTTTGGTACATCTCTAAATGACATGCTCAGAGATTGTTTAGTGTGTGGTGTGAATAAGGACACTATTCAGAAAAGATTACTGTCTGAAGTGAATTTGGATCTCTAGAAGGCACTAGAGATAGCACTGACCATGGAAAGTGCAGTAAGAGATTCAAAAGCAAAACAGAGTGCACAAAATGGCACCATCCTTCACATTGGGCAGGAAACCCTAGCTGAAAAGTGTACGAAAATGCAAGACTGCCAAAAAGCGGGAATCAGTCCCCACTAGCCAAGATTAAAGAAAAATAACTTAGCAGCGAAATCAAAGAATAATTTTAATAGAAGTGGAAGCAAGCAGTCTTTTAGCAAATGGCAGTTTAAAAAAATCAAATGCTCCTATTGTCACAGAAATGGACATATGATGAGGCAGCGCAAGGAAAGATTCAAGCAGGTTTGCAAACAAAAGAAGCCCAATGAAATTTACAATGTAGAAGAGCCTGAAACAACAAATTCAGACATTTACTCGTTGTTTAATGTGAAAGTTGGAAAGACAGAACCAATATTTTTTACCATGAAAGTAAACGGCAGACATGTTAGAATGGAAGTACACACAGGACCTTCCACTACAGTAATTGGGAAATATACCTTCAGGTACTTGAATAATGGTGAACATCAATTAAGTTTAGAGCAAACAGCTGCCAAGCTCAAAACATATACAGGTGAAGACATTCAAGTAAAAGACATAAGCAAAGTAACTGTCCATTATGGAAGCCAATCGGCAAAGCTACCCTTGGTGATGGTAGCAGGTGAATGACCAAGCCTCCTGGGGCAAAATTGGTTAAAGGAGATTAAATGGAATATATTTTAATGCAAGGAGCCTGAGAAATAAGACAGATGAGCTGGGGGCACAGATAGGCATGTGGGAGTATGACCGAGACTTGGCTATAAGAAGGGCAAGTTTAGCAGCTCAACATTCTTGGTTATAGGATATTCAGACGAGATAGAGAGGGGGAAGAAGAGGAGGCGGGTTTGTAATATTGATCAAAGAATCAATTATAGCAGTAAGGAGGGATGATATCTTGGCAGGATCATTAAATGAAGCCATTTGGGTAGAAATAAAAAAACACAAAAGAGGCAAACATGCTGTTGGGTGTGTACTGTACTATAGGCCCCCAAACAGTCAGGGAGAGATAGAGGATCAAATATGTAATCAAATTTCAGAAAAGTGTAAGAATAAAAGGGCAGTAATGGTAGGGGATTTTAACTACCCAAATATTAACTGGGGTAGTTTTAGTGTGCAAGATATGAAGGGAGCAAAATTCTTAAGTTGCATCCAGGAGAACTTTTTTAGCCCGTGTGTAGAAAACCCAACAAGGGCGGGAGCAGTTCTGGACCTAATATTCGGAAATGGGCCCGGGCAGGTTGAAGGGGTATCAGTAAGGGAGCATTTTGGAGATAGTGACCATAACTCAGTTAGATTTAGGATAGTTATGGAAAAGAATAAGGTTGGGCCAGGAATAAAAGTTCTAAACTGGGGAAAAGCTAATTTTACTCAGATAAGATGCGATTTGGCACAAGTGGACTGGGAGCAACTACTTGCAGATAAAACTGTGTCAGAACAGTGGGAGGCATTCAAGGAGGAACTAGTAAGAGTACAGAGTACAATATGTTCCAATAAAGACAAAGCAGGGGACCAAGTCCGGAAAACCCTGGATGTCAAGGGACATAAAGATTAGGATTATGAGAAAAAGAGAAGCTTATGGCAGATACCAAGGGCTCAATACGGCAAAGTCCTTAGAGGAGTATAAAAAGCACAGAGGGGAACTTAAAAAGGGAATTAGGAAAGCTAAGAGAGTGCATGAGAAAGCATTGGTGGGTGGAATAAAGGAAAACCCAAAGAGGCTTTTTAAATATATAAAGAGCAACAGAACAACTAGGGAAAGAGTAGGGCCAATTAGGGACCATAGAGGTAGTCGGTTTGTGGACCCGGAAGACATGGGTACAGTCCTCAATGAATACTTTGTGTTGGTCTTCACAATAGAAAAGGACGACGCAGGTATAGACGTCAGGGTGGAGGACTGTGAAATATTAGAGGAAATTAGCATAGAGAAAGAGGAGATACTAGTGGGATTAGCAGCCTTAAACGTGGATAAATCCACAGGCCCAAATGAGACATATCCCAGACAGTTGAGGGAGACAAGGGAAGAGATATCAGGGGCCCTGGCAGTAATTTCCAAATCTTCTGTGGCCACAGTTGAGGTGCCAGAGGACCGGAGGACTGCTAACATTGTCCCATTATTAAAAATTACAGGCCATTCAGTCTAACTCAGTGGTGGGAAAGTTATTTGAAAGAATTCTGATGGACAGAATATATTTGCACTTGGAGAGACATGGATTAATCAGGGATAGTCAGCATGGATTTGTTAAGGGAAGGTCGTGTTTGACAAATTTGATCAAATTTTTTGAGGAGTTAACCAGGAGTGTTGATGAGGGTAATGCATTTAATGTGGTCTGCATGGACTTTAGCAAGGCTTTTGATAAGGTCCCTCATGGCAGACTGGTCAAGAAAGTAAGAGTTCATGGGATCCAAGGCAAAGTGGCAAATTGAATCCAAAATTGGCTGAGAGGCAGGAAGCAGAGGGTGATGGTAGAGGGATGTTTCCGTAACTGGAAGCCTGTTTCCAGTGGGGTTCCGCAGGGCTCACTGCTGGGGCCCTTGCTGCTTGAAGTGTACGTAAATGATCTGGACTTAAATGTAGGGGGTATGATCTAGATGTTCTCAGATGACACAAAAATTGGCAGGGTGGTAAATAGTGAGGACAATAGCCATAAACTGCAGGAGGATGTCAATGGACTGGTCAGGTGTGCAGAACAGTGGCAAATGGAATTCAACCCAGAAAAGTGTGAGGTAATGCACTTGGGAAGGACCAACAAGGCAAGGGATTATATTATGATTGGTAGGATCCTGGAAAGTACTGAAGATCAGAGGGACCTGGGTGTGCATATCCACAGATCCCTGAGGGTACCAGGGCAGATAGATAAGGTAGTTAAGAAGGCATCTGGAATACTTACCTTTATTAGCCAAGGCATAGAATATAAGAACAAGGAGTTTATGCTGGAACTGTATAAAATGCTGGTTAGGCCATAACTGGAGTACTGCGTGCAGTTCTGGTCACCACATTATAGGAAGGATGTGATTGCACTGGAGAGGGTGCAGAGGAGATTTACCAGCAGCTGGAGGGTCTGAGCTATAAGGAAAGATTGGATAGGCTAGGGTTGTTTCTCTTGGAACAATGAAGGTTGAGAGGGGATCTGATAGAGGTGTATAAGATCATGAGGGGCATAGATAGGGTGACAGGAAAGCACTTTTTCCATTAGTAGAGGGGTCAATAACCAGGCAAAGATTTAAGGTAAGAGGTGCAAGGCTAAGAAGGGAGTTGAGGAGAAAGTTTTTCACCCAGAGGGTGGTGTGAGTGTGGAACTCATTGCTTGAAAGGGTGGTTGAGTCAGAAACTCTCATAACATTTAAGAAGTATTTAGGTATTCACTTGCATTGCCATAGCCTCCAGGGCTATGGGCCAAGTGCTAGAAAGTGGGATTAGTGTAGACAGATCTTTGTTGACCGGGCCAGACACGATGGACCGAATGGCCTCCTTCCATGTTATAGACATCTGTATGAGAACATAGCCACCCTACTACAGCCCCTTAACGCATCCCAGAGAGTACTGGCCACCACTTGAATGGCTAGAGTTTAGTGCACTGCATGGCTGCCAAAACCCTGCTCACCTCTGCCCCACTCCACCTGACTGATTGGTGGCAGCTTTGCCCACTGGACTGCATGCTGTGCTCTCAGCTCAGGCACAGGCATTCTCCTAAGCCACAGTGCAAGGCTGCACTGTTAGCTTGAACCATGGGGGAAGAGTGGTCCAAACCTGAATGATGACCTTGCAAGGGGCTGTGAGTGCCTCCACTAGCGACTGCTCCATGACTAGCTTTCGCAAGGAGATTGTACAATTTGCCCAGTCATCCAACTGTTCTGCAGTCCACTAAATACTTATTTGTTTGCAGTCTGTGCCTGATAGGTGAAAAGCTGTGGAACACTTAGGGCACTTTCATGCCTCTGTGTTGCTTGAGTGGGCAGTTAAGCTAGAGCCCAACTCCATGCATATCAAATATGGCTGCACCTGAACTGTCTCAGCTGCAGAGGAATGGTCACTTTATACAAGGTGTCCCTAATGCGTGGCTGCTTCCCTCCCCGCCCCCCATCCCACACCTGCTTGTGCGTTGCCTTCAACCGCAAGGCGGCCCTTACAACCCCCCATCAAATCCCTTTAACCACAGGGCAGCCCTTGCACCCTCCCGCCAGGTGACCTCAACCTTGAAGTCCAACAGGCGAACCTCACAACTACTGCAAAACGCTACTGTGCACTCACCTCGGAGCTCCCCTCAAAATGCAGTCCACCAAGTGCACGCCTTATATATGCCGTTGTGAAACACGTCAGCAGGCAATCACACCAGCTTGGACGGATGGGCCAGTTTGGGGGTGTGATTCCGGCACACTGGCCTTATAAAGATATGTAGATGTATTACAATGAGGCTTCCCGACTTCCAATGACATGAAATGTGGTCCACCATCAACGGGCTCAGCGGACGATCACAAACTGTTTTCATGTTGCCATGAAACCGATTTTTGGCCTTCTCGCCATATTGTCCGCTAATGCACCAAACACGCCCAATGCCAGCAGGCACAGAAAATTCCACCCCTACAATCCAAGGCAGAAGGACCCAATCTCAGAACATGGTGGCAGCCATGGAAATATCAATGTGAAAAGAGACATTAGTGTTATCGAAGGAACCACACTTTGAAAACAGTTCAAATAAATTTCAGCAGTAGAAGGAGGCACACTGGAGACAGGTAATGATGACCATACCTGGTGAGCAATCCCTGCCCTGCCCTCCTTGTTAGACTGCTTCGAGGGACCACGGAGAAGCCTGCAGTGGGAGTTATGGAAACACCATTTTCTCCAGTAATGAGCAGCATCAGGTCTTCACAAAAAAAAGCCAAAGCTTCAAATTAGTTCCTTTCTTTATGCTGTAGGTCCAGTAGCAAATGATGTTCTCTTAGGGCAGGAGTCCACCGTGGATTTTGATTCCTTTATTAAAACTTTTGACACCTATTTTAGCTCGAAGCAAAATTTAGTCATTAAACAAGCACATTTTAACCAGCACCCACAACAACCTGGGGAATCAATTGAATTATTCCTAACCGACCTATAATCACCTAGATAGTTCTTGCGGTTATGGGGCGCTGATGGATGAGCTAATCCATGATCACATACTCGTAAATGTTCAGGATGAAAAACTTTCTGTCTTCTGCAGACCAAAAATGGTCTTACATTGGGTTAAGCGCTCCAGTATGCGAGGCAGGTGGAGATTCAAGCATTTAAATGGAGTCTAAGTTGCAGCGACTCCAAGGCCTTACATGATTCCGTTGACTGCATAGGCCCACAGGTGGCAACCCCACCCGAAGGAAAGCCGCCAAACCCAGGTAAACGGGCGCAAAAGTGTGATGGCACAAAAATCAAGCATGGACACCAAGGCTACCCAGCAGGGGGCACAGAATGCTTCCAGTGCAGTAAAACTGGACATTTCCAGCATTTCTACAAATCCATTCAGTTTAATCAAAGTCAAGGCAGAAAGTATTTACGAAGCACATTCCTTCCAAGAAATGGAGAATCCAGAAAATGACGACCCTGCAGAGTTCCTAAGGGAAGTAGATAATCTTAATCCAGACTACTGGTTAGTTACAGTTCACGTTCAAGGTTACTTTTAAAATTGATACTGGAACGGCTGTTAATATATTAGATGACCGTGACTGGCTCCAACCGATGAGCCTTTATCAATCAAACATCAAGTTACAAGGTCCAGACCTTCTAATCAAAGGCAGGATTGTTGCTCCTCTTAGCTGCAAGGGGTGACAGATCATTGATTCTCTCTATGTTCTTCACAGTCAACATACATCCCCATTGAGTGGTGATGTTGGCATACCTCAGGGAATCTTAGAATAACCAGATGATGCTCATCATTTGAATGATTGTCTTTCATGCAACAATCTTCATCCTTTTATATGGAAACATTAGGAATTCAGTCTTCAGACTGGAGTTTATACACTCAGCAGTAAATATCTTTCTTTTACAGAGACACAATCCACTAGACCCAGAGCAGATAAGGAAGTTATGAAACTCTCAGCTCTTCATGAAGTAAGGCCAGGGGTGGAGAATAAGGAAGGCACTGTAACAGATGGTGACCATTCCCATGAAGACCTGCTGGATCTGAATCAGCTCTTCCTAGAGAGTGGTGAGGAATAATCCCTTGCAGTACTGGGTGATCTCTTGGAGGTTGAGGTCCTAGAGAATGATTCATCTTTGATGGATACACCTTATGAAGCCTCTGTTGTCTTCTTAGAAGAATCAGCTCTGCTTTTAATGGCTGAGTAGAATTCAGATCTCAGTTCCGCTGAATCTACTGATGTATTGCTTACTTTATCTCCTATTGTCCATGAAAAGTCTTCCACAGAGGATGCCTTACCTCAGTCCAAGTTAGAATTCAAAGAAGATCACATTGTTAGAAAGCTGGTACCTTCCCAGGATGAAAGCCAATTTCCACCCATACTTCAGTCCCTGCTGAAAGTCGTCTTCTGTTCGGAGCTAGAGGTCAGCACAGAGCAATGGCAGAATCTTTAGCATCTCTGAAACTTTGCAATCCCGTACAGAAAACTTGTCTCCAAGTTATTCATCTACAAGAAATTTGCCTTCATTTTGATGTTGAAATTCTTCCTAGTGCAGAAGATGGTGCTGTCTTGTCTCCACATTCTCAGCAGCTCTTCCCATTGCCCATAGTGCAGCAACGTCACATAGAAAAGTGTGGTTTTGTTACCACTGCCTACAGAAAGCAGACCTCCAGAAATATCACTGGGAAATCATTTCTTCTTCTTTTCCTGAAGGCTTACTGGAATGTTTCATTTTTTCCTTCATCATCTAAGTTCATTGAAATCTCAGATCTTCAATGCCTTTTCAGTCTCTGATACAGCAGTTACTGATGTGGATGTGACAGTCTTCCCGGGAGTTGAAGATTATTCCTCTTCCAAAGCTTCTTCCCAGAGTTCTTTGAGGGAGCAACAAGTTCCTCTGAGTGCCCTGAATACTTTTCTGGTCCCAGAGGGTCCAAGGTAGATAGGGGAACAGATATAAATCCAGGATGGTATATTGGTTTCCCTAGTGCTAGGGTCGCAATGTCACTGAGCGGCTGTAGAGTGCTCTGAGTGAGGAGGGGGAGGAATGAAAGGTCACAGTTCATATCAGTACCAATGACATAGGTAGAAAGAGGGATGATGTCCTACAAGCAGATATTAGGAAGCTAGGAAAGAAACCAGCAAGCAGGACCTCAAAGGTAGTAATCTCCGGATTACTCCCAGTCCTACCTGCTAGTGGTTATAGAAATAGGAGATGAATATATGGCTGGAGAGATTGTGCAGGGGTTATAGCTTTAGATTCCTGGGACATTGGGACTGATTTTTGGGTCAGTGGGACTTTTACAGTCCAGACAGGTTGTACCTAAATAGAATCGGGACCAATGCCCTCGCAAGGCAATATTCTCGTGCCATTAGGGAGGGTTTAAATTAAGTTGACTAGGGGAATAGGCACCAAGTTGTAGCATTAGAAAGAAGAAAGAAAGCTCACAGAGAATTAGGAGAGACAGATAGCACTAGAGTAAGAAATAGTAAGTTATTAGGTGGGGTCAGAATAAGACGGAATCCAATAAGGTCAAAATTAGATTTACAGTGCATGCACGTGAATGCATGGAGTATGATAAATAAGGTTGATGGTCTGCAGGCACAAATAGCCACATGGGAATATTATGTTGTGGTGATAACAGAGATATGGTTCTAAAAAAGGGCAGGATTGAGTACTAAATATTCCTGGATACAAGTGTTCAGGAAAGATAGGGAAAGAAAGAAAGGAGGAGGAGTGGCAGTATTACTGAGGAGAATATTACAGTGCTGGGGAAAAGGCAGTAACATCAATGCCTCATAAAAAGCTGGAGACTGCTACATCTAAAAGTTTCCCAGCCATTCCTTTTCAAAGGACCACCAGAACAGAAGCTTGACCTCCTGGTAAGAAAACCATAAGTAACCAATTTTATGATCTGCTGAAAAGCACGTTCTTTGAGGGAATCCTGCAACAACACTGAAAAATGCACGACTCCAGCTATTGAAACCACCTAGACTACCCTTTTGGAGTGAACCACCTCTTCAATGAGCCCACAACAACATTTTTTCCTACAATGAGCCAAATATGTAAACTATTGTTTTGTTTACAACTTGTAAAAGTGCACTATCCTCTTAAACTGTATCTTTCTTAAATGTGTGTGTGTGATTGAACGATGTTGCATTTAGACTTTTGGGGTGAATGCATGAATAAATAATCCTCTTAATTTAACCTCACAAAAGCTTGCTACTGATTATTTAAAAAATGACCACATACTCAGGGGTTGAGAAACTTACCTACCTCCCTTTCCAAAAACACACTGATTATGGACAGTAAGGGAAAGTGGTCAAGGGTTTCAGGTCTCTCCCATCCCTGTCCATAACAAAGCCGAGTACCCTGGATGATGAAAAAGATAGAGAGTAGAATGAACAAGGGAAATAATGTATATGACAGATGTCAGGTTGATAATACAAATGAGAATTAGACTAAATACAAAAAGTTCAAAGGGGAAGTGAAAAAAAAATAAAAGAAGCAAAGAGTATGAGAAGAGTCTGGCAGCTAACATAAATGGAGTCCAAAAGTCATCTACTGGCATATAAATAATAAAAAAGTAAATAAAGGAGGAGTGGGGCTAATTAGGGGACATACGTATGAAGGCAGAGGGCATTGTTGAGGTACTAAATTATCTGTATTCACCAAGAAAGAAGATACTGCCCAAGTCATTGAGAAAGAAGTAGTTGAGATGCTGGGTGGGCTAACAATTGATAAAGAGGAGGTATTAGAAAGGCAGGATCAAATGAGATGCCTCCAAGGATGCTGAGTAAAGTAAGGGTGGAAATACCGAGGTGGTGTCAGAAGACTGGATAATTGCAAATGTTATACTCATGTTCAAAAAATGATGCAAGGATAAACCCAGGAACTACAGGCCAATCAGTTTAACCTTGTGGTGGGAAAACTTTTAGAAATAATAATCATTTATCATGACAAAATTGACAGGCTGTAGGGCAAGAGTTGATTAATCAAGGAGAGCCAACACAGATTTGTTAAAGGAAAATTATGTTTAACTATCTTGATTGAGTTTTTTGATGAGGTAACAGAGAGAGTTGATGAGGAGAATGTGGTTGATGTGGTTTACATGGATTTCTAAAGACATTTGATGAAGTGCCACATAATAGGTTTGGCAGCAAAGCTGAAGCCCGTGGAATAGATGGCAGAGTGGAGCGTGGATACACAGTTGACTGAATGACAGGAAACAGAGTATGGTGAATGGCTGTTTTTCAGACTAGCAGTAGGTATACAGTGGTGTTCCCCAGGACTATTACTCAGTACTTGGACCACAACTTTTCTTGGTCTATATTAATGATGTGGACTTGGGTGTACTGTGCACAATTTGAAAATTTATGGGTGACACAAAACCTGGAGATATTGTGAAATGTTAGGAGGATAGTGATAGACTTCAACAAGATATAGACAGGCTAGTGAAATGGGTGGACTTATTGCAGATGAAACTTAATGCCAAGAAGTGCAAAGTAAGACATTTTAGTAGCAAGAACAAGAAGGAGAGGCAATATAATCTAACAGGTACCATTCTAAAGGTGATACAGGAACAGAGATACCTGGGGGGTATATGTGCACAAATCATTGGAGGTGGCAGGGCAGGTTGAGAAACTGGTTAAAAAGCCATACGGGATCCTGGGCTTTATAAATAGAAGCATAGAGTGCAAAAGAGGAAAGTTATAATGAGCCTTTATAAAACACTGGTTCAACATCAATTGGAGTATTGTATCCAATTCTAGCCACTGGACTTTAAGAAAGATGTGTAGTCTTTAGAGAGAGTACAGTAAAGATTTACAAGAATGATTCCAGGATAATGGACTTTAGTTACAAGTCTAGTTTGGCGAAGCTGAGGTTGTTCTCCCTCGAGAAGAGGAGATTAAGAGGAGATTTTATGGAAGTGCTCAAAAGCATGAGGAAAGCATGAGTGGACAGCGAGAAACTGTTCCCTCTGATTGAGGGGTTGAGATTCGGAGAAAACCTATTTAAGGTGATTGGCAAAAGTGATGGTGACATGAGAAAAATCATTTTTTTACACCGCGAGCGGTTAGTATCTGTAATGCACTGCCTGAGAGTGTAGTGGAGGCAGATTCAAGTGAGACTTTCAAAAGTGAATTAGATAAGAATTAGACTGAAGAGAAAAAATCATATGGCTTAGAGGGATAGGGCAGGGAAGTTGGACCAGCTAAGTTGCTCTTGCAGCGAGCCAGCATGGAATTGATGGGCTGATTAGCCTCCTTCTGTGCTGTAACTATTCTATGATTCTACGATCCTATGAATTACAAACAATATTCCAGGCGCTTGAAGAAACATCATTCTCATTAAAAAAAACCTAAACAAAAGTAAATATCCAAGATATGTAACTCCATAGGTTCATGTCACTATTAAAAAGCAAATATAAAATTCTACTGCAAATAGTGGACTCCATTCAGGTTTGTTCTCTCTGACAACTGTAGTTTTTGGCCATCAATGTGTTTAAAACCCATTGCATTACTGAATAGTCTTCAAATCAAACTGCTGTGAAATCCATAGTTATTTGCTTGGCTAATCAGTGTGCACTCTCTCTAAGTGGGAAACAGCTCATTGCCCAAGTCCAGATAGTTTAGGCAATGATTGGAAAGGACACACTTGCATTTGCATAGTGGACGCAATCGTCTGATCCCGCCAGCAGCAGGAATCATGACGGGTGGGGGAACTCACTTTGGTGTGAATGAAAAAAATCAGTCTCCCAGTGACAGGAAAATAGTTAGGAATTTTATTCTCCTGACTTTCAAGACGGGTTAAAGACAGGTCGAGCTGAGCAATGGCAGGAACCACATTTGCATTCATTAGTGTCTCATGAATGCTCAATAACAGGCCAACTCACCGGGATCATGTTCCCTCTCCAAATTAAGTCTACCCTTGCAGCTAATTAGAATGTTATGGGAATAAATTTTAAAATAATAATAGAAATGGTGGGAAAAGAAAAATATATTTTGAAAAATATATATAAATTATAAGAAAAAAGGGGGATTGGAAAGGGGATGGGGATGGAGGAGAGAGTTCATGATCTGAAGAACTCTCTCCTCCATCCCCACCCCCTTTCCGATCCCCCTTTTTTCTTATAATTTATATAATTCTTTTAATATATTTTTCTTTTCCCACCTATTTCTATTATTATTTTTAAATTTATTTCCATCCATTGTTTTATCTCCACCTTTTAGCCCATTTCGATCCCTTCCCCCTACCCCACTCCCATTAGGGCCATCTGTCACTTGCTCATCCTGCTTTCTACCCTTAATATCACCATTAGCACATCCTTTAGCTAATATCACCACTGTCAACACC
This sequence comes from Carcharodon carcharias, assembly GCF_017639515.1. Taxonomy (NCBI): domain Eukaryota; kingdom Metazoa; phylum Chordata; class Chondrichthyes; order Lamniformes; family Lamnidae; genus Carcharodon; species Carcharodon carcharias. Next base: position 65,407,986 of record NC_054481.1, on the reverse strand, counting down.
CCTTTGTCCTTTTGTCTATGACATCTTTGGCAATCTCTTCTTTGCTTCCTCCTATCACTGGCCCTCTATCCAGCTCTACCTGTCCCACCCCCCTCAAACAGCTTATATTTCACCTCATTTCTATTTTCCTATAGTTCTGTTGAAGAGTCATACGGACTCAAAATGTTAACTCTGTAATCCTTTCCACAGATGCTGTCAGACCTGCTGAGCTTTTCCAGCTATTTTTGTTTTTATTTCAGATTTCCAGCATCCACAGTATTTTGCTTTTATCATCTTTGAAAGGGATTGAACCATACCCAACTGAGTAGCCTTGGTACATGGGACACTGTGGAATCTGATTAGCACTCCCTCACTGTTGTCCATAGTATAGTCCTTTCACCCAGGACCTCACCAAGTCAGTGTGCATGGCAGCTTAGAAGCAGCTGCAATTCCAAATTACACAGGGATGCACTCATGTCAGTCTGACACCTGCTGAATGAGGCGGCCTGACCACACACATCAGTCTTTCAGGCATAACCGCAAGCGCGCTTCAACAGGGAGCAGCATCATGAGAGCACCATATGTCCTGTCACCAGCTCCCATCAATGCAGAATGTTGAGGCATCATCTTGCTACTGCCCCCTAATTTGTCATTTGCACATGATTTAGCAGTAACCATTAATATCTAGATCGTGCAGTAAAATCTTAAGGAGTGCTGGTTTGTCCTCACAGAGAGTGTCTCACCAGGACAATGGTTTGCTGGAGAGCAACCACTCGGGACCCTGCAATCGTCGGAAGCCTGACAAGTCTCTATCCTAGATGGCCTTTGCAATAGGGGAAACCTTGAGCTGTCATTATGGTCACAACAGCCAGCGACCAATTCTTTCCTTCATGGACACTGCTGAGGCCATAGGAGAGTTACATATGCATCTCTTTGAGAATATCACAGTCCTCCACGTGGTACAGCTCACAAGACCATTCTTGTATATACATCCTAAGTCAATAAGAACCCTGTGATGCAATGAATTCCACATTGGGTTGAGTGCTGTGCCTTTACCCAAGGAAAACGTAAAGCCTTGCTAAGCAGCCCTGCAGGTCCAATGAAAAATGGAGGTAAGGAGACGGCTTCATCAAGATGAACACAAACGTCTTACATCAGACTGACATTCTGCATTGATGAGAGCTGGTAACAGCTCATATGGTGCTCTCAAGATGCTGCTCCCTGTTGAACCCATCCATGCGGTTATACCTGAAAGAGTGATGTTTGTGGTCGGGTTACCTTATTCATCTAACCCCTCTTGCAGTCAAGTCTAAGGTTCCTGATGGATCCTTACTTGCTTAGTTCAGCGTTATATATGGAGAGAGTGAGAACTCAGCAAGGAATGACATTCAGCCTTAAGTGCTGACACTACATCTTCCTGCAGAGAGGCATGAAAGTTTTAAACTACATTTCTCATAAACTGATTCTCATAAAGTAAAAGCCATTCTAAATGACACATTAGACATATGAATATAATGTGGATTGCCACAATTACTTATGCCATCCACAAACAACAGACATCAGTGCAACAGCAGCAGTTAAATCAATAACCTTGAGGAGCATCTCCCCAGGCCAAAGCCTGTCTGCCTGAGATAATAGGCCAGACAGCAGTGTCACAAGTTATGTGCTTTGCTGATGTTGCAGATGTGGAATTATAGACTACTCACTGTGGTGACAATGTGTGAGAATTTATGCAACTGAAGATCCAGATGGGATTTCGTTGTAGGGCAACACTTTGGACCCTTTAAGGACCGCCAATTGATTATAAATCGAATCCATGAGACTTGGAGGAGGATGGAGCCAACATATATTTGCAAAATGAGAAAGTATACACAGTGAGTTAACACCCATGCCACCACTGTGCATACAATACTTCTTAATCTTTCTAACCTTTCCGCTACATCTAGGCACAGCCTCAATATCCACAGCTGAGGTGGAGGCAGCCTGCTGACTGCCATGGCCTGTTGTCTGAAATGACTTCAGTGGGTGCCTTTTGGTGGCCTGAGGCATTGAGGGTCCTGGCCTGATAAGGGCCTCTCACTCTGAGGCAGGTGCACCATCCCCTGCCTGACCTGGTGAGTTGGTGGGGCCAGGCAAAGGAGCATTGGAGCAGCAGGGTATCTCGGGAGTGTCCAGGGGAGCCTGGTTGGTGCTCCTCCTCCCATCAGATGCCCGATAGCCCCTCCCTGACTCCTTGAGGAGAAGGGGCACCTGGAGAGAAGTCAAGGTGCCCTGTCCCCTCCCGTTTAGCCACTGTTGAAATGTACCATGGCTAGAGCGGTGGAGTGTGGATCTGAATGCAAATCCAGCAGAAACTGATGGAGCTGAGTGTCCAATGGAAACTTTAATGGGATCGCTTGTTGGAGACACGACGTCAGACAGAACATGGATAGACTCCTCCATCCTTTAGTCCAGTCTATGGATGGCCTCTGACAACTCTGCCTGGTGTTCCCCTGCCTGTCTCTGCATCTCCAAAAGGTCTGTTAGGGCTGAGTCCAGGGGTTTGGCATCAGACTCGGACTCAGCAGGCACCTGGTCTTCAGCACTCCTCCGAGTGTCAGAGACCTGGGCTGTCACTGCCTCCGCCTGCTGTGGGCCCATTCCTGTGAGGTGATCATCAGATTGTGAACATGAGCCTACTCTAGAATGAGGACTTACCAGCGCGTACTGTTGGAGGGTGCAGGTGAAAGCAGTGATGGTACTTCCTCTGAGAATACTGCTGCTTCCTCCTCAAAGGTGGTCTCGGGGCTGGGGCTGGAGGACAACATCCTCCCTCTTTCCTTGCTGGTATGTGGAACAGAGAGAAGAGAAAATTAGTGATTGACTAAGCTGGCTCATACATTAAAGATCACTCACCGTCACTGCCTGCACCTTGTCGAAGTATACTGGGTGCATCCTCACTGGCTTGTTGGGGAATGCCAACATCACTTTCCATGCAGGAATGACCTCTCTCCTCTCCTGCGAGCTCTTCAGCCTGTTCTTCAAAACTCCAGAGGGTACAGATCTCAGGGTGCCACCTCCGGACTTGGCATGCTCTCTTTTGTTGTGGGCAGTCTTGTCCTGCAGAAAGACAGAAGGATTGACTGTGATCCCAATGAATGAATGAGCAGTTCTGAAGCATGCATGCCTATTGCATCTGCTGATCCCTCCCCAGTAAGGGGTTAAGACGCTGTTTATCCAGGCAGTAATATGAGATGGAGAACTTAAAGTGGTTGGCACACATTCAGTGCTGACGTGTGACATTCCTGTAGACTATAACACTTGCACTGCCTGATGCCCTTATGAGAGTACGTTTGCAGTGAGAAGACTTACCCTGGCAGAGCGCAGCAAATCATTCATTTCCTGCACTGCGCAGCAGTCCTTTTTTGGGCCCCATGGGTGCTAATCTCTCCAACAATCTCCTCCCAGGCTGGCATGGTCAAGTGGGAGGGCCTCCTGCTCCCATCCCTCAGAAAGAGAACTTCCCACCTTTCCTGGACAGCCTGGAGGAGAATGCCAAGGAAGGATTCACTGAAACGTGGAACTGAAGGTTTCTTCCATTTAGGGGCCATCATGTACATCTTATGCATAGCGCCCGGCCTGCAGTGAGTGAATGTCTCTCTGGGTGCCGTTTAAATATGGCGCCAGGAACTACGACCCCATGAGGTAACAGTGTGGCAGGCAACTTCCTGCTCAGCCCCACCTTGAGATTCACCGAGCTCCTTGCTGATGCATAATTAGTGAGCTGAAAAGTGGAAGATTGCATGTGTTCAGCTATCCTGCCACTCAGTGGGAATCATGCCGACTTTCCCGCCTGCCACTGCACTAGTTTCCAGAATGGAAGATTCTGCCCAGTATCCTTCTGTAGTAATCTGATATGTAATATACCTTTAAGACAAGCATTGTAATGTAAGGTCACATGATCTTAATATTCAATGGCAGAGTACCGTGGGCTTTCTCTATATGCAGAGTCTTGAGTTAGTCACGGATGAGTGAAGACAGAGTTTTATGTAGTGAGCGCACAAGCATAGCTGTAGAGTTTAGTTTGTAAATAAACAGCATAAACACTCTCCAAATGTTCTCTGTCTCTGTACCGACTCGGTCATTATGAAACAAGTGTGCAACCCACATCCTTTAGCCCCAACAAACCAAGGGCATTGGATCCAACAGACTGGCGATGAGAGTAAAAGCATGATAAACCATGGAGAAGACAAGGTAAAAAGCCTGAAAAAAATGAAGGAATCCAGAAGAATTGAAATCGGGCCATATTTTGCCCGGTTGTTGTAAGTAAGGAAAATAAAGTTTCCTTCTGAGCATCGAAGCGATCCCCTCAGGGCATGCTGCATTTTGGAAGAGTGGAGCCTTTCAATCCAATCTCAGACGACTGCTCTCTCTACATTGAATGCCTCGTGTTCTTCTTCCAGGCAGGCAAGGTTGAGGGGAGGAGAAGAGGCGCACAATGCTTCTGTCTATGTGTGGGAGTAAGACATATGGACGAATTCAGAATCTGTTGGCGCCCAGTGCCCCAGACTCAAAAAGTTTTAGTGATTTAGTGAACCTTGTAAAGAATCATTACCAGCCCAAGCCTTCAGTGACGATGCAACGGTTTAATTTTAACTGAAGAATTAGCACTGCGGGGAAGACAGTTGCTTGTTATGTGGCAAGTCTGAAGCAATTAACTGAATATTGTGAGCTTGGTACATCTATCAATGATATATTAGAGATCGTCTGGTGTGCGGAGTAATGGAAAATGCGATTAAGAAGCAATTGTTGGCTGAATCAAATCTAGATTTTCAGAAGGCATTAAAAATTGCTCTGGCAATGGAAGGTGCAGAGCAAGACTCAGACTCCATAGGAGGAGTACAAAATGGCGCTGTCCTCCATGTTGGGCAGGGAGCCTCAACTAAAAAGTGCAGAGCTTTGTTCCAAAGCAGGCACCGCTAGCAGACAAATTGAAAAAGAAAACTTTGCAGCAAAAATATGGCATAATAGTGACAGAGTTGGAAGCAGACAGCCTTGTAATGAAGCACCATTTTAAAAGATTGGATGTTTCTTCTGCCATCATAATGGACACCTCATGAGGCATTGTAAAGGCAAAATCAGGCAGACTTTCAAACAAAAGCAAAAACTCAAGGAGATAAACAGTGTTGAAAAGCCTGAAGTAGTAGATGCTGATATCCATTCACTGTATAATTTAAAGGTAGGAAGGACATAGTCTATCTATGTAGCCATGAGAGTGAATGAGAAGTTTTTCAGAATGGAAGTGGATACCGGAGCAACCACTACAGTGATTGGTGAACTTACTTCTCAATATCTGAATCAGGAAGAACATAAGTTGAATTTAGAAGAAACTGATGAAAAATTAAGAACTTAAATAGGAGACATACAAGTCAAGGGTGTATGTAAAGTCACAGTAAACTATGAAGTTCAAACAGTGAGATTACTCTTTTTGGAAGTAGCAGATGAGGGACCTAATCTCCTCAGATGAATCAGGATGAAAGAAATTAAATTGGAATGGACTGAAATCTTGCAACTGAAAACTAATGGGTTATCACAGCTACTACAAAAATATGCCTCAGTTTTCAAGGAAGAACTTGGAAAAGATGAAGGGCTACAAGCAAAAATCCATGTAGATCCAAAGGCCACACCAAAGTTCATGAAGGCAAGACCAGTGCTTAATGCAATGTGGGATAAGGTAGATGCCAAACTGGACGGATTAGAAAAACTGGGAGTGATACAACCAATACAATTTTCAGAGTGGGCAGCTCCAATTGTGCCTGTTCTTAAACTTGACCGACGCATTCAAATGTGTGGGGACTATAAATTAACAGTTAACAAAGTGGAAAAATTGGATAGACACTGCATACCTAAAATTGAAGATTTATACACTAGACTGGCAGGTGAAAAGGCCTACACAAAGTTAGATATGAGTCACGCCTACCAGCAATTGGAATTAGAGAAGGCATCCCGGAAGTTTGTCACTATAAATACACATAAGGGATTGTACCAATACACCTGTGTTTACCTTTTGGCGTATCTTCTGCTTGCACCATATTCCAAAGAACCATGGAAAGTCTACTACAGGAATTGCCCTGTGTTGTAGTTTATTTGGATGATGTTCTCATGACTGGATGCATTGAAAAGGAACATCTGATGAACTTGAAAGAAGTTCTGAAATGTTTTTCGCAGCTTGGAATGAGATAGAAAAAGGAAAAGTGCAAAAGAAGTAACTTACCTAGGTCACAAGGTAGATTCACACGGTCTACATCCAGTTGAAGAAAAAGTGAAAGCCATTAAAGAAACCCCAGCACCAAGGAATACATCCGAACTGAAATCGTTCTTGGGAATGAGCAATTACTATGGATGCTTCTTGCCTAATTTGTCGACAGAACTGGCACCATCGTATTACTTGACTCAAGAAAAACCAGAGATGGTCATAGCAAACACCACAACAAAAAGCTTTCACAAAAGTGAAAAAGTTGCTACAGCATCTATACTGCCTGTACATTTTGATCCAAAAGAAGGAGCTGACATTAACATGCGATGCATCACCTTATGGAGCGGGATCAGTGCTGTCCCTTCAAATGGATGATGGATCGGAACGGTCTATAGGATATGTGTCGAGAACACTTAGTACTGCAGAGAAAATGTGCTCACAAATTGAAAAAGAAGCCCTGGCGATCATTTTCAGTGCTAAAAAGTTTCATCAATATGCACATGGTCATCATTTTACTATCATAACGGACCACAGGCCATTAATAGGACTATTCGGTGAAGAGAAGGCTATACCCCTATAGCCTCAGCAGGAGTACAAAGATGTCCATTGATCTTTGCAGCATATAAGTATACTTTTATTCACAGACCCGGAAGTCAAATTGCAAACACTGATGCACTCAGTCGTTTACCCTTGCATGTAAAAGACAAGGATATTCCAATTCCTCTGGAATAGTTATTACAACCATAGAACCATAGAAAAGTTACAACACAGAAGGAAGCCATTTGGCCCATCTTGTCCATGCCAGCCCAAGGACACCCAGGTGCCCTTTCTAATCCCACCTTCCTGCACCCAGCCCATAGCCCTGCAGTCTACAGCATTTAAGGTGCAGATCCAGGTACTTTTTAAAAGAGTTTAGAGTTTCTGTCTCTACCACCAACTTAGGCAGCGAATTCCAGTCACCCACTACCCTCTGCATAAAAAAGCTCTTCTTCATGTCCCCCTACACCTTCCACCACTTATCCTAAATCTATGTTCCCTGGTTCTATAATTCTCTACTAAGGGAAACAATTTTATCCTGTCCACTCTATCTATTCCCCTCATAATTTTGTATACCTCAATCAAGTCATCTCTCAGCCTTTTTTGTTCTAAGGAAAATAACCCCAACCTATCCAATCTCTCCTCACAGCTACACTTTTCTAACCCTGACAATATTCTCGTAAACCTCCTCTGCACTCTCTCCAGAGCTATTACATCCTTCCTGCAATGTGGTGACCAGAACTGCACACAATACTCCAGTTGTAGCCTCACCAGTGTTTTATACAATTCCAACATTATATCCTTATTTTCATATTCTATACCTCTGCCAGTGAAGGAAAGCATTCAATATGCCTTCTTTACAACCTTGTCTACTTGAACTGCTGCCTTCAGGGACCTGTGTACTTGTATGCCAATATCTCTCGCTTCATCTACCCCTCTTAGTATATTCCCATTTATTGCATAACCCTTATAACTGTTTGAGCTCGCTAAATGTAAGACCTCACACTCTCTATGTTAAAATCCATCTGCCACTTTACCGCCCACTCCACCAACCCATCTATATCATTTTGGAGATTATGGCTATCCTCTACACTATCCACTACTCAGCCAATCTTTGTGTCATCTGCAAATTTCCGAATCGTGCCCCCCACATTCACGTCCATATCGTTAATATATAACACAAACAGCAAGGGTCCCAACACCAAGCCCTGTGAAACACCACTTGAGACAACTTTCCATTCACAAGGGCAACCATCAACAATTACCCTTTGTTTCCTGTTACAAAGCCAACCTTTTATCCAGTTTGCCACATTACCCTGAATCCCATGGGCTTTTACTTTCCTGACCAATCTGCCATGTGGGACCTTGTCAAATGCCTTGCTAAAATCCATGTACTCAACATCCACTGCACTACCTTCATCAACCCTTCTTGTCACTTCCTCAAAGAATTCAATCAAATTTGTGAGGCAAGACCTTCCTTTAACATATCCATGCTGACCATCCCTGACTAGTCCATACCTTTCCACCTGACAGTTAATCCTATCTCTCAAGATTGATTCTACTAATTCGCTCACCACTGATGGTAAGACTAACTGGCCTATAATTGTTTGGCATTTCCTTTGATCCCTTTTTAAACAATCGAACTAAGTTTGCATTTCTCCAGTCCTCCAGTATCTCCCCTGTATCTAATGAAGTTTGGAAAATCATCCTCAGGGCATCTGCTGTCTCCTCCCTGACTTCCTTCAGCAGCCTCGGAAAGAGTCCATCTGGCCCTGGTGACTTATCAACTTTCAAGGATTTCAACCCTTTGAGTACTTCCTCTATCTTTGTGACTATCCCGTCCAATATCTCGCAGTGTTTCTCCTGGACTACTATATCTCCATCCTCCCTTTCCTTTGTAAACACAGAGACAAAATATTCATTCAAAACCCTTCCCACAGCCTCTACATCTACACACAAGTTTCCATCTTCATCTCTGATAGGTCCCACTTTTTCCTTAACTAATCTTTTAGCATTAATGTATTGGTAAAACATCTTTGGGTTATCTTTAACTTACTTGCTAATCTTTTTTCATGCCCTCTCTTTGATTTCCTTATTTCTTTTTTTACTTCCTATATTCGTCTAGGCTATCTGCAGTGCTTAGTTCTTTGTGTCTATCTTATGCTTCCTTTTTCTGTTTGATCTTCCCTTGTATTCCTCTAGACAACCAGAAGGGTCTAGATTTGGTAGTACCACTCTTATTTTTGTAGGGGACATGTCTACTTTGTGCAATTAGGATCTTGCTTTTTAGTGCTTCCCACTGGTTTTCCATTGTTTTATCCTCCAGCAGTGCTGTCCAGTCCACCTCAGCCAAGTCCCATCTCATTTCTGCAAAATTTGCCTTCCCCCAGTTCAAGACTTTTACTCCTGCCTTATCGCTGTCCTTTTCCATGGTAATGCTGAATTTAACTGAATTGTGATCACTGTCCCCGATATGGTCACCAACTGTCACTTCACCCACTTGCCCTTATTCGTTCCTCAAGACTAGGTCTAGAATTGCATCTCCTCTCATTGGGTTTGTCACTAATTGGTTGAAAAAAATTTTCCTGTACACACTGCATGAATTTTTCTCCCTCAGTGCCCCTTTTATTGTTTGAATTCCAGTTGATATAAGGATAGTTGAAGTCTCCTACTATTATTGCCCTCTTGTTCTTACAGGCAGAAATTTGCCTACATATTTGTTCTTCTATCTCTCTTTCTCAATTTGGGAGTCTGTAGTATACTCCCAGTAGTGTGACTGCCCCTTTTTTATTTCTAAGCTCAATCTATAAAGCCTCATTTGCTGACCCATTTAGTATATCATCCCTTCTCACAACTGGAATTGATTCTTTAACCATTAGTGCTACTCCCTCCCCTCCTTTTTTATCTCCTACTCTATCGTGTCTGAAGACTCTATAACCAGGGATATTAAGCTGCCAGTTTTGTCCCTCCTTTAGCCACGTCTCCGTTATAGCAATGACATCCTGCTGCCATGTGTCTATCTGTGCCCTTAACTCATCTACCTTGTTTGTAACACTCCTTGTATTGAGGTATAAGCAGTTTAAGCCCATCAATTTCCCTTGCTGGACACTTTTTAAACTTTGCTTCTCCTGTAGCTCCATGTCTATCACAACGTCCCTAGCTAATGTTCTACCTCCATTTTTCTGATCTGAATCTGACCTATCTGATCCTACTCCTGGGACCCCATCCCCCTGCCACACTAGTTTAAATACTACCCAACAGAACTAGCAAAAGTCCCTGCAACGACATTGGTCCCAGCTCTGCCTGGGTGCAGCCCATCCAGTTTGTACAGGTCCCACCTTCCCTAGAACCGGTCCCAGTGCCTCAAGAATCTGAATCCCTCCCAGCTGCACCATCTCTCCAGCCACGTGTTCATTTGGTCTATCCTCTTATTCCTGCTCTCACTAGCATGTGGAACTGGGAGTAATCCTGAGATTACTACATTTGAGGTCCTGCATTTTAATTTATCTCCTAACTTCCTGTACTGAGCTTGCAGGTCCTCATCCCTTAGTTTACCTATGTCCTTGGTACCAATGTATACCACAACAACTGGCCGCTTACCTTCCCTCCCCAGAATGTCCTGCAGTCGCTCCGTGACATCCTGAACCCTGGCACCGGGAAGGCAACATACCATCCTTGATTCACGTTTACGGCCACAGAAGCGCCTGTCTGTGCCCCTAACTATTGAATCCCCTATCACTCTAGCCCTGCCATTTGTTTTCGTCCCACCCCTTTGAGCAGCAGAGCCACCCATGGTGTCGTGAACTTGGCTGTTGCTGCTTTCCCCTGAGAGGCCATCCCCTTCAACAGTCTCCAAAGCAGTATATCTGTTAGAGAGGGGAATGACCACAGGGGACTTCTGCACTGCTTTCCTGAGTCTTTTACTGTTCCTGATGGTCACCCATTCCCTTTTTGTCTGTGTAATCTTCACCTGCGGTGTTACCACCTCGCTAAACGTGCTATCCACGACTTGCTCAGCATCGCGGATGCTCCACAATGAGTCCACCCACTGCTCCAGCTCTGAAATACGGTTAGTTAGAAGCTACATTTGGAGACACCTTCCATACACATGGTCACCAGGGATGCTGGAAATGTCCCTCATTTCCCACATCCTGCAGGAGGAGCATATCATGAGTCTGAGTTCTTCTGCCATGACGTCCCTCTCGATTAAGCTAGTTACTCCCTTAAAAAATACGCTAGCTCGGGGCCTTTTTTATGTAAGCTAGGAACCTTGTTTCTTGACTAATTATACTTGTACTGTACTACTCTACTGTTTTTAGCTCCTACCTCAGTATTAAGCAATGAAATACTTCAATAGATTGAAAAAAAAACTCACCAGGATTTACTCACCAATCAGCTGCTTTTTTTAAATCCACTTTCAGAAGAGTGTCCCTTGCAGGTCTGATGCACTCCTGAAGGTACTGCCTCTCCCTCTTTCTTTTTGGTTTGAGGAGGAGGGAGGGATGGAAAAACTACAGCAATGTAATGTTTGAGGCTATTCCATTCTTAGACAGTGTGTCCTCCTCAATCCCCTTCTGAGTTGCAGTGACTGCGCTGACTTGTCCCAGAATGCTTCTCAGTCACTTCTCACTACCGCCCTCTGTTGGATGCTCTTCCTCCTGTTGAGTGCAAAAGTCCTTCTCCTCAATCCTCTTTTGAGTTGTGGTGACTGCGCTGACTTCTCCCAGAATGCTTCTCAGTCACTTCTCACTGCCACCCTCTGTTGTATTGTTGATGAACTTCCTGGACTCATCATCGATATGTGCAAAGCAAATTAAAGATTGGACGAACCGAAACCCAATCTTATCCAAAGTGAGGAATTAAGTTCTTGATGGTTGGTCACAAACGCAACAGCCTGATGAAATGAAGCTGTATTTCCAGAGAAGGTGTGAGAGAACAGCCAAGGAGGTACTTTATTGTGGGGACCTCAAGTGATTGTTCCTCCAGAAGGTCGAAAGCCATCATTATCCAAACTTCACACTGCACATCCTGGAATTTCCAAAATGAAGGCAACAACATGTAGCTATATGTGATGGCCAGAAATGGATGGAGAAATAGAAAACTTAGTGAGAAGTTGTTTGCAGTGTCAACAAGAGCAAAAAGTTACCTGCAATAGCGCTGTTACGCCTTGGGAGTGGCCAGGAAGGCTATGGGTATGAATACACATTGATTACATGGGACCTTTTATGGGAACAATGTTTCTACTTATCATAGACTGTCATTCAAAATGGATGGATGTATACAAAATGAGGACACCCACATCTTCAGCAATGATAGACAAGCTACGACAATGTATTACTATAAGTGGATTAACTGAAGTGCTAGCATCAGATAATGGAACAGTATTCACATGTGCTGAATTTAACCGATTTACAAGCCTCAATGGTATTGTTCATGTGAAAACATCTCCATACCACCCTTCTTCAAACGGACTGGCGGAAGAGCAATTCAGACATTCAAATCTGGTATGAAGAAATTATCTGGAGATTCGATTGCAAGTAAATTAGCATGATTTATTTTCCATTACAGAACCACCCCTCATTCGACAACAGGTGTCGCACCTGCTGAATTGTTGATGAAGTGCTATCTCCCATCGAGACTGAGCCTAATCATGCCAAACTTGGGGGGGGGAAGGTAGAAGGAAAGCAGGAAAGACAGAAAATGGGCCATTATTGTCACAGTTGGGACAGGACATTTAATGTAGAAAAGAAGGTATTTGTAAAAATTTTTAGAGAAGGATCAACATGGTTGTTAAGTGAAATAACACTTAATACACAATAGCAATAACAGGACCTCTTTCCTACCACGTGAAAGTCGGAGATCAAATAATAAGAAGACAGCGAATCACGTACAAAGTGGAGAAACCAAATATCCAGAAGTGATTCCACCAGTGTTCAAGTCTGAATCAACATTTCCTGTTGAAAGAACTCAGCCAAGTACAAACGTATTTGAAGGACTGACTGTACCTGAAAGAGTAGAAGAAACAAATTTTCAGGTACCGGCTGTAGAACCAGGTGTTCAGATGACTTTAGTTAGGGAGACTCCAAATCAAAATTCAGAAATTGTAGAGCTGAGACATTCTACACGCATAAGGAAACCCCAAGAGAGACTGACTTTGTAAATAATTGATCTGTGTAAATAGCATGATATATTGAAAAATTGTAAAATTTTCAGTAAAGGGGGAGGGATGTAGTAATCTGATATGTAATATACCTTTAAGACAAGCATTGTAATGTAAGGTCACATGGTCTTAATATCCAATAGCAGAATAGCACGGGCTACCTCTATGTGCAGAGTCTTGAGTTAGACACTGTAGAGTGAAGACAGAGTTTTGAGTTGTGAGCACACAAGTGTAGCTGCTGAGTTTAGTTTGTAAATAAGCAGCATGTGTTTATTCTAACAACGATCTCCAGATGTTCTCTGTCTCTGTACCAACTTGGTTCTCCTCCTGTGGGATGAAAGAAAGAGACACGTGGGTTAGCTTGGGTAGACTAAGAACCTCTCTTGGTTAAATCTGAAGGCCCCTTAAAGCATCATAGAGAGTGCTGGCTACCATTTGAATGGCGAGAGTTTAGTGCACTGCATCACTGCCAGAAACCCCACCCACCTCTGCTCTACTCTGCCTGCCGCAGCTTTGCCCATTTAACTGCATGCTGTGCCCTCAGCTCAGGCGCAGGCATTCTCTAACCCGTGCTGCAAGGCTGCACTGTTAGCTTGAACCATGGGGGAGTCCGGTCCAAACCTGAATGATGACATTGCAAGAGGCTCTGAGTACCTCCACCAGTGTCTGCTTCATGGCCAGCATTAGCAAGGAGATTGTACAATATGCCCAGTCGTCCAATTGCTCTGCACCCCACTAAAACACTATTACTTTGTAGCCTGTGCCCAGCGGGTGAAAAGATCTGGAGCATTTGCTGGCAGCATTTCAGACCTCTGTGTTGCTTGAGTGGGTAAATAACCTAGAGGGCCGACTCCAAGCACGTCAATATGGCTGTGCCTGACCTGTCTCAGCTGCAGAGGAATGGTCATTTTATACAAGGTTTCCCTACTGTGTGGCCGCTTCCCTCCCCGCCCCACCCCCTGTGCACTGCCTTCAACCATAGTCCAGACCTTGCCCCCTCCCCCAAACTCACCTCAACCTCAGTGCAGCCCTTCCCCCAGCACCACACTGTTAGCCAGCCAGGAAAATGCGGTTGCCTGTACCCTCGCCTGAATGCGTGGTGCATCAAACTTGAGGTCCAACAGGTTACCCTTGCGAGCGCTGCACAACGTTACCGTGCTCTCACCTCCAAGATCCCCTCAGAGTGCAGCTCGCCTTATAAACTAAAAACAGAAAATGCTGGAAAAACTCAGCAGGCCTGACAGCTTCTGTGGAGAGAGAAACAGAGTTAACGTTCTGAGTCCACAGGACTCTCCTTCAGAGCTGGCTTATAAATGCTGTTGTGAAAGATGTCGCTGAGCAATCACGCCGATGTGCTCGGATGATCCAGTGTGTTGGGGGGACGATCCCGGTGAGCTGGGCTTATAATGATATGCAGATGTATTACAATGAACTTCCCGATGTACAGCGGTGGGGAACGCAGCCCACTATTGACGAGCAGAGCATGCAATTACAAACTGGCTTCACAAAGCCGTGAAACCAATTTTTGGTCTTGCCATCACATTGCCTGCTCATGCCCGCCATGACGCCCAATGCCAGCGGGCACAGAAAATTCCGCCCTCTGTTTTTCTCTCTCCACAGATGCTGTAAGACCTACTGAGTTTTTCCAGTACTTTCTGTTTTTATTTCAGATTTCCAGCATCCTCAGTATTTTGCTTTTCCATTAGTAGATAAACTTTGTTAAGGGGCTTATCTAAGACAAGCATTTGATTTCTAAAAAGTTTATGTTTTATGAGTTCAGAAACTGTTGTTTTCCTGTTGTTAAAGCAGTTTTAAATCATGCTTAAACCTTAGATATTTAATCCTCATGTTGATTTTTCTAGTATATAATAAAGTCATAGTTTGTATATGGATGTTTCTTTAGGAAAACATTCCCATTAAGTAAAGTATAAAATTACACCTTATGGGGAGAAAAAGACATTTCCCAAAATTAATGTGTGAAATCACTTCACCTTTTTACCCCTACGACTCCAATTTGCACATGGCAAAGTCCCATAAATAGCAGTGAGATAAATGACAGGTAGTCTACTTTTGGTGATGTTGGTTGAGGGATATATATTGGCGAAGAGAACATCATTGCTCTTTTTTAATTGTGCAATGGACTCCTTTACATCCACCTGAGAGGGTAGACTAGCTCGCAGTTTACCATCTCACCTGAAGGATTCTGTCACTAAAGCACCATATGTATCGGCCTAGCTTACGCACTCAACTCATTCAACCAAAACTTATGAGGCAAGTAATTTGTTTAGATCTGCTTTGGAGCCTGAAATTTGTGGCACATCTGGTGCCTGAGCCTCATTCCAAATTGGGTTTTAGGATTTACACCTGCAGACACTAGCCGGGCATACAGAGGCAGTTTGCTGGCTTGAAGAGGACAAGCTCAGGCTTGTCCTGGGAGGGAGAGGATGAGAGTGGGATGGGAGAGTGAGCTCACCGACACGGGCCTGAAGCAGTGGTGCAGATTTGGGAGGAGCACTCGTGTTCCCCCCGGTTCCACAGAACATTGAGTTTAAAAGAAACTTGCCTACATTTTTGGTGGCAGTACCTAATTGTCCATTTGTTAGATTGTTAGGTCACATTAAGAACCTAGGATCTAAATGGTGCAGGCTCAGAGCTAACAAGCGTTCAGGAAAGGTTCTTAAGTAGGTGTTAGTTCACTCATCAACATATTCCAGGGACTAGTGCCTGTTTTAGGCTGACTCCAGGGATAAATGAATATCACCTGAACCAATATGGTGCCAGACATATTTCAGACACTCTTGGGCCTCAGGGTATAATCCTGCAAAGTTGGACCTTTATGCCCTTATTTATCACCCTAAAGGTAGGTGCGTTAAGGTCCACTTTAAACCCCAGGGACACCCAAGATTGCAGAGGGGTAATAGGGGTAATCCTAAAATACTCACCTCATAAAGCTATGGCTTTTTCCAGCACAAGAGAGTGGTATACTTTCTGCTGCTTGTTCACCCAGTTGGGCATTAACTTGGAGGGTTATTTGGAGCAGAGCAGATGGTACAGAGCAGTAATGATCTATTCCCCCAGTCCAATCCCTCAATCAATTTTCCCATTCAGAAATTTATCCAATTCCCTTTTGAAAGTTATGATTGAAGTTGCTTCCATCACCCTTGTGGACAGTGTGATCTAGATCATAACAATTCACTCCAGTTTTTTTGTCTCTGGATCTTTTTCCAATGACCCTAATTCTGTGTCCTCTGGCTATCTACCGTTCTGCCACAGGAAACAGTTTCTTCCTTTTGATGTGTCCGTTAGACATGAAAGATATCATAAACTATGTAAATCAAACTTTATTCATTTTTGCTTATTTAAAAATTAACTTTACTGAACCAAAAGATGACCACCACAAATCACCTGATATCTGGAATTGTAAGGTGCCAACTAAGACAAAATATGGATTGCACTGGAGATATGCCCTGACATGTTGCTCATGAAATTTCACACCTGGGACTGTTAAGATCCATTTCAAAAATGAACTATTAAAAGGAAATGGATGTTGTTTATATCTTTATAAGCTTACCCCTCTTGCAGAGTCCAAGGGTTACAAAGACAATGGCTACCCAGAACAGGGTCATCAATATGGATAATGACTCTGGCACATGCTAATGACTAGGACATTATAAGCCGCAAAACAAAAGCCAGATCCAGATACCAGATAAACACCCCTTGATTAAATCATTGTGGAGGAAGAAGGTCACATGACTTGAGTGACCATTTTGAAATCTCTATATACAGTTGAGAACTCAGAAGCAGGGCAGTCTGCTGATTTGACTCTGACCTTCAAGCATCCAACAGCAGAACTCCAGGCTGACCAAGCAGCCTGCAACAAGCCCTCCTCAAAGTCTGTTTATGTGGAAGCCGCTGGCCACTGCCTGCCAAGCAAACCAAGTCTTTGAATATCAAACTCATCTCAATGCGTCACCATAATCCTTAAAGGAATTCTGCACTTCTGCCTTCCACTAGGAACCCACCTGAATGAGAACTTCTCCATGAGGGAACCCCCTCTGGATTTGGACTTTCTGGACTCTGGCAATCATGTGAACTGATATCCATTTCTGTGGCTCTTCTCAATGTTAAGTTATTCATAGTTGTAAAACCCCTCTTTCCTATCCCCTTAGTGTGTGTGTTTGTATGTGCGTGTGTGTGAAGTTGCGATTATCCCCCCGCCCGCCCCCCAGCTCCAGCTTTGAATGCGTGAATAAACTAAACTTCTGATTTAATCCTAAGAGAGTTGCTGCAAGTCACTTTAAAAATTGACTACACAAACAAAGGGTTTTTGGAATAAGCGCCACAGCCCATTTTTAAAACAAAAAGCACCTCTGCTTATGAACAGCTGATGAGAGAATAAAGGAGTTCAATTTTGCCTCTCTCTCCTATCCGCAACACTATCCACTCTATCAAAACCTTCCATGACCTTGAACACTTAAATCAGCAGAACCCAAACTGGGCATCGGTGAATATATTATTGGTAAAATCATTTGGTGGCATTGTCGATGACATCTTCTATTACTCTGCTGATTATTTAGAGCAGGTAGACAGGCAGTAATTGGTTGGATTGTATTTGTCCTGCTTTTTGTGGACAATCTTCCACTTTGGTGGGTAGATGCCAGTGTTGCATCTGTTCTGAGACAGCTTGGCTAGAGGCATGGCTAATTCTGATACACAAGTCTTCATCATCTCAGCTGGGATGTTATCAGGGTTCACAGCCTTTGTTGTGTCCAGTGCTTTCAGTCATTTTGTGATGTCACGTGGAGTGAATCGAATTGGCTAAAGACTGGCATCTGTGATGCTGGGGACATCAGGAGAAGGCTAAGATGGATCATCCACTCGGCACTTCAGGCTAAAAATGGTTGGAAATGTCTTGTCTTTTCAGTTTTGTCTTTTGCCACGCTCCCCTAACTATTGAGGATGGGGATGTTCTTGGACTCTCCACCTCCAATTTGCTGTTTAACTGTCCACTACCGTTCACCACTGGATGTAGTAGCAGGAATGTAGAACTTTGAACTGATCTGTTGGTGTGGGATTGCTTAGCTCTCTGTGGAGCACACTGTTTCTGTTGATTAGCAAGCATGTAGTCTTATACTGTAGATACACCAAGTTGGCATCTCATTTCCGTGCTGCTCCTGGTATGTCAACCTACAAATTCATCTTTGTACCAGGGCTGGTCTCCTGCCTTGATGGTAATGTTTAAGTAAGGGATATGTCGGGCCACAAGGTTACAGGTTGGGGTGGAATACAATTCTGTTGCTACAACAAAAATAAAGTACTACAGATGCTGGAAATCTGAAATAAGGAAAGAGAATATTGGAAATAAACAGCAGGCCAGACAGTATCTGACAAGAGAAATGGAGTTAATATTTCAGGTCAATGATCTTTCATCAGAACTGGAAAAAGTTAGAGATATAACAGGACTTAAGCAAATACAGAGGTGGGGAGAGAGGGGGTGAACAAAAGGGGAGGGTTCTGTGATAGGTTGGAAGGCAGAAGAGGTTAAATAAAAGGGATAAAAGCAAAATAATGCGGATGCTGGAAATCTGAAACAAAAACAGAAAGTGCTGGAAAAACTCAGCAGGTCTGACAGCGTCTGTGGAGGGAAAAACAGTTTTAAATCCATATGACTCTCCTTCAGAGCCAGAGAGAAGTGGAATTGTGATGAAATTTCTGATGTTTAAGGGGAGCAGGTGAAGCTGGATAGAAGGCCAGCAATAGGTGGGAGCAAAGGAGAGATTGACAAAGATGTCATGAGCAAAACAACAAAGGGAGTGTTAATGTAGTGCTAAGGGTGCTAATAGTGGCATTATGGTAAGAAAGCAGAATGCGATAATAGCAGGACAAGGGTAAGCATTCTGAAAAGAACAACATGAACAAGTAGAATGGCCCTTGTTGGGGTGGGGGTAGGGGCGGGTGGTGGGAGTAAAAGAAAGGGATCGAAAATTAGATAAGAAGGGGGGAATAAAACATTGAATAAATGAATGAAAATTAAAATGAATAAAAATAAAAATAAGTGGATAAAAAATAAAAATAAATTTTGAACAAAGGGATAAAAAAGGGGTGTAGATAGTAGAGAGAGTTCATGGTCTGAAGTTGTTGAACTCAATTTTAAGTCCGGAAGGCTGTAAAGTGCTTAATCGGAAGATGAGGTGCTGTTCCTCCAGTTTGTGTTGGGCTTCACTGGAACATTGCAGCAGGCCAAGGACGGACATGTGGGCATGAGAGCAGGGTGGTGTGTTGAAATGGCAAGCGACAGGGAGGTCTGGGTCATGCTAGCGGACAGACCAGAGGTGTTCCGCAAAGCGGTCACCAGTCTGCGTTTGGTCTCTCCAGTGTAGCGGAGACTGCATTGGAAGCAGCGAATGCAACAGACCAAATTGAAGGAGGTACAAGTGAAGCACTGCTTCACCTGAAAGCAGTGTTTGGGCTCTTAGAGAGTGAGATGGAAGGAGGTAAAGGGGCAGGCGTTACACCTTTTGTGATTGCATGGGAAGGTGTCATAGGAAGGGGATGAGGTGTTAGGGGTGTCCCGGAGGGAATGGTCCCTATGGAATGCTGACAGTGGGGATGAGGGGAAATGTGTTTGGTGGTGGCATCATGCTTGAGTTGGCAGAAATCCTTTGAATGCGGGGCTGGTGGGGTGAAAAGTGGGGACAAGGGGGACCCTATCATGGTTCTGGGAGGGAGAGGAAGGTGTGAGGACAGAGGTGGGTCAGACATGATTGAGGGTGGGAAACCTCGGTTAAGGAAGAAGGAAGACATGCCAGAAGCACCATTTTGGAAAGTAGCATTATCAGAACAGATGCAGCGGAGGTGAAGGAACTGAGAGAATGGGATGGAGTCCTTACAGAAAGCGGGGTATGAGGAGCTGTAGTCAAGGGAGCTGTGGGTGTTGGTGAACTTGTAATGAATATTGATGGACAGTCTATCACCGCAAATGGGTCAAGGAAGGGGAGGGAAGTGTCGGAGATGGACCATGTGAAGGTGATAGAGGGGTGGAAATTGGAAGCAATTGTTTTATCCTCCTTTTTTTACCCCCCCTTCATATCTCATTTTCGATCCTTTTTTCTCCCCCACCACCACCCCCACCCCAACCCCACCCCCACAAGGGCCATCTGTTAATTGTTCATGTTGTTCTCTTCAGAGTGCTTACCATTGTCCTGCTATTATCACATTCTGCTTTCTTACCTTAATGACATGATCAGCACCTTTTTTCGCCCTTACCACTGCCATTAATGCTCCCTTTATCCTTTTGTCCATGACATCTTTGTCAATCTCTCCTTTGCCCCCACCTATCGCTGGCCTTCTATCCAGCTCCACCTGCCCCATCCCCTTAAACAGTATAAATTTCATCACATTTCTACCTCTCTGCTGCTCTGAAGAAGGATCATACAGAGTCGAAACGTTAACTCTGTTTCCCTCTCCACAGATGCTGTCAGACCTGCTGAGTTTTTCCAGCATTTTCTGGTTTTGTTTTAAATAAAAGAGATGCTGGTGCAAATAAAAAGGGCCAAAAAAGAAACAAAAGATGGATCTAGATGAGATGTAAATGGGAAATAACAGAATTATCACCAGCAACTTCAGTCCATGGAAATGGGCACCGAGATTATGATTTGAAATTGCTGAACTCAAAGTTGAGTCCAAAAGCCTGTAAAGTCCATAATTGAAAGATGAGGTGCTGTTCCTTGAGCCTACACTGAGCTTCTTCAGAACAATGTAGGAGGCCAAGGACAGAAAGGACAGTGTGTGTTGGGACAAAGAATTAAAGCGACAGGTGACCAGGAACTCAGGCTCACCCTAGAAGACTGAACAGAGGTACTCTCAAAGCAATCACCCAATCTGCGTTCGGTCTCCCCAGTGTATAGGAGACTACATTGTGGAGGGAGAGTTTGGGGCCTCATACGGTGGGAAGGGAGAAAGTGAAAGAGCAGGTGTTGCACGTCCAGTGCTTACATGGGAAGGTGCAGTGGGAAAGGGAGGGGGTATTGGAGGGAAATTGAGGAATAACCCAGTGTCACAGAGGAAATGGTCCTTTCAAAGGCTGAAAGGGAAAGGGAACATGTGTTTCATGGTGGCATCATGCTGGTGGAGGTGAAATGGCAGAGGAATATGAATATGGAGGCTGGTGGAATGGAAGGTGAGGAGGAAGCAAGCGTGGTTCAAGGAGGAGAGGGAAGACATGGGAGCAGAAGTGAGGGAAGTGGACTGATCATGCTCAGGGCCCTGTCAATCATGGTGGAGGCAATCTGTAGTTGAGAGAAAAGGAAGACATTTCTGAAGGACTGGTGTCTAAGGTGGTGTCGTTAGAACAGTTTTGATGGAGATGGAGAAACTGTGAGAATGGAAGCTGGATGGGAGCAAGTGCCTCATCCTCAGGCTCATGTCCAATTCCAATACTCTGCTCTATAAATGAAAAGAATTTTTTTTAAATGCAGAAAATAAAATTAAATTTTAAATTAAATATATTAATAAGTTAACAGAGTTATTAGACAGTCGAAGAGAGGCAGGTAAGTTATATTTCACCCCATTTCCACACTGGGAAAGTTTTCCATTCAAACCTGTAGGCACCTGGCAAAAACATTAGATGGCAGTGTAATATCACAATGAAGACAGGCTGCCCTTTGAAAAAAAAGAGAAAAACAAACAAAACACTGAGAGCAGTCTGTTCTGCTCCACTAATCACATATGACATGGGGTAAGTCAACCTTTACTTTGAGCATCTTCCTAGGACATCTCTCTCTATTCTCCCTGATCAAACTTTAATCAGCAGCAAAGCTAGTCAAGAGAGAATGATTTTAAGCGAGAAAACCATTCAATAGTCACAGTAACATCTATTCAACCTCTATTCCTGCTTTCTACATCCAGAGGTACAGAATTCATACCCTATATATTTTTATATACCCTTTTCAGAGGATATGGGCATCACTGGCTGGGCCAGCATTTGTTGCCCATCCCTAGTTGCCCTTGAGTATGTGGTGGTGAGCTACCTTCCTGAACCGCTGCAGTCCATGTGGTGTAGGCATATCCTCTGTGCTGTTCGGGAGGGAGTTCCAGGATTTTGACTTAGCGACAGTGGAGGAACGGCGATATATTTCCAAGTCAAAATGGTGTGTATCTTGGAGGGGAACTTGCAGATGGTGGTGTTCCCATACATCTGTTACCCTTGTCCTTCTAGGTGGTAGAGGTCACTGGTTTAGAAGGTGCTTTGGTAAGAGTCTTAGTGAGTTGCTGCAGTGTATCTTGTAGATCGTACACACCGCTGCTACTGTGCATCAGTGGTCAACAGAGTGAATGTTTATAGCAATGAATGACTGCCAATCAAGTGGGCTGCTTTCTTCTGAATGGTGGACAATGTTGTTGGAGCTGCACTCATCCAGCCAAGTGGAGAGTATTCTGTCACACTCCTGACTTGTGCCTTATAGATGGTAGACAGGCTTTGGGGAGTCAGAAGGTGAGTTATTTACCACAGAATTCCCAGCCTCTGACCTGCTGTTGTAGCCACAGTATTTATAGGGCTGGTTCAGTTCAGTTTCTGGTTAATGGTAATCCCCAGGATGTTGATGGTGGGGGACTCAGCAATGGTAACGCCATTGAATGTCAAGGGGTGATGGTTAGATTCCCTCCTGTTGAGAAAATCATTGCCAGGCTTTTGTGTGGCATGAATGTTACTTGCTACTTGTCAGCCCAAACCTGGATATTGTCCAGGTCTTGCTGCATTTGGACATGGACTGCTTCAGTATCTGAGGATTCGCAAATGGTATTGAACATTGTGCAATCATCAGCAAACATCCCTACTTCTGACCTTGGGATGGGGGGAAGGTCTCTTGGTATAGGAAGGTATAGGTATAGGAAGAGTCTTCATTGATGAAGCAGCTGATGATAGTTGGCCGAGGACACTACCATGAGGAACTCCTGTGGCAATGTCCCAGGAATGAGATAATTGACCTCCAACCACCACAACCATCTTCCTTTGTGCTAAGTTGACTCCAACCAGTGGAGAGTTTTCCCCTGATTCCCATTGACTTCAGTTTTGCTCGGGATCCTTGATGCCACATTTGGCCAAATATTGCCTTGATGTCAAGGGCGGTCACTCTCACCTCATCTCTTGAGTTCAGCTCTTTTGTCCATTTTTGGACCAAGGCTGTAATGAGGTAAAGAACTAAGTGGCCCTGGCAGAACCCAAACTGAGGTTCAGTGAGCAGGTTATTGCTGTCGATGTGCCACTTGATAGCACTGTCAGCAACACCTTCCTTCACTTTGCTTATAATCGGGAGTAGACTGATGGGGTGGTAGTTGTTCAGGTTAAATTTGTCCTGCTTTTTGTGGACAAGACATGCCTGGGCAATTTTCCACACAGCCAGGTAGATACTAGATGCTAAATATATATATAAATATAAAAACAAAAAAACTGCGGATGCTGGAAATCCAAAACAAAAACAAAAACAGAATTACCTGGAAAAACTCAGCAGGTCTGGCAGCATCGGCGGAAAAGAAAAGAGTTGACGTTTCGAGTCCTCATGACCCTTTGACAGAACTTGAGTTCGAGTCCAAGAAAGGGGTGAAATATAAGCTGGTTTAAGGTGTGTGTGGGGGGGGGGGGGGGGTCGGAGAGAGAGAGAGAGAGAGAAGTGGGGGGGGGTGTGGTTGTAGGGACAAACAAACAGTGATAGAAGCAGATCATCAAAAGATGTCAACAACAATAGTACAAAAGAACACATAGGTGTTAAAGTTAAAGTTGGTGATATTATCTAAACGAATGTCCTAATTAAGAATGGATGGTAGGGCACTCAAGGTATAGCTCTAGTGGGGGTGGGGAGAGCATAAAAGATTTTTTAAAAATTTAAAAAAAAAAAAAAAATTTTTTAAATCTTTTATGCTCTCCCCACCCCCACTAGAGCTATACCTTGAGTGCCCTACCATCCATTCTTAATTAGCACATTCGTTTAGATAATATCACCAATTTTAACTTTAACACCTATGTGTTCTTTTGTACTATTGTTGTTGACATCTTTTGATGATCTGCTTCTATCACTGCTTGTTTGTCCCTACAACCACAACCCCCCTCCACTTCTCTCTCTCTCTCTCTGCAACCCCCCCCCCCAACCCCCGCCCCACACACACACCTTAAACCAGCTTATATTTCACCCCTTTCTTGGACTCGAACTCAAGTTCTGTCGAAGGGTCATGAGGACTCGAAACGTCAACTCTTTTCTTCTCCGCTGATGATGCCAGACCTGCTGAGTTTTTCCAGATACTAGATGCTGTTTGTCTAGGGGTGCGGCTAGTTCTGGAGCACAAGTCTTCAGTAGCACTGCCGGAATATTATGACATGGAGTGAATCGAATTAACTGAAGACTGGCACCTGTGATGCTGGGGATCTCCAGAGGAGGACAAATTATCCACTTGGTACTTCTAGCTGAAGATGGTTGCAAATGCTTTGGTCTTATCTTTTGCACTGATGTGCTAGGCTTCCCCATCCTTGTGGATAGAGATATTTGTGGAGCCTTCCTTTCCTGTTGATGTTTAATTATCCATCACTATTGATGACTTGATGTGGTAGGACTTCAGAGCTTTGATCTGGTCCATTAATTGTGGGGTCGCTCAACTCTTGTCTATTGCTTGCTGCTTCCACTGTTTGGCATGCAAGTAGTTCTCTATTGTAGCTTTAGCAGGTTGACACCTCATTTTTAGGTATGCCTGGTGCTGCTCCTGGCATGTCCTCCTGCACTCTTCTTTGAACCAGGGATGAACCAGGCTTGATAGTAATGGTAGAGTGGGGGATGTGCCGGGTCATCAGGTTACCGATTGCAGCTGAGTACAATTCTGCTGCTGCTGCTGATGGCCCACAGTGCCTCATGAATGCCCAGTTTTGAGCTGATAGCTCTGTTTGAAATCTGTCCCATTTAGCATGGTGTTAGTACCACACACACAATGAAGGGTATCCTCAATATGAAGACAGGACTTCACTCCTACCGATACTGTCATGGACAGATGCATCTATGACAGTAGATTTGTGAGGATGAGGTTGAGTAGGTTTTTCCCTCTTTTTGGCTCCCTCATCACCTGTTGAAGACCCAGTCTAACAGCTATGTCCTTCAGGACTCATCCAGCTCGGTCAGTGGTGATACTACCAAACCACTTTTGGTGATGGACATTGAATTCCCCCACTCAGAGTATATTTTGTGCCCTTGCCACCCTCAGTGCTTCCACCAAGTGGTTTTCAACATGGAGAAGTGCCGATTCATCAGCTGAGTGGGGTGGTAGGTGGTAGTCAGCAGGATGTTTCCTTGTCCATGTTTGGCCCAATGCCATGAGACTTCAAGGGGTCCAGAGTCAATGTTGAGGATTCCCAGAGCCACTTCCTCCAGCCCGTATACCACTGTTCTGTCAGTGGAACAGGACCTCCCCAGGGATGGTGATGTCTGGAACTGTGCCAGGCTGTTGCTTTGACTAGTTGGTGGGACAGCTCTCCCAATTTTGGCACAAACCCACAAGTGTTGCAGGGTCAACAGGTTCAAACTCTGGTGCACACAGATTTCTGTTAGCCGTGGCTAGCTTTGCCATAACAGTTCGAACAGTTTACAAATGACAGGCAGCCCACCATCCATTAGAAAGTCAGAGCTAGCCACTTAAAGGAAATATAAAACAAACGGAGAAATCAATGTATTTCATAAAAGCACAATCTTGAACCTTGAAAAAACTAGTCTTAAATTCTGCAAACTGAGCAAAACAAGAAAGACAAATTCCAAATGAGCATTACAAAAGCAAAAATTGGTTACTGACTGGGAGGAAACTAAATTGACTAACCAACATCAAGAAGCCATTGTCAAAGAATGAAATTGGAGTAAGGACACTGACACCCTCTCCCGGCCAATCAACAAACCCTTCCCCATCTTTATTAAGGAGAAGCCCAAATCCAAACATACAGATTGTTAGCTTTCCAGGAGGCAAAATTACCCATATTACTGCGAACCCTGGACAAACTGGAACCTCGCCCAGAAATTTAAAAGTGGTTCTTTCAATTAGCATTCATCACTGAACACAGAGGGCACTGACTAAAATTAAAAGTAGCAAAACAAAAATTTCCATACATACCAATCTGGGTGTTCAAAATCAATTTCAAGCCAAGAAGGGCACAATTCAAGATATAAATCAACATAAAGCATACCAGCAATAGCTGACAGATCTTCAAGGAAGGCCCTGACCACGGTCATTGGACACTAACTACGGCAGTGGTATCATTAATAAGTGGATAAGGTTTTTAAACTGGAAAAGGCTTTACACTAACAAAAGTGGCGCTTGGTTGACGAAGTTTCAGAAAACTCTGACCCAGACCCTGAACATAAAAAATCTCCCAGGTATCTCGCCCAACTTGATTTCTAAGCCTGCCTTAACCCAATTACCACGGAGCATAAGCCAAGTCCCAAACCTGACTTGCAAATGCTAATCATAAAGCTTAAGCCTTTGCCTTAACTCTAAACCATAACCCTACCCAGTTATCCTAACCCTAATGCTAACACCTGAACCCCAATATAAACCTCGAACACTAACCCTAAGCCTAAAACCTAACTAACCTTAAGGCCCGAATCTTTGGCTCGGTGAGTGGGGGTGGGGTCCGCTCACAGAAGCGTAAAATGACGAGGGTGACGCCAGGCATGCGTCCCGACATCACTGTTCGTCGTTTAGACTTTCAGTTCGGCGGGCGTGCAGCCGACTTGGCTGTGCACCTGCTGATCTGTCAAAGGCCTATTAAGGCCATTTAAAAAGGCAATTAAGCAATCACCTGAGCTGCCCGTCCAACCTTAAGCTTGGCAGCAGGCGAAGAGCCCAGGTGGCCTTTGCATTTTTCATGGAACCTCATCCATGGGTGGAATGAGGTTTCATGAATGATTTTAAATTTTCACATAATTTTTTATTAAAATTAAGAAAGAGCGCACCCCCAGTTCAGGCAACGCACCCCCCACCACCGCCCCCCCCCCCCCCCCCCCCCCCCCCCCCACCCCACCACCACCGCCACACACAGGGAGCACTCAGCGCTTCCGGATATGTGTCACGCTGGATGGGCTTTAATTGGCCCACACACGTAAAATGGCAGCGCGGACCCGATCGGGGGCACCAATCAGGTCCATGCCCACTTCTGCACAAGCCCCCCAGTGCGGGGAAATTCTACCCTAAATCTAACTCACCAATGCTAATACTAATGTCTCCAACACGAAGGACACAAATCCTAATGAACCTAACCCCCTAATCCTAATCCTAAACCTCACCCTAAAGTACATTCATCCGTGATCCTTAAATTGATTTTAAGCGTGGCTGATCTTTCAACTAGATACAACCTCTTGTAAGAAATTAACATATGCCTTGAAATCCAGTTATAACACAAACTGGGGATGGATAATGGCAAATAAAACTGTACGAAAAGCAATAAGAAATCTAAGCCAAATAAAAATGACAGGTAATAGTGAAAAAAATAAACTCAGGAAATAAGAATGCAAAAAAAGGGGGTCAATTCCTCCACAACCCTCATCGCCTGCCCTGCCCTTTAATAGTATTATGATCTTTATTGCCACATTCCAAGAAATACCAAGAAATGAGAGGCTATCCTTTACATCCTTTAAAAAGTACCTGGATGAGCGATTGGCACATCATAACATTCAAGGCTATAGGCCAAGTGCTGGTAAATGGGATTAGGTAGGTAGGTCAGGTGTTTCTCACATGTCAGTGCAGACTCAATGGGCCGAAGGGCCTCTTCTGCACTGTGTGTTTCTGTGATTCTGTGATTCTGCTAGCAGAAAGTCCTGAGACCTGGTCCTAAGCTGCAGTAAAATTTTAATGAGGGATGAAGAATATGAAAACAAAATAAATGAATGAGAACTGAAACCTAGACTGATACACAATCAGATAGATATGCAGGGAAGTTTAGTGCCATCAAACAGAGGATAATATAATCACACGATCTTACAGCAGACAAGGAGGCCATTCAGCCTGTTATGCCTGTGCTGCCTCCTTAGAGTACTGAGGTACTCCTTGGAGTACTTAGGCAATTTATAAACTATTATAACTATTATGGCAAAACTATATTGGCTAACAGAAATCTGTATGTAACAGAGTTTGAACTTATATATATTGGGAGAAAAAAACAAAAAACTGTGGATGCAGGAAATCCAAAACAAAAACAGAATTACCTGGAAAAACTCAGCAGGTCATGAGGACTCGAAACGTCAACTCTTTTCTTCTCCGCCGATGCTGCCAGACCTGCTGAGTTTTTCCAGGTAATTCTGTTTTTGTTTTATATTGGGAGAAGCTCACTTTTGACTATAAACCTATGACAAAAATGACTCTTTGGTTGAATTGGACTTCTCGCTTGGAATCGTTCTCTCTGACCAGTTTCCCTGTTGATTAGAGTTTCATCAGAGAGAATAGGAAGAGTTGTCCTTGAAGATACCAGAGAAAAGGATTGACTCTTTAGCGCTATAAGTTCATCATCAACAGGCACATGTTCAATCCCAATAGAATCCCTAAATGAAAGTAAAAGGAAAATGAAGAAAATAAAATGAAATTTTAACTAATATATTACTACAGTAACAGTATTGTTAGGTAGTCTGAGATAGGCAGGTAAATTAAATCCAGGTAATTATATAGGCAGGTAAATTATCTCCAGGTATTTATATGAGCAGGTAAATTATATCTGAGCGCTCCCTACCCATCCCATTTCCAGACGGGGAAAGAATTCCATGCAAGCTTGTAGGCAACTAGCACAACCATTAGATGGCAGCATAGTATCACAAAAAAAATAGGCTGCCCTTTTAAAAAACTTAAAAGCAGACAAAACTCTGAGAGCAGTCAGTTGCGCTTAGGGAGAAGACAAGTTCCTCCACTAACCACATTTAACATAGGGGGAGTCAATCTTTTCCTCTTGTATCTTCCAAGGACAATTCTCCCCATTCTCCCTGATGAAACTTTAATAAACAGAAACCGGTCAGAGAGAACGATTCCAAGCGAGAAATCCAATTCAACCAGTCGTTTTTTGATAGGTTTATAGTTATAAGTAGACTTCTCCCAATGTATATATGTTCAAATTCCATTACATAGAGGTTTCTGTTAGCCACAGATTATTTTGCCATAACAGTTATAGAATAGTGTATAAAGTGCCCAAAAATCAACCATCCAGTATCACTAGATAGTCAGAGCCAGACTTCTAAAGGAATTATAAAACAAGTGGATTCATTAATATATTTCATAAAACTGCCAATTGGCCTCAAATTCTGAAAACTAGGCAAAACAAACAAGACAACTTCTAAATGAACATTATAAAACAAACCAACAAAAATTGTATCATGAGGCTGAATTGATTGACCAAGTCAAGAAGTCATCCCAATGCATTACGTTGGAATAAGAAAAATCCTAAAGGCAAATTTAAAATAAAAACAATTGACAAAGTAAAAAGACAAATATTTTAACTGGTCTCACAGAGGTAAAAAGAACAAATGGTCAATTCATCAAGCAGGACTGCCTCATTTCACAAATCAGACTATTTCTAATGCAGCTACCCTTTGGATCTAAGCTTCATGCCCACATCCCAGGGGTTTGAGCTAAGTGTGTCCTGGTTTTATGAAAGATACCAATCTGACAATCTGACAAACCCAATCCCAACAATACCAAGCTCCCCACCCCAGAACACCAACAAACCACTCCCCAGTCATTTTTTAGCCTGAGATCATAGTGACACACCAGAACTTGCCACAGAGGCAAAGGATAAACCAAAGTAGGCCAACAAACACAACCTCACTGACACCGTCCATGGGCAGATTAACAAACCCTTCCCCAAAAAGTTTATACCCAGAGATCATAGTGATACTAACAGCTACCACAAAGGCAAAGGAGAAACCAGGCCAGGCTGGGAAGTACAATATCGCATATTGAAAGGGAAAATGTACAAATGGTATCAGTGTATCGCAGCACTAACCCAAAATAACATGACCTGCAAAATACAGCTTACCAGCACCTCTTTTAATCATGGGTGACTCTAACCTTGCCCAGATAAGGAGTTGCCCAAATCCAAACACACTGATTGTTAGCTTTCCAGAAGCCAAATTTACCCATGCCACTGCAACCCCCAAACAAACTGCAACCTCATCCAGAAATTTAAAAGTCGTTCTCCCAATTGGCACTAATCGCTGAACACTGTCTAAGACTGCACTCACTGTTTAAAATATAAATTTCCAAATGTACAAATCTGGTTGCCTAAAATCAATTTCAATGAAGCACTCCCACAGAAGGGCACAATTCGTGAAATAAATCAATATAAACTACATACCAACAATAACTACCAGATCATTCAGATTGGACAGAAAATACAGCATGTGGTATAATTAATAACTGGTTAAAAACTTATGGCCACAATCATCCAGCCCTCCTTAGATATGGAGTGCTACCAGGCGACTAGCATTGTACAATTATTTACACTGGTGTCCCTCTGTACTCAGTTACACTTTTATCTTTCTCCATCTCCTGGTGTCTCTTTTTTATCATTCACTATATTCACTCTGTCCATGTCTCTCTGTACCACTCACTGCACTCAGTTCCATCTTTCTATCTCCCTCTGCAGGTGTACCTATGTAACACTGTTCTCAGCTGCACCTGTTTTCCCCTGGTGCTTTATTTGCATGGCACTTTCCAGCCAGTTACACTTCTCTCTACAATAAATCATCTCTAAAGTTTATTTCCCTATAAGATAGTTATTACGACAGGCTTTACTCTGAAATTGGCTGACTCGGAGCAAAATGTTGACCTGTCAATCAAAATAATGAATGTTGACCTGTCAATCAAAGTGGCTGTCCTTCCCCCAAGTGTATTCCTGGTGCCATTCACGGAGGGAAATATTAGGCTAATGAAGCAGGAAGCTCTAGACTGAGCTCAGGTTTTTTTTTTATCATTATTCAACTAACTTAACAATTAACATACATTTCACCCTGCTTTTGAATGGCTTTCTGAACTTGGACTGAGTTGCCCCACAAATAAATAAATTTGCCGCAGGACCTAATTGCTGCAAATAACTCTGACATATGCAAAGGTATAAATAAAATTGTTGTAATCTGTGGGATTTGGCTCTGCAACACTACAAGGGGAGAATTCTGGAACATTGTCAGCCACAGAATTATGAAGCAGGCAGAAACTGAAGAATAAAATCATAAGACTTCCTTTGATCTCCATCTCCAAGTCATTGCGATTTCCTTCCTTGCTCTGACCCCTCAGTGCTTACAGACCCAACTGACCAATAAAATGTGTCTGCCCATTGGCAGTTGAGCAACAAAATTAAAGCATAAGGGGGCAATAGTACCAGAATCATATCAGACCAGTCAAATCCCATTGTCTGGCTCAGGAAAAGAACTTGGTTTCAAATCACAAAACCATTATCTCCCCAGGTTCAAATATAAAGTGACAAAGGTAGTAAGAAAACAAAATGCAGATTGTTACTAGAATCACAGTCGCAATCTTCTCGAGATAGCACTGAGTATACATCTCCTGACAATGAGTGGTGATATATCGATGACAGGGGAAAGTGACTGTTAACTGAACTGATGTTGATGTGCGATTCAGTGCAGAAAGGATCTGAGGAAATAGGATATGGACTGGAATATGGGCAGCAGAGTTTTGGATAATCTTAAGTTTAAAAAGTGGAAGATGGGAGACTGGCCAGAAATGCATTGAAATAGTCAAGTTTGGAGGTAATAAAGATATAAGTGATGGTTTCAGCAGCTGATGCAATGAGGTAGGAATGGAGTCAAGTTACAGAGGTGCAAAAAGGTGATGTTATAATGAGGTTGTCAATATTACATCAATGATAATAACCTGTGAATGAAAATGAAAGTGGCTGCAGTCCCATAGGCTGTTCTCTCATCAGAGAGAGACAACTGGCGATGAGGTTAACCTGAGGGTCACCACATCTCAGATGAGATTGAGAAGGTAGAGCCTTCATGGATGATCTCTGTGGTACAGCATCTTAAAGGAGGAAAGTGAGGTAGAGAGGCAGAAAGGTTTAGTGAGAGTATTCCAGACTTTAGGGCCTAGGCAGCTGAACATAAGGCTGTCAATGGTGATTAAAATCAATGATGCAGAAGAGATCAGATTGGGAAGTCACAGATATCTCAGAAGATTGTGAGTCTGGAGGAGGTTACAGAGATGGGATGGGGAAAGGCTATGGAGTGATTTGAAAAACAAGAATGAGGATTTCAAAATTGAGGTGTTGTTTAACTGGGAGCTATGTAGGTCAGTGAGCACAGGAGTGATGATAAACAGGATTTGGTTTGAGTCACGATATGGGTAGCATAGCTTTGGATAATCTTAAATTTATAGAAAGTGGAAGCTGGGGGGCCGACAAGGAGTGTTTTGAAATAGTCTAGAGGTAACAAAGGCATGAATTCAGCAGAAGATGAATTGACACAGTGCCAGAGTCCGGCAATGTCATGGCAGTGGAAATAGGCAGTCTTAGTGATGGACTAACGGGATATAGAATCTTCAGGCAAGACAGGGGAGGGGGTAAAAGAGGAGGAGGCATTGCATTATTAGTTAAAGAGTCAGTTACTGCAGTAAGGAGAGATGATATCTTGGAGGGGGCGTCGAATGAAGCTTTGTGGATAGAGCTTAGGAATAAAAAAGTGGCAGCCACATTGTTAGGTGTTTATTATAGACCCCCAGATAGTCAGCAGGAAATTGAGGAGCAAATATCTTCACAATTTGCAGAGGTGTGTAAAAACAATAACAATAGGGTAATTATATTAGGTGATTTCAACTTTCCCAACATTAATTGGGATAGACATAGTGTCTAAGGGCTTGGATAGAGTGGATTTCTTGATATGTGTACAGGAGGATTTTTTAGGTCAATATGTAGAGGGTCCAACAAGGGATGGCGCAGTGCTGGACCTAATTCTGGGAATGAAGCTGGACAGGTGGCTGAGGTGGTGGTGGGAGAGCATTTTAGTGATAGCAGCCACAACATGGTAAAATTTAAGCTTGTTATGGACAAAGCAATAGGTAAGTTGCATTAAAATGTTTTGGATTGGGGGAGAATGGATTTTAATGAAATAAGGCAGGATCTGGCCATGGTAGACTGGGCACAGCTACTTGTGGGCAAATCTATAGAGGAACAGTGGGGAGTGTTCAAAAAGGAAGTGGGGAGCGTACAGGCTCAACATGTTCCCTGAGGGTGATAAGAAGGAGTAACAAGCCCAGAGAACCATGGATGACCAGAGATATTCAGGTTACAATAAGAAAGAAAAGACCCTTTTAGCAGGTACAAGGGAAGCAAATCAGCAGAGGCATTAATGGAGTACAGACAGTGCAGGGTGGAGCTTAAGAAAGCAATTAGAAGAGCAAAGAGGGGATATGAGAAAGCTCTGGCTGGTAAACGTAGGGAAAATCCCAAGCTATTCTGTAAGTATATAAATGGGAAGAGGATAACCAGAGAAAGAGTAGGGCCCATTAGGGACCAAGGGGGCAATCTATGGGTGGAGCCAGAGGACATCGCTAGAGTGTTGAATGAATACTTCACATCCGTCTTCACCCAAGAGAATGAGGATGAAGGTATCGAACTCGAGGAGAGAGACAGCGAGGTTCTTGAGCAAATTGATATAGGGAGTGACAAGGTGTTGGAGGTGTTGGCAAGCTTAAAAGTGGACAAATCTCCAGGTCCGAATGACATGTGTCCCAGACTGCTGAGGGAGGCAAGGGAGGGGATCGCAGGGGCTCTGACCCAAATTTTTAATTCCTTTCTGGCCACGGGGGAGGTGCCAGAGGACTGGAGAACAGGTAATGTGGTTCTGCTATTTAAGAAGAGTTGTAGAGATAAGCCAAGGAACTACAGGCCAGTGAGTCTCACGTCAGTGGTAGGGGAACTATTGGAGAAAATTCTGAAGGAGAGATTCTATCTCCACTTGGAAAGGCAAGGTTTGGTCAGGGATAGTCAGCATGGCTTTGTCAGAGGGAGATCATGCCCAACAAATTTGATTGAATTTTTTGAGGAAGTGATCAGGAGTGTAGATGAGGATAGTGCAGTTGATGTAGCTTATATGGATTTCTGCAAAGCCTTTGACATGGTCCCACATGGGAGCCTTGTAAAGAAGGCAAATGCACATGGGATACAGGGTAATTTGATAAGGTGAATTCAAAATTGGCTTAGTTGTAGGAGACAGAGGGTGACGACAGAAGGATGCTTTAGTGACTGGAAGCCAGTGTCCAGTGGGAAACCGCAGGGATCTGTGCTGGGTCCCCTATTATTCGTCATTTATATAAACAACATAGATGACAATGGGGGGCATAGCATTAGTAAGTTTGCAGATGACACAAAGATTGGCCAGGTGGTTAACAGTGAGGTTGAATGTCTTGGGCTACAGGAAGATATAGACGGGACGGTCAAATGGGCAGATAAGTGGCAGATGGAATTTAACTCTGAAAGGAGTGAGGTGATACACTTTGGAAGGTGTAATTTGACAAGGGAGTATTCAATGAACGGCATGATACTAGGAAGTTCTGAGGAACAAAGGGACCTTGGCGTGTGTGTCCATAGATCTCCAAAGGCGAAGGGGCATGTTAGTGGGGTGGCGAAAAAGGCATATGGGACACTTCCTTTATCAATCGAGGCATAGATTACAAAAGTAGGGAAGCCATGTTGGAGTTGTATAGAACCTTGGTGAGGCCACAGCTGGAGTACTGTGTGGGTTCTGGTCGCCACATTATAGGAAGGATGTGATTGCACTGGAGAGGGTGCAGAGGAGGTTCACCAAGATGTTGCTTGGGATGAAATATTTAAGTTATGAAGAGAGTTTGGATAGGCTTGGGTTGTTTTCGTTGAAGCAGAGAAGACTGAGGGGCGACTTGATCGAGGTGTACAAGGTTATGAGGGACATAGACAGGGTGGATAGGGAGCAGCTGTTCCCCTTAGTTGAAGGATCAGTCACAAGGGGACATAAGTTCAAGGTGAGGGGCAGGAGGTTTAGGGGAGATGTGAGAAAAAGCTTTTTTACCCAGAGGATGGTGATGGTCTGGAATGCGCTGCCTGGGAGGGTGGTGGAGGTGGGTTGCCTCACATCCTTTAAAAAGTACCTGGATGAGCACTTGGCACGTCATAACATTCAAGGCTATGGAC
This sequence comes from Carcharodon carcharias, assembly GCF_017639515.1. NCBI lineage: Eukaryota > Metazoa > Chordata > Chondrichthyes > Lamniformes > Lamnidae > Carcharodon > Carcharodon carcharias. Next base: position 65,372,889 of record NC_054481.1, on the reverse strand, counting down.
CAAGTGCTGGTAAATGGGATTAGGTGGGTAGGTCAGGGGTTTCTCACGTGTCGGTGCAGACGCGATGGGCTGAAGGGCCTCTTCTGCACTGTGTGATTCTGTGATATTTCCCTCTGACCATGATCACCTCCCAGTCCACTTTCAGAACTCACACTGCCTTTTCTGGTCCTCCACACCTTTACCTCATTTTGCCAATCCTTGGGCCTTACCTTTTGTCCCTCATCTTGCGCATTCAGCCAATGTTTGTATTTGCTGGTGACTTTTCCTGCTCTTCCTATAATGGTGGCATCTCTCCATACACTGGCCCCTACTGGCACATATGTTAGTCTAGTGCCAACTTTGGGTAGTTGTTCTTTGGGATAAATAGCTTTATCCTGTGCTTTAGTATGTGAAGTGCATGGTGCCTCTTCACTGCCTGTTACCTGTTCAGATTCTGTAAAAAGTATAATCAATGCCAATAAGCCTTGAGGAATGTACCCAAACAGTTTGATTGCCATACTGGAAAATTACTGTTTTTCTGTCACTGCCTAAAGCCTTAGCCGGGTTTGTTCATTCTTTCCGCCCTTCTCTTTTGTAAACTACCACGTCCCTTGGATCAAAATGTACTTCTGATTTCCTTATTCAGTGCTGTAAGGCTCACTGAACTTTCTCTGAAACCTCAGCCTTGATAAACACTTTTCTCCTTGCATGCAGGGCATTCAAGTCCTCAGAAAAAATTGAACTAATCGTACTTACTTCCCAGGCCAGGGGAAATGATCCCACATCATCAAAGGCATTTTTGGATTTCTTCCATAAACTAATTGATTGGGCCTGTAGCCCCTAAGCATTTGAAATGAATCCTCTGCATGGACTGCCCGTGTCGGGGCAGTTGTCAGTTTACAGCTTGGTTGGTCAGTTAAGATCTTGTGAAACATCTCTTCAATTACTGCACAATTTCTTTCAAAAATCCCATTACTAGTGGAAGTCCTGCCTCTGGGCTCCAGCACTGTGGTCAAAATTTCATGTTCCCATTCTCACTGGCCCCTTGGTCTCTAGTGTTCCTGGAAGGTTTTTTATATCTTCCTCCATGAAGACAGACACAAAGTACTTATTTAGTTTCTCTGTCATTTCCTTGTTCCCCATTATAAATTCTCCTGGTCTCTGTCTTATGGGCCCATATTTGTCTTTGCTAATCTTTTCTTTTTTACATACCTCTGGAAGATTTTACAGTCTCTTTTAATTTTCTCACTAGTTTACTTTCAGATTCTATTCTTGCTTTTTTTGTCAGTTTCTTGGTCCTCCTTTGCTGAATTCTAAAATGTTCCCAGTCTGCAGGTTTACTACTTTTCTGGCAACTTTATCAGTCTCTACCTTTGATCTACTACAACCTTTAACATCTCTTGTTAGCCATGGTTGGATCACCTTTCCTGCAGGGCTTTTGTGCCTCGAAGGAATGTAAATTTGTTGTAAACCATGCATAATTCTTTAAATGCTAGCCATTGTCTGTCTACCGTCATACCTTTTAATGTAGTTTCCCAATCTACTGTAGCTAATTTGCCCCGATACCTTCGTTGTTTCATTTGTTTACTACATCACTTTCAAACATAATGTAAAATTCCATCATATTATGATCACTCTTCCCTAGAGGCTCCTTTGCAATGAGATTATTAATTAATCCTCTCTTATTGCATAATACTAGATCTAAATTACCAATTCTTTAGCTGGTTCCTCAACATTCTGTTCCCAAAAACCATCTTGTATGCATTCCAGGAATTTGTCTTCCACAGCATTAGTGCTAATTAGATTTACCCAGCCTATATGTAGAATGAAATTCCCCATGATTAATGTATTACCTTTGCTACATGCACCTCTAATTTCATAATTTATACCATGTTCTACAATCACCACTACTACTTGGTGGCCTATAAACAACTCCTACCAAAGTTTGCTGCCCCTTTCTTAGCCCAAACTGATTCTATAACTTGACCTTCCAATCTAAGATCCTCTCTCAGTAATTTAGTAATCTCATCCTTTATGAACAACGCTACCCACCTCCTTTCTCTTTTGCTATCCTTCCAAAAAGTTGAATACCCACGAACATTCAGTTCCCAACTTGATCATCCTGTAGCCACGTCTCAGTAATGACAATTAGATCGTACCTGTTTACTTCCATTTGATTCATCAATTCAACTACCTCGCTGTGAATGCTGTGTGCATTCAGATAGAGCGCATTTAATTCTACCTTTTTATTACTTTCGCAAACTCCAGCCTTATCTGCTTGTACTCTCTTAAATTTGTCCACTCTGTCCCATCCTGCCTTACTCAGATTATAAATTCCCTTATTGCTAGCTTGCTCTCTTGCCTTGACAGGTCTTCTTGACAGTTGCTTTTGACAGTTTTGAGAGTTGATTTTGACAGGTCTGTTGACGGTTGCAATGAGCTTGACAGTTAATGAGTTTATGCAATTTTTAAATACATTTATGCCTATTTTTAACAATTCCAAAGGGCCCTGACCTCCTCCAAAATGGCCTCGAGGCCATATCCAAAGGGGAACCTTACCTCTCCAAAGGGGCCCTGGCTATCCAAAGGGATCCTCAAAGTTCAGACCTGCTTTTACCAGGTCTACTCTGCACACTTTGGGCAGAATTTTCCCCTCATCGGCAGGGGGGGGGGATGTTTTGGAGTGGGCGCATGGTGGCGCGCCTCCAATCGGCGCCCCCAATTTGTGGCGCGCCACCATTTTACATGGGCGAGCCAATTAAGGCCCGCCCAGCATGATGTCTGCAAGGAAGTGCTACGCGCTCCCTATGCAGGTGGGGGTGTGGGTTCCCTGGCCAGGATTTCCCGGTCGGCAAGTGGGGGGGCGGGGCCCGCTCACTGATGCGTAAAATAATGCGGGCTAACGTCAGGCGGAACTCCCGACATCACCCTGCTTCATTTAAATTTTCAAGTAGGTGGTGGTTCAGCAGAATCAGCTGTGCACCCACCAACCTGTCAATGGCCAACTGAGGCCATTGACAAAGTCATTAAAGTAATTAGTGGGCCTGCCTGTCCAACCTTAAGGTTAGTGGGCAGGCCGGAAGACCTAGCGAGCATTAGAAAAAGCATGAAACCTCATCCATGGGCGGGATGAGGTATCATGTAGGTTTTTTAAAAATTAACAAAAGTGTATTTAAAAGTGATGGAAATGTCCCAACTCATGTGACAGTCTCACATGAGGGAGCATGTCAGGTAATTTGTTTTTTTCTATTTTTAAGATTTTTTATTGTGGAGCCAATCTCCCTGAGGCAGCAGTTAGCCTCAGGGAGATGAATGTGCTCTTTCCTGCGCATGCGCGAAAGAGCACACTCTCGGCTCAGGGGTCAGAATTTTCCCCCGTTGGGGGGGGACGTTTTGGAGTGGGCACGCAAAGGCGCGCCCAGCATGAAACTCGTCTCCTCAATGGTCGGGAAGGGCCAGGTGGGGCCAGGAGATTGTCGGGCGCCGGGTCCAATGGCGACCCAGCGGGCACTTCAAAACCAGCAGAGGCAGCTCCCTGAAGGCTACCGGGGAGAATCTCTGGGAGTCTGTCCAGGAAACCATTTCATTCGAACAATAGCCTTGCCAGCAGCTGGAGACATCAGGCAGGAAGGCAAGTCAGGTGGGCACTCAGCCACCCATTTCTCAGACAAGTGCCTCGCAGTCCTTGTGAAGGAGGTCGGTGTCAGGTGGGACACTCTAGTATCCAGGGATGGTAGGGGGCAGCCACTGCACCTGACCAATAAAGCCTGGGAGGATGTGGCAGCTGAGGTCAGCTGCCACAATGTTGTGTGGCGCACATGGGTGCAGTGCCGCAAAAGGTTCAACGACATGCTGCAAGGGTGGGTACCGAGTTGGCATGGATCAGCATGAAGTGTTAAAGTCTGGCCATCCCCCATGGAGCTCAGGGCTGTTAGAGTCTGAGTGCCAACTGTCACTGGCACCAGCACTGGCCAAGAGGGGTAAGCCTTGGCTGCTTGGCCTGATTGTCTTGCGGGTCGAGGGCCACGACTCAGATGTGCCCTGCAAGGTGTCCTAAAGGGGGAGGTTTGCCAGGTTGCAATGGCGCCGCGGGTAGAGAGTAGACTAATTAATTCTCTCCTGCCATTTCAGAAGAAGAGAACCCACAACACCAATAAAAGAACTAAGGCAGTTGGTGGCCCCCCCCCAAATCTCCTCATTCTGATGAGGTACGAGATGGATGCCATGGAGCGGGAGAGCCGCCACCCACCTCGGTCAGCCAGGCGTGGAGAGGCAGGGGTCTCTGACAAAGCTAAGAGTGCAGTGCACAAAGATGAGAATGTCAGATTGTGCAAACATTCTTGTGTAGTCTCATCATTAATGGGAGCCTCAAACCTGGAGACCCCATTGATCATTGAAAGATGATGGCACCATGATGCAGATCTCCATGGTCTCACCAGGGCACCTGGCATGCACAGTGACAGTGTGATGACTTAAGCTAATGTGATGTCATTGTTCTCCCCTTGAATCGCCAGCTCACCCATGGACACAGGACCCTGAAGAGCCACTGTTGACACCAGAGGACCACTGGGCTTTAGATGCATCAGTGGCACCCCCCACTCTCTGCATCAAGCAGCAGCACGGATACCGACGCCTCAGTGGGGATTAGATCATCAGCTAGAATGTCAGTTCACACTCTCTTGAGGAGCAGGCAGAGACAGAGAGTGCCCAAGGCGCCGGCAGTTGGAGGACAGGCAGATGATGAGCCTCTGGAGTCATCCATTAGGCAGCAGTTGCTGGATGTCCAGTGGAATGTGCGGGAGGATCTGGCGGAGATCCATGAGGGTCTCTATTATGCAGGAGTCCATGCAGAGCATGACCACTGCATTGGCCCTCATCACCGAGGCATACTGCCTCCTCCATTGAGAGAGTGGTGACTCTCATGGAGATGCAACTCCAGGGACAGGATCAGGGGAATCTGGGGTTGCGCTTGGACCTGCAGGCCCTCACATGGGCACTGACCTCAGGTGGTCAGTGCCAGTGTGGGAGACGGATGAGGCACCCAGTATCTCAGCTAGGTGCCCATCCATCAATGGTGAGCAGGGAGGTCCAGAGCAACCTCACATTGGTGCAGGAGCTGCTTGTCATCTCTGTGGGCTCCTCTCAGGGCATTCTGGATGACAGCAACAGCTCCTCCACCCCTTCACCAATGACCATGGCATCTGATGAGGCTGTGATGACTGGGGAGATGCCAGCCGTGGCATTGGCCACTCCCTCCCAGGCGGGGCCAGCACAGGCTCCACTGGCCAGAGGACGACTACCAAGGTCATCAAGGCCAACAAGACAGTAGAGTCAGCGACTGCCTCCAATGCTGATGCCAGTCAGGGTTGGGGTGAGGGCCACTAAGATGCAGCACTCGCAAATGTAAGTTTAAGGCACCATGAGCACAAGAGGGACTGTTCACAGGTGATCTTCTGTTCTGCCATGTTTTGTTATTATGTTTACTGGTGTGGCCATTAACACCAGATATATTATGTTCATTTGATGTGAGTGTCAACATGATATAAATTTTGTTTTTGTCTTAAATAGCCTGAGTGTGCTTCACTTATTTTGTAGGTGCAGGACCCACCAGTATCTCATGCTGGACACGAGAAGCTCTAAATTTTATTGCACAGGCACTGAGTGGACTTTGGGTTCAAAGGTAACAGTCATTTCAAACATCCGGGATGGAGGTGGCATGAGGTGGAAGCAGATCTTTGATAGCCTAGCTGAAAGAGCATTGGATCAAGGTGTCCCTGGTGTCCCTGCCTCCCTGGAGATTACCGAGGTTTGGCTCCACGTCCTCAGCATGCTCCTCACTGTGCTCCTCTTCTGACTCACCAGTGGATTCATCCTCTGTGGATTCTGGAGCTGCCATCCTCTTCCTCCAGTGGGTGCCCCCTTGCCAGTGCCAGATTGTGGAGAGCGCAGCCTGCAACCACAATCAGTGACACCCACTCTGGGGGGTATTGTAGTGCTCTCCCTAAACAGTCCAGGCATCGGAAGTGCATCTTCAGAAGGTCTATGGTCCTCTCTTACACCGCCCTTGTGGAGGCATAACCCCTATTATAATGCTGCTCTGCCTCTGTTCTTGGGTGGCGGAGAGGCACCATGAGCCACCTTTTCAATGGACAGCCCTTGTCACCCAATGACCATCCATCCAGTCGGGCTGGAGCACCGAATAGCCTTGGAACCTGTGAGTGTCAGAGGATGTAAGAGTCATGGGAGCTGCCAGGGCACCTTGCACAGATTTGCAGAATCTGCATCTTGTGATCACAAATTATCTGTAAGCTCATCGAGTGGAATCCCTTCCTGTTGACAAAGGCACCCGGCTAACCCACTGGTGCCTTGATGACTACTGTACAGTTGAATACACCCTGGGTGCAGGGGAACCCAGCAATCGCTGCAAAGCCTCTGGCTCACTCAGCCTAGTTGGCCCCATCCATGCGGAAATTAATAAATGTCATTACCCGCCTAAACAGGGCTTCTGTCACCAGTTTGATGCAACTGTGGACAGCTGACTGGGAGACTCCACATAGATCCCCCACTAACCCCTGGAAGGAGCCAGAGGCTAAAAGTTGAGGACCACTGTGACCTTCAGAGCCACTGGCATGGGGTGTCCGCCCACACATTTGGAGGTGATCTCTGGCACAATCATATGACAAATGGAGGTCACTGTCTCCCTGGAGAGGCAGAGCCTCCTTCGGCATTGTACCTCGGACATATTGAGATAGCTGCATCGCCGCCTGTAAACCCTGAGAGCAGGATAGTGGCATCTTCTGTGGCCCCTTCCACCTTGGACTCCCTGCTGGCCCTGCACCCCTTGCGCCTGCGCCTCTCCACCCACAGGTCGCTCCCCTGGAAGCTGCATAGGGACACCTGGCCTCCTCTCTCTTCTGCCCCTCTCTTCCTCCTCAAAGGAGGTGCTACCAGCAGAGACCACAACCCCCATTACCAGCGTAACAGAAGGCTGTCTGGGTGCCTGGAAGGGTCTGCATGCTCAAAATCCTCCTGGGGCCTTGGAGACACCTGTGAGTCCTGAAATGAAACCTGGAAATACTAAGACCGAAGCTCAGAATAGAGATGAAGCTGTCGAGTTCAAATAAGCAACCAGCAGCAAACTATCTCCTAAACTCCTCAATGGCAATGCTTGGATAAGGTCTTGTTAAAAGTGGGTTGCCCGCCTGCCCATTTTGCCCGTGTGACGAGCACGAAATCACACAGGGCAACATAAAATCGGGATCAATTGCTTTTTCAATGGCCTTAAGTGGCCCTTTAATTGTTGGTGGGCACAGCTCCAACACCCGCACATGCCCACCGACCTGAAGATTGTTCACGTGCGGGGTGACATCGGGACACTCACCTGATGTCACCTTATGCTATTTAACGTCCGTTCGAGTTGGGTGCGCGCCCACCCAAGAGATGTAAAATTCTGGCCCAGGATCTCACTGTGTGTCCACAATAGGGGCTGAGTTTTACAACCCCTCTCGCCGGCGGGATTTTCCGGACCCACCGAAATCAATGGACTGTTGAATGGCTCGCCACATTTTATGGTCCGACTGTAGAGGTGGGGTGGGGAGTAAAATCCCGCCCTGGGTGTCTGTTTCTCACAGTTTAATACATTAGTTAACTTCAATAATCCCAGTTTGATTCAGATCAATATTTATTACTGAACACAATATAGAACAGATAAAATAAAATGCTTATAACAAACTGTAAATTACAGAACCTTCCTTTACTGTTCTTTCTTCAAGCACTTTTCCAAATGAGTGTAACATAACTGAATACAAATTTATTTTTCAGAGTTAAACAAAACCATTGTAATATTCTTACACAAAAGGGAAGAAAAGATAGAGCCACCCTCAGCCACTCAGCCATACCAAAATATTTGTGCAGACATTTTAGAGACATGATTGAAATCTTGCAGACCTTAAGAGTAGAAAAGGGCAGATTCTCTCCCTTTCTCCTTAATTATGTCACAGATTGATTTAGTATTTTCTCTTTAAGAAATGTTCAATTTTTGATGGCTGTTATTTAACCTTACTTAGATAACTGTGTATTATATCCAGAAAGTAGTACTTACCTTTCTGAGTCCTATAACAGAGGCCAATGTAATCAATCCAAAAATTTCTCCACATGCCATGGCTACTGGGACATGGCCAGAAGTCATTTTAACTCTTGGCCCAGGATCATACATGCACATGTGAGACCGTCTCTCAAAGCAATAGCGTTTTTTTAATATTTATTCTTGGGATGTGAGCTTTGCTGGCAAGGCAAGCATCTATTGCCCATCACTAATTGCCCATGAGGAGGTGGAGGTGAGCTGCCTTCTTGGACTGCTGCAGTCTATCTGGTGTAGGTACACTTACAATGCTGTTAGGAGGGATTTCCAGGATTTTGACCCAGTGACAGTGACAGTAAAGAAACAACAATATGTTCCCAAGTGACTATGGTATGTGACTTGGAGGGGAACTTGTAGATGGTGGTATTCCCATGCCCCTGCTGCCCTTTTAGGTAGTAGAGGTCATGAATTGGATGGTGCTATTGAAGGAAGCTCGGCAAGTTGCTGAAGTGCATGTTAGAGATGGTACATGCTACTGCCACTGTGTGCCAGTGGTGGAGGTACTGAATGTTCAAGCTGGTGGATGGGGTGTCAATCACACAGGCTGTTTTTTCCTGGATGGTGTTGCGTTTCTTGAGCATTGTTCAAGCTGCACTCATCCAGGCTATTGGGGAGTATTCCATCACACTTCTGACTCCAACATTTGTAAGACTTTGGGGAGTCAGGAGGTGAATTATTCACCACAGGATTATCAGCCTGGTGGCGTACCTTAGTCACACCACAGTCTTTATATGGCCAGTCCAGTTAAGTTTCCGGTCAATGGTAATCCCCAGGATGTTTATGGCGGGGGATTCAGTGATGGTCATTTCATTGCATATCAAAGGAGATGGTTAGATTCTCTGTTGTTGGAAATGGTCATTCATATCACACAAGTGCTAGGCAATATTTCTTGCCACTTAGTTGCCCAAGCCTGAATGTTGTCCAAGTCTTGCTGCATGCAGGCACAGACTGCTTCATAATTGAGGAGATACGACTGGTGCTGAACACTGCAATCATCAGCGAACATCCCCACTGTCAGTGGAATTCCCAAGCCTGGTTGTGAAGAAGAAACTGAGACTAAATTGCTTTGGTGAAGACTGTTTACTACTTATTAAAGAGCTTACTTCTCTACTCTAACACCAGCCATCCAGCGCTGGCTGACTCTTCTTTATATACACATTGCAGTATAATTAACCAGTCAATACCCAACACCTGTTCACTTTATTATCTTAAACTACTGGGTATTTAACATCCATCAACAGAAGCTGTTAGATGCCAACACCCACTTCTGACATCATGAACAAGGGAAGGTTATTGTTAAAGCAGCTGAATGTGGTTGGGCCTAAGACACCAGCCTGAGGAGTTCCTGCAGCAATAGCCTAGAGCTGAAATGATTGACTGTCAAAAGCCACAATCATCTTCCTTTGTGATAGGTGTGACTAATAGCCAAGTGGTTATGGTACTGGGTTTGTAACCCTAAGATCAAGAGTTCAAATCTCACCATGGCAAACAATGTAACTTCATCTGAAACAGATGGAAATGGGTTCATTTAAAAGATTATCAAGAGTTCAAATCTCACAATGGCAAACTATGAAACAATGTAACTTCATCTGAAACAGATGGAAACAGGTTTACTCAAAAGAGTATCAAGAGTTCAAATCTCACAATGGCAAACTATGAAACAATGTAACTTCATCTGAAACAGATGGAAACAGTTTAGGCTTGGCCTAAATAGCCAAGTGGTTATGGTACTGGGTTTGTAACCCCCAGATCAAGAGTTCAAATCTCACAATGGCAAACTATGAAACAATGTAACTTCATCTGAAACAGATGGAAACAGGTTTACTCAAAAGAGTATCAAGAGTTCAAATCTCACAATGGCAAACTATGAAACAATATAACTTCATCTGAAACAGATGGAAATGGGTTTGTACTTGAAAGAGTTACAAATAGATATCAAGAGTTCAAATCTCACAATGGCAAACTATCAAGAGTTCAAATCTCACCATGGCAAATTATGAAACAATGTAATTTCATCTGAATAGGAACAGATAGAAATGTGTTTGTACTCAAAAGAGTTACAATCAGTGGAGAGTTTTCATAGGGTGTTGTAGGCTGCACTCCCTTTTTAGTTATTTGAAAAACCTTTTATTGATGTTTTGTTTGCACTTCAGCCCCACGCTCCTGATCTATGGGCACCCGGTGCGGAAGAGGGTCGGGAAGGAGGAGGATCTCCTCGTGAACCTGCTCCTGGGCCTGGACAAGTTGGCCGTTAACAGGTCCAGGCAGCGGGCGATCGACGGGGGAGTCCCACCCGATTGTTTGTCCCTCTTCCGCGGCTACGTTCGCTGCCGGATGTCCCCGGAGAGGGAGCACGCGGTGTCTGCTGGCACTCTCGAGGTCTTCCGTGCTCGGTGGGCACCGCGGGGACTGGGGTGTTTTGTTGACCCCTTTAATCACATTTTGATTTAAAGTTTGTAAGGTTCCTTTAAATTTTTGTCCTTGGTTTTACAGCTGACCTGAATTAGGGGCTGTGCCTGATTTATCCCAATTTTGTTGATTTGGTTTTCATTTAAAAGATTATCAAGAGTTCAAATCTCACAATGGCAAACTATGAAACAATGTAACTTCATCTGAATAGGAACAGATAGAAACATGTTTGTACTCAAAAGAGTTATAATCAGTGGAGAAGTTCTGGTATGATAGCCAAGTGGTTATGGTACTGGGCTTGTAACCCCAAGATCAAGAGTTCAAATCTCATTATGGCAAATTATGAAACAATGTAATTTCATCTGAATAGGAACAGATAGAAATGTGTTTGTACTCAGAAGAGTTACAATCAGTGGAGAGTTTTCTATTGATTCCCATTGGCTTTAATTTTATCAAGGCTCCTTGAAGCAACACTTGGTCAAATGCTGCCTTGATGTCGAGGGCAGTCACTGTTGCTTTTAGCTGTATTCCAATTAAATAAAAGTACTTTGAAAAGTTCTGACTAGTCTAATGGACTGGCTTTCACAGTTACACAAGCAAGCTTTAGTCAAAATAAATCCATACCAGCCTTTTTAACTTAAAACGTAATTCCAAGTTTTTGCATCCCACGCCTGGCTGCACAATCTTAAATTGAAACGAATGTAATTAATCAACTATATTCACGCTTTCATGCAAGTTAGAACTATTGATCCCTGTATTGGGTTATGAATGCAAGGTTCCAAAATTTATGTGATACCTTCTGATCATAAGCTCAAGAAATATTAGATGAATTAAATCGGTTCAAAACCAAAAGCATGACTCAAGGATCTCAAAAGTAATACACATATACACGAATAAAGAAAAGAGTTGACAAATTTGAAACAGCACATGCCTGTAGGCTTCTAACATTGAAAGTTAGACAACAGAGGGTTAAATACATATTAGCTCTGTGCACAGAACAGTGGGCGGTGCTGACAATCAAAACAATTGCATAGACACTTACAAACAGAGACTTTCAGAAAATACTATAACTCCTTAATCAATCATAGTCAGGAAAACTGCCACACATGTGGACACACATTCACACAATCTGAAATTCCAGCATCCTTTAAATGTTCTTTCAGTCAGTAACTCTTGTGTTTGAATTTTCGCATCACAGAACGGGGTAGAATTTACAACTTCAATGCCCATTTCAAATTTAAGGTCCATTTTTCCACCTTTTGAACTGTTGTCCTCATAGTTTGTTTTGGTTCTCTAACTCCGTGTTCTTTTCTTTCATTTCCTGAATTCCCAGAGCTTCTGCTTCTGTTACGGCAGCCCTTGGCTGGTGTTGGGGGTACCAAACTGCTTAGATCACCAATCCTTGTTACAGTTTCTGGTGTTCTGTTTCCCTCTCTATTTCATCTCTCTGATAGTCATTGAACCTTATGTCACCGTGTTGTGTGCAAACATGGACTGCATAGTGTAACAACTGCCTGCCTTTATGGTCTTTTGCCCACACCATCCACAAGTTTACTCCATTATTATCCTATTCAGTTTTATTAAGTACCATTTGCATTATTTTAATCCAATTTATTACAACTGTACCACATTTGGTCCAGTTGGCCCTTATTGGAGGTGAACTGTATCCATTATACTTTAGAACAATCGCCCTTTTCCATGATGCTTACAAAGATTGAGGTCTGTATATGTATACAATGGCCCCCTCCACTGTAACATTAAAATACCATACAACTTTGTATCTATTCTACTCCCCTAATAAATTGGGCACTACTCACACACACTGCGACCTGCAGCATTGTTGTCAGCATAAGTTGGTGACAGTCAAGTGGTCTACCTCTTGTCCCAGAGCTCCATTGTGTTTGAGTTCTTGATGCATAAGGTTTCTTCGATCAGATTCGACAACCCAACCCCCATATTTCAAAATAACAAACTGCAAGTTCTCTCTGCATGAATACTATTAAGCTGCAGGATGACCACATATAGAAATGTGCTTTCCACATAGCTCTCAGCCTTGCAGATGCACCGGAGTAATACCAGCTGCTGCTTGAGCTCCGAAAGTAAGGGCTCAAGCTGCTGCAGTTGACAACACTTGCTGTGCATGTAGTTGTCTAGGACATGAGAAATATCCTGAAATTCCCACATGAAACAGAACGGGCACTCCATGTGACTAAAATGCCTTGCCATACCTCTATTGGTTTGATCATTAACTGATTTAACAGAAATAAACTTAAGGCTTAAATTAATATGCTCAACAGCTACTCACCAATCAGCTTCTTCCTTTGTACTGATGCCACTTTAATTTATAAGAAGTGAACTTAAATATTTTACTTAACTTTTATTATCAGCAAACTTCAGATTTTAATTTACTGAAAAATTCAGAACTATTTAGTGTTCCTATACCTTATTATTTAATTTTAAGTTTATCCCATAGATGTGATAAATTAATTGAATGCTGATTATAATGATATGACAAATTATCAATTTGGTTTTAGTTTGTATACTAATTAATTGATCCGGTCTTACTTTATAGTTAATTTAAAGCAAATTAAAAGCTTACCAGTGTACTCACTCCATGTGACTCCTTGTCCTGTAAAGTCACTTTGCGATTTTCTTTTCCTCCCATTCGGTTCAGACTCATAGTCCAATCACAGTGCTACTCCTCTCTGCTCCCAGCCTCTCCTTTTATGTTGCGCCACTCCCAGTTATGATTAATAATAGATAGAGAAGACATACTTAAAAGATCAGCCTGATTGAAAATTCACAGATCCACAGAATCATAGTGTTAAGGTGCAGATGGAGGCCATTCAGCCCATCATGTCTCCACTGGCTGTCCGAATGAGCATTATGACTTTGTGCCATTCTCCTGCCTTTTCCCCATGCCCTTGCACATTGTTCCTATTCAAATAATCATCTAATACCATCTTGAATGCTTCGATTGAACTTGCCTGCACCACATTTCCAGGCAGTGCATTCCAGACTCGAAGCATTCAAAAGCTTTTTCTCACATCGTATTTGTTTCTTTTGCAAATCACTTTAAATCTGTGCCCATTCTTTCTCGATCCTTTTACGAGCTGGAACATTTTCTCCCTATCTACTCTATCCAGCCCCCTCGTGATTTTGATCACCTCTATCAAATCTCATCTTAGCCTTCTCCTCTCCAAGGAGAGCAGTCCCCACCTCTCCAATCTATCTTCATAACTGAAGTTTCTCATCCCTGAAACCACTCTTGTAAACCTCTTCTGCACTCTCTCCAATGCGTTCACATCCTTCCTACAGTGTGGCACCCAGAACTGGACACAACACTCCAGCTGAGGTCTAACTAGTGTCTAATATAAGCTCAGCATAATCTCCCTGCTCTTGTTCACTATTCCCCAATTAATAAAGCCCGGGATACTATATGCTTTATTAACTGCTCTCTCCATCTGTCCTGCCATCTTCAATGATCTATGCACATATACACCCAAGTCCCTCTGCTCTTGCACCCCCTTAAGAATTGTACCCCTTCTTTTATATTATCTCTCCATATTCTTACTACTAAAATGCATCACCTCATACTTCTCTGCATTGAATTTCATCTGCCACCTATCTGCCCACTCCACCAACTTGACTATGTCCTTTTGAAATCCTATACTGTCCTCCTCCCACAGTTTACAATGCTTCCAAGTTTCATATCATCTGCAAATTTTGAAACTGTCCCTTGCACAGCTAGATCTAGATCATTAGTACATATTAGGAAAAGCAGAGGTCCAGACACTGATCCCTGGGGAGCTCCACTACAAATGTTTCTCCGGCTCAAAAAATATCCATTGACCATTACCCTCTGTTTCCTATTATTCGGCCAATTTAGTTTCCACATTGCTACTGTCCCTTTTATTCCAAGAGCTATAACGTTTCTCACAAATGTGTTGTGTGGCACACTATCAAATTACTTTTGAAAGTCCATGTACACCACATCAACTGCATTACCTCGTCAACGCTCTCTGTTACCACTTCAAAAAATTCCAACAAGTCAGTTAAATATGATTTCCCCTTTAGAAATCCATGCTGGCTCTTCCTAATCAAACCATATTTTTCAATGTGATGATTAATTCTATTTCGAATAATTGTTTCAAGAAGCTTCCCCACCACTGAAGTTAAACTGACTGGTTTGTAATTGTTGGGCTTATCCTTACAACCTTTTTTTGATCAAAGGCGTAAGGTTTGCAATTTTCCAGTCCTCTGGAACCTCTGCTGAGTCTATGGAAGACTGAAAGATTATAGCTAGTGCCCCTGCAATTTCATCTCTTACTTCCTTCAATATCGTTGGATGGATCTCACCTGGTCCCAGTGCCTTGTCAACTTTAAGTGTTGACAGTTTATCCAACACTTCCTCCTTATCAATTTTGAACCTTTCTAATGACAGAGTTTCCTCCTCTGTCACTGTGGTCTCAGTAGCATCTGCTTCCTTGGTAAAGACGGAGGCAAAGTATTAATTTAACACCTCAGCTATGCCCCATGACTCCATGTGTAAATCCCCCTTATGGTCCCTAAATATCTCTACTCCTCCTTTTACCACCCTCTTATTATTTGTGTGCTGAAAGAAGACTTTGGGATTCCCCTTTATGTTGGCTGCCAATCTTTTCTTATAACCCCTCTTTGCTTCTCTTATTTGCTTTTTCACCTCCTCTCTGAACCTTCTGTAGTCAGCTTGGTTCTCAATTGTATTTTCTACCTGACACCTGTCATAAGCACACTTTTCCTCTTTATCTTAATTTCTATCTCCTTTTTCATCCAGGGAGCTCTGGATTTGTTGGCCCTACCTTTCCCCTTTGAGGGAATATACCTTGACTGTGCCCAAACCAATTCTTCTTTGAAGGTAGCCCATAGTTCAGTGACAGTTTTACCTGCCAACCTTTGCTTGCAGTCTATCTGGCCTAGCTCCATTCTTTCCCCATTGAAATTGGCTCTCCCCCAGTTAACTATTCTTATTCTGGATTGCACATTTTCCTTTTCTACCTTCATCCTAAACCTTACGATACGATGATCACTGTTTCCTAAATATTCCCGCACTGATATTTGATGTACTTGGCACACCTCATTTCCAAGAACCAGGTCCAACAGTGCATCCTTTCCTGTTGACTGAACACATACTGCTGTAGAAAATTCTCCTGAACACAATCTAAGAGGACTTGCCTTTCTCCACCCTTTACACTACCACTGTCCAGGTCTACATTCAGGTAATTAAAGTCCCCCTTTATAACTACTTTATAATGTTTGCATCTCTCTGTAATTTCCTTGCAGATTTGTTCCTCTAAATTCTTCCCACTAGTTGGCAGTCTATAGGCTACACCGAGCAATGTAATTGCACCCTTTCCGTTCCTTAGCTCTAGCCAAATTAATCTGTCCTTGAACCCTCTGAGACATCCTCTTTCCTCAGCACTGCAATGCTCTCCTTAACCAATACTGCCACCCCTCCTCTTTTTCTTCCTTTCCTATCTTTTTTGAACACCTCTTCCATATGGAATGCATCCTTGGTTGCTGAAAAATGCAAAGGTGGAAATAGCAAAGGCATTGGTTGCAATCTTTCATCTTCATTGGCTCAACCTTTAATGGTCATGCCTTCAGTTGCCTCGGCCCCAAGCTCTGGAAAACCATCCCTGCACCTCTCCGCCTCTCACTTTCCTCCTTTAGACAGTGCTTAAAGCTGACCACTTTGACAAAGCTTTTGGTCAGCTGACCTAATAATGTTTCTTTGGCCAATGACATTCTTTGTTTTACAATACTCCTGTGAAGCCCCTTAGGATGTTAAAGGTGCTATATAAGTATAAACTGTTCCTGTTGTAGCAGTAGTAATAGTTGCAAAAGCAGTACCCTGGGACTAGAGGGTTACTAATGTAATACCACAATTAAAGAGGAGAGGGATAAACCAGGAAATACAGGCCATTCAGCCTAAAATCAGGAGCACAAAAGTGATTGGAAGCTATTATTAGGGAAGAAATAAATTTTAATTTGAAAATGCATGAATTAATCAAGGAGACCCAGCATGGATTTGTTGAAGGTAAATCATGTCTGACTAACTTGACTGATTTCTTTGTTGAAGGAATAGAAAAGGTTAATCAAGGTGGTGCAGTATATGTATATATGGACTTTCAGAAGGTATTTGACTAAGTCCTACTTAGGAAGTTCATTAATAGGATGGAAAACCATGGAATTAAGAGGGGAGTGACTTTGGGTATAGAATTGGCTCAGTGACCGGAAGCAGATTGTGATGATGGATGAATGTTTTTCATACTGGATGGTGGTTTGCAGTAGAATTAAATTAACTGGGCTCTGTTTAACTAGATCTCGTTCTCTTCCTTTTAGACAGTGGAGATACATTGACTATCATCCAATTTGCATATCTGAATTTGTCTGAGGTCAGAGTCTCTGCTATATCTTCTCTGACTTCCTTCAACAGCCTAGAGTTTATGATATCAGTGGCTGATCCAACTTGAGTTCTATTAATTTTTCAGAACCAATTCCATTTTTAGAGTTATTTCTAACAATTCTTTCTCTCTAGTACAACTATCATTTAGCAAATCTCAAGTTGACTTGAATAATTCTTTGCAGGTTACCATGCACGATCTGGATCTTTAATGATTGGTAGTCCTTTCTGTTGAATACATCCACAATTGCAAAGTAATGCAGGTGCTATCTAGTGCATCTTGGATTTTGGGAAAACTCGTAAAACAAGATAGTCCTGTCTAGCTGCTGCCTTGCCATGATGCCAAAATGGACAAATTCCCTAGCTCTGCCAAAAGGTGTTTCAGTTACCAGACAATTGCATGCTTGGTAACAACGAATATTATACTGATTTTTCATGGCTGGCTGAACTGACCTGGTGCCATAAAAGTTGTAGCAGTGATTTTGACCTTCTTTGCACATAGAGAGCTGTCGAAACAGGTAAGCATGGCTGCAGGTCTACATACACTAGTTGGCAGAGGTTCCCTATTTCACGTCTTGGAAAAAGTCCAGAAATTTTGGGAATATTCTGTGTAAAGTTACATTAAAATATCTGAAGAATTTCAACAATGAAAGTATGGTTTGTATATGGATGTTAAGGTTAGGATCAGGGTAATAAAGTAAGGCTGTTAGGGTATGGTGGTTAGGGTCATGGGGTTAGGGTGATGATGTCAGAATCAAGTCAGAAGCAGTTAGGGTTAGGGCGTATGGATAGGGCCTTAGGATGTGAGGATCAGGGTGTTAGGATGAGGCTGCCAGGGTTAAGGAGTTATAGCTAGGGGGTTAAGGTGTTAGGATTAGGGTATTAGTGTCAGTGTGTTAAAGTCAAGGAGCTGGGTCAAGAGGTTGTGCTGAGGCTGTTATGGTTAGGCTGTTAGGGTAAGAAGTTAAGGGAAGAGGTGAGGATCAGGATGTTACATTTATGATGAAAGGGTGGAGGCGTTAGGATAAGGAAGTTAGAGTTATAGTTTCGATGTTGAGGTTATTATGTTATGGTTAGGGTATTAAGGTTAGAGGGTGCATTAGAATTAGGGTTAAGGGTTATCTTTAAGAGGTTAGGGTTAGGGCTTTTTATTCATTCAAAGGATGTGGGCATTGCCGACAAGACCAGCATTTGTTGGCCATCCCTAATTGCCCTTGAGAAGGCGATGGTGAGCTGACTTCTTAATCTGCTGCTGTTCTTATCATGTAGGTAAACTACAGTGTTGTTAGGAAGGGCTCCAGACCCTTCTAGGGTTTTGACCCAGCGACAGTGAAGAAAGGTGATATAATTCCAAGTCAGGGTAGAGTGTGGCTTGGAGGGAACATGTAAATGATGGTGTTCCCATGCACCTGAAGGCGTTGTCCTTCTCAGTGGTAGCAGTTGTGAGTTTGGAAGCTACAAGGAGGCTTGGTGAGTTGCTCAACCTGACTGGTCGGCATCTCTCCAAGGTGGGACTTAATTCCGGGTGAAGGGCCGAAGTCCCGCCTGCAGTCACGTAATGCTGATTCGAGTGTGAAATGGCTGCAGGGCACTTGAAGTCAGCAATGGCAGGAAACAAAACCCCACAATCTGGAAAATTCAGGTCAAAAGTAAGGTGAGTGTGACTGCCCTTGACAACAAGGCAGCATTTGATGAGTATGACTTTAAGGAGTGCTAACAAAATTGAAGTCAATGGGAGTTGGGTCAAAATTCTCCATTGGTTGGAGTCATACCTTTGCACAAAAGATGATTGTGGTTCTCAGAGACCAATCATCCTATCTCCAGGACATCACTGTAGGAGTTCCTTAGGGTAATATTATTGGCACATCCATTTTCAGCTGCTTCGTCACTGACTTTCACTACATCATAAGGTCAGAATTGGGGATATTTGCTGATGATTGCACAATATTCAATACCACTCACGATTCCTCAGATACTAAAGTGGTCTGTACCCACATGTAGCAATACCATGTACAGTATTTAAGCTTGGAATGATGAGTAACAAATAACATTTATGCCACACAAGTACTAGGCAATGGCTATCTCCAACAAGAGAGAATCTAACCATCTGCCTTTGACACTCAATGACATTACCATTGCTGAATCCCTCACTATCGACATCCTGGCTGTTACCATTGACCAGAAACTCAGAACTGGACCAGCCATATAAATATTGTGGCTACAAGAGCAAGTCAGAGGCTAGGAATTCTGTGGCGAGTATCTCACCTCCTGACTCCCCAAAGCCTGTCCACTATCTACAAGGTACAGGTCGGGGGTGTGATGGAATACTCTCCATTTGCCTGGAAGACCTCCAACAACACTCAAGAATCTTGACACTAGCCCACTTTATCAGCATCCCATTCACCATCTTCAAGATCCACCACCGAAGCATGTAGAGGCAGCAGTGTGTACCATCTACATCCTACAACATGTACTTCAGCAACTCGCCAAGCCTTCTTCGACAGCAGCTTACAAACCCACAACCACTACCACCGAGAATGACAGGGGCAGCAGATGCATGGGAACACCGTCACTTACATATTTCCCTCCAAGCCACACTCTATCCTGACTTGGAATTATATCGCCATTTCTTCAGTGTCACTGGGTCAAAAACCTGGAACTCTTCCTAACAGCACTGTGGGTTACCTACACAATACAAACAGCAGCGGATTAAGAAGACAGCTCACCATCACCTTCTCAAGGGCAATTAGGGATGGGTTACAAATGCTGGTCTTGTCAGTGACGCTCACATCCCTTGAATGAATAAAAAAAACCTTAACCCTAATCTCCTAAAGATAGCCCCTAACCTCTAACATTAATACCCTAACCATAACATAATAACCCCAACATCTAAACTATGACTCTAACTTCCTGATCCTAACATCCCCAGCCTAACATCATAATTGTAATATCCTGACCCTAACCTCTTCCCTTATCTTCTTACCCTAAAAGCCTAGCCATAACAGCCTCAGCACAACCTCTTGATCCTAACTCATGGACTCCTGAGGCCACTTAAGTGCCTCAGTTGGGGCAAGGGCGGGCTTCCCATCCGAAAATGTACCCGCCCCAGCATAAAATCGCTGTGTGGTTGGGGCAGGCAGGAACCCAGAGGGAATCCCATTCTTTTAATTTCATGCTCCCCACCTCACCTAAAAACCCACCGGTGAGGGAGCGTAAAATCCTGGCTCTAGGGTTCAGCTTTTTTTCCATGTTAAGGCTAAGGCTGTAATGAGGTTAGGAGCCAAATGGACCTGAGTGGTGGATCCAAAACTGAGCATTGGTGATTAGGTTATTGCTGTGTAAATGCTGCTTGTTAACACTATCGACAACACATTCCATTTCTTTGTTGTTAATTAAGTGTAGACTGATGGGTTGGGAATTGGCTAGATTGCATTTGTCCTGCTTTTTGTGGACAGGATATATCTGTGCAGTTTTCACATTGTCAGGTAGATGCCAGTGTTGTAGTTGTACTGGAACATCTTGGCTGGGGTGTGTGGCTAGTTATGGAGTACAAGTCTTCAGTCCCACTGCTGGAATGTTGTCAGGGCCCATTGCCTGTGCTGTATCCAGTGCCTTTAGCCCTTTTCATATCACACTGAGTGAATTGAATTGCTTGAAGATTGGCATCTGAGGTGCCGGGGGCCTCAAGAGGTGTCTGAGATAGATCATCCACTCGGCACTTCTGGCTCAAGGTGGTTACAAATGCTTCAGCCTTGTCTTCACTGATGTGCTGGGCTCCCCCATTATTGAGAATAGGGATATTTGTGGTGCCTCGCCTTCCAAATAGTTGTTTAATTGTCTACCACCACTCACAAATGGATGTGAGAGGACTGCGGTGATTTGAACTTATCTGTTAGTTGTGGGATTGCTTGGCTCTGTCCGTTGCATGCAGTTAGTGCTGTGTTGTAGCTTCATCAGGTTAGCACCTCATTTTTAAGTATGCCTGGTTCTTCTGGCATACTGTCCCACAGTCCTCATTGAACCGCCATTGGTTACAGGTTAAGTAGGGCTTCCATTTAAAAACCTTATCCCTGTTTTCAAATCCGTCCTTGGTGTGGTCCCTCTCTATTTCTGTATCTCCTCTAGCCCCGCAACCCTCTGATATATTGGTGCTCCTCTAATTCTGGTCCCTTGAGCGTCCCTGATTTCAAACACACTATCATTATTGGCTATATCTTCAGCTGCCAAGGCCTAAGCTCTAAAATTTCCTCTGTAAACCTACTATTTATCTCTTTCTTCATTTCTGCTTCTGTTTTAGTTGTGTCAGCATCACAAACTAATATCTGTACTGTACAAAAAGCACCAAGATTAACTTGGATTCACCAAGGCTCCTTAGACAGCTCCTTCCTAACCCACGACCACAGCCATCTAGAAGGACAAGGGCAGCAGATGCATGGGAACACCATCACCTGGAAGTTCTGCCACAAGGCAGAAGTCAGGAGAATGATGGAATACTCCCCACTTGCCTGGATGAGTGCAGCTCCCACAACACTCAAGAGGCTTGACACCATCCAGGACAAAGCAGCCTGCTTGAATGGCACCACATCCACAAACATTCACTTCCTCCACCACTGACACAGCAGCAGTGTGTGCCATCTACAAAATGCACTGCAGGAATTCACGAAATCTCCTTAGACAACACCTTGCAAACTGACAACCACTACCATCTAGAAGGACAAGGGCAGCAGATAGTTGGGAACACCACCACCTGGAAGTTCCCCTCCAAGTCACTCACCAGCCTGACTGGGAATATATTGCCGTTCCTTCACTGCCGCTGAGTCAAAATCTTGGAACTCCCTTCCTAACAGTGCTGTGGGTGTATCTGTACCATATGGAATGCAGTGGTTCAAGAAGGCAGCTCACCAGCACCTTCTCAAGGGCAACTTGGGATGGGCAATAAAAGCTGGCCCAGCTAGCGAAGGTCCCAACACATGAATGAATAAAAAAAAATCTTGCACCATATAAGGGCAATTTGCATGCTCCAGGATTGGCGTGGCTCAAAGACTGGTGTGGAAGAAGTTTGTGGGGCACTGGCAACAATATTGGGGAAAGTGTGGGGGGTAGTGGGGGGAGGGGTGTTGGGGGGGGTTGGGGGGGGGGCGGTGCGGGCTGTACCATTGGGATCTGAAGCGTGCTGGGACGAGTGTCCTCACAAGTCGCATAACTAGGGAAGTAGAGAGGGCTTTAAACTAAACAAGAGGGGTGAAGGATCAAGCTTGGTTAAAGGTAGCAATTCAAGGTGTAGAGCCAAGACAGGAGAGCAAAATAGTAATATGAGAAATGAGGGTCAGAGAATGGCAGGAAGGGACAGAGAGAAAAAAAACCTAAGAATACATCAGCAGTTAAGACTAGATTTTACGAAGGTAACAAAAAGACAAAACTGAAGGCTTTCTATCTGATTGCGCGCAGCATTCATAGCAAAGTAAATGAATTGATGGCCCACATTAAAGTAAAAAAATGATCTGATAGTAATTATGGAGATGTGGCTGTAAGATGACAAAGACTGGGTCCTTAATACTGAAGGGTACATGACATTCAAGAAGAATAGGAAGCTAGGTAAAGGTGGAGGGATAGCACTATTAATCAAAGAGGGCATTGGTGCAATAGTTAGAGATGACCTTGGTTCAGGAGATCAGGATGTAGAATCGGTTTGGGTGGAGATGAGGAATAGTAGGGGAAATAAGTCATTAGTGGGAGTGGTCTAAAGGCCCCCTAACATTAGCCACAGTGTAGGACAAAGTATTGAAGGGAAAATATTGTGTGCTTGTGATAAAGGGACGGCAATAATCATGGGTGATTTTTAATCCACACATAAACTGGAAAAATCAGATTGGCAGTAGTAGCCTGGGTGAAGAGTTCTTAGAATGCTTTCAAGATAGATTTTTAGAGCAGCATGTTCTGGAACCAACCAGAGAGCAGGTTATATTAGACTTGGTATTGTGTAACGTGACAGGATTAATTAATGACCTCAGAGTAAAAGCACCCCTAGGTAGCAGCACCACAATATGATTGAATTTTACATCCAGTTTGAAAAGGAGAAGAGCGGGTCTAGGACTAGTTTTTTAAACTTAAATAAGGGCAACTATGTGAGGATGAAAGCTGAGCTAGCTGAAGTGAACTGGGACATTAGGCTAGAGGATAGAACAATAGAGAAGCAGTGGCAGACATTTAAAGGGATATTTCAGAGTATTCGGAAGAAGTACATTCCTACGATAAAGAAAAATTCTAAAGGGAGGACCCACCATCCGTGGTTAACTAAAGATGTTAAGGAAAGCATCAAACTTAAGGAAAAAGCATACAACTCCGCAAAGATGAGTGGCAGGACAGAAGATTGGACAGAATATAAAGAATGCAGAGAATGATTAAAAGGTTAATCAGAAGAAAGAAATTAGAGTATGAGAGGAAGCTGGCTAGAAATTTAAAATCAGATAGCAAGAGCTTCTACAGGTATTTAAAAAAGAAAATAGTAAGTAAAGTGAGTTTTGGTCCTCTAGATAGTGACAGTGTGGGGTTAACAGTAAATTATAAGGAAATGGCGGAAGAAATGAACAAATATTTTTATTTCTGCGTACACTATAGAGGATACAAAAAAACATTCCAGTAATGGCTACAAATCAGGAGGCGAACAGGAGAAAGAACATTGGTGAAATTTTTATCACTAGAGAAATGGTACTGAGCAAATTATTGGAACTGCAGGCTGGCAAGTCACTGGGTCTTGATGGACTACATCCCAGGGTCTTAAAAGAGGTGGCTAATGAGGTTGTCAATGTGCTGGTGTTAATTTTCCAAGATTCACTAGATTATGGAAAGGTTCCATCAGATTGAAAAATAGCAAATATAAACCCCTCTATTCAAGAAGGGAGGGGGGATGGTGGAGGCAGAAAACAGGAAACTATAGGCCAGTTAGCTTGAGGTCTGTCATGGGGAAGCTATTAGAATTGATCATTAAGGAGGCTATAGCTGCACTTAGAAGACCTCAAGGCAACAGGGAACAGGCAGCATGGTTTTGTGAAAGGAAAATCATGTTTAACCAATTTACTGGAGATCTTTGAAGGAGTAACATGCGCTGTGGATAAAGGGGAGACTGTAGACATACTGTACTTGGATTTCCAGAAGGCATTTGAAAAGGTGCCACATGAAAGATTATTAAAGGAAAATAAAAGCCTGTGGTGTAGGGGGTAACATATTAGCATGGATAGAAGATTGGTTGGCTGGCAGAAAGCAGAGAGTATGCATAAATAGGTCTTTTCTGATTGGCAGAATGTGACGAGTGGAGTCCCACAGGGGTCTGTGCTGGAATGAAGACATAGTAGATAAATTTGCAGATAACACAAAGATAGATAGGAAAGTATGCTGTGAAAAGGACATGAAGAGGTTGCAGCTGGATATAGATAGGTTGAGTGAGTGGGCAAAGATCTGGCAAATGGAGCTTAATGTGGGAAAATGTGAAGTTGTTCACTTTGGCAGGAAGAACAAAAAAGCAGAGTATTACTTAAATGGAGAATGGCTGCATAATTCTGAGGTGCAGAGGGATTTAGGTGTTCTAGTACGAGTCACAAGAAGTTAGAATGCAGATACAGCAAGTAATTAAGAAGGCTAATGGAATGTTATCCTTTATTACCAGAGGGTTGAACATAAAAGTAGGGATGTTATGCTTCAGTTACACATGGCATTGGTGAGACCACATCTCAAATACTGTGTGCAGTTTTGGTCTCCTTATTTAAGGAAGGATGTAAATGCATTGGAGGCAGTTCAAAGGAGGTTTACTCGATTGATAACTGGAATGAGTGGGTTGTCTTATGAGGAAAGGTTGGACAGACTGGACTTGTTTTCACCAGAGTTTAGAAGAGTGAGGGGTGATTTAATTGAAGTATACAAGATCCTGAATGGCCTTGACAAGGTGGACGTTAAAAGGATGTTTCCTCTTATTGTTGAGTCCAGAACTAGAGGGCACTGTTTTAAAATTAGGGCATGTCCTTTTAGGACAGAGATGAGGAAGATTTTTTTCTCTCAGAGGGTTGTGTGACTTTGGCATTCTCTGCCTCAGAAGGTGGTGGAGGCAGGGTCATTGAATATTTTCAAGGCAGAGGTAGATAGGTTCTTGTTAGGCAGGGGAATCAAAGGTTATTGGGGTTAGATGGAAACGGAGAAATCGAAACACAAGAAGATCAGCCATGATCCTATTGAATGGCAGAGAAGGGTGGAGGGGCCGAATGGTTTACTCCTGTTCCTATTTCTTATGTTCTTATGCTTGGACGAACAAGGGTGGGCTATAACTTCAATATTTCCTTCGATCCTCCTCTTGACTGAGCTTTTGGTCATCTGTCCTAATATCACCTTTTTTGATGTCAATTTTTTGCTTTATAATGCTCCTGTGAAGCACATTGGAATCGTTTACTGTATTACAGGCACAAGATAAATGAAAGTTGTTGTTACTAAAGAGTTGTAGATGTGGTGTATGTAGATGTTTAGTTAGAAATCGTCTCATGGAGAGGACTGTTATCCAAAAAACATGCACAGCAACGAAATTTTGCAGAGGTGTTCCGCTCCAATTAACATAAAAGCCGCCAATTCTGCCATTGTTCAATGGGGTAGTTGATGGGGCCGCGCCAGGCAAAGGACTACAGATCCCAGAATGCTTGGGGGCCTGCACGTGCGCACTAATCGAGCTTTTACTGTCGTCGAACGGTGACCTTGTTCCTCGTTCTTACGCCAATGGAAAAGCGCAATGCTACTAGGTCTGCAGTGACGGCTGACAGTAGCCAATGAGAAGAGGTGATGTTGCTCTCTTTCGTCGGCGGTGGGAGGATTGCGGCCATCTCGCGTTGTCAGGGCTTGTGAAGGAGAAGCGGTGGCGACGCTGCTTGTGGTGGCTGGATATACTGCGATTATATAGCTGATTTTTTCCCTCCCTTTCTCCCCTTCCCCCCCTCCCCTTCCCTCTTTCCCTTTCTCCCCGCTCTCAGAGGCTGGGCTGGGGTGACATCGCGCGATGCCGGTCCGCACCGAGTCGGCCTCGCTCATCCCGCCGCCCCCCATCAATACTCAACAGCCTGGGGTCGCCACCACGCTCCTGTACAGCGGCTCCAAGTTCAGGGGGCACCAGAAGAGTAAAGGCAACTCTTATGACGTGGAAGTGGTGCTTCAGGTAAAGTTATAATTGCACTTCACTCTCTAACCCTCTGTTCACTCAGGGTGATGATCAGTGTCACTCCGAAACTCAGTGTTGACATTGGGTTTGCAATCTGGTTTCACTCCTCTTTCCTATAAATACTACCTCTGCCATGTTCGTGTTGATAATTCTCCGTTTGTCAGAAAGATCAAAGCAGGGAAGGACCATTTCGATCTTGAAATCGACTCCTATTCCGAACCCATCAGAGTCCCTGTCTGCTAATGATAACTTTCGGCTCTGTTAATGTCATTCGTCATTTTAAAAGTTACCATGTCTTACATTTCTTACTAGAATGTCGTTAGGAAGAAAACAGCAAATGTTGGAAACATTCACCTGGTCTGACAGCATCTGTGGAGCATACATATTAATGTTTCCAGTGCTAACCTCTCAACTCTCTAATATCGGCAGATTTGTAGTTTGATTCTCTCATTCTTTTCGATTTTCTTGCTGCAGATTGATCTTAATACACAGCTTGTAGGTATGTGTCTTTGTAAGTTTGTATCTTCCTTTGCCTGTCAGACCTAATTGGCACATACTGAATGACAGTTTAATAGTTTATTATTTTTTAGAAATTGACTTTTTAATTAAGTTTAAACTAAATTTATTTTCTGTTATTGCCTGTTATTACCTCTTATGCCTAACGTGTTTCTTCAGTGGCAGCTCTAAATTTGCCTCTTAGTCCATAGTAATTTTAGTAGGGCATTCAGCCCCTAGAACCTGTTCCATCATTTAATCTGATCATGACTGATCAGTACCTCAACCCCAATTGCTTGCTGATGATCCATATTCTTTGATACTTTTACTCAAAAATATCTATAATTCTCAGTTTTGAATATTTCTATTAACCCAATATCTACATCACTTTTTGTGGAAAAAAATGCTTTCTGATTTCACTCATGAATGGCCTAGTTCTAATTTTAAAATTGTGCCCTCTTGTTTTGGATTCCACCAGGAGAGCTTTGCTGTTTCTACTCTATTGAATCATTTTAATTATCTCAGATCCCCTGCAACCAACTAAAATTGTAAGAATACAAACCGTTTATGCGTACCATCCTCTTAATTTAACTCTTTGAGCCCTGGTATCTGGCGAATCTGTGCTGTACCTCCTCGAGGACTAATATAACCTTCCTGCAATGTGGTGCCCAGACTTGGGAGCACTATCCTAGTTGGTGATTTGACCAAGCCTCTGAACAAACCACTGTTTGTATTTCAGCCCCCTTGAGGTAAAGTTCAGTATTCCATTACCTTTTTTTGACAACTTTCTGCTCTTGTCCCTTAGCTTTTAATACGTGGATACCTAAATCTCTTTGTTCTTCCACAGACCCTACTCTGTCATTACTAAGAAAATATTTTGAATTGTCTTACTTAGATCCAAACTCTCACTTCTCCACATTAAACTCCCATTTGCCACAGTTTGGTCCATGTACTTAATCTGTCCAACTCTTAGTAACTTTCTGCTCTCATTTAGTTTACTGTGCCTCCTTCTTTAGTGTCAAACATGGCTATATGACTCTCCCTTTTCCTTAGCTCATTGATTTGGATAATAAGCCAAGGTCCCAGTACAGATCAAAGTCATAGAGGTCTACAGCACAGAAAAGGCCCTTCGGCCCATCAAGTCTGCACCAGTCAAACAAGTACCTAACTGTTTGAATCCCATTTTTCAGCACTAGGCACATAGCCTTGTATGCCATAGC
The DNA here is from genome assembly GCF_017639515.1 of Carcharodon carcharias. Taxonomy (NCBI): domain Eukaryota; kingdom Metazoa; phylum Chordata; class Chondrichthyes; order Lamniformes; family Lamnidae; genus Carcharodon; species Carcharodon carcharias. Next base: position 65,345,011 of record NC_054481.1, on the reverse strand, counting down.
ATCGCAAGTGCACATCCAAATACTTCTTAAATGTTATGAGGGTTTCTGCCTCTACCACCCTTTCAGGCAGTGAGTTCCAGATTCCCACCACCCTCTGGGTGAAAAAATTCTTCTCACATCCCTCTAAACCTCCTGCCCCTTACCTTAAATCTATGCCCCCTGGTTATTGATCCCTCCACCAAGGGGAAAAGTTCCTCCATGTCTACCCTATCTATGCCCCTCATAATTTTATACACCTCAATCATGATCCCCCTCAATCTCATCTGCTCCAAGGAAAATAACCTCAGTCTATCCAAACTCTCCTCATAACTAAAACTCTTCAGCCCAAGTAACATCCTGGTAAATCTCCTCTGCACTCTGGTGCAATCATATCCTTCCTATAATGCGGATTCCAGAACTGCATGCCAGCATTTTATACAGTTCCAGCATAACCTTCCTGCTCTTAACCTTGGCTAATAAAGGCAAGTATCCCATATGTCTTCTTAACCATCTTATCTACATGTCCCACTACCTTAAGGGACCGGTGGACATGCACACCAAAATCCCTCTGATCCTCTGTACTTCCCAGGGTACTACCATTCATCGTGTATTCCCATGTCTTGTTTGTCCTGCCCAAGTGCATTACCTCACACGTATCTGGATTAAATTCCATTTGCCACTGATCAGCCCATCTAACCAGCCTGTCTATATCCTCCTGTAAACTAAGGCAATCCTCCCCACCAATTTTCGTGTCATCCGTGAATGTACTGAGCAACCCTTCTACATTTAAGTCTAAATCGTTTATATATACCACAAACAGCAAGAGACCCAACACCAATCCCTGTGGAACCCCATTGAACCCAGAAATCCTGTCACAAAAACACCCCTTGACCATCACCCTCTTCCTCCTGCAACTCAGCCAATTCTGGATCCAATTTGTCAAATTGCCTTGGATCCCATGGGCTCTTACCTTCGTTATCAGTCTCCCATGCGGGACCTTATCAAAAGCCTTGCTGAAGTCCAAGTAGACTACATCGAATGCATTGTCCTCATCTACACACCTAGTCACCTCTTTGAAAAATTCAATCAAATTGGTCAGACATGACCTCTCTTTAACAAAATCATGCTGACTATCCTTGATTAATCCCTGCCTCTCCAAGTGTGTTTACAGTAGAGGAAGATTTTTTTAAATCAGTGGAACAAGGGAAACTAGAAATAAGTCAAGGGAAGAACTTATTGGATACAATACAAATGAAGATACCTGGGAAACACCACTTGTCACATCCCTGCAATCAGAATAGTCCCCAACTTTGTGTTCCAATCCATGTCTTAAGACTGCCTTCAATTCTGCACACTTTCATTTTTGCTGATAATTCCTTGTGCTGAACTTCATCCAGTGCCTCCTGAAAGTCCCTACAGATAACATTTGTAGATAATCCCTTATCCACCAAGTTATTGACCCCTCAAATTGTAACTAAATTAGTCAGACATGACTTACCTGTTATAAATCCATACTGACTGACTCTGATCTACCCTTGCTTGTCTAAGTGCTCAGTCTGTCCTGATGGCAGATTTGGATGTAGTTTCCTGATTTTCTTTTTCTCTCCTTTCTTCGTTAATGGAGTGACATTTGCCATTTTTCAATCCAGTGGCACAATTCACACATCAGGAGAGCTTTGGAAAATTATGACCCAATTCACCTCCAATTTCAGCACTTATTTCTTTTGTTTCCTGTAGTGGAAACCATCAGAGCCTAGAGATGTGACTGTCATACGTTGTTATTTTCTCCATTAGCTTTTTTTATTTGTATTGCATCCAATAAGTTCTTCCCTTGACTTATTTCTAGTTTCCCTTGTTCTGCTGAGTTTTTAAAAATATCTTGCCCTACTGTAAGCATGAATGCACAGGACTTGTTTAACAAATCTGTCATTTCCTTATCAATTAGTGTGCCTTGCTATAAGGAGCTCACATACCTATTTACCAGTCTTAATATATTTATAAAAACTTTTACTATTAACTTTGATATTGCATGCAAGTTTTTTCCATACTTCCTTGTATCTCTCGATACTTTCTTTGTATCAGTTGCTTTTATAGCTCTCCCACTCCACTGGATTTCCACTTGTATTCCTACAAGGCTTGCCATTGGTTCTATCAGAAACTTGCACATCAACCTTGACCGGACATTACTGTTTACCACAATCTATCTTACTGATCCTTAAACTAACAACTGCAGAAAGATGCAACTCAGATTTCTTCTGATATTGCTGTCCCAGTGCTGATATGTCTGTCTCCACTATCCCACATACGGAGTATGCATCCTGCCATGGCTTTCAAATATCTACTGACCGTTGCCAGTTTGTAAGGATGGATGTATCAATATCACTTTAATATTTGCATGTCTGTGTTAAAAAGCCTTTCGCTGTCAAACCCCTGTTGCAAATATTACATCCCTGTTGAAAAAGGAATAAGCATGGCAATATGCACTAGCTGATATACACCAAATGCTAAATATGTACTAGCTGATTCAGTTCCTGCACCTCCTTTTAAAATTGAGAGACCTGGGTTGTATGTATGCAAGTCATTGAAGGTGGCAGGATAAGTGGAGAAGACTAGTTTTGTTTTTAAAATGTATGGGATCCTTGGTATTATTAATAGTGAAAAACAAGGAAGTCATGCTGAACCTTAATAAAAACCCTGCTTAGGACTCAGCTGAAAGCCTTGCATTCAATTCTGAGCACTACATTTTAGGAAGGATGTCAAGGCCTTGGATAGGATACAGAAGAAAGTTACTGGCATGGTACCAGGGATGGGGCCTACAGTTATGTAGACAAGCTGGTTTTCTCCTTAGAAGAAGGTTTGATAGATGTGTTAAATCATGAACGGTTTTGACAGAGTAAATAGGACAAAACTGTTTCCACCAGCAAAAGGGTAGGTAATCTGAGGACACCCGATTTGCCAGAAGAACTAGAGGCTACTGAGGAAACATTTTTTTTCTCTGCAGTGAGTTGTAGTGTGCTGCCTGGAAGGGTGATGGCAGCTGATTCAGTAGTAACATTCAAGGAAACTTGGATAAATACTTGGAGAAAAATATTGCAGGGCTTTGGGGAAAGAGCAGGGGAGTAACTAGATAGCGCTTCCAAAGAACAGGCCAGAAGGGTTGAATGACCTCCTGTGCTTTATCCTTTTATGGTTTTAAGACCCGTGTGGTTCTGTCCATAGGAATTTTGGCAGGAAACCATCTTGACATTCCCATTATCTATCTTGTCCTATCTTTTAATCCATGTGTAAAATTTATAAACATTCCCCACCCTTCCATGGATTCTCTTCTATTGTTCTGCCAACCATGTCCCTTTGCTTTTCCCTTTTTTTTTTGCATTGGCAAAAATATATATAGTTGCAGATTTTGAGATCTTTCATCAGGATGGCCGGTGCTGATCAGAGCAGCTGTGCTCTTATCATAAAACAAAATACTGGAAACATCAGGTCAGGCAGTATCTATGGTGAGAGGATGTTAGGGTTAATGTTCGAGGTCTGTGACTCTTTGTCAGAACCCATAGAAATGATCTGGGGCCAGGGCAGCAGTTAAATAAAGTAAGTCTGTCCTGATGAAGAGGAAGTTTGAGAACATGAATGTATTGACATCTAGTGGAGAGGGTGGATTTTATGAAACGGTAAGAATTGTTAGAGTTACACTGAATGTCACAAAGGTGTTGACGAGCTTGAGTAAATATAAAACAAAATATGGCATTTAAGCTAGAACCCCTGTTGAGTAAGTCGGAACAAGAAACAGTCTCTGAGAACAGAGAAGTGGCAGTGAACGTATTTTTTAAGGCACACAAGATGGGAAATGGATAGCAACAAAGGTGACCAGGGTGGAAGAGCGAAAGAAAAATCACATCAAAGAGCAGAACTTCAAAATAGCGATTCCTGGAAGATTAGGTGATAGTGAATTAAACAATAAAACAAAAAGCAAAATACTATTGAAAATCTGGAAAAAAAAGAAAGTGCTGGAAATATGCAGCTAGTCAGGTAGCATCTGTGGAGAGAGGAACGGGGAGGTTTATATTGAAGGACTATGACATTTTGTCAGGACTCGTGTTGTTATCAGTACAGCCTTACTACTGGTGATTCCAGTGCATTTGAGTATTTTTCAGTTAGGCTTATCCTGCTGCTTGAGGTGTACATTGAACCTCAGGTGTTGCCAGTATATCTTGCCAAGCTACTGAATATAATGTGGAAACTCGTTAAAGTCAAACATGCATATAAGGTGTTTGTTTTGCTGATTTTTGGATTGCTTCACGTGACTTCACTAAATAGAACCCAGTGAGTCAAACCTAAATCAGCAAAAAGATATTTGAATTTAATTTTTAACTTGGCCAGTGGAAAGGTGTTTTACTTATAGTCTATATGTATTAGGGAGTCAAATCTGAAAGTGGTTTTCTAAACTTCACATGGTATAACCCACTTATGGTTAATGTTTGTGAATTTTATGGTTGGAATCATACTAGACGTGCATTTGTGACTGAAGTTATTTCAGTGTCCTTCAAATTTTCTGTCCTTTTAACTCCAATACAAGGTGCATTTCCTTTACAATGCAGGGATTTGTAAACAGGACAAGGCAACTTTGACAGCATTTCAGTCAGTTAAACGGGGCAGCGTTGTTGCCTACACAATGTCCATTACAGACCAACTGAAATGTTTTTGGACACCACTGGTGGAGGCATCACCTCCAAAAGCAGTAAAAGGCACTCATGCCTTTCATGACTGTTGCCAGGCTAACCTGGTCAATGCCTGGTGAAGCAGTTTGGGCATTGAGTTCACCTTCAACCATTGAGGGCATCGGTAGGCTGATACTGTGGGACCTGCCCTACAAACTAACTGAGTGGTTTTCTTTTAGCAGCGAAGATCTGGTGACAACGATCAGAAATAACAACATGTACATTTATAAATAGCAGGACATCCTAAAATAATAAGACAACCCAAGGTACTTCACACAAATGAAAAGGAATGTGGAGGAATAGTAAGAAGAAAAATTGGGAGATGAGCAAATGCCAAGAAGGAGGTTTTAAAGAAACATTTGAATAAGGGAGAATGCCAACAAGCTGGAGGACTTTCAGGGTGGGGCTCCAGATGGCTGAAGGTTGGAGTAGAGAAAGGGGGAATGCAAAGAATAAACTGGAGTTGGCAGAACAGATATTAGCCTAGGGGGTCAGTTAGCTCAGTTGTCTAGATGGCTGGTTTGTGGTGCAGAGTGACGCCAACAGCGCAGGTTCAATTCCTGTACCAGCTGAGGTCATCCATGAAGGTCCCGCTTCCTCAACCTCACCCATGAGGTGTGGTGACCCTCAGGTTGAACTCACCACCAGTCATCTCTCTCTGATGAGAGAGCAGCCTGTGGTCCTCTGGGACTGCGGCCACTTTCATCTTTGCTTTCATTAGCCTGGAATGTGGGACTGGTGGAGATTGTGGATGTAGACAATTATCATTGGTGGACGAGTGAAGGTTTGCAAGGACAAACATAATAGAGAAATTACTTGTGGTGTGATAGGATGCAAGTGGGAGTTTTGGATGAGTTTATTTAGAGTGGATCTTGGGAGTTTGGCCCAAGAGCAGCACCCTCTATATAATTGGGGTGAATACACATCAAAATACTCCAATGTGAATAATGCATTGTATAATTTCTTAACTGTGAATGTAGAGTTCTTCAGCAAACACCTGCAGGCTGCTATGATTGAAGCAAAAAAAAAGTACTTGAAGGTTAGCCAGAAAGGTACATGAGTGAATAATCTGCATCATGTAAATCACTTTATTATTGGTCTGGTGCCAGTAGAGATTTAAAACTAGCCATCTGCTGCACTTTGGCAAAATACCCTTAATTGAAAACTAGGATCTCCAATTTAAATCCTTGTTCAGTATTTTTTTGAGTATCTGAAGTTGCTGTTATTAACAGATCTCAGTGTTGTGATTTAGAGTTTACCTACCAATGAGGCAACAACACTACAAATAACTCTTGCCAAGGCTCTCAAAATTCAAGTAAGATAAGTCAGCAAGTAAGAAATATAAATCCAAATAGAACTAAATGATTTGTTTTGCCTGCTGCATGTGGTCAAGTTGGACATCCTGTGCAGAGTTTTGACATGACTGTATTTAGAACTTCAGTCTGCAATGAATGCAATGTATTTTTGCCTCAAATTCACCTTGTGATGAGTTAACAATCTGGATTCTGCTATTGTAGAGAGGTTCCAAGTGGAGTCTGAATGAGGCCCACAGGGAAAGAAAATCTGTTCAGTCACTATTAGACTGCACTGGCACACCTCATGACCACCACTAATAGAATGTTATTCAAAAAAGCTATGTGTCCTCCTTTGTCTGAAATCTGCTTCACTGTGTTTCTCCAAGGAGAAATGCTCTTCATGAAAACTTGATCAATTCTTGTTTTCCTTCTATCTATTTTATCAATCCTACTATTGTCACTGTCACCTTTACTTCAATCTTGTTCCAAGTTATTGTATATTCTCATCCTTCTCTCTGCAGCCTCACAATTAATGCTTAATCATTGCCTAACCACCTCCTCTATCTCATTCTTTCTCACAGTCTGAAAACTCTGGAAGTCCTGATCTCCCTTTGGTTTCCCTTTATCATATAGTGCAAACATTTTTTTAATATTGCAAGTGATCAAGTTTTATTTAATCATGTAATTCCATTCACAGTTGTCCACAATTAATGATGCTAACAGTATGTTCCATGTCACTTTTTTTTAATTCATTCACGGGATGTGGGCTTCGCTGGCTGGGCCAGCATTTATTGCCCATCCCTAGTTGCCCTTGAGAAGGTGATGATATATTTCTCAGTCAGGGTGGTGAGTGACTTGGAGGGGAACTTCCCGGTGGTGGTGTTCCCATCTATCTGCTACCCTTATCCTTCTAGGTGGTATATATTGCTGTTCCTTCACTGTCACTGGGCCAAAATCATGAAACTCCCTTCCTTACAGCACTGTGGGTGTACCTACACCACATGGACTGCAGCAGTTAAAGAAAGGAGCTTTCCATAACTTCCTCAAGGGCAACTAGGGATGGGCATTAAATGCTGGCCTAGCCAGCGAAGCCTATATCCCGTGAATGAATTTAAAAAAAGGTGACATGGAATGTACTGTTAGCGTCATTAGTTGTGGACAACTGTGAATGGAATATACCTATTTTTACCTGACGGTGCTGATTCCTGTCTGATAAAGTATGATTTTGCAGCTATAGCTGCACTACAGCAATTAAGTAGCCATTTTTAATATGTGATTGTTGATAGGCTGTTGAATCATGAAGGGCATCACACCTGATCATATTTGATATTTACACACACGTGCTTCTGGAAGTGGGCATTGGAAGATGAAATGGAAACCATGGATGAGATTTTTTTTCTTCCCCTCTTTCCCTCGGCCAAGGTGCAGAACTCAATTGAAGGGCCTGCGATACTGCTCTGGCTGAGCTTTTGTTGACTCAACTTGGATGAAAGTTTTAAACTAACTGCAGTAATTATTGTCAACAATGTGATGCAATGAAGCCCTGCCTTGGACGACAAGTTTTTTTTCAGCCCACCACCCTGTACACACACTTGTTTCTATGCAAGTTGATGCTGGTATTTTGGCACGTTGTCCCATGTCAACCATTTTTGGAACAACAGTAAAAAGTTGGGAATTTGAGCAGTGTCTCCATTCTGACCTGCTTGTGAACTACATTTGGCAAAGAACAAATCTTCATGATGTGTGGAGGATGTGACAGCAATTTTCATTTCTAAATCAATATAGAAATATATTTTCTTAAACAAAAACAGAATTACCTGGAAAAACTCAGCAGGTCTGGCAGCATCGGCGGAGAAGAAAAGAGTTGACGTTTCGAGTCCTCATGACCCTTCGACAGAACTCGAAACGTCAACTCTTTTTTGCTCCGCCGATGCTGCCAGACCTGCTGAGTTTTTCCAGGTAATTCTGTTTTTGTTTTGGATTTCCAGCATCTGCAGTTTTTTTGTTTTTATAATATATTTTCTTAACTTGACAGTCTCGCTCAACAAAGCTGAAGGCTGGCTTGTATGGGAATTGGAGTTGTTACATGCATGATGGGGAGCAATCGTATGAGCTTTAGGACAGCAGGAGGCAACTTGCAATAGATATAACTGTTGCTCTAACTTTTGGGTGCCAAAAGTGGAAAACTGTCCATTCTAACATTTTTTAAAAATAATTTAATTTTACATAAGTTTCTCTTGCATTGGACTGAAACCCAAAAAGAACAACACTAATGTCAAAACTTTGTTTTTCCTTTTTCCTACGGACTACAACCTTTTAAAACCCAAAATTAGTGTCACTTAACCGCTATTTTATTTGTCTCCTATTTTCAGTTTTGGTTTTGAAACTTTGGCTTTTCTCCAAGTTTTCTCAATTTAAAAGGAAGTTGCCTCATAGACATTTACTGACGTTGTTCTTCCTTTTATATCTTCTGCCATTTGAGCCAACTTTTATCCAATTTCCTCTGCAAGGAAATTACTTTAACCAACAAAAACTGAGTGTAATTATAACGATTAACCCTGGCTGGCTAGCACAGATTAAACAGTATTGACAACATCACAAATTACAGAAGATTTGCTGTAGTAGTTTGCAGACTACCTTGACCCATTGACTATATTGTTACTCCTTGCCAGAAACTCCTGTTTTTGGAGATTTTTATTTAGCTACAGTACATAGTTTATTGAAATTACTTAAAAGAGCTTGTAAATCCATAGCACCACCAGTGCTGCTGTTATGTACCTTCAGATCCTGAGTCCTCTTTTGGCTCTTGTTACACTGTACCACAGACATCGTTTTATTCTCTGGGTGTGGGGGATGCAGGGCTACATTTATTTTCCAGCCCTAATTACCCTGAATAAATATACCTTCTATTTGAAGCAATTATTTGTACAACTGAGTGATTTGGGTGACCACTTCTAATGGTGTTAAGAGTCAACCACATTGCCTGCATGTTGGTCAGACCATGTAAGAATGGCAGGTTCACTTGCCTGTTGGACATTGGATGGATTTTTGCAACAACCTGGTTTGCTTCCATACCCATAAATTCAGTTTCAGGAGTTAAAGTGGAGGATTTGACTTTGTAATCTCTGGTTGTTGATTTTGTGCCATAACGACTTTATACCATACACAATTGTGTCCATTGGTAAGCATCAGATCAATTTTTTTTCTTCAAAAAAAAACAATTTCAAAGCCATTGTTAATAAATATACCCATTTAATTCTAGTGAGATCTTAGGATGGACAGCTATACCAACATATATTATCTACAAGTATGTTTTGATGGATTCTACATGTCTAAAATGCTAATGAACTTAACCGCTTCATGTAAAGTTTTGAAATGCACAGGATTAAATAAATGAACAAATAGATCCTGCTAATTTTTGTAAACCATTCTACTCTTTGCTTTGCATTTTTCCAGTTTCGAATATCATACAAATTGCTCAGCTTTATATTTTACTGCTAGCCAACTGCTTTTGGAACTTCTCACGTTTTCCACCCATCAATGTTCAGTGACATATTGCATGTAACAACACTTGTACCCCAATAGAGATGATTGTATAATTTAACTCACTGTGTCACTAATGCTGTGTGCTGGTTTGAGGAAAAATTGGGCTTGAGAAAAATTAGTTACGGCAAAGGTATATATTCATGATATTCTGACAAAGCAGCTTCTCTGATCATGGTGGTGAGTTTGGGGTCTGGCACACTGATTCTTGTAGGCTAGTAATCTGTGTTACTACCTTGCAATTCATTCCAGTTTATGTTGTTGTATAGGTGGTGCTATATTCTGTTACTGCCAATGACATTATAGACTGTGACTCTCAGTACGCTTTTGAAATGAAATCAAATTACCGAACCAGCAGGATGGCATATATGTTTATACTGCATTTACTTAAGATGGGAAGAAACACCTAAAAGTAAAATTGGCAGCTTTGTCCATTTAAAATGTGGAGGTTGTGTATTTAACTTTATAACAAAGGTAAGGGATGGTTTCAAACTCAATAGTTGCAAAATAAACTTTTAAGCTTCGACCAGAAGACTTAAATACTCTGGAGGTTTCCCCTGTGGATATCTTCTAACCAAAACCAAGGATAATGAGGCTTCAGAGAGGTTGCAATGCAAATTTGTCATAATGCCTGGTATGAAGCAATAAAAATATACAAAATATCAAAATTGAGTCGTTTTGAGTTGAACACACATTACTGGACAGTATCATAGTATTTAAAATAGTGAAGGGATGGGACAGATTAGACATTACATGATTAAATGTAAGAAATGTAGATGAGATGGCAGGAGAAACTTCTACACAAGCAGTTGTTGGGAGACTTTGAAATTTACTTCCAGGGCTAGTGTTTGAGGCAGAAACTGTCGGTATTCAAGATTAAATTGAATAGATGGGATAAGGAAAAAGGGATGCAAATATAGTGGGACCAGGGTGTGTAAATTTAATCATAACTATCTGCTTACAAGGAACACGAACACTGACATGGACTGGTTGAGCCAAATGGCCTGTTTTCGTCTTGTAACTTTATTTATTTCTGTGTGCTCATGGTGCAAATAATCAAAGGTGATAAATGTGGAATTCTCCTTGGTATAGTTCAGCATCTGCAAGAGAGGGGAGAAAATATTGCAATACTTCTTTCCTTGATCATCATTGAGGATCACTAACATGTAGGAGGTTATTCTGTCCATCAGAAGTCTGTGCAGACTCTTTGCTAGATTAATCCAAGACTAAATCCAATGCACGTTCCCCATAGCTCTGCATTTTTCTCAATTTCATATATTTATCCTATCATATTTTCTCTTGAAGGATGCAATGGTCTCTGTAACCATGTCCCATGGCAAAATGTTCAAGCTCTTAATAACTCTGCATAAAAAATTCCCCTCATCCCCATACCATCGAAATAACTTTCAATGGCTCTGATTGTTTGCACTTACCAAAACAAAGCAAATTCTGAATAACCGCTTATTTATTTCTGTAGCACGTTGACATGGAAAACTCCTTTCTCTGTGGATACCTAAAGATCAAGGGGCTCACTGAGGTAAGTCATTCAGAGCAGAGATTCTGAGTTAAATACATTAATCTGCCAAAAATATATATATATTTTTAAATCAATGAACAAAATTATTTTAATGTGCAATTAGCTTCACTTTCAGTTAAATTTCGGCATATTTACTTGTGACTTACATTATGTAGTATGTTGGTTGGGAAAGATAAGCGTTTTCCAGTGTGTTCTACCTGTTTTGCAGAACAAAGCTCCCTGTAGAATTCTATGTACCTTGAATCACTGGAAGTTTTTGTCCCAGTTTTTCTCTCCCTCTTAATGGGGCTGAATTGCTGGTTTACAGTTCCAGAGTGCCAGTTTCTCTCAGTTGCAATTCTTCATGTATTGGTCTAGATAGTGAGTAATTAGTAAACAGTTTAATAATGGAAAGCCCATTGTGAAGCCCATCCTGTTCTTGCCCAAAGACCATATGTGTTGTTTCCAGCAGAAATTTATGGATAGTAATCAGGATTGGTACTTCAATTTTTTTTCTCCAACTTAGCCAAGAGAGATGGAGGGAATTGTAGTGCCCCAACAAATAGCTTTGCCAATTTGGCACAGATCAGAAATCAAACTGTTCCTTCTGATTTGTATGGATCAGCATTGGGCATAGTGGTATGTTCAGCCACTGGACCTTTGAAAAACTTGGACTAATAAAACTGATTCAGCATTGTTGTTAAGTTCTCATAAGATGATTGAAGACATGAGCAAAAGAACTCCTGGGCAGTGTAGTTGGCACTGCCCTTGCAGAGCTTGGTAGTCTTAGTGTACAATACCTAGAACTAAAAAACTTAAAATAATGGGAAAGACTATAATATGCAATTATATCGACTTTTCCCAGAACTCCTCCTCTCAACAGAAAGGCATCTAGTCGCCTTTTACACCAGTATTTTTACATCTTACTTCTGTGGTCTTCTATAGTAAAGTGCTATACAAATTTAATGCCTTTTTGTTTTCTATAAAGAGCCAACCTGATTTTTCTCTACCCTAATTTACTGATTTTTAAATGCATCTCCTCTAATTCTGGGGCTATTCACATTGGGAATAAATTGGCTGAATGAGTTTGGTTAAGCCCTTCAAAATTTCAGAAATTCCAATTCTATTACTTTGTTTTGGAAAAAGAGAGGCTTCAAATTTGAAATTTTAACCTTGTGAAACATTTAGAATTATCTTCCACGGAGGACTTGGATGTTCCTTTGTTGAATATATTTAAGGCTGAGATGGACTGATTCTTGGTCTCTTGGGGAATCAAGGGAAATGAGACTGGAACAGAAAATGGGATCGGGGCAGGAAAGTGGAGTTGAGCCAGAAGATCGGCCATGATCATATTGAATGGAGGAGCAGGCTTGAGGGGCATATGATCTACTTCTCTAATTCTTATGTTCTTTATTATCATTTAATCAGCGTACTGTAGTTTATGCTTCAGTCTAATTTAGAAAATAGTCAAATACATGAAGGTGTCATTAAATGAGTTAACCAAATTCAGATATCCTTGCTTTAATTTATTAATAAACTTAATTTGTTGATAAATGAAATATTAGATGTCTTGAATTTAGCACTGCACTTGCTTATCTATTTCATTCCAGGCTGCCTCCTCTAATGAGTGCTACAGCTATCTGTTAAGATTGAAGAACGGACAATAACAATGTTTTGTTGGGTCACTAACTTGGAGAGAGGCCAAAAAGTGCATATAGCACTTCAGTACATGTCCCAAACATCCCCAACCACTTCATGTACAATGAATTACTTTGAAGTGCAGTGACTCTTATGTAGGGAAATGCAGTAGCATTTTTAACACTGCCAGGTTATATAAAGAGCAGTGAGGTGAAAGACCAGTTAATCTGTTTTGGTGGTGCTAGCAAGGAAACTAGGGGATTGTCTTGCTCTTCTTTGAGTAGTGACACAGAATCTTTAGCATCTACCTCAGCCATCAAAGCAGGCAGCTGGCACTTTGGTTTAATGTTTTTTGCAAGGGTGACAGCTAAAGTGGTGTAGCACTCCACTGACTTTATCTGCTGAACTTGTCTATTAAGAAATTACAGGCTTATAATAAGCCAGGCTCATGGAAATATGAGCAGGCATTTGGAGCAGAATACACTTGTATTATTGTAAAACACTTCGTATTAAACAAGTAAAATTTGAAAGCACTAATTTTTAAAGTACATGAACAAATATTCAAAGCCACACATGTACATTTTCATAAGCATTCTTTCATTTTGATATAAAATTTAAGACATTGGAAGAAAAACATTAATGTCAGCTCTGACTTGTAGAACTTACCAGGAAATTGTATCTTGTACCTCGGGTTCCAGATGTTGAACAATGATCGTTCTCCTCGGCTCTTGTAGTTGAATGGACAAGGTTATGAATGGTTCTGAACAAACTAAATATAAAACCATGGAAGTGGTACTTTGATCCAGACTGAAGTATGTTTTATTAGAGAAAGCAAGTTGAAGGGTCAAAGTTGACTGTGTAGGAGAACACTAATTTTGGTAACAGTATGATATATAAACACACACAAGTTAGAATAGTAATCCATATTAATACTGTTATTGGAACCATAGGTCTCAACAAATTCTATTGTGGTATTAAAATTATGCTAGAAATGGATTTCTGTCAAAAACAGGAAAATCCTAAAACATGGGTGCCTATATTTTCATGAGTTGGGGGGGTGGTTGGGTTGGGTTGCGTTTCAGGTGTTAAATTCAGTCTTGAAAGATATGATTCTTCTAAAATATGGAAGGACATAGCATTGTCTGGAATTTTGGATGCCGACCTGGATTTTTTTTGAAAGGTCATAAGTTCATCTTGGAACTGTCAATAATCAGGCCTCTTCCTAGAAATCACCTGACCTGCATGGTACTTGAAGAAGATCTGTTTGTTTATTTTGAATTGCAATCACATCAACTGACGGGAAAAAAACTGAAGAAAGGCGAAGGCTGGTAACTTACTGGAAATCACATGGCAGAGAGGGAAAAAAAAACATTAGTTTGAACCTGCTGGTTTTGAAGTCAGCCTTGTTGGGGAATTAACTGAGAAAGGAAGGCTACCCTAACTGGTGCGCGCTCTCTCTCTCTCTCTCTCTCTCTCTCTCTGCCTGGCCTGAAATTGTGTGTGGCTATCAACCTGTAGCCAGAGAATCCTCATCTGGGTGCAACTTGTCAGCACTTTGGAACTGCAAAGCTGAGACAGGAAGAATTGATCCAGCCGTGTATATATATATATATATATATATATGCCAAAGTTCCGTTAGTGGGTGAGAACTTCCAGACACCCACCGGGACCAGCAGCCCATCTTAACACGAGGGAACTGCAGATCGACAGCATTGAGACCCTGCGAACTTTATCCTTTATTTTATAATACCGAACCTCTAAAGCTCATCTCTGCAGACAGACTCTCTGTTTGTGCCTGTGTGTGGTGGGGGATTTTTTTTAAAGAAGCGTTATGATGCGGCAGATGATATGTGCCAGGCGGATCAAATCCACAAGGGAGACCAGATCGCGCTATCACAATAGTTTTGCAATTTGTATTTATTTCAAGATGCGTGCACTAAATTCAAAAGTTTATAAGTCCACCAAGATATCTGGAGATCTTCTATAAACTAAATTAAGATATTTATTAACAAAAGACAAGATTTCGAGTGCATGCATAGGACTACAAATTACTACTATAATAACTCCTAAAATTCCTAATTAACTTGACTCCCAGTTATACCCCCTTTAAGGCAACGGTCCAAAAATAGATTTTAAACAGATCCAGTAAATTAACGCAATACCCTGGACAGTGGACTTCAAAATGGCTTTCTCCAGTTTTGTTTCTGTAGACAGCAGGCTTATGCACAAATGCTGGAGGCTTCGTTAAGGCTACTTCACATACTCCTGTTAGACCCCACAATGCCTTCTGACACACTGAATTCAGGAATAAGACCACTGAGCCTCGATTTTTTTTTATATAAAACTAAATGATCTCTATAAACAAAAACAGAATTACCTGGAAAAACTCAGCAGGTCCGGCAGCATAGGCGGAGAAGAAAAGAGTTGACGTTTCGAGTCCTCATGACCCTTCAGTTCTGTTGAAGGGTCATGAGGACTCGAAACGTCAACTCTTTTCTTCTCCGCCGATGCTGCCAGAACTGCTGAGTTTTTCCAGGTAATTTTGTTTTGGATTTCCAGCATCCGCAGTTTTTTGTTTTTATCTTTTATAAACATTTCTCTCTTAATATGTCTCTCTACCCTTCACTCTTCACAACAGGCTTTTCTAGGTTCCTGACCTTCCTTTGACTGGAAGGTTGTCTTTGGACTTTCCACTCTCCTGGATTTTTGGAATTTCTTTAGCTTGAGATTGACTATCTGTCCCCTTCTCCAGTCTCTCCTGGCAGCAACTTTCAAAAAAACAACTGAACTCCCCAGCTTCCAAATCAAAACTGTTGTTTCTCTTCTCTTGTCTGTGGGAGGGACCTGCCTCTCTGCCCCCCTATTGCTAGGCAACAGTCCAATTCTTTTACCCTTGTTTTTTTACCTTCTCTTTAGGAGTCTTAAACCTCCTCATTAAAAATGCAAGTACCTTTTTAAAGTGAAACTAAAACTGCATTTGACCTTCCTTAACACACAGATACAGAAATACAAATCAAACTTAAACTTTAAAGCTAAAATCATTCTTAACACCCACAAATATCAATACAACTTAATTGAACTATCTCTATGCCCTAACACCTTTCCCTTTGGAGAAGGAAAGCTTCACAACAATGGCCTTGCATCCACCTCACACAAACTTAATGTCATAAGGCTCTAACAATAGCTTATTACATACCATACAAATAAATTTTCCATTTCATTTTGCCATTAGACATTACAATTTTTTAAGCCACACAGTCAATCAACATGACAAGATTAGCAGAATTTGCACACCATAGTATTATCATAACTCAACCTTTGTTTCTTTTTCCTCTTATTCCCAGTCTTTAACCCCGCAGGGAATGCTGCATTTAAGTCTACAGCCGAATTGTCCTTTTCGTTCGCTATATGCGTAATTCTGTCCTCGAGCTCGTTTTCCTAACTCAAGTTTGGTAAATTCTCAATTTGATTTAGCAAAGTCAAAATGGCATCTTTGTGCATTAACATCTAATTTCCTCTCTGATCAAAATCTCTTTTTGTCATTTCAAGGATGTTATTGAGATGCTTCTTATGTTCATACACAAGCATTTCATATTCATCCTTGGTTTGATCTTTAAACTTTTATGATATCGTTGTTTCTCCAGATCCCATTTTGAACAGGCCTTTTCCACTTCTTTTTGAGCAGTGTCAATTATATTTTCCCTGTGGAGTTTCATAGTTCGTTCCAGCCCTTTAATTCTTTTGCATAATCCACAAACTATATCATTCCACTCCATTCCAGGTTTTGAATGGGCTTTTGCAACCTGTCCACTTGCCTGGATTCCAACAACTGTATTTTGTATTGTCATTTCACAGCAGTTGGTAAAGGCTGAGTTTTTTAAACCTCAGCCTATATTTTCAATTGGTATGTTTGAGATTCAGCGCTGAATTCTGGAATATGACCACTGAGCCTCAAGGTTCTTTCATATAAAACTAAGTTAAAAATGTATTAATTTAATAAGAAATTAAACACGTACACATGTCTACAAATTGCTACCATATTAACTTTTAATCAAATACCCAAATTAATCACTCGCAGGTAAGTCTTCACAAAGGCAACAATAACCCATAGACTTTGAACAGACACCTGGCAAAGCACATTTGACCTTACGAATTCAAAATAAGGTTCCTTGCAATTTGGTTCCTTTGCAGATGCAGTTGTAGGCTTACAGGCTGGTTAGATCTTAAATGCCCCTGACTTACACATAAACTCTTTTCTGTTTGTACCTAGCTTTTCCTTTGAATGTAAATTTTCCATGATATCCTAGGCTTTTAATGTTATGTCTTCTAACAATAACATTTTCATCCCACTAATTTTATTAGTAATATAAACACATGGCTCAGCGTCTCACAGCTAGGTGCAAGATTTTACTTCTACTCTTGAATGCTTATGCAACAAATTACAAATTTATAACTTTTCTTCTATCCTCCTTATTGTTTATCAAATTAACATCTCAAAACTACTATACATCAAAGCACTCAGACTAGCTGGCCTTAATCCAATTAAGCCATACACGCACGCCCACGCGAGCGCGCGCGCGCACACACACACACACACACTCTCCACTACAATTTCAATTTAAAAATAATTTCCAATAACACTACAGACATTAATATCTCTTCATGACAGTATATTAGCACCGGCAATCACTTGTAAATCTGTCCCTTTGATCATTGACTTTTCCAGGCCATTTTGCGCTTTCAGTCCTTTTTGTTCGCAATTCTTGATTTCCAATTCTGCAGGCACTTTTCATTTTTTTCATATTGTCCATTACTGAGGTTGATACATCAGTAATTTTACCTGGATCAGTTCTTTGCTCAACTGGACCCCAATTCAATAAAGAGTTTTTATTCACAGGAACAACTTTGGAACTGTGACACTCCATACCACTCACCTTCCTTCTTCATTTTCTCCAGTTTGCATTGAAGTTCGCGAATCTCATTATATTTTCCCAATGAAGTTCTAACAGTTCGTTAGTTTTGGTTTTTAATTCTGCATGCAACCAGTTATTCTGATTTACCAATAATTCCTTTTCCTGATCAAGGTATTTTCCATGATATTTCATAGCAACTACTGATGCTCGAAGTTCATCAAGTTTTAACTGAAGGTTGACCTTTGAAATTTTCTTCCACAAACTTATCATTTAGACATTTCAGGTCCTCAGTCAAGTATTCTACTTTCTGGAATTGGTTCCAAATTGTTCTCATCAATGCTCTTCTTTCATACATGAAAGTTGTTTTTCTACGTTAATCAGATTTTCCTTCAATTTCTTGTAATAAGCATTTCATTTTTAGCCACAGTAGTTTTCTGAAGTTGGTCAAGATCAGCATGATCAACTGTCTGCTGCATTCCACATTACTGTCTCCACTAGCCAAATCATTACCCAGAATAAAATCCACCCTTTCAATAGGTGATTTTAGGAATAACTGCCACCGTAACAGTTCCATTTACAAAGAGACTTTGTAAGTTAACAGGTTCATAAATTCCATTAATACCTCTTAATCAAAACTTTTTCTTTCATAAAACCTGAAACACAAATTGAATCATCAGCCACCATTATTGATTAATCTGCCCCTGTATCTCTCAAAATTTTAATCTGTTTACTTATTTTGTTGGAGGAGTAAGGGATCACTTCTCCCTTTGACACAAAAAACATCCAGAACCTCTGTTAGCCTGATTTGCTTCACCACTAATCAAAGAAGAATTCTCGACTATCCTGGACCATATTCCCCTTTCCTATATGTTCTGAAGGAACATGTTTCACCTGTACCACTGCTACAGTTTTAACAGCCATTTCCTTTTCTGATGCTACCTTTCCTGAGGATTCCCTAGGAGTTCCAACTACTGCAATAGGTCTATCATTTAATCTTTACTAACCTGCCCTAGATGTCCCACCTTGTTACGATGAAAGCACTTAGGCTTTTGAATCTCACTTCCACCCTCAGTACCTTCCCTTCTGGTCTGAGGAGAAATTTCCTGAGAATCCCCAACAGTCGCTTCTCTCCCCTGGCTACTTGTCTTCCTTTCACCTCCCCATCTTCTATCCTTCTCGGATTTGTGGGGATGACAGGAAATGGGTTTAAATTTATGGACCAGTTCATAATCATTAGCCATCTCTGCTGCTTGTCTAGCTGTTTTAACCTTCTGGTCTTCAACATGGGTTCTAACCACAGGAGGAAGTGAATGTTTAAATTATTCCAAGAGAATTATTGCCCTAAGAGCTTCATATGTCGTTTCTATCTTTAATGCCCTTAGCCAACAGTCAAAATTACTTTGCTTTATCCTTTCAAACTCAATACAGGTCTGCCCAGGCTGTTTCGGTATATTCCAAAATTTCTGCCTGTATGCCTCAGAGACTAAGCATTATGCATTAAGAATAGCTTTTTTTTACTGCATTCATACTCCACCAATACCTCTTCTGGAAGTAAAGCATGAGCCTCATGAGCTCTACCTACCAACCTACTCTGTAAAAGTCATGTCCATTGCTCAGCCACCTTCTGAAACGAGATAAAGAATGCCTCTACATCCCTTTCCTCAAATTTTGAGAGAGTTTGCACAGAACTTGGATGAGAGTGAGAGTTTGGTGATTGTTATGGTAACAAGTGGCAATTGGGAGGGAGGGAGAGATTGGGGCCAGGTGGGTAGGGTAGAAAGGGAAGGTACAAAAGATAAGGGATTAATGAGTAGGGGAACTTGGAGAACAGCAATCAGGAGGGAGCAAGTGATTGGGGCTTGTGCTGGGATTAAGAATCGGGAGAGGCTGCAATCGGCAGAGGTGAGGCAAAAGGCTCTTTGAATGGCTGAGAGAGAGCACTCCTGGAGCCAGCAGTTCCCACCTCCATTTCACTGCAGAGTTCACTAAGCCCTGGGATACCCAGCTGGCAACTGTTAAATTTAAATCGGGCTCCAACATTTCACTGTGGGATAAAAACAAAAAACTGCGGATGCTGGAAATCCAAAACAAAAACAGAATTACCTGGAAAAACTCAGCAGGTCTGGCAGCATCGGCGGAGAAGAAAAGAGTTGACGTTTCGAGTCCTCGTGACCCTTCAACAGAACTAGATCTAGTTGCATCCTCCACCGTAAGAAAGGGAATTGGATTTCACAAAATTAGTTAGGATAAGTTCTATGTTGTAAAATTTTAATGCTGTCCACCAACCCTCTCCTGCCGTTTGTACG